>NC_132948.1:1844250-2459000 GCF_034638445.1 Ciconia boyciana
TTTGGGTCGTGGCCACCATCAGCAACAGCAGCAAGTTGCGCCATCGGGGTAGCAACGACAGAGGAAACCATGGGCCGCGGCAGGCTCCTGGCACCGCGCTCTGAACTGACATCAGGCCATCAGTGCAAGCACCACACCCCGGCCAGCTCTGCTTTACACTACCGCCGCTTAAAACAGCTTCCCGAATCGGTACTCAAGCAGCATACTGCCTAGCACAGTGCTAATCGCCAGAGAACATCAACATTAAATGTCCTTCAACAAGGTTTCTCCTGCGCTGCTCTCCAAGCACAGAAAGCTGAAGGGACCACGTGGGCTATTTGAGGGTGTTCTCAGGAAGGTGGGGCAGAGGTAGGGATCGGTTTAATATGAGGATTTGAAGAGCTACGCAGATGTCTATCCTTCCTCAAGATGCTATCAATTAATTAGGTACAGGCTCAAACAGCCGCCATGGAAGTAACAAAAAGGAAGACACTCACTTTGTGCCTTCAAGATTTCCCCAAACAAATTATAAGTCTTTAAAGTGAAACCCCAACTGTGATTATTAAGGTTCATCACCGTGTTAGAAAGATTAAGATTTCATTTCTATGAATTATTTTAGATTTAGGCTCAATTTAGAGACATCATTTGCAAAGTAAACAGATGCAAAGCAGGTTTAATCTCTTAAAATACACAGCTGGGAATTTCTACGGGGCAGATTGAAAAATGAACACAGAAAACCAAGGTCCCCTCCAGCTATGGCGGTGTTGGTGGGGTCAGAAGAAGCGGGACTGCTGGGACAGGAGCCGGGGCTCTACAGTTTGCTCTGAGCGACCTTCAGTCCAGCCCCGAGAGCCAGCCATCAAACCAGAGCAGTGACGGATTCAGATCTCTCAGCCGCTCCTCACACTCTCCTCGAGGGCCGGGGCAGACCTCGCTAGCCCCAGCCGCCCGCCGCACTGCCCGGCCGGTCACTGCCGGGCCTTACACCCCACGGCCTCCGCCATTTCCAGCCGCCTGGCCACCCTCGAGGTCTCGGGCCTCTGCTGTCACTGCCTCGAGGTGAGGACGTCACCTCTGTCCTGCACGGCAGGGCTGGGAAGTCTACCTTGTGATGACACAGAGCACACCTCGAGAGCTCTGGAATAAAGTTTAAAGAACAAGCATCAGTTATATTGATCTTACACAGAAAAGCCACTACAGCAAAGCGCTGATCGCTCAGATGTGTTTACCAGCAACGCGATCAATACCCGTCCAGGAAGCCACCGGTTAAGCTATGCTACAGACCAGCACGCGTAGTGTCAGCCTCCCCAGAACGGCCACACACACCCTGGACCACTCACCGGCCGGGCATCCAGCTTCTGGAGAAGGAAAAGCGGGGAGAAAGCAACACGGCAATGCTCGGAGCAAGGCTGAGAGCGCAGAGGTAGGGCACGGAGAGGAGCGGTGGTGATCTGCAGTGGGGTGGCGGGAGGACGGGGGATTCTGGAAGTGGATGGGACTGAGGGCATGAGAAGATGGCACGGCAGGGTGACAGAAGTCAGCCCGCTCTGCCCGGACCGCAGCCTCTCCTCCCCGGGGACCTGCAGCCCTGACACGCAGAGAACGCAGGAGGGAGGAGGAATTTCCCGCTGCCCCATCCTGCTCCGAACACCCACCTCACAGCTCCCGAGGCTCAAGCAAACCGTGCTCCCCGGGATGGCTGCTGAGCAGGCAGGGCTCCCTGGCAAGGCCACTTGGACAGGCAACCTGGGGTGAAGCTGAGGTGTCAGCATGGATTAGGCAGCAAAACATTGCTGCACTCCTTCCTCCGCCTGCTCAGCTGCTATTTATCGAGCAGTTTGAAGCCTGAGGCAGGGAGCAGGCTCCAGCACTCCACGTACGCAACAAAACCCAACCAGAGGCACAACCCTGGGTCTGCTGGCCTCGCAGAGGAATCGCTGAAGCCCCAGCTCACTCCCTGCATGGGCCCAGGAGGTGCCTGTGGCCGGAGAGCAGCGGCAGCAGAAAGGGAGGGGATGAGCACAGGCAGGAGAAGCCGAGAGGCAGCGGCGGTTCCCCCGGCCCGGCTCGGCAAGGAGGAGTGCCCCCAGGAGCAGGCTACCGACGAGACCTCCCAACAAGCCATCAGCTCTCCGTCCCTGTCAGCACGAGGTAGCATTCATGGGCCACAAAAACGCATCTCAAGAGCCCTCCAAGCAGCATGACAGCAAGCCTCCCGCTGCACCTCCTTCCACTAATCCTCTAACGAGTGTTTGCGCAGCAAAGGTCTCACCCTCCGCAGCCTCCTGCTCAGGTCAGCAGTCCTCCTTCCCGCCCGACGAAGCCCACCGCATCGATGCACGCGCAGATACTCGGGCAAACACGGTGCTGCTTGCTCCTCTCCCATCCTGCCCCTCCAGGGCCTCAGCCCGGCAAACCTTCGGACAGGGGCCGGACCCCTTCAGGGAGGAGCAGGGTCCTCCTCCGATCATCGACTCTCCCACCCCTCTGCCCTTCAGGCGGGGCAGCCGAGACCACCGCGGGCACAAGCTCTGCTCCCGGCTCCAGCTCTCACCGTGTGCTGCCGCGGCGAGGACCAAGCCAAGCCCTTCCCTGGGCCACCTTCTCCTCCCCTCCCCTCCCTCACATCGGCCCCAGCGACTCAAGGCCGCAGCGTGTGTCTGATCCCTCCGCAGCGTGTGTCTGATCCCTCCGCACCGTCAGGCGTTGGCTGAGGTGCATTTCTGCAGAGTCAGCAAACCAAGGAGCTTTCCCCAGAGCCGCACAACTACGAGACAAAGACGGGGGCAGACACCCGGCCAGGGAGCTGGACTGCTTGAATGAAGCTTGAATCAAACTCACACCTCAAGCTGGGCTACCCTGTGCTCGAATAAAACACACTGCGCCTGCACTAAGCACGGTGTGGAATGCCCCACCACCCACCTGCACCCAGCTATTTCCCTTCCCTCCGCTTGAGCGCTCTGCGCTGCAGGACGACGCCTGAATTCCCCCGTGCATCCCTTGTGCACCAGCTCTGACAAGACACAGGAGACCCGAGCAGGACCATACACGCAGCTCGTGAGCTCCTTCCTGCGCTTCCAGGAGGGCTGGAGAAGTCTATCTGCAGCAACAAGCTTTTTTGGCAGGAACCTCCCCGAAAAGTCATCTGAAGATGCGCAAGTTGCATGTTCAAATCCCACCCGACAGCGTTGCTTTACTGCTGCACAAATCCCCTAATCCCAGCATGAAACAACAAGCGGCCGCGCCATTAAAAAAAAGAATTATTTACTTTTCATCATACATTATTACTGGCAGCCTCGGAAAAACACGCAAGAACGGAGCCAGGACTCTTAAACTCTCCTGGCAGCGTAACGGTGGGAAGCTCACACGACTACTGTCTACAATAAATCCTTAATCCCTGGGAAAGGCAGAAAATTCTTCAGAGCTGACAACAGATCTCAAGAGCAAGAAAATTTACGACGACAAACACCCCTCGGCTTATGGGCAATGAAATTCCATCAAGATTTGGCCCAGATTAACGAAATATAAACTATTAAATAAAGAAGTTAAACGGGGTAGAGATGGCTTTCAATGTTTGCGTGTCCAGGCCCTCTAGATCGGCTGAAAACGCGGCAACAACAAACCAGAGCCCTGGGGCTGACAGCAACCGCCCAGGGCAGAACCCTTCAGAGCCACCAAGGGCCCAAAAAAGGAAAGCGTCAGAGAAAAACCGGACACACCGGGAGCGGGCACCAGGACGCAGCCCCCAGGAACAGCCCTGGTCCTCGGGAGCGAGCTCGGAACTCGTGAAAACGTGAAAACTTTGTTCACGTGCGTTTGTTGAGCGCTTTGAGTTGGACCCGCGTGGATTCGAGCCTCGCCGCCCGGGACAGCTCCAGCCCCGGCCTCCTCAGGACGGCCGCTGTGCAGCTCCAGCTGTGACGGCCACACAAAGCTGAATTATAAAGAAAATAAACCTGAATTACAGCCCGCGTAAACCTGCATTATAACCACGGTGAAGCTGAATTACGGCCAGGATAGAGCTGAATCGCACGGCCCCGCTGTCCCACCCGGGCAGCCCCCCGAGGGGCTGCTCCGTGACCCCGTAGCTCCCACGGGCGGCCGGGGAGCCCGCCCAGCGCCGGCCCGACCCCCCCAGCGCCCGCTCCCGCTTCGCCGCCGCCCTCCGCGGGGCACCGGGCCGCGAACCCCGCTCCCGCCGGCGGCCCGGCCCCACAGCCGGGCTTCGGCCCGCTGCCGGCCCAGGGGAAGCCCCGGGCGGGCGGGAGAGGCCGCGGAGGCCGACGGGGGTGCGGCCCACCTCCGCCGGGCCGCCTCGGGGACCCCCGGCCCCGCCCGCCGCCGCCGCCGCCCCGGCCGTCACCTCGCAGCTGAACTCCATCTCGGCGTCCATGGTGGCGATGCGCACCGTGAAGGTCTTGGGCTGCTTCCTCTTCAGCGAGCTGAAGCTCATGCGGGACGCGATGGCCCCGGCCATGGCGGGGGAGGCGGCTCAGCGCGGCGGCAGCGCCATGGCGGCGGGGAGGGCCCGGGCCCCCGCCGCTCCGGGCCGCGCCGAGCTGCGCCCGCCCCCGCCGCCCCACCATTGGTCCCGCGCCGGCCTGGTCCCGCCCCCGCCAGGCGGGTCGCGCCGTGCCGCAGCCAACGGCGAGGCCTGTGGTGGAGGAGAGGGAGCGGGAGCGTTCGTGACTGGGAAAAGCGGACGCCGCTCAGGGGAAGGGGGCGGGGCGAGGCGGGGCCACCTCCCAGCGCGGTGGGAAGCGGGCGTGGGGCGTGGAGGTGGCGCCCCCTGGCGGCGGGCGGAGCGGACGGCACCCTGCGCCGTGAGGTGCTCGGGGGCGCCAGGCGCATGCGTGGGAGGGGGCGGGCGGGGCGGGCACTAGGACCCGGCAGCGGCCGAACGCCCCGGCACCCCCCACGCTGCCGGGGCTGGGCTGCCCCACGGTGCCACGGGGTGTCCGTGATCCGTGGGTGTCCCCGTTGCTGTGTGTGTCCCCTGCCGCGGGTGTTCCCGCTGCCGTGGGGTATCCCCGTTCCTCTGTGTGTGTCCCCTGCCGTGGGGGTTCCCGCTGCCGTGGGTGTTCCCGCTGCCGTGGGTGTCCGCCCTGCCGTGGGTGTCCCCGGTGCTGTGGGGCGTCCCCATTCCTGTGGGTGTCCCTCCTGCCGTGGGTGTCCGTGATCCGTGGGTGACCTCCCTGCCGTGGGTGTCCCCGATGCCATGGGGTGTCCTCGTTCCTGTGGGGTGTCCCTGCTGCCATGGGTGTCCGCGATGCGTGGGTGTCCCCCTTGCCATGGGTATCCCCCCTGCCGTGGGTGTCCCCGTTCCTGTGGGGTGTCTCCATTCCCGTGGGTGTCCCCTTTGCCATGGGTGCCACCCTGCCGTGGGTGTCCTCGTTCCCGTGTGTGCGTCCCCTGCCGTGGGTGTCCCCCCTGCTGTGGGTGTCCCCGGTGCCGTGGGTGTCCGGGATCCGTGGGTGTCCCCCTTCCCGTGGGTGTCCCCCCTGCCGTGGGCCACCCCGCAGGACGGGCTGTCCCTGGGTCACGCGGGGACAGGGGGTGCTGCCCCCCCCCCCCCCCCCCCGCGCCAGATCCACTCCCGGGGTCCCGCGGGGCCCCTCTGCTCCCGGCGGGCGGGGGGTGCCGGTGCGGGGGGACCCGGCCGCCCCCGGGCTCGTCCCGCCCCGGGCGGGCGCTGCCCAGCTCGGCCCCGGGGCGGGCGGGGGCAGGGGCCGGGACCGGCGCCCGGGGCGGGGCCGGCCCGGGGAGAGCGGGGCCGGCGCCGGGACACGGGGACCGGGGCCAGCACCGGGGAAACCGGACGGGACGGGGACCAGCGCCGGGATAACGGGACTGGGACCGGGGGCCAGGACAGCGGTGCGGGACTGGGGCTGGAACTGGGGCGGGGCAACGGGACGGACTGGGAGCAGAACCCGCGCTGCGGTGACGGAACTGGGACCGGGGAACGGGTGCTGGGGTGGTGGGGTGGAGACTGGGACCAGCACCGGGGACGGGGGCGGGACTGGGACCCAGAGCAGCGTGGGGACAGCAGGATGGGACTGGGACCAGCACCGGGGACTGGGGCGGGACTGGGACCAGCACGGGGGAACGGGAGGGGAACTGGGACCAGCTCAGGGTTACCGGGACGGGAACTGGGACCAGCAGGGGAGAACGGGACGGGAACTGGGACCAGCACGGGGGAACGGGAGAGGAACTGGGACCAGCACGGGGGAACGGGACGGGAACTGGGACCAGCTCAGGGTTACCGGGACGGGAACTGGGACCAGCAGGGGAGAACGGGACGGGAACTGGGACCAGCACGGGGGAACGGGAGAGGAACTGGGACCAGCACAGGGGAACGGGACGGGAACTGGGACCAGCTCAGGGGAGAACGGGACGGGAACTGGGACCAGCTCAGGGTTACTGGGACGGGAACTGGGACCAGCACGGGGGAACGGGACGGGAACTGGGACCAGCTCAGGGTTACTGGGACGGGAACTGGGACCAGCAGGGGAGAACGGGACGGGAACTGGGACCAGCTCAGGGTTACTGGGACGGGAACTGGGACCAGCACGGGGGAACGGGAGGGGAACTGGGACCAGCTCAGGGTTACCGGGACGGGGACTGGGACCAGCACGGGGGAACGGGAGAGGAACTGGGACCAGCTCAGGGTTACTGGGACGGGAACTGGGACCAGCACGGGGGAACGGGACGGGAACTGGGACCAGCTCAGGGTTACCGGGACGGGGACTGGGACCAGCACGGGGGAACGGGAGGGGAACTGGGACCAGCAGGGGAGAACGGGACTGGAACTGGGACCAGCACAGGGGAACGGGACGGGAACTGGGACCAGCTCAGGGTTACTGGGACGGGAACCGGGACCAGCACGGGGGAACGGGACGGACCTGAACCCCGGCAGGAGCAGGCGGGGGAAGGAGACCGGCGGGAGGCGAGACCCCCCCCCGCCCCGGGGGCAGCCCCCCCTCCGGAGCAGCCCCTCCCCCGGAGCAGCCCCCCCGCCCCCGCCGGCCCCAGCGGCCCGGGCGCCCCCGCGGCGGGAAGAACGGGGCCTCTGTCCCCGCGGGGACAATGGGGACATTGACGGGCCCCCCTCCCGCTGCCCCCGCAGGACCCCATGGCAGACGGCGACGAGCCCCCCGCCGGGCCCCCGCCCCCGCCGGCACCCGCGGCCCGGGCACCCAGGTGGGCACGGGGGTGGGGGGCATGGGGGAGCTGGGGGGCATGGGGGCCCAGGGGTGGCCAGGGGGCTGGGGGGCATGGGGAGGTATAGGGGGGCATGGGGGGAGCTGGGGGGGCATGGGGGGCCCAGGGGTGACCAGGGGGCCCGGGGGGGCATGGGGAGGTATGAGGGCCATAGGGGCAGGGGTGGTATGGGGAGCTAAGGGGGGTATGGGGCACCCAAGGGAGCTGAGGGGGCTGGGGGCCCATGGGGAGCTATGGGGGGCATGGGGGGCATGGGGGCCACGGGGACCCAAGGGAGCTCAGGGGGCTGGGAGGGGGCATGGGGAGCTTTGGGGGGCCGTGGGGGACAAAGGCACGTGGGGGGTGCAAAGGAGCCCTGGGGAGTCATGGGGGCCATGGGGAGCTCTAGGGGACAAGGGGGGCACCGGGGACGGGGGGGCATGGGGGCTCAGGGGAGCCCTGGGGAGCTGGGGGGGCATGGCGGGGCGAATGGGGGTGGGGGGCTGGCGGGGTCCCTGGGTGCCCCCCGGCCGGGGCTGGCAGCCCAGGGGGGCCGGGGGGGGGGGAGGGGGCCCCCCTCGGAGCCCCCGCCCCGGGTGAAGCCCCTGCCCAGCCCTGCCGGTCCGTGCCGGGGGCCCACGCCTTGGGGAAGGGGGGGCAGGCGCTGCGCAGGGACCCCCGCGCCCCCCCCGCCATGCGGGGCTGGCTGCACAAGCAGGTGGGGGGGCTGGGGGTGACGGGGTGCGGAGTCCCGGGGGGGCTGGGGGGCGATGGGGTTTGGGGGACCTGGGGGTGGGGGGTAAGGGGTTTGGGGGATCTGGAGTGGGGGTGCTGGGGGGTCAGAAAGGGCTGGGGGTCTGGGGTGTTGGGGGGACCGGGGTGGGGGTTCTGGGGTGTGGGGGAGCCTGGGGTGGCGGTGGGGGTAGGGTTTTGTTGGGGGGTCTGGGGTGGGAGGGGTTCTGGGGGTCAGAAAGAGGTGGGGGTCTGGGGTGTTGGGGGACCTGGGGGGTGATGGGGCTTGGGGAGCCTGGGTTGGGGGAGTCCTGGGGGGTTATGGGTTTTGGGGAATCGGAGGGGGTTGGGGGTCTGGGGTGCTGCGGGGGTGCTGGGGGGTTATGGGATTTGGGGATCAGAGTTGGGGGTCTGGGGCGGTGCGGGGTGCTGCGGGTTGTTACGGGGTTTGGGGGTCTGGGGCAGGAGGGGGTCCCGGGGGGATGGGCTGGGGGGCTCAGCCCCGTCCCCTCCCCCAGGACAGCTCGGGGCTGCGGCTCTGGAAGCGCCGCTGGTTTGTGCTCGTTGATCTCTGCCTCTACTACTACCGGGGTGAGGGGGCCCGGGTGACCTGGGGTCCCTGGGGCGTTGGGGGTCCCTGGGGTATCGGGGGGCCTTGCGGTGTTGGGGGTCCCTGAGGGGGTCAGGGATCCTGGGGGATCGGGGGTCCCTGGGGTGGCTGGGGATCCCTGGGGGAGTCGGGGATCCCTGGGGGATCGGGGGGCCCTGGTGCATTGAGGATCCCTGAGGGGGTCAGGGATCCCTGGGAGACTGGAGGACCCTGGAGCGGTTGGGGGTCCCTGGGGGACTTAAGGGGTTGCTGGGGGGATCTGAGGTCTGGGGGGTCCCGAGAGGTTTGGGGGCAGCCGGTGGGACTCCCCCAGCATCCCCCGATGGTGCTGGGGGCCTCGGGGTGCGGATGGGGTCCCTGGGGTTCCCCCCGCTGAGACCCCTCTGCCCCCCAGACAGCAGCGAGCAGCGAGTGCGGGGCGGCCTCCCCCTGCCCGGCTATGAGATCCGCGTCCTGCCTCCCGCTCCCGCCAGCCCCCGCGCCCCCCGATTCCTCTTCACGGTCAGCCCCGGCCCCCTGGGTCCTGGGATCCGGGGGTGCCCTGGGTGGGGGGGGACAGGGCCCGGACACCTGGGTCCCCTCCACCATGGGTCCCCCCATCCCCAGGCCGAGCACCCCGGGATGCGAACGTACTGCCTGGGGGCCGAGACCCCCGAGGAGCTGAATGCCTGGGTCTGCGCCCTGCGCCGGGGCGCGTCTCCCCTGCCCGGGTGAGCGGGGTATGGGGGGGCACCGGGGGACACCGGGGCGCCTGGGTCCATGGGGGGGCACAGGGAGCCTGGGTAGTGGGGGCTTTGGGGGATCCCAGGGGACAGGAGGAGGTTGGGGGCTTGGGGGGGTCAGAGAGGGTTTGGGGGCGTCTGGGGGGTCACAGAGTGTTTGGGGGGTTCTGGGGGGCAGTTAACCCTTTAACTTCTGTTTTCTCCCCTCCCAGATCCCCCCACTCCCTCTCCCTGCAGACGCCCCAGGAGCCCTGGAGTGCGGGTCGCCCCGCACCCCCATTGCCCACCAGCCCCCTGGCTGGTGCTCCCTGTGCCCCCGGGTGAGGAGCTGGGGAGCCCCCCCACGCCCTCTCCTCACCACCCGCCGGTCCCTCCACTGCCCCCCAGCAAGGTGAGCTTCGTCACCCCCAGCGTCATCCCGAAACCAGCCTCCTGCCCCCCGTTCCATGGCATTTGGGGACTGGGGGGGTGGAGTAGGTACCCCCAACCCCCAACCTAACCCCAGGTGCCCCTCCAAGCTGCTCCGACACCCTCTGTCCTGGGGTCCCATAGGTGCTGGGGTGCCCCATGGGTGCTGGGGTGCCCCATGGGTGCCACGGTGCCCCCAGGAGCAGCAGCTGAGGGGTCTGGCCAGGGTGGTACCCCCATGCCCCACCGTGGGGGATACTGGGGGTGCCAGTGCCCCCTCAGCAGAGTACCTGGGGCATCCCAAACACCCCAGGGCTGAGCACCCCCATTCCCTGAGGCAGCACACCCCATGGGGCTATGGGGCACGAGGGGCTATGGGGCAGGAGGGGCTATGGGGGGAAGCCGTGGGGCACGACGGAGCAGCGGGCGCCCCGTGCCCTCACCGCGGGTGCTCCCACCCACCCCAGGAGGAGGCCCCGGCCCGGGGAGGGCCCTGCGGGACGGAGGACACCCGGGAGGAGCCGCGGGGGCCCCCCGTGGGCGCCGTTGCCGCCGCAGCAGGTGGGTCCCGGCCCCGGCCCCGGTCCCTGCTCCAGCCCGGGTCGCCCCCCGCCCGCGGGACCCCCGGCCCCGCCCCATCCTGACCCCGCCTCCCTTAGGGAGGAGCCCGCGGGAGCTCCGCCCCCCTGGAGCAGAGACCAACCAGCAGCTGCCCCCTCTGGCCGGCAGGGGGCCGGACGCAGCGGAGCAAGACACCGCGACCAATCAGACAGTGCTCACTCCAACTGGTTCTTCTGATTGGCTGCTGGCATCCGAGGGCTCGGATGGGGCCCTGCCCTTCCCGGGCACCGCCTCCCCGCCGGCAGCCAATGAGACCTCGTCCCGGCCGCGGGAGGTGGCGAGTGGGCGGGGCTCGGAGCGAGAAGGTGTGGCCGGCCGCGGAGCGCGGCGGCCAATCAGAATCACCCTTCTCCAGGCCAGCTTCTGAGGGAAGGGCGGGGGCCGCCACGCCCCCGGTGGGCGTGGCCGCGCACAGGAGGCGGGGTTTATTTACCCCGCCCCCTCGCTAGGCCCCGCCCCGCTGCGGGGGAAGATGGCGGCGGCGCGGGCGGGCGGCAGCGCGGCGTTGCGGCGGCTGCGGCGGGGCGGCGGCGGGGCCCCCGGCGGAGCGCGGTGAGCGGGGCCGGCCCGGGCCCCCCGGTCCCGGCCGCCCCCTGCCCGGTGTCATGTGTCGTCGTCCCCCCCCCGCCAGCTCCCTCCCAGGCCCCGCTTCCCTCCTCAGACCCCGCGTCTCCCTCCCGGTTCCCCTCAGCGGGCCGAGGGCCGCTCCCGGCGGGCGGGCCCCGGGCCCTGGCGCGGCGCCGGGCGGGCGGGGGCCGCGCTGTTAATGCCTCACCAGGCGGGGCAGCCCGGCGGGCAAAGGTCCGGCCGACAGCGCGGCCCCGGGGCCGGGGAAGGGGCCGAGGGGCCCGGCCCCCCCCCCCGCGCCTCCCCGGGAGGGCCCTGCCGCCCCTCGCCCCGGCCCGGCCCCCGCGCCCTCTGGGGGGGCACCGGCGAGGCTGGGCCGGTGCCGTGGGGCAGCGGGTCTGCCCCACCGCGGAGGGGGTCAGCGCTGGCCAGAGCGGCTCGTGGGGCTGGGGGGTCCCGTGGGGGGCTGCCCCCCTTGTCCCCTCCCTTGTCCCCCCGGCCAGCCTGGTGCCCTGGCTGCGGTCGGGGCAGCGAGGGCCAAAAGCCCTCCGGAGCCTGGGACAGGGAGAGCTGCGCCTTCATTTTTCCCACGTACCCCCCCAAAGCCGGGCCGGGCACTGCCGGGCCTCGGCTCCCTTCCCCGGGGTGCACGGGATGAAACCCAGCGAAGCCCCCCGAGACGGACGGTGCTCCCTGGGAGCTGGACAATGCAGGCAACTGCCTGCGGAGGCAGGACCGGCAGCATGGCCTTCGGTTCCCGTTTTGCCCTCCAGCCCGTCGTTCCCAACACGAGCGAGGGGGTGTCGGCGGGCGCTCCCCCCGCGCTGACCCGCTGTCTCTCAGGGGGTACTCGAGGGACGCCGAGGGCAGCTGGTTCCGCTCCCTCTTCGTGCACAAGGTGGACCCCCGCAAGGACGCCCATTCCAACCTCCTCTCCAAGAAGGAGACCAGCAACCTCTACAAGATCCAGTGTGAGTGGCCCCGTGGGGAGGAAGGGGCTGGGGGTGAGCGCAGGTGGGGTGCACCCCGCTGTGCTGGCCCCTCCTCACCCGTGGGGACCCCCCGGCTGCTCTGCCTTGGGCCCTGCTCCCCTCCCAGGGCCTCGGCTCCCGCCCTGGCAGCCCCTCGCTCCTCTCCCTGCAGTTCACAACGTGAAGCCGGAGTGCCTGGATGCCTACAACAGCCTGACGTGAGCCCCGCCATGCGTCGGGGGGGGGCTTCCCGGTGTCCCGGCAGGGTGTTGGGGTGCCGCTCTGGAGTGAGGGGGGTGGGAGGGCTTGTGCAGAGCTCCTTGAGACCCCAGGTGGGTCTGTGCCCCTGCTCCTTGCCTCAGTTTCCCTCCCTGTGAAATGGGTGCACCCCCCGGGGCTGCTCCAGGTCCTGTTAGGGCAGATCGACCCCTCAGGCTGGGCTGGGGAGGGCAAACGGGGGTCTTGGAGCGTTTTGGGGTGGCTGCCCCCCTCCCCAGCCGCCCTCCCTGTGGCCCCACAGAGAGGAGGTGCTGCCCAAGCTCCACTCGGATGCCGACTACCCCTGCGACCTGGTGGGGAACTGGAACACGTGGTACGGCGAGCAGGACCAGGCAGGTGAGGGCAGGGAGCGGCTCCCCGTGCCAGAGGGGCTGAGAGCGAGGGTGAAAACCTCAGCTCATGCCGGGGACTGGCTCTCACGTGGAGGGAGAGGGGTGGGAGCTGCTGGGTGGGCTTTTGGGGCGCTGCCCTCCCTCCCCAGCCCCGTGCTCTCTTTCCAGTGCACCTCTGGCGCTTCTCGGGCGGGTACCCGGCCCTCATGGACTGCATGAACAAGCTCAAGCAGAATAAGGTACCACTGGGACTGGGGCGAGCTGCCCGAGCTCTGCCCCTCGCCTCTGCCTGCCCACCCCCCCCCGGCCCGGGTCACGCCCCCACCCCAAAACCCCCGGCTGGGGCTGTCCCCAGGAGTACCTGGACTTCCGCAAGGAGAGGAGCCGGATGCTGCTGTCCCGCAGGAACCAGCTGCTCCTGGAGTTCAGCTTCTGGAACGAGCCCCTGCCCCGCCAGGGACCCAACATCTACGAGCTCAGGACCTACAAGCTGAAGGTGAGCGGCCGTGGGGTCCAGCCCGTGCCTTGGGGCGGCCTTTGGATCGATATACCCCTGGGGCAGGAGTCCTGCCTGGTGTTTTGGGGGGCAGCCCCCCAAATTCCTCCCTCCTTGGTGAGGAGACCCAAAACAGGGGGAGCAGGCAGGATCTGGCTGCTCACTCTGGATTTTTTTTTTTTTTTCCCTCCTCTGTTTCCAGCCAGGGACCATGATCGAATGGGGCAACAACTGGTAAGCGACTTTTCCTGGCATGGAGGGAGCCAAGGTGGGAGAAGGTCCCCCTGGAGCAGGGGGGGGCCCCTCGGGCAACTCCCCGCCCCCCCCCCCCCCCCCCGGTGTTTCTCCCGCCGTGTGCCAGGGCTCGGGCCATTAAGTACCGGCAGGAGAACCAAGAGGCTGTCGGCGGGTTCTTCTCCCAGATCGGGGAGCTGTACGTCGTGCATCACCTCTGGGGTAAGTGGGCTCCCTGCCGCCCGCGTCACCCCCTGGGTACCCCCAGCGTGGGGGCTGCTGGGGATGGGGGGGCCCTGGGTGCCAGCCCCGTCCTCTCCCCGCAGCCTACAAGGACCTGCAGTCCCGGGAGGAGACGAGGAACGCGGCCTGGAGGAAGAGGGGCTGGGATGAGAACGTGTACTACACGGGTGAGCAGGACCCCCTGCCCGCATGGGGGACCCCTGCCCGCATCGGGGACCCCTGCCCGCATGGGGGACCCCTGTCCTCACCCCTCTCTCGCTTTCTTTTCCAGTCCCGCTGATCCGCAACATGGAGTCACGGATAATGATTCCCCTGAAGATCTCGCCCCTGCAGTGAGCGGGGGTCCGCGCCGGGGTGTCTGCCTGCACCCGGAGGGGCCGGCTCCCTGCCTGGCCCTCTGCCTGCGCCCCGGCCCTGCTGGGGAAGGGCTGGGGGGGTCTCTGCTCCTCCCCCCCCCCAGCTCCTGGCTCTCCTTCCCCTTCACCCTGTTTTGGGGTGCCCTGTGGGGGATGAGAGCGGTGAGGGGTCTGCGGCTGGGGAGGGGAAGGGCGAGAGCCCCCCATCCTGCAGCAGGTCCCCAGGTGTGGCAGGGGACGGCGCTGCCCGGGGGGTGGGCAGGCTGTGGAGGTGGGGGGGGGTGTGTCTTAATTATTCCTGAGGGGCCCAGTGGGTGCCCGTCCTGCCGGGAGCCTGCCTGCGCCCGCCACCAATTAAATATTTAATATGCCGAAGCCTGGCCCTCTCTGGGGGGGTGGGGAGGGTGTGCTGGGCCCCCCCGCCGCGGGGAGCAGACCCCCCCGACCTGGCCTCACCCAGGGGCCCCCCTGCCCGGAGCCGTGGGTGCCCCCTGTGCCAAAAGCCCCCACCCGTGGGTGCCCTGATGCACCAAGGTCCCCCCAAAGCCATTGGGGACCCCATGCCGTGCCCCCGCCCCCAGCCCATGGACACCCCCGGTGTCACGGGGGACCCCCCCCCGCCCCCCCAAGCCCACGGGTGTCCCCACCGCGGGGGGAGCCGCTCCCCAGGGCTGCCCCGCCCCCACCCGAGCAGGGCCTGTCAATCGGGGCGCTGGCCCCGCCCCTTTACCTAGGCCCCGCCTCCTGCCGCACGCTGCTCGCGGTCCTCCAGAGGGAGTGTCCGCTAGGGGGCGCCTTTAGCGGCTGCCGCTCTGCGCCGCGCTCGTTGGTTCCGCCGGCGTCATTTCCGGGCGGCGCTGAGGCGAGCGGCGCGGTGAGTGGGGGGCGCCGCCGGCCCGGGGGGAACCGAGCGGGGACAGCGGGGGATGCGGCCGAGGGGGGCCCGGGGCAGGGCTGAGGTGCGGGGACGTCCCTGGGCTCGTCTGCTGGGGGGGCTCCGGGGGAGCGGAGGCCCGTGGGCCCGGTGTGCTGGGGGCCGGGGGGCCGAGGGCTGGGGTGGGGGGAGGAGGCGCAGGGGCTCGCGGGGCTGGGGTCTGCGGAGTCCAGGGCGGGCTGGTGGAAGGGAGCCCCGGATAGCCCCGGGCCCAGGCGGCTTTGGCCCCCGCGGACAGCGGCTTTGCCTCTTGTCCCCCAGTCCTTGGCTGGCAGCGCCATGTCGTCGGACTCCAGCAAGAAGAGGAAACCCAAAGTGATCCGCACGGATGGGGGCCTGCAGGAGGGCAAGCGGGGCAAGGCCGATGCCGACCAGGTAGGGCCCCTGGCTGCCCACGGGCAGGGGCAGAGCCTGCCTGCTGCGGCCAGGAGCTTGTGTCCTCCTGCCTTACAGAGGGCTGGTCTCACACCCGCTCTTTGCCGGCCTTACTCTCCCCTTCGGGAAATTGTGGGGCCATTCCCCCAGAGCTGAGCCGGCTCCCAATGCCTCTGAAACTCCCGCTCTGAATTTCTGAACCCGCTCCTGTCTCTTTCAGGAAACACAGCGTCCGACAAGTCAAACTTTTCTCTTGAGACCTAGGGAGAGCTAGCACAAGGCTCAAAGCTCTCGCGGGGGTTTGCAGGTTGCCTTAAAACACTCCTGCGAGCAGCAGGGTCACCTGGGTTCAGCCAAAGTGGAGACTGGGGTTGAAGTACGAGTCGCCTTCCCCAGTTTATCTCTGTAGTAATTTGGATATACCTGGTGCAGGACAGATACCAGCTTAAACTTGCAATAACTATATAAGGGGCAACCTGAACTCCCCAGGCGTTTTAATGCCTGGTGGTGTTTGCGTCCAGGGTTGTTGACAGAGTCCTCTTCCCCTGTGTAAAGTCTTCTCGGGCGTGGGATTAACGGACAGAGCCAGGAATCGAGACCAGCAGTTTGTTTCCCAGTACCCTTTCCAGAGAAGGTGGAAGGAATGAGCTGCAGAAGGTGCCCTCTGCCTTTGCAGGATGTGAGGTACTACAGCGAGGAGTGCGAGGTGGATCTCCGTGACCCCATCAAAGACTATGAGCTCTACAGAGAGACTTGCCAGGAGCTTCAGAGGCTGATGGCAGAAATCCAGGAGCTGAAGAGCAGGGGCATCAAGGACAATGTAAGAGCAAGCCTCGGTGCTTGATTTAACGTGTTCTGTTCTTTGATGTTTTTCCTTAATCTGAGAAGGAACGGGAGCAGAAGCGGTGCCATCGGGAAAATGGAACAGCCTCCCTTCTGTAAAATAAAATCCCGTTTAGCATTTGGTCTCTGACCGAGCAGACGTTACACAGACCGAGTTACTGATCTCCTAAAGCGTGTGTGGGTGCTGCTGGGAAGCCTGCTGATGGCTGGGGGGCTCCTGGGGAGGAGCTGAGCCCCTGCTGACTGTGGTGGGGGTGGCCGGGCTCTCGCCATCCCAGGGAGGCCCAGCAGCCTCGGCCGTGGCTGGGGAAGGCTTGCACTGCGACCGCCGTGCTGTCCTCTGCACAGCAGGGTGGGCGCTTCAGGCTCAAACGCCTCTGTTCCTACTGCCGAGAAAAATCACTAAAGTGAGCCCAGAACACCCCCTGTTTATTTTTAGCGGGTGACCCGTGAGTCTGGCAGCGGGAGGCTCCCTCAGAAGCCCTGGTGACATTCATCGTGGCTCCTTAACGAAGCGCAGAGCCCTGTTTGTGACAGGACTCGCAGGAAGTGCCTGCAGCAAAGGGGCCTTCTGGCGAGAGCCCTCTCTGCTGCTTCAAACACCTCTCTCCTGTCACTCAGGCTTCGGAGATTGACGAGCGGCGGATTCAGAGCTGTGTCCACTTCATGACCCTGAAGAAGCTCAACCGATTGGCTCATATTCGGCTGAAGAAAGGGAGAGACCAAACCCACGAGGTACAGAGGGGGCTGGAGTGGTGACGAATACAGGTCGGGATTTAGTGGGATCAGCGATGGTACCGTTTCTGCCTGTTCTGTGTATGGGTGTGTGGGAGGAATTAAACACCAGCCAGGTCATGGTTTTTGAATTAGGGGTTTATCAGGAGACTTTACTGTAGTGCAGCGGAAGCTGTAATTATAACAAACGATGAAGGAGCGTTACCTGCTTCTGTCTCAAATATAACGGGGAGTCAGAAAGCTCTGCTTCAAGAGTTTGGTGTGCCACAGGCCTGAGAAATGTGTGTACGGTTGGCCCCGAAGCTCCTTACCCAAACTTCTTGGAGAGCTCTTCACAGTTAGCGAACAACGCTCATCTTTGTTGTCCCACTGAGGAAGCTGAGGCACAGGGACGGGAGGGGACTCGGCCCGTGTGCCCCAGCAGGTCTGCCCTGTTCTGTGCCTTGTCCCTGAAAGGTGCTGGAAGGGAGCAGAATCAGTATGATGTCACGATCGTTTGGTCTCCCAGCCCTTGAAAATGTCTTTTTTCCCCCTAAAAATTGTTGCATACTCTAAAACCCGCCGTCCCTAGCTGGTATGGTGAGGGGTGGGGGGTGTTTGCTGGGAGGAAGGTAGCAGAGCTTCATCCCCTGCTCTGGCCGCGTCTGTGTTTCAGGCAAAGCAGAAGGTCGACGCATATCACCTGCAGCTCCAGAACTTGCTCTATGAGGTGATGCACCTGCAGAAAGAGATCACCAAATGCCTGGAGTTCAAGTGAGTTTGGCTGCGGAGGAGAGGGAGTGACGGTGTGTCTGAGATGGGGTAGAGGCCTCAAACGTTTGGAATCTCTTGTCACATTGCCTGAGCCCGCTGGGGCAGGAGAGCGGGTGCTCCAGATACCACCATGCGGGAGAGACGGCGTGTCCCAGAGTTCCTGTGCTGGGACACAGGGGAAGAGGCTCGTGCAGGGAGCAGGGAAGAAAGCATCTATTTTGATAGATGACCAGTGGAGGAGAAAATGGGTAAATGTCAAAGACACGGCCATGCTGGTCTCTTCAAGGACTCTCTGGCCTCTGTATATCAGGAGTTTTCTTCCGAAAGCCAAGCATTCAGTCGTGCCCGTTGCATAGGCAGCGCTCTGAGCTGCTGCCAGGAGGGCTGTATTTAGACTGATGCCTCAAATGGTGCTTTGGTTAACCGTGCAGGGAAGGTGTCTCCATGAAAGGAGGGACCCTGTTCAGACCTTTCTCTCCTCTGCTGAGCTCTGCTGTGGTTCAGCTCGCTGATGCTTGGTGGTTCATGTAGCAGAGTGAAGCTGGGACACGGGGTGTTGGCATTGACCGCTCTCCAGTGAAGCACAGTTGAGTTTGGCCCTGCTGCGGCATTTCCTGCCCTTCCCTGATATGATCCGTCTGTCCTTGCAGGTCAAAACATGAGGAAATCGAACTGGTGAGCCTGGAGGAGTTTTACAAAGAGGCCCCCCCTGAAATCAGCCGGCCTGCCATCACCCTGTCTGAGCCCCACCAGCAGACCCTGGCCCGCCTGGACTGGGAGCTGGAGCAGCGCAAGAGGTGGGTCAGCGGCATCTTGGTTCAGTGTCAGCCTGCTGTGCTGACAGACCCCCGGAGTGAGCTGCACAGCTACCAGGTGAAGCAAACGTGGGTGATAAAGGTTTTAACATCCTCTTGAAATAGTCAGCGTAGAACAAGTGACAGATTTATTGTGTAAGTGAGCCCTCGGCGTGGAGGATCACACTCTGTAGACCTGGCTTTGGTTTATAGATCAGGGAGTTTTCTTTCACCTGCCTGATAAGAGAGCCCGAGGGAATCCTGGGGAGCAGAGCAACCTCCAAAGCACTGCGAGAGGAGCCCCGAGCCAGCTGCAGCCACTGTGCAAGAGGGTCTGCCTGGCTGGGACCGCACCTTGTGCTCTGGGTGATGACAGCAAAGGCATCTTGGCTCTCTTGATAAGCCCACTTGTTATCTCACCGAGGCAGTGAACATCAGCGCTGGCTCTTGGCTACCAAGGGAAGAAAACGAATTTTATGGCTTGATGTTTCCCCAGTGTCTTCTTGGAGGCTCTTGCAGCAGGGAAGGGGGATGCTGCCCGCCATAGGGGTGATATTGAAGGATGAGCAGTTGTGAGCTTCCATCCAGAACCTGGTTCTGCAAGATGTGCCAGGCAGGGCGAAGCGATCCCTGTTTTGTGTCTGCCGTGCTGTGGTGCGAGGAGCAACGTTAAGCAGCTTGGCTTGGTGGCACGGCCCAGTGCTGCTGCTGTTCCTGCCTGCCTGTGCTCCTAACGCTTGCCACGGTGGGGAGCTGCCTGCACAGCGGTCACCTCGGCCGAGCTGCGACGGGCACTGTTGTCCTGGTGCTGGCAGCCACCACCTCAGTGCAGGCTCTAACCCCTGAGGTCCCTCGGCTGGTGCAGGCAGGCCAGGCGGCTCAGCTGCTCCATCAACTCTTGCCCCATGTGAAAAGCAAACGTGACGCAGCATTCCTGCGTTCAGGAACTTTTTCAGCCAGGCAGCAGCCGAGACCAGCCTTCCGGAAAGATCAGTCTGAACCTGCCGGTAGGTGCTGCACGAGCAGGGCAGCTCAGCAGAGCGGGCTAGCGAGAGGTGCTGCAAGTGGGTGCTGCGTGGCTCCAACGCCTCGTGCTTTGCCTCTCCCAGACCCTTCACGTCAAACCCGGCTTCTTTTGCCTGGTGGAAGGCGCCCTTTCGTGCTGCAGCCGAGATCCTCCGGATGGCTCTGCCTGTGGCACGTACTTGCAGAGTAGCGTTCAACCTGGAGATGTCTGGAGGATTCTCTTTAAAAATGATTGTTCAGGGCAAACTATAGAGGGCAAAGATGAGCTGAACTGAGCCTGTCCCGCAGTTGCACGTTGAATTGCTGAGAAGCCTTGCAATTCCCAGTCCTCGCCCCACGATAGCTAGGGAACACCATCATTCACCTCTCGCCACTGTTGTGGTGGGAAATAGCCTCTTCAGCTGCCTTGAGCAGATGCCGGTAATGCTTTGGGCACTTTCTGATGCTGTTGGGGTTGTTACTGTCCGTCCATAACTGTCACGTTGCGGAGTACTGGGTTTGTCTTGGGCTCTATTCCGAAAGGTGCCTCTTGAGTGGCGTTACAGAGATCTTTGGTGCTCTCGTTAGCTGGGGGAGCTCAGCAGAGGTGTCTGAAAGCTGGACTTCAAAGCTGCGTTGTGTCGGAGCCTGTTGGGGTGTGCGTTGACCCAACACAAATATAGTTTTGCTTGGAAACAGAAGCGTTTCAGTCCTGCAACGTCAGGTCTGTTGTTCCCCCTCAGAGCGGGGGTCCTCTGCTCTGCGGGTGCTCTCATCCGGTGAGGAGCAGGGTCCTGAGAAGAGAGTGCCTGAGCCCCCCACACCGCTGTTCCCCCTGCCGTGGTGGTGGCTTGTCCTGGGCAGCACACCTCCGTACCCAGCTTTCCCTGCTGCTGCTTTCTGCTGGGCAAGAGGTTGCAGTCAACAGCAATAAGGAGATTTAACGTGCTCTCCCTAAAGACAAACGTATCCAGGGCTCGGAGGGTCGTGGTGAACTTGCATTTTCTGGGGCTTTCTACCCAGCTACAGAGGAGCACTTGCTAGTGTATTAAACCTCGACTCTCACGAGTTTAACCAAGGAGTTGACGTGACATGAAGTGACTCTGGTGATACAAAGCGGAAAAGCCCCTTCAGGAGCTCGGTGGGGTTGGCAGGGCTCCGTCGGGGTGGCTGCTGGCAGCAGAGGCTGGCGTGGGAGTGGGTCTGCTGAGGGAAGATCCGGTTGCTGTCCCTTCTTGGAGCACAGCAGAAGCCTGAGCTTCCACTTTCTCTCCCTGTTTGTTTTCCAGCTCTAATTAGTTCCTTTCTGCCTCCACTTGCCTTTGGCGTTAAGAGCTCTTTGTTTGTCACCACGTCTGAGCTCTCCTGGTTCCTGCAGTGACTTTTCTCAGGTCAGGAGAGCTGGGGCCCGTGACCCACGCAGGCCCCAGCAGGCTTTGTGGCTGTGATGTGTGGCAGTAACCAAATTCCCACCCCTAGGCTGGCAGAGAAGTACAAGGAGTGCCTGACCAGCAAGGAGAAGATCCTGAAGGAGATCGAGGTGAAGAAGGAGTATCTGAGCAGCCTCCAGCCTCGACTCAACAGCATCATGCAGGTACTTGAGCTCTGCAGGAAGGGGAGAGGCCTTTGGGGCTGAGCTGAGGTCACACTCCGAGGGCTGTGTTAGAGAGGTGCAGTGCCTGGGCTGATTCTGCTTTGGAGATGTTTCGCTCCCAGTCAGCGTGGATGAGGGGTAGATCTGCCTCGTGCCGAGACTCCTCTGGAGTCTCCTTGTTTATGCGGCAATTCCTGCAGAACTGCGGATGGAGGAGTCATTAAATGGGCCTTTCCCTGGAGAGCGATACGCAGTTCCAGCCCCTTGTGATTGCCTTGGGAGGGAAGAACAGGAGAAGGAACTGGGTTATTTTCAGATCCAAAAGTTTTCCAGCAAAGGAGAGCTGCCAGCCCTTCCCTGGGGGCTCACCGCACCCGTGGCTGCGTCTCACCCTGCACCGCGGCTGCTGTGCTGCTTTCCAGTCTCCCACTTGCCAGCTTGGGGTGAAGGAGGGGGCGAGGAGGGCAAACTGTTCTGTTCCCAGTGACGAAGGCTAGCCCTCTTGTTCCCCCAGGCCTCCCTGCCTGTCCAGGAGTATCTCTTCATGCCTTTCGACCAGGCACACAAACAGTACGAGACAGCTCGCCACCTCCCGCCGCCTCTCTACGTCCTCTTCGTTCAAGCCAGTGCCTACGGCCAGGCCTGCGGTGAGCCCCGCGGGGGGAGCGCAGTCCTCAGCGACACTGCGAGGGGCTGTCACCAGCCAGGGCTGGGGGGAAGTGCTCTCCCCACAGGCCAGATTTCACTCCTGCTTGCAGAAAGCACTGCTTTGGGGACACTTTGGGAGGTCCTTTTTGTCCCATCTGCTCTGCTGCTGGATTCTGCTGAGCCCAGAGCAGCAGGGTGGCCCCGGGGCCAGCACAGTGAGGCAGCAGCATTTGAAACCTCGTTTGCTCAGCTCCCTTGCTGGAAGAACTGCTTGGGAAGCTCGATTCCCATCTCTGCCCCCCTTCTCAAGGTCGGCAGTGATATCCCTGCAGCCTGCGAGCAGGCTCGATGCTGACGCGGCCTCCCAAGAGCTGTCACCCCGTGGGGTGGGTGCTACATTGTGCCACCCGTGGGTAGTGGTGACTCCAGAGCAGGTGGTACCTCTGCCTGCCCTTGCAGAGGCCCTTCCCTGCAGCTCACCTGAAAGCCTTCATCCCCTTAGGCAGCTTTGCATTTCAAGGGGCTTTCTGAAGCCTCCCTAAGTGGGGAGGGATTTCCCAGCAGGGCTCAGGATCCCCCCTGGGCTGTCCGCAACTCCTATGCGGAAAGGGCCGTAGCATAGCCCGAGAGCTGCAATCTCATGCTGCTCTGGGAGTGGGGCAGGCGGCAGAGGAGCATGGAAGGACCACACTGTGGCACTTGGCCACACCAGGTCATTGCTCATGGGTACCTGCAGCCCTGATGGCCCAGCTCCTCGCTCCCTGCTTGTGCCAGACAGACCCCAACCCCTCTTGGCTCTTGATAATTTGGCCTTTATGGTTTCCAGGGACAGTCCCTCAAAACCCAGCATTTTCCCTCCTCTGACCCCATCCTACCCAGGAGATCCAGCCCTGCGGTGGCCCCACGGAGCCCTCTGGACGGCTGCCTCTTTCCACTGACCCTTCATTTGAGCTTCCTCTGCTGCAGGGCTCTGCCTCGTGCAGCCGTGAAGCGGGAGCTTTCTGGGGCAGGGCTGCTTCTAACTGCCTTTCCCATACAGAAGTGGGGTTTGTAGCTTAGTTTTCATGTCTCCTCTGTAGATAAGAAGCTTGTGGTGGCCATTGAAGGGAGTGTAGAGGAAGCCAAAGCCCTGTACAAGCCGCCTGAGGACTCGCAGGGTGAGTTGGGGTGGCGTTGCCACAGGCAGGCTGCCTGATGCTCTGTGCCGCAGGCGGAGGAGTCGGGTAGGGAAGCAGGTGGGGTCTGGGTTGGATGCTGAAATGGCGCAGTGCCTGGTGTCTGCCAAAGTCCCTGGCAGCTGATCCCCTCTGTCCCCAGCTCCTGCTTCCTGAGAGATGTTCACAGCCCCTCATCTGTTGGGGTGACCCCGGGTACTGGGGACAGGTTCCTGCGCATCTGCATCCTGCTAGGGCCCTGCTTCTGGGGGGACGGTGATGTCTGGGGGAGCTGTGGTCTCGGGGCAAGGGCTGGTAGCCCTGCTGGTTGTGGGAAAGCTGCTGAGCCCCAGGCAGCCCCGCTTACAGCCCTCTCTTTGCGCAGATGATGAAAGTGATTCTGACGCGGAGGAGGAGCAGACCACGGTAAGGGGTAACGCTGTTCTCTTCTGGGTCTTCTCCCAACGCCGTATCGTGGGCAAACCGATCTGCGCCTGCTAACTGGGAGGTGCTGGGGGAGCTGGGCCTGGGAACTGGTCCCTACACGCTGTGAGAGTGCGTGTAGGCGCACTGACGTTAATTCCAGCTGTTTCTTGGGAGGAGAGAGGTGCCATTTCCAGTTTCTGTCCCGAATGCAGGAGAGCCAGGGTACAAATCTGCCCGGCTCACGTCCCACCATGCTCGCATCCCACCTGGCAGCGGCAGCCACCTCGCAGCTCTCCGGCTGGAGCTGTTCCACTTTGTATAAATAGTCTCGGGCTGGGGAGGCTGGCATCCGGCGGGGCAGGATGCATGTCCGTCCCCTGCCATCTGCCAAAAGCCTTGAGTTGAACTCTGCACCAGGGGTTGTTCAGTGCTCCCTCGGGGTGGCGTTTAGGTCCTACAGGTTGCACCTTCTGGATGCTGGGGAGAGGCTGTAGGTGCTGGCTGCCCCCAGCACGGAAGCCCACGGGAGGTCTGTGCCACCACTCCCTACCAGCCAGCAGCAGCGCCTGCTGTATCGGGCTGTTGCTGTGGGGAAGGGTAAAGCGAAGGGCCTCAGCTTCTGCCTCTCGAGGTGGGGAAGCTTTTGGGGCCAGCAGGTCCTTGGCCCCATCTCACAGGAGCGGGGGTGCTCCTGGGAGCTGAAGGAATGACAGGAACCAGAGGTGCTTTGTCCTCACCCTGCAGCAGGGCAAGGGTTTCCTGCTCCCCTCCCTCCCCAGGGCTGCTCTGTGGCCACTGCACTGGGGGACTGGGGAACTAGACTAGAAGGAAAGCGCAGTGGGAGAGGAGGGTGGGGGCCGTGGGTTGCCGAGAAGGGTCTGACAGCTCTGTTTCGCCCTCCCCAGAAGCGGCGCAGGCCCACCCTGGGCGTGCAGCTGGATGACAAGCGCAAGGAGATGCTCAAGTGGCACCCTTTGTCCGTCACCGTCGACCTGAAGTGCAAAGGTAAGGGGGTACTGGCAGCCCTTGGCAGAGAGCACACAAGAGTGTGTGACAGCAGGTCAGGGAGCAACCCGGCAGCAGCTTGGGATCCTCGGGGTGCGGAGAGGCTTTCTTGCTCTCAGCCCAGCTGCCCCGGCAGGGGTGAGCGTGGCCTTCCAGGGGAGACTGACCAAGATGGCTTATCAGCTCTGTTTCCTGGAGCTCCTCTCGCCCACGTGGGTGGGGTGACCTTGCTCTGAAGCTTTCTTCCTCCAGTTGGGTGCTTTTCTCTTTTGTGCCGGGGTCTTGGGCCTGACAGATACAGCCTGGCAAATGCTGATGGGACGGTGTTAGAGGTTACACTGCATCGGTTGCCAGTTACTCCCCACGTTGCCTCTCTGCTCTCTTTGCTGTTGTCCCAGCAGAGGGGCATGTATATCCCCCCGAGCAGAGCGCTCCGAGCTAGAGCAGACAGCAACGTTGCCCCTTCTCTGTTGGTGCAGATGAGAACGTCCTTCACCTGACCTTCTACTACCTGATGAACCTCAACGTCATGACGGTGAAAGCCAAGGTGACCACTGCCGTTGAGATGACGACCGCCATCAGTGCCGGGTAAGGATTGCCCCGGGGACACTGAGCCCGGAGCGTGTCGGGCAGCGACCCCTCCGCTTGCCATGAACACCCTGCCCTGGTGTCCTGCCATGCTCTGCTCAGTGACCCATCGGCAGAGCGACGTAGTGCCAAGAGCAGCATGTGGTGGCAATGTCCCTCTGCTGAGCTGTAACTCCTGCGCCCAGTGGGCCAGGGGCACTCCACGCCCGGTTGCCTGCTCCCAGCAGGTGAGGTTTTAACCTCAGACCCTCACCTTGCTTTACCTGGGGCACCTTAAGGGCCTTTGTGCAGCGCTGCAGTTTCAGAGTGCTGTCTTGGCTTGTCCTCTGATGGGCAAAGGAGTTGCCAAAGAGCACAGGTCCATCCCTGCCTCTGGGGAGGGCTTTCACCTTGTGCATCCCCTGCCCTGCGGTATCCTTCCCCTCGGCTCCAGGGCCTTGCCAGGAGCCCTGCCAAGCTGCTGCAGCCCAGGCAGCATCCTCCTCCTCTCCCTCTGTCGTGACAAGCCAGGGGCAGGGAGGTTGGGAACCTCTTAGGGGAGCGGTGCCAGACCTGTCAGGAGCTGGGGAGAACCTCTCCTGCTTGTCACGTTCAGTCACCCTCTTACAGGTGAACCGCTTTCCTCCCTCCTTCAGCCTGTGCCCGGCAGCTCCCTTCACCTGCTTGCTCTGCAGGTCACCTTGTCTTGACCGCTGGAGATGCGGCTGCCTCTCCCTGGGCTCCCCAGAGACCGCTGGAGCCTGATTTGTGTGAGGAACAGCTGAAATGGCAGCTGTGGGAGCCTGCCCAGGGAGCTCTGATCAGCTGCCACCTCTCCGGTGGCTCTCCCTGGGCCACAAGGAGGTGCCTGAGGAACAGGGAGACAGGAGAGGCTGGTCTGGGCTTACCTGGAAGCAAGTGCTGCCTCCCAGCCTGTCCCATATGAGGCCTCCCAATCCTCTCGGGGTTCTCTTTTCCCTGTAGTACCCAAAACCCTCCCTGACAGCAGCTAGAGTCTCTCCGCAGGGTTCCCGTGCAGGGTGCTCCCTCCCTCGCAGCTGGCCTTGGCTGTATTGCCCCAGACGAGTGAGGCTGTGGCTTGAGCCAAACCCCAAATCCTACAGCCCTTTATGCTTGGTCGGGCTTGTGAGTACAGTCAGACATGAAGAATTTTATTTCATTAAGTAGAATTCCTCTGCTTAAGCTTCCTGGGGGGCAAACAGCCATCAGGCTGTGCCCTGCCTGCGCTGGTGATGTTTTCTCCATACACAGCAGCAGGTTTTGGAGTTAATGCACTGGAGTGAGCAGCTTCCTGGGAAACCAGGGAGCTGGTGCCCTGTGATTTCTATCTTCTTCACGGCCAGAGAGGAGACAGATCTCCTTTCAGAGTGGAATTAAGGGGAAAGCCATTCAGGTCTTGAAACCCAACTTGTGGAGCTCGTAATCCCCTTCTCTGGGCTCAGAGCCTGTTAGTGGCCGCCCCAGAGAGACGTGGAGCCCAGGCTGCAGCTGATTAATCTCTTTCCTCCTCCCGCCAGCGACCTGCTCTCCCCAGACTCCCTCCTCAACTGCCTCTATCCAGGAGACCACGGGAGGAAAACGCCCAACCCAGCCAACCAGTTCCAGTTCGATAAAGTGGGGTGAGTGGGGTGCTGCCCCACACAGCTGGGGCAGCTTCGCCCAGGCGGTAGGCGAGAGTGCCCCGCTCCCGGCACGGCACATCCCTCCCCAGCTCATCAGGGAGGGCTCGGTGGCCGGGAAGCTGGTATCCTGCCAGTCGGCATCGGGTGGGCTCACCGGGCACGGCTAGGGGTGCAGGTGAAAGAAGCGCTTGCTCCCTCCGGCTGGCTCGCAGGCCGGGCGGTGTGGGGACGGTGGGGGAGGAATGCTCTGGGGTGGCGTAACGCTTCCTCGTTGTCCCCACAGCATCCTGACCTTGAGCGACTACGTGACAGAGCTGGGGCACCCCTACGTGTGGGTGCAGAAGCTGGGTGGGCTGCATTTCCCCAAGGACCAGCCTCAGGCACGTCACACCCCCTCCCCTCCCCTCTCCACCAGAACACGGAGCTGGGGTTTGGGGAAGTTTTGGGGACAGCTGTCCCGTCCTGTCCCCCCAGAGCTCCTGCTGGCACCAGCCACTCCCAAACCGTGGTGCACCCTTGGCTGGGACAGGCTCAGCTGTGAACCTGTGCAGCGAGGCCATGCCGACGAATTTTATCTCCCACGTGTGATAGTCTAAGCCCTGTTACGGGCACTGAGCAGTGACTTGAGCGTGTGCCTGTCCCCGTGGCTGGGTGGGGTGGTTCCTGGGCCGCGGGGTCCCCAGTGGGGTCCCCACAGGCTGGCGTGATGGTGACGGCCCCTCCTGCCCACAGCACACGGTCACTGCGGACAACTCGCTGAGCGCCAGCCACATGGAGCTGACTGTGAAGCTGCTGCGGACGAGGCTGCAGTCCCGCCTGGCTCTCCACAAGCAGTTTGCATCGCTTGGTGGGTGCCTGGCTCCCCACCCTGTGCCTGGGGATGGGGGGTGCAGTAGCAGGGTCCTCTTGCAGAGGAGAGCTGACTGATGTCGCCTTTAATGGTGCTACAGATCTGCAGTGCCACCCTCGGCGTTCCCGGTCGTTCTGTCTGTCCTCGGTGGTAGCGGGGCTGCCAGGGCTGCCCTGTTTTGGGTGGGAGAGGAAGGCTGTGCCCCCTCTCGATGCCCAGCACCCCTTTGGGACCAGCCATCCCTGCGCTGGGAATCGATTCGGGCCGTGGTGGGAGGTGAACCACAGGCCCACGTGTCGCGCGCCTGTCAGGCAGGCCAGGCACCCACTGCCAAGGCTGCGAGCTCCAGTGGGATCGCAGCCGATGCCTCCGCTGCTCCTCTCTGGGCACCCGATGAAGGTGTCGGAAGGATAATGGTGTCCCCAGGTCCCAGTTTTGGAGCATTCCCCCCCCCCCAGGACAGTGACAGAGCTCTGTCCCCAGCCCTCCCCTGCTCAGGTGGCCTTGTCCTTGGTTTCAGAGCACGGCGTTGTGCCAGTCTCCAGCGAGTGCCAGCATCTCTTCCCTACCAAGATCGTCTCGCGCCTGGTGAAGTGGGCTGCCATTCCCTATGAAGATTACGCAGTAGGTGCCGAGTGCGAGGCCGTATCCCTTCCAGCTCCCGTGCGGCGCCGGCAGCTGCTCACTCCCCCTCTTGTCTCCTCCAGGAGCTGCCCTACACTAAAGATGTGATAGAGGCCGGCTTGGCCGAAGACACTCACCTCTACTACATGGCCCTGATAGAGAGAGGAACAGGTAGGCGCATTTCCTTCCCCCGGCAGCTGCTGATTCCCACACCGGACACCCCCAGGCAGCTTCTGAGGGTCTTTGTGGGAAATCCCTCCGGTTGGAGGCCCCGTGGGCTGTGGGTGACGTTTCTTCCCTGCCCTGCTCAGCCAAGCTCCAGGCCGCCGTGGTCCTGAACCCCGGTTACTCCACGCTGCCGCCCGTCTTCAGCCTGTGCCTGAACTGGAAAGGAGAGCGAACCAGCAGCAACGACGACAACATTCGGGTAACCCAGGGTGCGGGGAGAGGAGGCTGGAGAACCGCTGGCTTTTGGGGGGTGTTCGCGGCGAGCCGTTGGGGTGAGCTGGTGGCCAGGCAGCTCAGGGCAGGCCCACGAGACCTGCCGGATGCCGCCGTGGGGCCTGGCAGGGCAGAGCAGAGACCCAAGCCTGCGCCGTACTGATCCCTCTGCCTCTGCCAGGCCATGGAGAGCGAGGTCAACGTGAACTACAAGGAGCTGTGGGGGCCCAAACCGGGCTACCAGCTCCTCACCAACCAGCTGCAGCGCCTGTGCATGGTGCTGGATGTCTACCTGGAGACAGAGCCCCACGACCCCAGCGTGGAGGGGCCCAAGGAGTTTCCCCAGGAGAAGATGTGTCTGCGCCTCGTCAGGTGAGAGCCTGGCATCCTGGGGGACCCTGGGGCAGTGAGGAGCTGGGTGGGGGGTGAGGTGCTGACAGGGACCCTGGTGGCACTGCTGTCCCCTGGAGCACGGCCTTACCTGACTGGGTGCTAACCTAGAAGCCTTTCCTTTAGCCGCCTGTGGGGATCTGCCCCCCCCCCAGCTGGGCAGTACCTCGGGACCAGGCCCTTTCTGTGGGTGCCGTGGGCCTCCTGACCCTCGTGGGTCAGCCTCTCCCTCTTCTCCTCTTCCAGGGGGCCCATGCGCCTGAAGCCCTTCAAGTTCAACTACCCTCAGGGGTTCTTCAGCCATCGCTGAGCACCCCCGGGGCATCGCTCTGGGCTGGGCCCCATCCTGTCTGCAAGGTGGAGCATCCCACCGTTTCAGTTTCTTTTCTGAGGTTTTGGGATTCATGTGAAGGTTTTGTAGCCAAAGGGATTAAATGCTGAACTGAAAGAAAAACGTGTGTGTGCCCCGTCTATGCGGAGGGCTGGGATGGGGGGACCCGTGGGGGCTGCAGCAAGCCCTGTCCCGCGTCTCTGGGTCTGGAAGGCGTTTTGCTGCTGGTACGTCCCCTTGCCTGGGGCGCTGCCTGCCTCCTGCCCTCCCTCCCCACCGCAGGGCCTCGGGACCACGGAACTGAGATGGCTAAAAACTGAGATGGCTAAAAATAGCCCCTTTCCGGAGCCCGCACTGCAGCCCCAGCCTGTCCTTGCCTGCGCTGGCTGCCAGCCAGCTGACTCGGCACAAACCCCGCAATGAAGGGGGGGACTTTGCTGCTTCCCTGGGCTTGGGGGAGAGCAGAGCAGTGTCCTGTGAGAGGCGGGACCTCATGGCAGCGTGCGAGGGGTAGGGGCTTGCGGTGGGAGTCCCAGCAGGGAGTGGTGGCAGGGAGTTGGGATGTGCCCCCTCTCCAGCGCCTCGCAGCTCCCGGCTGTGGGTCCTGTCCCACAGCCGGGGTGGCAGAGTTGGGCTCCATCCCCATTCCCACGGTCCTCGTCTCTCCTGGCTGCCAGCCTCTCTGCTTCTCCCCTGTGGGCGATTTCTCCCCCAGGAAGGCTGACCCACCCTCTCTGTGCTCCCGTGCAGCCCCTGCAGTCAGCGCGGTGCTGCAGTGCAGGGCGGTGCTGCAGCGCTCGGGTTAAACCAGGCCCTACCAGCCCCCTGGAAGCCACGCTTCCAAAAGGGACGGAAGACAAAACCCAAACCACGACGGTCCTTTGCAGAGCAGGGGGGGGCTGGCCCTGTTTCCAGCCCCTGTGCAGGCAGCCCACCAGGACACGGGGGTCCTTCGTGCCTGCCGTGGGCTGGGTTCACCCCCGGCGAGGGCTGGGCTTTCCTCCTGGGAAGGCAGCAGGCGCCCTGGAAAGCCCCGTGTCACCCCCCAGCCCTGGGTGACAGATCCCAGCCCCCCAGGCCAGGCTTTCCTGCCATCCTCACCATCTCTTCCCCCCCCACCCCACCCCGACAGGAGGCCAGCAGAGCCAGGGCGTCTCTGTAAGCACTTTATTTGGTTATTGCACAGAAAGCAAATAACAGTGGGCTGAGGTTCCTAGTGCACCGTGTGTCTGTGAGCATTCCTGCAGCGCCCAGCCTCTCCCACCGAAGCTGGCTGCAGCCTGGGTCACCGCTCGGAGGGACAGTCGTCACCCCCAGGCCAGGGAAAGACCCCGAGGACCCCACCAGCCCCTGTCCCAAGCAGCTAGAGCTCTGCGTTGCACTCGTCCATCGATTGCACATACATAAATAAATGCACTTATTGGAGAAGGGCGGTCGGTTCCCCCGGGGTCTCTTCTCCTTGGTTATAATTCAAGTGTTTACATGTGGCGCTCGGCGTACATCACATTCTGCTAGGGAAGCTACCGGCCAAATGGCCGGGGCAGGGCAGCGAGGGGCTGCGTCTCTCACACGGACATATTGCTAAGGTAAAGCCCGGCCCGGCGGGGGGTCCCCACCCCGGGCCCGGCCATCGGAGGGGAGCGGAGCAGCTCCCGCACCCAGAGGTGCTCTTTGGCGCCCGGGGCTCTGCTCACTTCTTCCCCGCGGTGGGTGCCGGCTCTGGGGCTTTGCCCTCCTTGCTGGAGGGGGCCTCTTTAGGGGCCTCCGCCTTGGGGGGCTCTTTAGTGGCTTTGGGCTCATCTTTGGGTTTCGCTTTAGCTTTGGGCTCCTCCACCTTCTCCTTCTTGGGCTCCTCCACCTTCTCCTCGGCCTTTGGCTTCTCAGCCTCCTTTGCAGCCGCTTTGCCAACCTCCTGCTGAGGTTTTGGTGGAGCCTCCTTCTCGGCCTTTCCTTCTTCCGCAGGTTTGGGGACCGGCTTGGTCACCTCCTTCACCTGTGGGGCTGGAGGCTCCGGCACGGCAGCCGCCTTCTCTTTGGGCTTCTCCTCCACCTTGGCTGGGACATCCTTCTTGGGAGCTTCCTCTTTCCTGCCCTCCTCAGCTCCGGGCTTGGAGGGAGCCTTCACCTCCTTGGGCTGCTCTTCCTTCACAGGGGCTTTTGGCTCCTTTGGAGGGGAGGGGGGGGGCTCCTTGGCTGGGGCCGCTTCCTTCTGTGGAGACTTGGCCTCCTCCTTTGCAGGAGATTTGACTTTCTCAGGGGACTTCACGGCTGGGGTCTTGGCCTCCTCCTTTGAGGGGTTGGGGGCTTCTCTGGGGACTTCACAGCCGGGGTCTTGGCCTCCTCTTTAGAGGGGTTGGGGGTTTTTCAGGGGATTTGACAGTTGGGGTTTTGGCTTCCTCTTTTGAGGGAGTTGCAGGTTTCTCTGGGGACTTCACAGCCGGGGTCTTGGCCTCTTCTTTCAAGGGGCTTGAGGGTTTCTCTGGGGACTTGACAGTTGGGGTCTTGGCCCCCTCTTTTGAGGGGGGTGCAGGTTTCTCTGGGGACTTCACAGCCGGGGTCTTGGCTTCTTCTTTCAAGGGGCTTGAGGGTTTCTCTGGGGACTTGACAGTTGGGGTCTTGGCCCCCTCTTTTGAGGGGGGTGCAGGTTTCTCTGGGGACTTCACTGTCGGGGACTTGGCCTCCTCCTTTGAGGGCACTGGGGGCTTTTCAGGGGATTTGACAGCTGGGGTCTTGGCCTCCTCCTTTGAGGGGGGTGCAGGTTTCTCAGGGGACTTCACGGCCAGGGTCTTGGCCTCCTCCTTTGAGGGGGGTGCAGGTTTCTCAGGGGACTTCACGGCCGGGGTCTTGGCCTCCTCCTTTGAGGGGGGTGCAGGTTTCTCAGGGGACTTCACGGCCGGGGTCTTGGCCTCCTCCTTTGAGGGCGTTGGGGGCTTTTCAGGGGATTTGACAGCTGGAGTCTTAGCCTCCTCCTTTGAGGGCGTTGGGGGTTTTTCTGGAGACTTCACAGCTGGGGTCTTGGCCTCCTCTTTTGAAGGAGTTGAGGGTTTTTCTGGGGATTTGGCAGCTGGGCTCTTGGCCTCCTCTTTTGAGGGAGTTGAGGGTTTTTCTGGGGATTTGGCAGCTGGGCTCTTGGCCTCCTCTTTTGAGGGGGGTGCAGGTTTCTCTGGGGACTTCACAACTGGGGTCTTGGCCTCCTCCTTTGAGGGGGACTTGGGTTTCTCTGGGGACTTGGCCTCTTTTGCAGGAGACTTGGCCTCCTCTTCACCTTCTGCTTCAGCTTTCTCCTCTTCTTCTTCCTCCTTCTCTTCAGCTTTCTCCCCTTCAGCCTCTTTCTCAGCTGTCGCCTCCTCCTCCTCTGTGACCTCCTCCGTCACCTGGATTTCCTCTGTCTGCTCCTCCACAATCACTGTCTCCTTCTCAGATTTTTCCACCACCTTGATCTTGTCCTCACTCTTCACCTTGATGTCGGTGGTGATGCTGGGAGCCTTGGGGACCACCTCAGGGAAGGAGAGCATCCCAAAGCCAGACTCGATCCGATATTCCTCCCCTTCCAAGAGCTTTCTGCCAGGAAGAGACCAGAGCAGGGCAGTCAGTGATTGCTTCTCACCCAGCTCTCACCTCCTCCCATGACCAGGAGCCGCCAGCCATGCCCTGCAGCTCCATCTCCCTCCTTGCCCTGCTTTCGATGTGCCGGCTGACCCTCCTGCTCCTACGCCCTGGGCTGTGCAGGTTTCCTCACCCTTTCCTCTGCAAGCCATGTGCAGGGCTGGGTCACCCAGCTGGACGTTGCCCACCATGGTCTTGGAGGATGGATGGTCTCTTTCTCACCAAGAAGGGCCCAGATGTTAGCGAGGGCCCTCAAGGAGTGTTCCCAGAGACACCAGCACTAGGGACTGGCTGAGACCCTCCCACCTTCCCCTTGCCCCCCCCATACCGATAGGCAGCAATTTCAATGTCCAGGGCCATTTTGACGTTGAGCAGATCCTGGTACTCCCGGAGCTGAGCTGCCATCTCCCACTTGGTGTTCCTCAGCTCGCTATCAAGCTGCTGGATGGTTTCCTGCGGGTAGACAGAGCAACTGGTGACATGGGGGGCCAGTCCCCAGGAGCAGAGGGACACAGAGCACCCCTAAACAGTCCCCTGGTCTCCGAGGAGGGACTGCTCACCCAGCACCAGCGTGCCTTCGCAGAGGGGTCTGCAGCCACCTCCCCCTGCAGACACAGAGGGAAGGGGACACGTCCAGGGGCTGTCTCAGTGTGTCCAGTTCCCTTGGGAGAACCGGCAGGAGCCCTGCACCTCCTCGGCTGAGAGCTGCACTGCGGCCAGCTGAGCCCCCGGCCCCCTCCCAGGGCTCCCTCCAGCGGGGACAAGCTGTGGGAATGTTTCTAGGACTCGGGTGAGTCTGGTGGCCACCAAACCCCAGCCTGAGGCTGATGAGGATGGGGCATCACCCTGGGGACAGTGTTTCAGCTCTCTGTGCTGCAGCTCCCAGCTCTGGGACACGAGATGTGGCCTGAACCCTGGGCACGGTTCAGTGGTGTCTTTGTCAGCGCGAAGCCAGGCAGAGACGTGGGACAGCTCTGTCATGGGTGAGGGACACAACAGGCCGGATGCAACCTCAGGTTCTGGGTACCTGATCACCAGGAGCTGGGGAAGGCTGGCTCTAGACACAACCCTGAGCATTTGCCGCTGGTCGTCACCAACTCTGAAGCCAAAGCACCAGCGCTGCTCCTCCCCGGCAGCTGGATGGTCCCTCCCCACCAAAGGACATGTCTGGGACGCTGCCCGCTGCGCCACCTTACCTGGTAGGACAGGACATCTGCGTGATGGCGCTCCTCCGAGTCCTGTCTCTGCCTCTCCAGTGACTCCTGGGTCCCTTTGAGGGCTTCGAGCTCGACGGTCTTGGACTGGAGCTGGCGGCGGTACTCGCAGATCTCCTCCTGGGCCAAGCGGATGGCGTCCGTGTTCACCTTGGCAACCTCCGAGAGCTTGTCCAGCCTCACTGCAACAGGGGAAAGGAGAGGCTGCAGGGAGGGAGGCTGCAGTCTCCCCTTCTCGGGGAACCTCAGATCCTTCAAGACTGCACATCCCCTGCATGCGCGTCCTCTGCAGAGCCAGCCCCGGCAGGGGCTCCCTGGGTGCGCTGCCTTCCCCAGCCCTCGCTCCCTCTGCCCTCGCCCTGTGCCAGGGCGGTGAAGGTGCCCGGGCAGGATGGGTTGGGCGGGAGTTTTCACCAGCCTGGACTTTATCCAGTGCAAACCCACGCTGCAAACCTCCCTCTGCCCTTCAGCTCCTGCCACAACCCCCGTGACCCAGAGAGCCGCCTGCTCGCCCTGCTCACACCGCCTCGCCACGCCACGCCACGCCCTGCTCCGGCCGGACGCGCTGTGCTGCGGCGAGGCGGGGGGGGGGGGTTTGCCGCAGCGTCCCGCAGCCACCCCAGGGGACGGGGGGGGACACGGGGCGGGGGGACAGAAGGGGACAGAGCCTGCTGCTCCCGCCGGCCCCCGGAGCCTCCGCCCCGCGGGACAGCGCGCCCGTGGGTGCCGCGCCCGCCGCTCTCCAGGGTGCTGAACCGCCGCTCTCCAGGGTGCTGAACCCCGCCGCGCCGCTCGCCAGCCCCCAGCGCGCCCATGGGTGCTGAGCCCCGGGGTGCCGATCCCTCCCCCCCCCCTCCCCCGGTACCGTAGTGCCCCACCCAACAGCGCGGCAGGGACACTCCCTGCTCCCCCGCCCCCGGCAGGGATGCGGCACCCTCCCCCCCCCCCCGCGCTGTAGTCCCCTCCCTGCAGCGCACCGCAAACACTCCTGGCCTCGCTCCAGCGGGGAGGGACGGGGAGGGCAGCCTGCAGCATTAAGGGGGTCCGGCAGCCCGAAAACTTGGGGGGTGCCGGGGCAGTGACCATGCCGCCCTCCCCGACACGCGCTGCGGGGCGGGGGCAGCGCTCCCGCAGTCAGCGGGGAGCTGGTGGCAGCGGTGGGGTACCCCAACGCCCTCCCAGAGCGCTGGATATACAGGGGGGCCCTGCACCCCCCGGGGCGGGGGTACCCCAACGCCCTCCCGGGGCGCAGTAGAAACGGGGGGTCCCTGCGCCCTGCGGTTGCTCTAACGCCCTCCCGGAGCGCGGCAGTCCCGGGGAGGGGGGGGACACACCTCGGCGGGGTGCGGGGGGTCGGGGGGGGGACGGAACCACTCACCGCGGAACCACTCCTCGGCCTGCAGGGTGCTGCGGGCCGCCGTGCCCTCCAGCTGGGCGCGCAGGTCGCGGAGGGCGGCGGTGACGCCGGGGCGCAGGGAGGCGGGGGGCTCGGCGGGGGCCTCGGGGCCGGCCCCGCGCAGCAGCGCGCCCACCTCGGCCCGGTGCTGCCGCCGCAGCAGCTCCGCCTCCTCCCGCAGGGCCCGGGCTCGCTCCTCCAGCGGCCCCCGCGCCCGCTCCGCCTGCGCGGAGCGCTGGGCCAGCCCGCGGGCCGCCGCCTCCAGCTCGGCTCGCTGCCGGGCCTCCTCCTCCAGCCGCCCCCGCAGCGCGGCCACGTCCTCGGCCAGGCGCGACCGCTCCAGCCGCAGCTGCCCCTTCTCGGCGCCCAGCCGCAGGACGGTCCCCCGCATGTCGCGCAGCTCCCGCGCGTACAGCTCGCCCATGGCCGAGCGCCCGGCCTGCTGCTGCCGCAGCGCCGCCGCCTCCGCCGCCAGCGCCCGGTTCTGCTGCTCCAGCGCCCGCACCCGCTCGATGTACCCGGCGAAGCGGTCGTTCAGCACCTGCAGCAGCTCCTTCTCGTTCCGCGCCCGCGGCTCGCCGTTCAGCGAGTCCAGGCTCTCGGTGGAGGAAGCGGCCGCGCTGCCGCCGCCGCCAGCCCGAGCCCGCCCCGCCGGCCCCGGCCACGAGTGGAAGCCGCTGGAGGCGGCGGAGCGCGGGGCAGCGCGGCCCGGCTCCTTGCGGAACCCCCCCGGGGGGCCCAGCAGCGTCTCCAGCACCAGGCTCATGGCGACCTCCGCCCTCGCTGCGGCACCGCCGCCGCCGCCGCCCGCTTTATAGGGCTCGGGGCGGCCGCTCCGCCCCGCCGCCGGCAACGGGGATGGGCACCGGCACCGCCCCGTTCCGCCGCCGCAGCCCCGCGGGTGCGGGGGGACCCCACGGCCACGCCCCGGGGGGGGGGGGGGAGCGGGGACCCGTGACGGGGAACGGGGGCCACCCGGGAAGGGAGTGGGGACCGTCCGGGGGGAGAAAGGGAGCGCCCGGGGCAGAGCGGGGACCCCCGGGAGGGGAGAGGGGACCCCCCCCGGATAGAGCGGGGACCCCCAGTAAGGGAGCGAGGACCCTCAGAGCAGAGGAGGGACCCCCAGGAAGGGAGCGGGGACCCCCAGGGCACAGCGGGGACCCCCGGGAAGGGAGCGGGGACCCCCCGGACAGAGCGAGGGGCCCGTGGGAAAGGGAGCGGGGACCTCCAGGGCAAAGCGGGGACCCCCGGGAAGGGAGAGGGGACCCCCAGGACAGAGCGGGGACCCCCAGTAAGGGAGCGAGGACCCTCAGGGCAGAGGAGGGACCCCCGGGAAGGGAGCGGGGACCCCTAGAGCACAGCGGGGACCCCCGGGAAGGGAGAGGGGACATCTGGGAAGGGAGATGGGACCCCCAGGACAGAGCGGGGACCCCCGGGAAGGGAGCGGGGACCCCCGGGGACAGAGCGAGAGGCCCATGGGAAGGGAGAGGGGACCCCCGGGGCACAGCGGGGACTCCCGGGAATGGAGTGGGGACCCCCCGGACAGAGCGGGGACCCCTGGGAAGGGAGAGGGGACCCCCGGGGACAGAGTGGGGACCCCCGGGGCACAGCGGGAACCCCCGGGAAGAGAGCGGGGACCCCCGGGGACAGAGCGGGGACCACCTGGGAAGGGAGCGGGGACCCCCGGGACACGGCGGGGACCCCCGGGAACGGAGTGGGGACCCCCCGGACAGAGCGGGGACCCCTGGGAAGGGAGAGAGGACCCCCGGGGACAGAGCGGGGACCCCCGGGGCACAGCGGGAACCCCCGGGAAGAGAGCGGGGACCCCCGGGGACAGAGCGGGGACCACCTGGGAAGGGAGCGGGGACCCCCGGGGACAGAGCGGGGACCACTTGGGAAGGGAGCGGGGACCCCCGGGGACAGAGCGGGGACCACCTGGGAAGGGAGCGGGGACCCCCGGGGACAGAGCGGGGACCCCCGGGGCACAGCGGGGACCCCCGGGAAGGGAGCGGGGACCCCCGGGGACAGAGCGAGAGGCCCATGGGAAGGGAGAGGGGACCCTCAGGGCACAGCGGGGACCCCCGGGAGGGGAGTGGGGACCCCCCGGACAGAGCGGGGACCCCTGGGAAGGGAGAAGGGACCCCCGGGGACAGAGCGCGGACCCCCGTGGGAAGGGAGCGGGCAGGGCTCCCCCGGGGGGAGCACGGACCCCCCGGGCAAGGAGCGGGACGAGCCCGGGCAGAGCAGGGCCCCGCCGCGGGGTGGAGCAGAGCGGGGGGACCCCGGGGGGCACAGGCAGCCCCCTCCCGCGGGCGGGACGGCGGAGCAGGGCCCCGGGGGGGCGCAGCCCCCCCCGCTCTGCCACCGCCCGGGGGCCGGGCACCGCTGGGGCCGGGCACCGCTGGGGCCGCGGCCGTGGGCTCCGGCCGGCTGGAGGGGCCCGGGGCTGCCAGGGGGGTCCCCGGGACCCCCCGCCCCGAGCGGGTCGCGGGGGGGGTCCAGGCGGGGGGGGGCAGGGGGGACCGGGGGGGCCGGGGGGCGGGGCCTCCGCCCGTGGGGGTGGAGCCCAGCCGACGGCGCGCACGGGCCGCCCGGCCAATCAGCACTCGCGGGTTATCTGGCCAGCCGGCAGCCGTAGCCCAGCCGGCCAATCGGCACAGCTGTAGCCCAGCCAATCGGCACACAAGGAGCTCAAGCGGGTCAGTCAACCCGCAGGTAAGCGGAGCTCAGCCAGTCAGCGCCCAGGTACATAATCCTAGCCAATCAACGCTCAGGTGCAGGAGCCCAGCCAATCGATAGCCGGGTAGATGGAGCCCAGCCAATCAGCACGGCCCTGCCGGGGCTGGCTGGGGGCTCGGAGCCGCTGCGCCCCGGTGCATGCTGGGACGGGGGGACCCTGCCGCGGGCGGGGCGGCGGGGCCGGGGGTTGCGGCGGCCGGGACGCGGGGACCCGGCAGCCCCGAGCAGCCCCCGCCTTGCTCCCGCGGGGAGAAGGAGCCGCTGGGCTCGGAGGTGACACGCTCCCGGTCGTCTGCCACCGGCCCGGGGGACAGGGACGGGGACAGGGACGGGGGTGCCGGGCGGTGCCCCGTGGGGTCCCCCCCGCCCCGTGGCCCCCCGGGACCCCGTCCCCGTGCCCTGCCCCGGCCCCCGTGCTCTCCCCTGTCCCCTCCCCGTCCCCGCTCCCCGCCCTGTCCCCCCCCCATCCCGTCCCGTCCCGTCCCGTCCCCGATCCCCGTGCCCGGTCCCCGTGCCCTGCCCTCGCTCCCGCCACCGTAGCCCCGCCCCTGCCCCGCCCACCCCTGCCGCAGCCCCGCCCTGCGTCCGCCGTAGCACCGCCCCGTCTCGCCCCGGAAGCGCTCCCCCGCTCGGCGCTCACTTCCGCTGGGCCGGTGGCAGCGGGCGGCGGCAGCAGCAGGTACGGGCCGGGCCGGCGGCTGCTCCGGGCGGCTCCGCCGCACAGCCCCGCCCCACAGCCCTGCCCGCGGGCTGCGGCCGTGCGCACCCCGGGCCGTGTCCCCCCCCGCCGGCGGGCTTCGCTTGGCTCCGGCCCGGCCGCCCCCTGCCCCGGGCTGGTGTTTCCCCTTCCTGCCCCCCGGCCCGGCTCCCCGCCTCGCCCCCTGCCCGGGCGGGCAGCACACGGGCCACCCTCCAGCCAGGAGCCCGGCTCCGGTCCCTCCCGGCCCGGCTCCCGGCCCGGCCCGCATCCCGCCCCGCGGTACCGCTGCGGGCACAGCCCGGGTGGGCGCCGGGGCCGCGCCGCTCCCCCCGTGGGCAGCTCCGTGGCCCAGCCCGGGTGGGTGCGGGGGGTCAGCCCCGGAGTCTGCTCCCTTCCGCCGGCTGTGCGGGGACCCCCCTGCAGCACCCAGGGGACCGCGTCCTCGCCGGCAGCCAGAGCCGCTGCCGGGCAGAGCTGCTGGACGCTGCGGCAGCGGCCCGGGGCGCGGGGCTCGGGGCGTCCGCCTTCGCCTTGACCACGGCAGGTACGGCCGGAGCGGCCCTGCGGCACGGCTGAGCCTGGAGCTGCCCGGCTCTGGGGTGGGAGGTGAAAGGACTCGAGAGCCAAAGGGCACCGGACCCGGCCCGGGGGCTGGGGGTGCCTGGGGAACAGGGGAACCTGCTCCCCTGCCCGCCGCTGCCCTTGGGTGGAGGAGGAAACGCTTCCTGGGCCGGGGGCGCGGCGTGGCTCTGGGGACGGAAAGCCCTCGGTGCCCGCTTCGCAGGGTTACAGGGGCCCAGCCTCTGCGCGGGCAGCGCCGTGGCTGGGAGCACGGTGAGGCGCCGTGCAGATCCACGGGAAGAGATCGGTACCGGGCTCTGCTGAGGCACGGAATAAGCTGGGAACTGGGCATGGATCAGACGGGGAGGTACCCAGTCTGATATCCTGTGCTCGCTGCCTCCCCCGTGGAGGTTCTGGGGGAAATAACCCCCCAAACTTCATAAAAAGGAGTCCGTGAAGCAGCCGAAAGGAGATGCGTTACAGGAGTCTGTTCTCATCCTCCGGAGGTGCTCTATGTCGTACGCAGTTAGCCAGGGGCACACGGCTTGTCGGGGACACCACCCCTGCGGCAGCGGGGGCTCACGCGGGGTTTTGCCATCTGCTCTCTCTCGGGGCGTGGGATGCTGAAGGGGTGCCTCGGATAAGCAGTTGCTTTGGTCTGGTTTTCTGTCCCCAGGCCTGGCCGTGGGATCCTGGGCTGCTTCCCGTGCCGCTCAGGCTGTCGGGCTGAACAGACTTGACGCTTTGGGACCCCGAGGGGCTTTCCGGAGGTGTCGGTCCTTACTCAGATCAAGCCAGGCTGGGAGCTCCGCGGTGGCGGCGGGAGGTGTCTGGCCTCAGAGCCCTGCGGGGCCTGGCTTTCCTGGGAGAAGAACAGCCCCTCTGCGGCGGGAAGCTGTCGGTGGGGCTGACGCCACGGGACAAAGCTCGTCTGTGCATCCTGACACCTCCGGAACAGGGTCCTCGGCGTCTCTGAGGGCGCTTAACTGGTGTTTCGGGGGGGACACGGGAGGTGTTATCCCCGCTCGAGGTGATCTCTGGGCTTCTGCTGCTTGAAGTCCCCCCCGGCTCTCCGGAGCACGATGCTTTGGGCCTCGTGGCGTTGGGATCCCCGCGTGCCGCTTTGCCCGGCAGCGTGTGGTGCAGAGGACACCGCGGGACTTCCCTTTTTCTGTTTGTGGGCTTTGTTCCCCAGTTACTGGTTGATGGGCTGTATCGGTTGTGGCTCGTTATTAACGTGTACAGCCACGCTCGTGGCCCTTCTGCCATCTGTGTTCACTAAGGGCCAGATGCTGGCGCTTCGGGGCTTCTCTCGGGCGGCAGCTCAGCAAATGAATTGATCTGCCACGATTTTGGGCACCTTCCTAATGCCGCGGTAGGTTTGGCAGGGCTTTGACCCGTGAGTTATTAAAAGGGGCACCTTAACCTGTTGGTTGATGGGAGACGGACCCACTTGTGAAGCATGGGGGTTGGTCGGTAGCAGGTTTGCGAGGGGACGCGCTGGCTGCCAGCCCGCTGGGTTCGCGGACTGTCGTCTGTGCTCGGCGCTGCTGTTAATCGGTGGCTCCTCTCGTTATAGAAGGCACAGGATAATTTGTGGCACTCGCTGGCTTTGTGGGGGGACACTGGGGGATATTTTTACAACTTAGGTGAGAGCCGCAGGGTCTTGCTGACCCTCAGGGTTCGGTGGTGCCGGGTGCCCGTGCCGTGCCGTGGCAATGCGGGCGGGCTGTTTCGCGGCAGAGCACAGCCCAGCTGATGGATGGGACGGTCCTGGGCCCTTCGGGGAGATGTGAACGTTTGAGCCGAACTTGAGACGCGACAGCAGGCTCACAGCCCCACGTTGCTGCGTGCTACAGGGCTGAGCGTGAGCTAAGGCTGGCTTAGGCCAGTCCTTAGGAAAAATATCTTTTGCCCTAGGGAACGTGCGTGGGGCTCGTGGGGCTTTGTGCCGGCTGTGGGGAGAGGCGTGGGGCAGAGATTGGGTCAAGCACGGGGATGGGAGCTGTGCCCATGGCTGTGTGCTGTCTGCAGGACAGGATACACCACATAACCCAATTTTTTCCCCTCTTTATTCATTCCATTGAAGTTCAGCATGAGGCTCTTTAGCTGCTGGCTCTCCTATCCTCAGCCACTTATTCTCTTCCAGGCTTGGGTTTTTATCTTCCCCGCTGGCATCTGCCTGGTCCGGGGGGTTAATTCACAGGCGGGGCTCCTTCCCGCACCGGGGCACACAGTGCTGCTCGGAGGTGTGAGGAGCCATCACCGCCTCGTGCCCGCCTGGCCTTTTGCATTGGCTTGAATTTTTTCATTGCATTGGCTTGATTTTTTTTTGCATTGGCTTGATTTTTTTTTTAGTCTGCCTTAATTTTCTTTAATTGTGCTGACTTTGGGTTTTACCAATCCACCTCAAGTGCTTCGTTTGCAGCTGCGAGAGGGTGCGTTACTTGCTCGTAGGAGTTTTCTTTCCCTGCTAACCTTCAGCTGACCCTCTGTTTTCTAGATGAGCTGTTTCCTAGAAGCTTGCCCTTTGAGTTCCTGCTCCTCTTTGCCTCTCCCTCCGCTTTAGGTGCCAGTGTATACCCCCTGACGCGCGGGGGGCATGTGTTTGTGCGGGGCTGGAGCGGATGCATCTCCCTGCGTTTGCTTCCTTCCTTCCCTTCCTGCCTGCCTCGTCAGACCCTCCTGAAGACACACAGCAGGCTGGGTAGATCAGAACTTAACTGTCAGCCAGTAAACTCCCATCCTGGGCCGTCACGGAGTCTGTAGAAAGATCAGCGGAGCTACGGCAAGCCCTCTTGCTGTAATAACCAGGGACCTGGGGTGTCTTGGGCAGGGTTTAAATGCTCGTGTGGTGCTTGGATGACTCGTTCCTCTGGAAGAGCGGCAGCGGCGCTTCCCCTGTATTCCTTCTCAGGTAATGGGTCTCTTGCTGGAAGCTGCAGAACTCCTGTCAGCAGCATCTCAGCCTCCAAGGACGGAGGAATTGGCCTAAAACAGGGTGGTAAAAGCAGCTGGGGGTCGTTAACGAGTTTTCTTCTTCCACTCGCCGTAAGAGGAAACGAGTGGCACCAGCAACGGCTTATTTGGCATCGGCGGCGTCCCCGGGAACCCGCTGGCAGTGCCTGCCTCGGCGAGAAGCACCGTGCCCTGTTTGTTGCTGTATCTCGCGTTTAGGAGCATCTCATTCACCCGGGACAGCCGAATTTGGGAGCCTGCTGGCATGGCAGCTGGGAGGAGGGGAATGGCTGAGCTCTGCCACGTTCCCGACCCAAGGGCCTGAGATTGAGGAGGGGTCTTGTGCCGTGCCTGCGCGGGTGCGTCACTCAGCAGCTCTGAAATGCAGGTCCTGGGAGGAACACGCTGTCCTGCGTTCAGCCGTGTGAGCTCGGCTGCAGGATTCCTGGGTTCTCCTTTGGCCTCAAAGTGCTTCATGAGCAGCAGAAAATCAGATGCTGCAAACCATGGTGGTGCTTCCAGCTGGGCCACGGGCTCCTTGGTGCTGCATTGCAGGAGCAAAATAACCTCGCTAAAGCCGCGTCCATCGAGGAAGGTGTCTGTAACAGCACCTAGCAGGACCCTTCTGCTGCGTGTTGCGTGAACATGGACGATGTTTTCCACCCCGAGGCAGGTGGAAGGGGAGCGTGGGAGGTAGAGCAGTGTGGCCACTGTCGTGCCGGGGGTCTTAGGAGCCCCAGCGCAATGCTGCTCTCCCGAATTTAGTCGTCCCGGGTGAATAAGATGAGAGGTAAAATGCTTCGGTGAGCCCCTTTCCTCCCAGCGGCTGGCGCGGGACTGAGCGGCGCTGAGCTCCCCGCATCTCCGTATCCCTGAGCCTGGCCGGCGCGGCCTGCGAGGTGGGAGGTGCAGGAGGGATTGATAACTCGTGCTCTGGTTTCACCGTTGGTGGGGGCTTCAGAGAGGAGGTCTTCCACCGCCCCTTGGCTGCGGGGACCACCCGAGGGCAGGGGGCGGATGGTGCGGGAGCCCTCGTACCCTGGGATGGTAGATCCAGGGTCGCAGGGAGGGTGTGGGTTTGTGCCGCTGCAAAGGCTCATCCTCAAAATGGACCTGAGGAGCCCAAACCAGGTGTGGGTGAGCTCTGGGTGCTCCCCTCCAACACCCAGCTGCCGTTTTGCTACCAGATCCTTACAAACGCTTTCAACCCTCTCCCCTTGAATCCAGTTTGCAACACCGGCTTAAAATAAGTTTGGCAAGAAGACAGGATAAAACTCGAGCTGCCACAAGGTCAGGGGCTTTCTGTCTTCCTTGTTTTGTTGCTGCAAATCTTGCATCCAGTCCCACCTCGCTTTTTCTGAGTGCTGGTCCTGCTCCCGGCTGTTGGGAGCTGCTGATCTGCTCAGCCCCTCGCTGGGAGATCAGTGAGTGCTGGGATGTTTTTCCCAGCCTGGGAAGCAGCTCGGTGGGAATTGCTGGAGCAGGGGGAGCAAACACCTGTACTCGGCTCCCGGCTCGGTGCCACGCAGCGAGCGCTTGCTGCCGTCTCCCTCCCTGCCTCCCTCCCTCCCACCACCCGTTTTTGCTGCCCGGGTGGAGGGTGTTTAGCAAGGGCAGAGTAATTGCAACTTGCCATAATGACCTAATCAATCAGATCTGTCCAAACGAGGTGATCGAGGCTGTTGGCTCTGCTTCTGACACCCTCCCCACTTCTGTGTGCCAGAAATCTGGCTTATTTACTGTTGGGCTCCAGCTCGGGAGAGGGGACTCTGCCCCATCCGTCCCTTTGTCCAGTTCAGGCTGGACAAAGACGCGTGTAGAAAGAGATGGCGTAACGCGAGAGCTGCTTTGCAGTCCCTGAACCGTTTCCTTTGCCCTCCTTAGAACTGGAGCCAGGCAGCAGCGTTGGACCCTGCCCAAGGGCTGAGCTCAGGGGACTTCACCTTCAGCAGGGCTGTGCCAGCGCCGGTCGTGTCCCAGGGCTGGCAGGCAGCCCTGCCTTGTCGCCCTTGGTTAGCCTGGGGGGGATGCAGACGGTGCAGGGTGCTGAGCACCCAGCTTTGGCGGGTGTTTGGAGCCTTGCTCGGCCTCTCGTCACCCTGCTCGAGGCGCTGGGTTGCTTCAAGTCTGGTCCTGCCGCTGCGGAGGTTGAGGTGTTGGTGTGGGGAGCGAGGGGTGCGCCTTAATTCTTGAGCTCAGGCTGAAGGAGGAAGCGGCAGCTTGCTTTTTGGAGGCTTCTGTCGGCACTGCAGGGCTTAAAGGAGTGGGGGAGACGGGTGGCCGTCTCTGTCTCTGAAATCAGTGGGGTTTTGGATGGCTAAAACACACGCTGCGGTACCCGGGGGCTCTGGGAAACTGGGAAGCCGCAGGAAAGCAGCAGGCGTGATTCATGTCTCCGAGCCGGCTGCAGAAATTCCCCGGTAGGCTTCAAGTTTGCTTTCCAGGCACTTCTGCAGAGCAGGGCTGACTGCGAGCCAGGTCGGTGAAATCGGAGGGACTGCAGTAAATCCTCCTTCCTCTCTCTCTTGCAGGACGGGATCTGCAGTGAGGCGCAGAGAGCTGCTGCGGCGCAGCCTGGGAGCTCCCGCTGTTTGCTAGAGAGCCGTCGGCCTAGGGGGGGAAAAAGGCTCTGAATAAATCCCAGGTAACTGAGGCAGGGAGAAGTGTTGTGTCTTACACGAGGCTGCCCGGGCAGCGGCCTGCTCATGGGGCAGCTTCGGCAGGACTGGGGTAGCACGGTGACGGACTTGCCCCCTCTGTACCAGCATCGGGACCGCGCTGCTAACACCCACAGCAAGCCCCAAACCGATGCAAATTCTTTCCCTCTTACTGCTCGCCAAGCTGGCTCTGGCTGTGTGCTCTGCCCGGTGGGCTTGGCCCTCAGATTTTATCCAGATTTTCTTTTCATCCCTGTTGGGGATCCCTATCCAGCTTGGACAGGGAACAGAGGACACAGTTCCTCTGGCCGCATCTCGTGTGCTCGCAGGGGATTGCTGCATTTGGCTTTCAAGATGCTCATTTACATTTTAAAACCATTTGCAAGCTCTTTTTTTTTTTTTTTTTACTTGGCTTTGCTTTCCATGCTCCTGCCCCTCCGGAACAGCAAGGCCACTGCGGGCTTTCAAGGACGATCCTCTGGTTTCTTTGCTGTTGAAGGAAAGATGGGTGAAACAGCCGTAAAAGACAAATCCCCGCTGACCTTTAAGAAGGGCTATCTGCTGCCTGCACATCGGGCTTCCGCAGCCTGCCAAGCCGTAAATCTGCCCTAAACTGCCTGAATTATATAATATAGCCCCAAGTGCTGGGCGGAAACCTCGCGCCCTTTGAATTTAAAGCAACACTGCTGGAGCAGGGAGGGTTTCTGGAAGAGGCTACTTTTGATCTTGCTGGCGTGTTCGGTCGGGTGCTGGCAGACTCTTGCCCCCCTCGGCTGTGCTGTCCCCTCGCTCCAGCGTTGGTCTGAGCCTCGGGTTTTGCTCAGTTCCTCTTCCCATCCCAGAGCTGTTCCCTGCGTAGGTGTGAGGGAGGGCTGGGGGTGAATTTTGCCTAGAAAAGTGTTTCTCAGATGAGGAGACACAAACCCAGGGGAGATCACCGAGCCCTTGCGGCGGGGACGAGGGCTGCCCAGCTCCGCGTGGGGTGGGGTGAGCAAAGTGGCTGCTGGTGAGAGAAGCAAGTCGGGGCTGGAGACTGAGCAGGGGTGAACACTGGCGTCTTCAGTGACTCCTTTCCTCCTCCTTCTCCTCCTACACATCTTCGTTAGTGAACCAGCTGATTCCCCACTCATCAGCAGAGCCTGTGGTGCGCCGGCGTGGCTGCGAGGCACTCGCCCTCCCCAGGGGAACGGGCTCCTCTGGCAGCCGTGGGAGCCGAGGGCTTCTCCAGGCACTTCATCTCCTTGTGGCTCTTCCCATGAGATCCCAAGCTCTTTCTTTCCCCTGTTTTTCCTTCCTGGAGCATTCTGTAGCAGCCTCAGCAACGAAACTGTCAACCCTCAACCACTCTGGTCTGCCTCTCCTCCCAGGGACGTGCCGCTAGCTGGAGGCCACCATGACGGACTCAAAGTACTTCACCACCACCAAGAAAGGTAAGAGAGGCAGCGGGAGGGTTGCATGTTTTTTTCCCAAAATAATCAGGCTTTTCTTGCAGCTGTATAAGCCAGGTGGGGAGGGCTGTCCCTGCAGCGGTAAGCCAGCTCGTGTGGGAATGCCCTGAGCCCATGCGGGATGCTGTGGCTGACGCCCTGCTCCTTGCTCCGACGCAGCCGGGGTGGCTCCTGGGCTGCCATGGGGTCAGAACACCTTGTCACCAGCCCCCTGAACCCAGACAAGGCTGTTTGCCGCTGGCTTATCGGCTTCAGCAGCGCAGGAGTGGCTGCGGGACGTGGGCCCCCCTGAGCTCCCCTGGGCTGGGACAGAAGCGCTTGGCGTGTTTGACTTAAGCACTTTCCAGACCAAGGAACTCGTGGAGGAAAGCCATGTGGCGTCTTCCTCTTCAATCTGCCTGCCCGGGAGTGAATAAAGAGCTCAGCGTGGCTTCACGATGGCCGGAGACGATGCCCTTCAGCTGGGTCTGGAGCCGCTGGTTGCCCCCAGCAAGGCGCTGGGCTGGGGGATTGCTGCTACACGCAGAGCAGGCTTTGGGAGCCACCATCCCTTGCACGGGCTTGAGGAGCAGTTCCCAAAATCCGCCTTCATTCTCTGCTGCGGGTGCCTGCCATCATCCAGGCTGTGGTGGGCTCCCCAAGGCTGTTGGTGGCCTCGCAACAGCCTTGTGCGGGGCTGGGGCTTCACTGTGTGCTGTGATAACTGCCCCATAGCCAAAAATACCCACCGAATAAACCCTGTGTCCTGTGCTTGAGGTGTGGGGTGCTTGTGCTCATCACTTTTGCAGCATCTCCCATCCCTAAAGCCCTCTGGGGCTCTCATGGGGCTGGAGAAGCTGCAGGGACGCACCAGGATGCTCGTCTCTGTTTCTGCAGATGAGAGCTGAGCCCCTAGAGCAGCCCCAGCCCTCGGCACGACATTTGGGAAGTTAAATCCCCCTTTCCAGCTCCGAGCACCTGGCAAAGGAGCCCTGGCACGCAGCGGGTGGGAGCTGTGCCCACCCTCCCCTGGGAGCAGCACCCAGCAGAGAGGTGGGTGCCCTAACCGCTAAGCTCCCCCTTTTCCCCTTCCTCCAGGGGAGATATTTGAGCTGAAAGCTGAGCTGAACAGCGACAAGAAGGAGAAGAAGAAGGAGGCCGTGAAGAAGGTGATAGCGTCCATGACTGTCGGCAAAGATGTCAGGTGCGTGGCCGTGCTGTGTCAGGGATGCCTGGGCCAAACCGCACCAGGAGGGTGCCCGGACGGCTTGTGGGCTCCCGTGTTCCCCCGTTGCCTCTTAGGGGTTTTCGTGCTGGTTTTTGTCTCGGGCGAGGACTGAGAGAACTCCTGGCCACAGCTAGACCTCCTGCTACGGAAGGAAAATGTTTGTGTAAGCGTGGCCATCTGGCAGGCGGGGGCTTGCCTGGCTTTGGTAGTAATCTGGCTAAAAGAGGATTGGTCTGGCCGCCAGATAAGTTTGTTGGGATTATTGCCGCTTCCTTCAAGTGTTACTAAAAACAAGCAGAAACCCCCTCTGAGCCTTTATGGTAGAGGGTCAGTGTCTCTGCTTCGGTGTCGATACGCCTCTTGCAGCCACTCCAGCCCAAAAGGTCGGGCAGCTGCTTTTCCCTCTCCTTGATCCGTCGGACTGAGCAGCCCGTGGCCCCTCCACCTCCTCCTCCCCCCACGGACCCGTCCCTGCACACCCTTGGCATTACACGCAACGTCAGTGCTTTGCTTTTCGTGGTGCATTTGAGAGCAGGTGGAGGAAACCCGCGGCATGAGCTCTGTATTTGGAAAACCGGTGCGTCCCCAGCTCCCAGAGCACCCGCAGCAGCAGGTAATGCTGTCTTGGGGCCACCGTGGAGAAGATGACACAGGACATGGCAGGGACTTTCCTGAGGCTGGTCAGTGCTCTCAGCAGAAGCTACATTGATTGGAAAGGAAATATCGGTTGTGGCAGCCCATTTTTTTTTTTGGTGTGTGCGTGTTTTAGGCTGCAAGAAAGCAGTTTGCTGAAGTTCACCCCTCCCTGGGAGGTGCCGGGAGAGCCTGGTTTAGCCTGGGCTGAGAGCAGCTGCGGTGCGTGCCAGCTCTGCCGGCAGTTCTAGCGAGAGTTCTCTCGGCGAGAGAACTAGCAAAGTGCGGTATCCCGGGCTTAGGGAGGCCTGGGTTCGATCCTGCAAGCGATGGCTGGGCTTGCAGTGGCAGAGAAGCTTCTAGGAGCCCAGGGACATCTGTCGGGCTGGGATAACTCCTGCGTTAGCCCTCTGATTTTGATTGCCTCTCCTGAGGTGGTTTAATAGTCCGCTTGGGCTGTCCGTATCTTTAATAGCCTAATTGGTCTGTCTGTATTGTCTGTGGTGAAACAGCGTCTCTGGCACCCCGCAGCTCTAGGGCGTTTGGGAAGGGGAAGCCCCCAGCTCCGTGCAGGCAGCTTGGCAGCCCCGCTCTGTCCTAGCAGAGCATTGTTCCGCTGCAGGGCTCGCCCGGGGGAGCGGGGCTGTTCCTTACGCCCAGTCCTGGGTGTTTACTTCTCTAACGTGACGTTTCTAGTGGAGGACGTGGGGTGAGCGCTCAGCAGTTTGCAGCAGGGCAGGTTTGACGTCCGCAAAAGCAGAGGGCGGTTTTGGTAGGGCTGTGCGGGAGGCGAGGGGGGAACAGCTTGTCTCCCGCGTCCTCTCGCAGGCACTGGAGGCTTTTGCACCGTCCCGTGATGGCTGGGTGGTGTTGCACCTTCTTCCAGGGCAGTGGACACGGACTGGAACTGGGATACAGCAGAGACGTGTGGGAGAGCTCAATTTCAGTCCGTTAGGGGCTGTTTTGAGCTGCTCTTGATACAGATCCGTAAAGAAAACCCACTGGGGATGGGTGATTTAGCCACATCTGCTGCAGGGCGGGCTCGGGTCACGGGAGAGCCTGGGGTCTTCTGGCATCAGGAGTGGGTTGAGCCATGGGAAGGGGATGGCCACACGCCTGGGGAAGTGTGGGGTCCCATAGGCGGTGGCACCTCCTTTCCCCGGCTCAGCAGCGTGGCCGTGTCCTGCCTTACGGAGGTGCTTTGTGTTTCAGCGCTCTCTTCCCGGACGTGGTGAACTGCATGCAGACCGACAACCTGGAGCTGAAGAAGCTGGTCTACCTCTACCTGATGAACTACGCCAAGAGCCAGCCGGACATGGCCATCATGGCAGTCAACACCTTTGTGAAGGTGAGAGGAGGGGGCTGCGTGCCTGAGGGCTGCACACTGCAGCGGGACAGTTCAGCCCACTATGTGCATCCCTGCTTTCATGTGAGGCCACGCACTAAGCTGCTATGTACCCCGCTCCAAAGAAGGGAGCGTGGGCAGGTTTCCAAAGCCTCTCTCCTAGGGAGTAGGGGCTCCCCTAGCTCTAGATAACTGAGCAAATTTGTCCAGTAATGCAGAAGAAAAACATTTTCTTGGCAGCTGTACTGTGCCACTTGCTCTGTCAGTGGCAGCTTCGGTTGTGGGCAGCTCCCGTGATCGAACTGCCGTCATGTGAGCTTACACACTGAAGTCTCTGCAGCTGAGAAAGCCCTCGTGATCTTCCAGTTGGAGTTGGGAACTGAAGAGCATGTTTGGTAGGAGCCAAGATATTGCCAAATCACTTTGTGAAAAGGCTTGGTGGGCATTAGGGGGCGTTTTGGCTTTTTAGGGAAAAAAGAAAAACAAAAATACCAACAAAAAAACCCCCAAACCAATAAACCCGATCGATGCATTTCCCAGGTCAGGTGGCTGTTCTGCAGGGCGGCAGCTGATTTCAGATACTTGGTGTAAGTGATGAAGACATCACATTCCTGGAGGTGTGTTTGGAGCAATGGTGTTAAAACTCTGTGGGTGACAGATTGCAGAACAAGAGATCAAACCTCTCTCTTGGGGGACTTATTCTTTAGAGCTGAGTGTTAAAACCTCTAGACTTCAGGTACCCAAATGCAAACGGAGGTCCCGAAGCCACCACTGATGCCTGTGATTCAAGGAGAAGAGCCCCTGGAAATCTGACCTCCTTCTCATCCCCACAGGACTGTGAGGACCCAAACCCTCTGATCCGGGCTCTGGCTGTGCGGACCATGGGCTGCATCCGTGTGGACAAGATAACGGAGTATCTCTGTGAGCCCCTGCGGAAGTGCCTGAAGGACGAGGACCCTTATGTGCGCAAGACAGCAGCCGTCTGCGTGGCGAAGCTCCACGACATCAATGCGCAGCTGGTGGAGGACCAGGGCTTCCTGGACACCCTTAAGGACCTCATCTCAGACTCCAACCCCATGGTGATTGCTTTTTGCCTTCTCCATCCTCTCTTCTCTTCATTTGAATGGCAGTAAATGCTCTCCTTCCATCTCTACATGCTGACTCCTTTCCTCCCATGCTCCCCTTCACTCTCTCTTTGGTGCTTAACAGATAACTTTTGGGGACAGCTGTTTCTGAGGGTTGCAGGCTGTGTTCCTTGTCCTGTAACCCTGTCTTCCTGGGAGGAAGGTTTCTCCCGTTCCTTGGCAGTGCGTTATTAGTCTGTTCCCCGTGGGGAGGAGGCTGCCCTGGCCAGCTCGGCGCAGGGGACGGTGGCAGAGGGGAGCTGATGCTTGGCTTTGGTACCACGTAGCTGGCAGCTTTTGCCTCTGGTGAGGGTTTCCTGGCAGCTGGGCTTTGTCTCCCTGCCTTTCCCCAGGCGTGAGAAACTGTAAAGCCTGCTTTCCCCAGGGTTTCTCTTCCCCCAGCCTTCGCTGCTCTTCAGACCTTGCCACAGGCGCAGCAGCGAGGCCGGGAGCTGCCGCCGAAAGTGATGGGGCTCCAGAGAGCAGCCCGACTGCCCGGGGAAGGGGAGCGAGAGTGGGCTCCTCTGCACCGGGCACAGGGCCAAGGCTGACTCCGGCTGAACATGTGCGAACCGTTGGAGATGCGGCGTGGGTGGTGGGACCGTGCTGGCGGTGATTGCTCATCTCCTGAGGATCAGCTGGTGGGGAGGAGAAGCTGGTGCCCAGATGTTGCTGGGACGCGAGGTGCCGATACAGAGGATGCAGCTCATCCGCTTGCACCAGCTTTACCCCAGGCTGTTGAACCACATTTGGTGTCACCTAACGCTTGCTGTCACCTAACACGTGCCCTGTCCCCTCTGGCAGGTAGTGGCCAACGCAGTAGCGGCTCTCTCAGAAATAGCGGAGTCTCACCCGAGCAGTAACCTCCTGGACCTCAACCCCCAGTCCATCAACAAGCTGCTCACGGCCTTGAATGAGTGCACCGAGTGGGGCCAGATCTTCATCCTGGACTGCCTGGCAAACTACATGCCCAAGGATGACCGGGAAGCCCAGAGGTGAGGGAGGCTCTGGGTGCTGCTGGGGCAGCGATGGCTTCAGGGCACCACGGACCAGCCGGAGCGGCGCTGGAAAGGGGAGGGGGACAGGCGGGTATCGACACTGCCTGTTCTCCAGATATCTTCATCCTCCTGACCCTTGGCATCCCGCTTGCGGGAGGTGGGACAGCCGGCATCTGCCAGGCTCCGTGCCTTGGGCACGGCCATCTGGGGACTGCCGTGGTCCCATAGTGAGCCCTGTCCCCTTGCTGGCACAGGGGTTGTGCTTCTCGAGCTGCTTCAAAATGTGGCCTTACTGTGCAGCAGGGGAGGACGGGCACTAGGGAGCTCGGAAAGGGGGTCACTGCAATAGGGTTTTGTAAGGCTGGGAAATAACCATCATCGGGGCATTTAAGAGCCCGTTCAGCATCTCTTGGGAAGGTCTTAAGTGCTGCTCAGCTGCCCTGCTGCACGCTCTGCCAGTGCCTTGCTCTTCTTCGTCGGTACTGGCAGCAATGTTCAAGCAGGGAGGCGGGCTGTGATCGTTTTCTTTCCCTTCTCCTTCCCCCTCACCCCTGACACCTCCAGCATTTGCGAGCGGGTGACGCCCCGGCTGTCCCACGCCAACTCGGCGGTGGTGCTCTCGGCGGTGAAGGTGCTGATGAAGTTCATGGAGATGCTGTCGAAGGACCTGGATTATTACGGCACGCTGCTAAAGAAGCTGGCCCCGCCGCTGGTCACCCTGCTCTCCGCAGAGCCCGAGCTGCAGTACGTGGCTCTCCGCAACATCAACCTCATCGTGCAGAAGAGGTGGGTGCCCCGGTGCGGCAACAGGGACAGCCTGGCTTGGGCTTTCCCTCTTCTCTACGGGCGCTGCTTCCCAATGCTTCAGACCCTCTGATGGCAGCAGTGTCAGGGCTTTGCCGACACAACCCGTTGCATGAGTTTTTTTTCTTTTCTAGTATTTAAAATCCAAGGGCTGGGCGCAGAGGATGATGAGAGTTAATGGGCGGGGAACTAAGCTGGGATCTCCAGGAGGCGGAGATTTTGATTTATTTATTTGGGGGGGCAAAGGATGGAAAGGCAAAAAGCTGAGACTTTGGTTTAGTCATTAAATGTCTAGTGAGGAATTTTTGTGCGATCGGCTTGTTTCTATGTAGTTGTCCTCTTTGAGTAAGTGCTGAGAGTCCTTTTGTTCCTTTGCTGATCTAAAATTGCTGGTGGGCGGGAGGTGTCCGAGGCCCCACACGTGTGCCCCGAGCAGAACTGGCCAGCTGGAGAGCCACGCTCCGCAGTGACAGCCGCAGTCAGTTGATTTGTCGTCCTACCAGTTATCGCCGTGGTTGTCTATTAAAAATAGCAGCAACTTCTGGGAGAAGTGGAAAGCAATTAGTGTCCCTGGGAGCGGGAACGTGGAAGGCAGGTTGGCTCCTTGGAGCTGGACCTGGCCTGTCCCTTCCCCAGCTTAGAGAGAGGATGATCTGGTGAGAAAGGTCCGGCCTAGCCCTGGGGTCTGGGCTTGCATCCCTGCTCCCGCAAGACGTCCCTTCCAACCTTGGCAAGACAAACGTCCCCTGTTGCCTTGCGTCTGGTCTTTGTTTGCGGCAAGGTTGTGCTCTGTCCCCTGCACGCCAGCAAAGGAGAGCCAAGGGACAGAGTCCTGGGGGGATAATCAGGGTATCTCGGATTTCTTGGCATTGAGAGGGCCCCCAAAACCTTGTGCTTGTGGCTGAGGAGCCTCATTCTCCTGGCCCAGAGCTGCTCGCTCTCCAGCTCTGGGTTTCCCCAGCTTGTGTCCTCAAGCCTTCACCATCCCAGCTCCAGCCTCAGGCAGGGAGCGGTGATTCATGCTTGTAGCTGGCTAATGGGGTAATGAATTTGCATGGACTGCAGGGTCAGGCGAATGAATCCCCATCCGCCTCCTGACCGGCGTGCAGCTTTCTGGGGAGGACAGCTCCCCTTCTGCACTGCTTTGCCTGCTGGTCGCTGCCTGCGTCAGAGCCTGGAGGTGGGAGCAGAGCTCAGATCTTGCTTCTGAGGGAAAAGGCCTCAGAATCATCTAGACTAGAGGAATCGTCTGGTAGCGGTATTGGGTGTCTGGAAAGCTCTGGAGAAAACCATTGTTTCTGGAAGATTTTTGATGTCTCTCTTTGTGGTCAAAGTGAAGGAGCGTGCGTCTCCCTTAATCGCTGCCTCTCGTCGTCCTCCAGGCCCGAGATCCTGAAACACGAGATGAAGGTGTTCTTTGTGAAGTACAACGACCCCATCTACGTCAAACTGGAGAAGCTGGACATCATGATCCGCCTGGCTTCCCAGGCCAACATTGCTCAGGTCGGGTTCTGCCTGACTGTGCTGGGTGGGCACCAAGGGGGGTGTGCAGGGGGCTGCAGCCCCACGGGGAGGGGATTCGCCCGAGAAATCCTAGGCCCAGCTTTGCAGGATGCGGGCGGGAGCAGCTGTACCACCCAGTCTGCTTCTGCTGGGTCACCGCCCTGCTTTTCTGGTGGCTCTTCTTGCAGCTGGGCTCTCACTGTCTTGTCCCCTCCGGCAGGTGCTGGCAGAGCTGAAGGAGTATGCCACGGAGGTGGACGTGGACTTCGTAAGGAAGGCAGTTCGAGCCATCGGCCGCTGTGCCATCAAGGTGGAGGTGAGAGCTGGGTCGCTTCAGGTCCCGATGGCAGCTGTGGTTAGGCGAGGCATCGCTCTCCAGTGTGTGTTGGATGAGCTGGAGGTCATCCCACCCCAGGAGTTAGCGCTGCCCCAACAAGCTAGAGCCTTCGTGGGCCTGGGGAGGAGCCCCAGGTGTTCCACGGGGCACGTACAGGGGTAAGGAGGGTATTTCATCCCCTTACCCTTCGCTGCTGGAGCTGTTTTAGGATCCCTGCCCGCCCCGTGCTCTGTTGCAGACCCAGCTGCCTGCAGCTGTGCCTGATGTGTTAATGCAGCGGGTGATACAAGTGGCTTGTTCGGGAAGGGCTGGGAGGGAGCTAACCCCTTACCGAGGCGCCCGGAGGCTTTGCTTCCTCTCGGGGGTAATTTGACGAAGGGGATTATTAGAAACCTTGCTGTGGCTCTGCGTGGCCCAGGTACGGGCAGGCTCACAGGCAAGGCCGTGTAGCTTTCGGGCAGCTGACGTCGCACCGGGTTTACTGCAGAGCATCCTCAATCACATGAGGCAAACGGCTCGACACCAGCGAGCCGGGCACTGGTGAGAGGCAGGAGGAGATGTGCTGGAGCTGGCTCCGACTTCGCCTCCCACCGGGAGCTGAGCTGGCCTGGCTCTGCCGTTAGAGCGATCCCTCCCCTCCGCAGCGAAGCCAGCCTCTCCCGGGGGATTTATTGCCATGACACTAGCTGGTTTTCCCTGGTAACGCTGAGCTGTGCGGCTGTGCGGATCCAAACTAAGGCAAGGTGCCCTGGCAAACCGAGGTCTGGGCTCGCTGCTGCGCTCCTGCACCCAATGGCCTGAAATACATCCTGCGGGAGCAGGGGGCAAGCGGTGTGGGGTCAGAGGAGGCTCTGGGAGCGCGCAAGGGGGATGAGGAGGAGCCAGGCCTGGATTAAAGGGGCAGGAAGGGGAGACCACGCTTGTGCATCCCCTGTTCTGGTCTGGGTTGGGTTTGGGGGAGGTACGGAGGGGATAAGGGAGGGGGCGTGGGAAGGGCAGCGGAGGCTTTGGATGGGGCTGTAAGAGCATCGCTGCTGACTGACCGAGCCCCTCCGACAGCAATCGGCCGAGCGCTGTGTCAGCACCCTGCTCGACCTCATCCAGACCAAAGTCAACTACGTGGTGCAGGAGGCCATTGTCGTCATCAAGGACATCTTCCGCAAGTACCCCAACAAGTGCGTGGCGGTGGACGTTCCCGGTCCTAGACGGGCTCTTTCTGCCCCTCTGTGCTTGGGGGGGGCCTGCAAAGAGCCAGGCGTGGGCGAGGGACAGGCTGCTGCTCCCTCCTGGTGGGACAGTCGGTGCGAAGGCACCTGGAGCCTCCCTGCAGTGAAGGTGGCTTTGGGTTTTTTGCTGCTCGGGGTCGTGATCACCGGTCAGTGCTGCCCCAGGAGTTCAGCTGGGGGCAGGAAAGCCACCCCCAGCCCCGGGGACATCTGCAGTCCCAGATCCAGAGACCCAAAGGGACAGAGCCGTCAGAGATTTTGAGGCCCCTCGTGTCAGCATGAACAGTCTGTGGCTCTTAATTCAGCAGTCCTGACGCTGGAGCGAGGGCGGCAGGAGGAGAGGGGAGCGTTCCAGCTGAGCCAGGATGAATGGGCAACTGGGTGATCAGGAGGTCGTGTACTAATAGTGGTAATAAATACTAATGAACTGAATTAGTAATGGACTAATCTGCACAAATAGCCAGTGATTCGGGGCTGCTGCAGAGAGGACAGAGACCAGATGAGCGGGGCTGAGAAGGTAACTCAGCAGCGGGGCTGGTGAGCAGGGGAACATGCTCTGGGGCCGGTGTGGGATCGGCATGGGCAGTGTCACGCTGTGCCACAGCCCTGGGGAGAGGGGACAGCCCCAGGCAGGTGGCAGGGGCTCTTGCCGGTGCCCTCAGCAATGTCCTGGTTCTGCTGAGGGTGATGGAACGTGGCTTGGGGTTAGAGAGGAGCTGGGACTCGGGTTTCTTGCTTTCTGTGAACGCGTGTCCTCTCCTCGGTAGGTACGAGAGTGTGATCGCCACTCTCTGTGAGAACCTCGACTCCCTGGATGAGCCTGAGGCCCGGGCTGCCATGATCTGGATCGTGGGAGAGTACGCCGAGCGGATCGACAACGCCGACGAGCTGCTGGAGAGCTTCCTGGAGGGCTTCCATGATGAGAGCACCCAGGTGTGGTGGCATGGGGGGACAGCCCCCCATGCGATGAGGGGGTCTGGCTGCCAGCAGGACCAGCTGGTTGAGGGGTGACACTGTGACAAAGCTTGTGCTAATCAGAGTGTAATGAAGCAATTTGCTCTAGCAGGGTCGTGAAGGTGCTTTCCTTGCAGATGCTCGGGGCGATGGTGTCCCATAGCGGCTTTGAGTGTAGAACGTGGCCCATGAAGTGCCACCACGGTGGTGTCCCGAGCACCTTCCCTCTGTAATAGTTGGGAAGGACCAACTGGTTGTTCTGTGTGACAGGATCAGCCCTTTGGAAGTGGAAAACGGAGTCAGATGGCTGAAATGAGCAGAGAGACCTGCCTGCCCCTTCTGCCAGGGCAGCTGAGGCCAGTGGTTTTGCCTGTGGAAATTTTGGGGGGTTTCCCTCTATGGAAACTTCCTACAACCCCCTGTGCGAAACACCATGAAACTAAGACACAGTGAACAGGGGAAAGTCTATAAATACGAAACAGCAAAGCCAGCGATCCTGGCCACCCTGTCTCAGGTCTGAAGGGACCATCAGAGGCGAATCACTGCTGCTTATCCTTGTAAAAGTCAGAGAATGCTCTGGCCTTCGCCCTTGTGGGACTGTGTAACCCGGTCCCAGGATCTTGCCCAGTAACCTCTGTGTCAACCTGTGGCTCTGACGGGCTGAGGGTGTGGTAATTGGCTTGAAACCTGGCTGGGAGCCACGCAGGGTGCCCTGACACTTGTCACCGCCTCTTAAGCGCTCACCGTGTGTTTGGTCCCTTGAAAGGCAAGTTGGGGTTACGTCCTGGCAGCACATAAGGGAAAAATTCACGTGTTCTTGCACAAAAATGGTGTGAGCTGCCTGTCTGTCTCTCCCTGAGCCTGTTTGTCTGCCCGCAGGTTCAGCTGCAGCTGCTGACGGCCATCGTGAAGCTGTTTCTGAAGAAGCCCACCGAGACGCAGGAGCTGGTGCAGCAGGTGCTGAGCCTGGCCACGCAGGTGGGTAACGGCTCCTGCGTGAGGGACGAGCTTCCCGTGGGTTTCACCACCCCCCCCAAGGCAGCGGGAATGGCTTGGTAATGCAGCGCCCATGACAGGAAGCAGATAATTGGAGCTTAATTCTGAAAAAGCTGACAGTTAAAGTCCTGGAGAGTGAGGAGACAGTCTCCCGTAGCACAGGAGGTATCTTGTGCTGTTTCCCTGCTAAGGCTGGTGTAGCAAAGCGGTGTAGCCTCTGTACACCAGAGGTGTGACATAAATAGCTTTAACTTTTATCCCTGTGATCCCTCTAATGCTACAGCAAGACTTAGATGGGGCCAAGGTGCTCTGAGTTGCTCTGTAGTAGCCGCAGCTTCCCCTTGCCCCATGGCTTCGGCCCTAACCCCTGTGCTTCCCCAAGGACTCCGACAACCCCGACCTGCGGGACCGCGGCTACATCTACTGGCGCCTGCTCTCCACCGACCCCGTGGCTGCCAAGGAGGTGGTGCTGGCGGAGAAACCCCTCATCTCCGAAGAGACGGATCTGATCGAGCCGACGCTCCTGGACGAGCTGATCTGCTACATCGGGACGCTGGCCTCCGTCTATCACAAACCTCCCAGCGCCTTCGTGGAGGGGAGCAGAGGGGTCGTGCACAAGAGCTTGCCCCCGCGAACGGGCTCGTGAGTATCTCCGCTTCCCCGGGGTGACTCCCCACTCCACGCAGGGACTTCCAGGGCTGGATCCGTGCAGATGCGCAGGCCGAATGCTGAGCCAAGCGGCTGCGGGGCTGCCATGGCCGTGCACAGCACTGTGCGGAGCTGGCTGTGTCCGTTGTGCTGGGAGCTGAGCTGAGGCCCCCTTCCCAAGGGGAGGTTCCCCTGTAGGAGCAGGGCTGTATGGATTCAATAGGATCCTTACAAGGCTGAAGGAGTCATCTCAGACCTAAGTGGAAGGTGATCTCAGCGAGAATGTGTTGAAGTGATGGGAGCCATGCTGGGACAGGGGGTCTCTTTGAACGCCCGCTGCGAAGCCCAGCTGGGTGACCCCCAGCCCTTGTGTCTCCAGTGGGACCTGTCGGCTCTGCCGGAGCTCCTCAGCGTCTCTCCCTCACCCTTCCTTTAGGAGCGAGAGTGCCGAGAGCCCCGACGCAGCCCCCTCGGGGGTGCAGGCGGTGGAGCAGCCGGCCGTCATCCCCACTCAGGGCGACCTGCTGGGTGACCTGCTGAACCTGGACCTGGGCCCCCCGGTGAGCGGGCCTCCCATCGCCACCTCCTCCGTGCAGATGGGCGCCGTGGACCTCCTCGGAGGTGGCTTGGACAGCCTGGTACGTCACAGCCCTGCGTGCTCCTTCCCCGGCGCCCGGCTGCCCTGGCAGCATCGGGCTTGATGCTGGCTCCTGTCTGGAGCTCCCGGGGATGGGATGGGCTTGTCCACCCAGAGACACCTGGGCTGGTACTTTCCTTCTACAGCTGGGGAAGACGGAGGGGTGCTGCACCCTAATTTATCTTGTCCTCATCAGGTGGCTGGGTGGGGCAGGGGGTTAGTGCTCCTGAGTGCCTTTTCTCTTGGTACGTGAGGTCTGTGTAGATGCTCCCGCTGTCCATGCTGTGCTGCAGGGGTGACTCCTCTTCCTGGGTCCCCCTCTGAACCCCAGTTAAGCCCCAGAGATACCCGTTAAACCACCCTGTGGGGTCGAGACATGCCCGCTCCCAGCCCGTGGGGTGCTTTAGTGGGTATATCCTGCACCGGGAGATCTGGAGGTGGCAGCTCGTCCTCCTGGGAATGCAAACCAAGCAGCGGTTTGACCACGGGGTGGGTGAGGAGGGATGGAAACCTCTGCCTGGTTGGGGCTGTCTGCCCTGTGGGTGCTGGCGATGATCCGGGCTTCCCAAAGGAAAAGAGTTTGGAGTTTTCTCCACTGCCTGTAAAAGCCAGCAGAGATCCCCGAGGGGAGGCAGCATCGCTGTCTCTTTGCCTGCTGCCTCTCCGGGTCCGTAATCCCCCAAGTGCCGCCCTGGCTCTTTGTGGGCTTGCAGGGTTTGGTAACGGGCCAGTGCTGAGTGCAGGGACGAGACCCCCCAGTCACGCTCTGTCCCCGGGCTCCAGGGCAGCCACGGACAGACAGATGGACGGGTTGGCAGTGTGGCAGGACTAACCTCTCTTCCCTCCTCCCCTTCTCTTGTCTCTCTGTTTTTGTCTCCTCTCTTCTGGCTTGTCTCTGCATGTGGCTGGCTCTTCTCTCCGCCTTGCCTGCTTCTGCTTGGAGATGGGGGACGAGTCGGAAGGGGTATGGATCCGCCCTTGCCTTAGCCCTCTAGACCACGCGTAGCCCCAGCGCCCGTGCCCGCCCCCAGCTGCCCCCGCTCCCCTCGCGCAGCCTGAGCCCTCGTGTTCAGTGCCCCAGTGACACCTCGCTTCCCTCTGGGGACAGCCAGGCCCCCAACAGCTCCTGGCACGCCAGCTCTGGGACCGCTGGAGCGTCCCTACCGACTCTGGGCCCTCGCTAGCCCACACTGATGCTTTTGGAGAGTCCCTTGGTAGGGCGTTTTGTGGGACGCCCGTGCCCTCGGCGCGCTGGCCCCTGCCACTGCTGATGCCCCTTTCTTGTCTCTTGCAGCTGCGAAGCGATGTGGGAGGCAGCCCTGCTGTGAGTGTGCCCTCGCGCCCGAACCCCTTTCTCGCCCTCTGCCTCCTCCTCCTCCTCTCCCTCGCCCCACAGTGCCCCCCATAACCCGCTCCCTTGTCCCCCGCAGATGGGTGGCGGCAGCAGCTTCGCACCCGTGCCCAGCACCGCGATGCCCGCGAACCTGGGGGCACCCCTCGGCAGCGGCCTGGGAGACCTCTTCGACCTCACCGGTGGGGTGGGGACCCTCTCAGGATCCTACGTGGCACCCAAAACGGTGAGTGGGACAGCCGACCCCCCGCCGCCGGCTGCTGGCGAAGCTCAGGGCTGCGGCATTAAGGGGGACAGAGACCCCCCCATGCCCACTCCACGCTGCAGGGCCTCCCGGGGGGAGGTGGAAGATGAACCCCCTTTTCCTGGCATGGCAGCAAGCCGATCGAGGGTGGTGGTCTGCAGATGGAGAGGATGTGACAGTGCTTGACCGGGCATGGGGATGCAGGGCAGAGGTGGTCTGCGTGTTCCCCCGGCTGGCCTGGAGCCCTAAGCAGAGGGAAGAGCAGGGATCTAGCTCTGATTTTGGGGCTGTGCTGTTTCCCCGTGTGTGGGGTGAGGCTTGGAGGACTCTGCAGCAGCATCCCGTAACGCTGTGTGTCGGTAGCCGTGAAATGCTCCTGGTTTTACCAACGCCCTGGGCAGCTCTGCCAGGCTGGAGAGCGCTGAAGGGTTCGCTTTGGATAAAACCCCAAGGGTTTCTTGTCTCCTTAATCCAGGTCTGGCTCCCTGCCATGAAAGCCAAGGGGCTGGAGATCTCCGGCACCTTCAGCCGGCAGGTGGGCTCCATCTCCATGGACCTCATGCTAACGAACAAGGCCCTGCAGGTCATGTCCGACTTCGCCATCCAGTTCAACCGCAACAGGTGAGATCCCTCCTGGGCTGCGTCAGCGGCGACCGGTGAAGGTGCTGCGTGACGCCTCTGAGCTGGAGCGGTTGCGTGCGAAGGGTGGGAGGAAGGGGCTGTGAAATGGCTGCAAGGGCTGGGAACAGCCTCGCGTGATGACCCTTCTCTCTCTGATGGCTGTGGTGGTGATGATCGTCAAACCAAAGCCTCTAAGAAGTTGACTGAAGAGGCCGTTCCTCTGGGGTCTGACCACTGTCCTGTTATTTGTCCTCCTGGTGAACCGATGCTTCCGTTTCCCTCAGAGGGACACAACAAGGGATGGCCCTGAGAGAATGGGGCAGGAACGCTAAAAACGGGTGTTAGTCTGTGTAGGAGGAAGGGGTGAGATGTTGGGGCTACCTGTTACTGCCCCAGGGTGGGCAGGGCAGCCTGGTCCTGGTCCTGGGCTGTGCAGGTGCAGCAAGATGAGCTGGAGCGTTCCTGGGGTCCGGGTGGAGGAAGGCAGGGAGCCCCGAGGTTGGCCCGGAGCGGATGGCCAGTGCCTTCTGCCGTCAGCCGCCGCCCCCCGCCCTGACCCCCCGCCCTCCTTGGGTCTCCCCCCAGCTTCGGCCTGGCCCCGGCAGCTCCTCTCCAGGTCCACGCGCCCCTTGCCCCCAACCAGTCCGTGGAGATCTCCCTTCCGCTGAACACCGTTGGCTCTGTCATGAAGATGGACCCCCTGAACAACCTCCAGGTGGGGAATGCCCGGGGGTCTCTGCTCCCGGGGAGCTGGGGATGGGGCAGGGGGTGCCCCAGGGTGTGTGTGCTCCCTCAGGAGGGAGCCAGATGGAGGTGGGACAGCAGGAACCGGGCGAGAAGAAGTGCTCAGCTCATCACCTCTCTGCTGTCGGAGCTCAGCCTGACTCTGGTTTGACCCCCAGCTCCACGCAGGCAGCTTCCTGCGCGGGGGAAGATCAGCGGCGGAGCCGAGCCTTGGTTGAGCGTCTGCTCGCAGCGTCCCAGGGCGGGGGGAGAACATGGAGCTGTATGTCCCGGGAGGGAGCGGGGAGAGCAGGCTAAGGGGGTGCAGCCCCGGCAGCTCCCCCATTTCCCTGTACACTGGGGACAGCGGCACGCCTGGGAGCACGCTGGCGTGCAGGGCGTGGGTGCTGGCCTCTCCAGCTCCTTCAGGCAGCTGCCAGTCTCTTGCCTGTGATGCTTGCCGGATGACACCTGGCTCAAGAGGGATCGGTGGTGTACGGGGGGATGGGGTGGGATGCTCGGTTTGGGAACCGCTCGCCTGCTGTAGGTCGGAGGAGGTGTTGACGTCCCCATGTCCTTCTGTCCCAGGTTGCGGTGAAAAACAACATCGACGTCTTCTACTTCAGCACCCTGTACCCACTGCACATCCTCTTCGTGGAGGACGGGAAGATGGGTGAGTTGGAGCACGGGTGGCTGTGGCTCCTGCAAGGTGCACTTCTGCCACCGTCTGTAGGTGCCGTCCCGGCCCCTGACATCCTCTTGGCCGTGTTCCCCGCCCTGGGGATGGAGCCGTGGGGAGCCAGGTGCCCCTGGCAGCCTGGAGCAGGCAGGGACACTGCCATGCCAGCGTGACCAAGCTGTGGCTACCTGAGATGGCCTGAGCCACCTTCTAACTCCTCGCTGCCAGGGAGAGCTCTCGCTTCACTCGCTGCTTATTTTGCCTTCCCTGGCACTCACCAGCCTCTTCCCAAGCCAGCGTAGTTTGCTAACCCCCCCCACAGCGGGTAGCTTTCCTGCGGCTGGGTGAGGCTGGTCTTGGGAAGCTGTTGGAGGGGGGGTGGCAGTGTGGTGGCCCTTCAGCCACCAGTGACGTGGCAGTGTGGCCCCTGTACCACTTTCGGGAGGTGGAAGGGGTTCGGTCCTGTGGCTTCACTGTGTTGGTTTCCTTCCTCGCTGCAGAGCGGCAGATGTTCCTGGCCACTTGGAAGGACATTCCCAACGAGAACGAGGCCCAGTTCCAGATCAAGGACTGTCCTCTCAACGCAGGTGGGTCCAAACCCTTCAGAAGGACCCAGCTCAGCTCATGGCTGGCCGCTGGGGACCAGCTCGTCCCAGTTATCCCAGCCCAGGCTGCGGGGAGACAGGAGCTCTTTCCCCCTGTGCCCACCCTGTATCTCCAGGAAGGAGCTGCTGCTTTGCTTGCTGCTTGACTCAGAAATGCTCTGCCCGGTGGGGATGGCCCTGCTGCCGGGGACAGTTGCTGTGCCCGCCCTGGCATCAGTCTCCGTGCAGCAAGAAGCTGAACTGGATCACGCAGCCCCAACGCTGCCCAGCCTCGCAGCAGCCTCTCCTGGCCAACCCACGGGCAGGGCAGCGGTCCCGTGCTCGCGGGCAGAGCAGGCAGCCGTGGGCAGGAGCTGGGCCAGGCTCCCTGGCACCACCTCGCTCCCCCAGCTCCTTCCCTGGAGACCTGGTGCCAGGCGGGACGTGCAGACCCCGGGCAGGGACAGCCCAGTCCTTTCAGTCCCGCTGGCAGCGGCGACCTGACCTTTGTGGAGCGAAGCTGGGCGGCTCCGCTTGTGAACTGAGCTCTGGGCTGTTGCCTGCTCTCCCCGGGGAGGACCGGGAGCCTGCTTGAATAGAGCCCTTCTCCTCGCTGCGTGGGGACGGCGGGTTTCGGATGTGCTGCATCGCGGGCTGGGGAGAGGGAGGGGAGGAGGAGATGGGGCAGGAGCAGGTCCAAAGGGAGCTGATGTTCAGCCCGGTGCCCTGCCCCGAGCAGCCCCGCAGCAGCTCTCTCCTCCCGCGCAGATGCTGTTAGCAACAAGCTCCAAGGCAGCAACATCTTCACCATCGCCAAGAGGAACGTGGAGGGCCAAGACATGCTCTACCAGTCCCTGAAGCTCACCAATGGCATCTGGGTGCTGGCAGAGCTCAGGATCCAGCCCGGCAATCCCAGCTTCACGGTACGCCCCTTCCCCTGCCTGCCTCCAAACCAGCCCCGAGGCGGCTCCAAGCCGAGGCTGCTGCCCACCCTGCTGCCCACCCTGCCTTCCCCGCTCTCTGCTCGGAGCTTGGGTCGGGCCGGATGGTCCTGCGGCACGTCTGCGGTGGCGGGACCCCCCCGGCTGCTGTCGGTGCCAGCTCCGTCCCCCGTGCCACTCCTGGCGTCCCTCTCGCGTGGGGCGGGCGAGACGCGGTCTGTGCTGGCTGGCTGGGCTCTGCAGCAGCTCCTGGTCCCCACTGAGCTGCCCTCCCAGCACTGGGGAGGCACCGCGGTGGCAGCGAAAGGAAGGAGAGAGGTCCCAGCCCACGACACCTCTCCGTTAAAATAAAAACCCCATCCCCTTCCTGGGGCTCTGCCCGTGTGCTGGGCAGCCCGACTGCAGCTGCAAACAGCCTGGGAGCGGAGGTCTGTCCTCGTGTTGGGCGTGAGCCGTCCCCACGTCCCACTTTCCCTGGCCCGTCCCCTTCCCCACCTTCCTCGCAGCCTGTTTTCTTTGGGTTGGGACGAGCTGTGTCTCCTTGACTCACCTCTCTGTGTATCTCCGTACCTGCTGCCTGCCTGCCCTCGCCGGCCTGCCCGCTGTTGCAGGATTTGGAGGTTAGCAGACTGGTTTTTACCCCGGCTTTGGGCTGTCTCTGGCTGCTGCCTGGTTATTTCTCCCCTGATGTTTTTACCTGCCTGCCGGCTGCCCTGCCAGCCCTGCGTGTCTCTTGGTGCCTCTTGCCTCTCCCTCCCGGCAGGGCTGGCACGAGGCCGGTGCCAAGAGCGGAGCTTCGTCGGAGGTGAACGTTTCGGAGGGTCAGGGCGTTCCCGCCACCCTCCTGGGTTCACTTGGGATGAGGATAGCCGCACATCCTTATCCCGGAGGATTCCCTGCTCGGCACCCCTGTGCTGAACTCTCCCCGCTCGCCTGCGGGCTGAGGAGCTAATTGATTTCAGACTCGTTTAATATTTAATCTTTGAGCAAATAACCGAAGGGGGCTTGTACCGCTTAGGAGAGGAAGATGCTTTGGGGGGAACGGTTCACCCTCGAGCTACAGGCAGCGACTCAAACCCCAAGAGACGAAGCGTGCGTGTGCCGCTGCCTGCCCCGCTGCCTGCGCTGCATGTGGCTGTCTGCTCCTCAAATGGGCGGGGGGAGCACCAGCAGCCCGGGGAGGGCGTTTAGGGGGCTCAGTGCCTTTTAATATCTTTTATCCAGCCGAAATAAGGAGCTGGGGCCGCCCCGTGCCCCGCGGGGGGGATGCTGCAGCATGCAGGGCTTTGTGCTGTGGGGCTGGTGGCTCTCGGGCGTGGGGCGAGGTGCCGTGACCCCCTCTCCTCCTCTCCCCCTGCAGTTGTCCCTGAAATGCCGAGCGCCGGAGGTGTCCCAGTACGTCTACCAAGCCTACGAAACCATCCTGAAGAACTGAGGTGCTGCCGCAGCCCATCCTCCTCCTCTCCTCCCTTTCCCGCCCGAGGAAGCGGGGCCGGACCCGTGTGCATGTCTCCCCTCCTTCCTGCCAAGGAACCAGCCCCTGGGCATCTCCCTCCAGCCCCGGGGCCCTGAAACGGAGCCGTGCTCCCATCTCCGGCGGGGCTGGGGCGGGCGGAGGAGGGCAGGGGCCTCCTGCCCCGTCCCTGCGTCCCTGTAGAAATAATCTGTGTGTGAGTAGTGCGGTGTCCTCCTCGCTGATGTTGCCCCCTTTTTTTTTTACTTAGCCGCTGCAGGTGAGGGGCTGCTCTCCTCCTCCTCTGTGTGTCCCCCCCACCCTGCAAAAATCCACCTCCCCACTGGTGCTGGGTCTTGCGTCTGCCCAGGGCGGTGTTCGGGGAAGGGTCCAACACGCCTCGGCCCTGGGAACAGCAGCCCCGGGGCTCGCTCTGAGCCGAAGGGCCGTGGGGTCGGGTGGCTCTTGCGCCAGCTCCCCATGGAGCCCTGGCTTCTTCCTTCCCCCGCGGCAGCTCCTGGCTGTCCCCACGTTTGTCCCCGGGAGCTGAGGGTGAGCCCCAGCCCTGTGGAGAGGGTCTCTCCCCCGGGGGAGCTGTTTCCAAAGGTCCCAGAAGGGCTTGAGGATCTCAAACCTGAGTAAAAAAAAAAAAAAAAAGGGCTTTTCCGGCCCCGTCCAGCCCCGCAGCAGGGCTGGGAGGGCTCTGAGCATTGACTCCCCCTGCTCTCGCCCCCCTCTGCCCCCCAAGCCGGGGCACCCGCCCCTCCCCAGCCCCACGGCTCCCCCTGCTCCCCGCTGTCGCCCATGGGTGCTGGAGAGCCTGTGCCGCCTTCCCCCCGGGGGGACACTACTCCTTTCCCCCCTTCCCCCAGAAATAAAGCCACGGGTCGCCACTAACTAGAAGCGTTCGGTGCAGGAAATATCTTAATATATAAAATATAAATATATTGTATGTTCACTTGTTTTAAGCGAACGTTGAATAAAGGTGACATCTGCCCATGGAGCTGCTGTCGGGGCGGTGGGGGGGTACCCTAAGCTCAGTGCCTGAGCCGTGGCCCGGTGCTCCCTCGGGAAGCAGGATGCTGTGAGCTTCCTCGCAGCAGTGCCCTGCCCTCGGCAGGGAGGAGATAAGCCCTCTCCGGGGCTGGTGGCCGTGGCCTCTGGCTCAGCAAAGCCTGAAGCAGCAAATTGTGCGGAGCTGGGCGCCCGGCCAGGGGAAACGGCGCTGGGCGCCTCTCGGGGACAGGATGGTCCCGGGGGAGGCCAGCGGCAGCTCTCGGTCCTGCGCTCTGCTCCTGGCTGATGCCGGAGCCTCGAAGGGCTCTGCCGTGGCAGCCCCGTGCCCGTGCGTGGTGCCGGGGGGGGGTGCAGGGCCCTGTCCCAGCCCATGAGCCCCTCCTGGGGTTGGGGATGAGCGTGGGGTCCCCGGGAGGTGACAGCCCGGGGACAGGCACCCTGCTGGGTGCTGGCCCCCCTCTGGCCACCTGCCTGGGCACTGGCAGTGCCCCGGGACACCCCGTGGGGCACCGGCACCACGCTGGGGCTGGACGCTGGCCCTGCTCCCTGGGGAGATGCGTGGCGGGCACCTGGGGACACAGGGGACACCCTGCTTTGGGAACCCCGAAGTCGCAGCGGGATGGCCCCCACCAGCAGGTCGAGACCCCGCAGCGACCCACAACCTGCCCAGCCCTCGGGCAGCAGTGGAGGACGGCCCGTGGGGTGAGCAGCTCTCGGGTGAAGGCTCTTGGCCGTGGGGTGCTTTTGCTCCAGGCAGCCCCAAGGGCTTTGGGGACGTGGAAGGGTCCCAGATGCAGGCGAGGAGTCCCCGTGGCCGCAGTGGGGTGCAGAACATCGGGGCTGACCCCCACCCCGCCTCTTCCCTCCACCACTCCCCACCCTCTTGAGACCCCAGCCCCACAGCCCCCCTCCCCTGGGCTCGGGGAGGGTCCCACCTCCCTCCTGCTTGCCGCTGGCTGCCCCAGCAGGTCCCGAAGCCCCTGGGGCTCTGTCCCCCCCCAGGACAGACGACTGGACGCGGTGGGTTCAGCTCCATTGGGCTTTACTGGCTTGGGGGAACACGCAGGGCCGGAGGGGTGGGGGCTGCGGTGGCCCGGGCAGGGGGCTCCACGCACAGCCCCGTCCCGCCTTAGGGATGTCAACGCATGCTATGGACACGGCTGCGGCCGGCCAGGGGCTGGTGGGTGCTGGAGAGGAACAAGTGACCCCCCCATGCCCCAAAATACAGGTTGTGACAATAAGCTGCGTGTCCCTGAGTCATCTCTGATGTGGAGAGAAGAGGAAGAGGAGGAAGAGATGAGAGATGAGAAAAGAAGATGGAGAAGAAGAGGAGAAGACCAAAAAGAGGAGAACATGACATGAAGAGGTGGCCAAGAAGAGAAGAAGGAGAAGAAGAGGAGAAGACCAAAAAGAGGAGAACATGACATGAAGAGGTGGCCGAGAAGAAGGAGAAGGAGGAGATGAAGAGAAGGCCAAAAAGAGGAGAACATGACATGAAGAGAAGGCGGCCAAGAAGAGAAGGAGGAGGAGGACATGAAGAGGAGAAGATGACGAGAAGGCCAAGAAGAGAAGAGGGAGAAGGAGGAGAAGGACAAGAAGAGAAAATGCCATGAAAAGTCGCTATCAAGAGGAGGAGAAGGCCAAGAAGACCAGGCGGCCAAGAAGAGAGGATGACAAAAGGAGAAGAATGAGGAGAGGAGAAGACGAGAAGAGACAAAGATCAGAAGAGAAGAGCCAGTTGCTTTCCAGCCCTGTTCCCAGGCGGCTGGCACGCAGCGCTCTGCTCTGGCCACCACCACCACCGCCACCACCACCGCGACCACGCCGCGGCCACCCCCACGGAGCTGCTCTCCATGGGGACGGGGGCGCGTCCAGGCCCTTTGCACCTGGCCGGGGGCTCCTTGCAGAGCCCAGCCCCAACCGCCAACGGTCACCAAGCGGAGGAGTCCCGGCTCGCCGGCCGCCCCGCGTCCGAGCCCACCGCCCGGCCGGGGCCTCTCCGTGCGGGTGCCATCCCCAGCAGCAGCTCCACGACGTCCACGGGGGCTTCCCCCCGCCCCGCCGGCCGCCCACGGCCGCCCGCTCACGGCCAGGCGTCCTCCTCCAGCCCCTCGTGCTCCCGCGGGACCCAGGCGGGCTCCAGGAAGGAGGAGAGGACGCTCTGCAGAGCCCCCCAGGGCTTGCGCCCCCCGGCCTCGGGGCTGCCGCCGGGGGGCCGCCGGGGGGCCGCCCCATAGCCCCGCGGGGTGGGGATCCTGGAGGGCTTCTTGTGGGGCTGCGTGTCCAGCCGGGGCCTGGCCCGGGGGCGCGGGGGCGGCGGCGCGGGGAGGGCAGGCGCCGGCTCGGGGGCCGCGGGCGCCCCGGGGGGCCCCTCCGCCGCGGCGCGGGGCCGCTCCGTCTCCGCCAGCCCGTCCTCGCCCGGCGCCCAGTCGGGGTCGGACTCGGGCCCCCCCCGCGGCTCCCGGGCCTCCCAGGAGGCCGCGAAGCAGCCGCCCTCGTCCGAGGAGCTGGAGAGGGCCGGCCGGCGCCCCGCTCCCGCCGCCCCGGGGGCCGCCGCCGGCGGGGGCCCGGCCCCGTTCCCGCTGCGCCGGCCGTCCTCGGCGGGGAGGCCGTGCTTGCCGAGGGCGCTGAGCGAGGAGGAGGAGGAGCTGGAGGAGCAGTAGGCCGAGTCGGCGGCGGGGCCGGGGGCCGGCGGGGCGGGCGCGGCGGGGCCCTCCCCGTCCTGCAGCTCCGCCATCAGCCGCGCGTTGGCCAGGAACTCCTCCTCCAGCCGGCGGAAGAGCTGCTGCTCCTGCCCGGGCTCCAGCCGCAGCGGCGCCCGCGGCCGCCGCGCCAGCTCCCCCGGCCCCCGCCGCCGGGCCCCCTCCTCCTCCTCCTCCTCCTCCTCGCCGCCGCCGCCGGGGGCCTCCCCGGGCCGCCCCCCGCCCTCCTCCAGCGAGCGGCGGCGCGGGGCGGGCGCCGGGCTGCGGGCGGGGGTGCGGCTGCGGGGGGGGCTGCCGGGCCGGGAGCGGGGCTCGGCCCGCGTCCACGAGTGCTGCCCGTCCCGCCGGCGGCTGATGAGCAGCAGCGGCCGGGGCCCGGGCCGGCCCTGGCTGCGCGGCCGCGGCGGGGCGCGGCCGGGCCCGTTGGGCACCCGCGAGCGGCCGCGCTCCTCCGGGGCCGCCGCTCGCCCGCCCGGGCAGGGCCCGGCGTCGCGGGGCGGCTGCGGGGGAAGCCCCCGGCTGGGCTCCCGGCGGCGGGGGGTGCCCCCGTCCCGCGGGCCCGCGGGGCCGCTCTGCGCGGAGGAGGCGGAGGAGTCGCTGTCGCCCGAGCAGCGGCGGGCGCGGGGCCTGGGGGGCACGGAGAGGGGCTGGGGGCAGTGCGACCCCCACCGCCGCCCACCCGCACACCCCGTCGCCCCCCAGTGCCCCCCGCTCGCACACCCCACTGCAACCCCGTCGCCCCCAGTGCCCCCCGCTCGCACACCCCACTGCAACCCCGTTGACCCGCACTGCGCCCCCTTTGCAGACCCCACTGCCCCTTACTGCCCCCCGCTGCCCCCCACTCGCACACCCCATGGCACCCCCAGTGCCCCCCACTGCACCCCCTTTGCAGACCCCACCGCCCCCACTCGCACACCCCATTGCAACTCCACCGCACCCCACATTCCACCCCTCCTTTGCCCCCCTTTGCGGACTCCATTGCCCCCCACTCGCACACCCCATTGCACCCCACATTCCACTCCCCATTCCACCCCTTTGCGGACCCCATTGCCCCCCCGCCCCCCACTCGCACGCCCCATTGCCCCCCACTCACCCCATTGCCCCCACTTCCCCCACTCGCACATCCCATTTCCCCATTGCACCCCACATTCCACCCCCTTTGCCCCCCATCGCACCCCCCACTCCCCGCGCCGCCAGGGTGCAGCCCTCCCCCCTGCCAATCATCGCCTAGGGGGCGTGGCCCCGCCGGGCCCCGCCCCACCCCTCGCCGTGCGCACTGCGCCTGCGCGCCGGCAGCGGCGGGAAGAGGCGACGGAGGGGGGGGGGACGACACGACACGGACCCCACGGCCGCGACCCCCAGAGCACGGGTGGCGTGGGGCAGGGATGGGCCGGGGCTCGACCAGGGCTGGTTCCCTCACGAGGGAGGAGGCCTTTGCCCCACAGCAGGACCCAGCCCCACGGCGGGGCGTCCGCCCCGCCGTGGGGCTGGGTCCTGCTGTGGGGCCGAGGCCTGCTGTGGGACTGAGGCCTCGCCGTGGGGCAGAGGCCTTGCCATGGGGCTGGGCCTGGGAGGTGCTGTGGGTTCCCCAGCTGGGCTGGGCTTCCTTCCCCGGGCACAGGGCGACGGCAGGCGACCATCCCCCCCCCCACCCCACCCCTCCCAGGCAGCACCCATGGGTGCCCTACCTGAGCGTGCTGGCTGCCCGGGGCTCAGCGGGGCTCCTGGAAGGGCTGGCAGAGCCGGGCAGGGAGGCCGGGCCCCCCCGTTGGGGCAGACCCTCCTGCTTGGCACCGGACGGTGGCTTGGGGATGCCGGTGTCCCCGTGGCCCTTCGGCTGGTGGCCGCCCCGCTCCGTCCTGGCGTGGCTGCTGTCCCCCCCGCCCGAGGGGGGCCCGCCCGGACGGGGGCGGCGGGGGGTGCTGGGGCTGGGGGCGCAGGGCGCGGGGGAGAAGCTGCCGGGAGCTGGTTTTTGCGGGGAGAAGCCCGGGGCGCGGGGCTGGGGCAGGCGGTGAGCTGGAAACAGAGACGCCGGGGGGGTCGCGGGGGGACGTCCCTCGCCACCCACCCCTGTCTCGCGTCACGCCGGCACCCGGCTTTTCCGGCCGGGGTTTCCCAGGCTGTGGGTTGATCGCCTCGGGAATTAATTTGGCCAAAACCCCGCCTTTTCTCACTCCCGCCCCCTTTTCCCATTTCAGCCGGATCAGCACCCTGAGCAGCCCAGCCTCAGGGAAAGGAGCCCCACGGAGAGCCAGGAGCCGTGAATCGTGGTGAGGTGGGGTGGCACAGGCCGTGGGGGGGTCCCTGGGCCCCGGGGGCACTCACAGAGGGAGGAGCAGCGGCACGGGTCGTGCTTGTCCAGGTAATGTTCCAGTGTGTCCCAGCCGCCGCCGACGCGCACCATCACGTGGCTCCTCAGCACCTGCGGACAGCCCGTCACCCTGCTGGCCCCCCGGGACGTGGCCGAAGAGGGACCACTGCTGGGGGGAGGCGAACAGCCCCCCACATCCTCAACGTGGGGCAGCTTGTGGGGAGTAAATTCAGCTCAGGGCCCACCCCACCACCGGCTCCCTCAGGACGGGTCCCCACCGCACCGAGGAGCGAGGGAAGGAGGAGGGTGGGGGGTCCCGGCGTAGGGGGGACGACACGGGGGCGAGAGGCGCGGCGGTGGCTCTTACTCGGACGAAGATGAGCGTGCTGGAGTCGCCCACTTTGTATTTACCCTCGGAGACCTTGACCATGGGGAACTGGGAGGGGCAGGAGCAGCAGCCCAGGATCTCCCGCACCTGCCGGCAGAGAGGGGAGAGGTCGGTGGGGCGTGGACCCCCAGCTATAGGGCCAGCCCCTATAGATAGGTGCACGCGGAGGGGCTGTATAGAGCCCATGGAGAGGGGGGAACCGGCTTGGTCCCGGCCTGGCAGCTCCCCTCCTCCTGCCCGTGCTCTCCCCTGCGGGAGCGGGCAGGCCCGTGGGCAGCGCGCTGCCTGGACCTGCCGGGAGCGGCTGGGTGGGTTCGTGCGGGAGCCTGAGCCGGCAGCTCCCACCGCAGCCCCAGGCGGTGGGGAGCACCCACAGCACCCACGTGCCGTGGGAGAGGGACCCGGGGGGCTTCCCACGGCCGGCCACCCCTGAGCAGGCTGAGAACGGACACAGCTCGCTTCATCTGCCGCCAGCCCCACTCCCTGGAGCCCACCCGCTCCGGGCCCCCCAGGTGTGGGGAGTTCAGAGCCGCCCCAAAACTGGGAAGGAGGAGGAACCCCCCCAGCCCTGCTAATCCCCGAACCACGGGGGATTTGCCCCCCCCCCAAGCACCCCGCTATGGGGCAGGGGCCTCCAGCGCCCCGCTGCACCTGCATCCACCAACAGAAAAGGGTTCAAGCCCCATTTTTTTTTTGCCCCCCCCAACTTTAGCATCTGGCACCAATAAAAAGCCAAAGGGAGGATTTGGGGGGGGGCCGGCCAGGGGACCCCCCATCGCCGTGGGGCTGCCGGGCAGTGCTGCCTGCCCGCTGCCTGTCGCCAGCTGCCTGCTCTATCTGGGGCGGCCGGCCTGCCCGCGGCCTGGCCGGGCTGACGTCAGGGATTAGGCAGGGAGCCACGGGGGGACGCGGGGACACGGCCGCATCCTGCCCCGGCCCGGGGCGGGGACGCAGCGCCGCCTCCCTCACCCCTACATTTTGTTGGTTGGTTTTTTTTTTTAAATAATTCCTCTTTTTTTTTTTTTTTTCTCCAGTTCTGCCTTTCTGCCCGTCGCAGGGGTCCAGCCAGGGCAGGATCCGGCCGCTCTGGTTCCCATCCGGGGCAGCAGCCGGGTGGCAAGGTCAGCCCCAACCGGGGAAACTGAGGCACGTTGGGGGGTGGTGGCTGCAGTGAGTGGGGGGTCCTGACCCTGCTGCCATCCGGGGGGGACGTGGGGAGCAGCCGGGCCGGATCCGGCACCGTCAGGCTCCTCCCTGGCTCCAGCGCTGCCCATAAAAGCCGATGGCAAGGAATTACGCAGCCCGGAAAAATGCAGCCGGGGTTGGCAGCGCCCGGCCAGGGGGGCTGGGGGGTTTGGGGGTGCGGGGGGGGGGCATTTGCAGCGGCCCTGGGTGCAGGGGGGTGCAGGATGCTCCCCGAGCGTGGCGGCTGCGGGAGGTAATGAGGAATTGGGGTTTCAATTAAAAAACGGCTTTGAGCTTAGGGAGTCAGGGGAGGGCAGGGCCCCCCGTGTCCCCCCCGTCCCCCCCGTCCCCGCATTAATCCGCTGCCTCGCGCGCGGGCCGGATCCTGCACCCAGCCCAGCTTTAATCCCTCCTGAGCCTCCCGGCCCTGGGGCGGGTGGGGGTGTCCCTGCACCCCGGCCTGCGGAGGGGACCCCCCCCCAGCTTCTCGATGCCCTGAATCACGGCTGTGAGCAGCCAGGATGTCCCCACGTCCGTCTGTCTGTCCCCGGGGACACCAGCCCCAAGGTGCTGGGGGGAGGAGGAGGGCTGGGGCTGGGCAGGAGCAGGTTCCTGGGGTGGGGACCACTGTGTGTGTGTCCCCCCCGTGGGGAGGAAGTGGCAGAGGCGGAGCTGCCACCCGTGTCCCCCCTGTGATTATGGCCACGGCCACCAAAATAACCCGTCCTGACGTCAGGAGGCTCCACAGGGCACGGGGGCCTGGCTGGGCGGCTGAGGACCTCCCACGGGCCCCGAGGAGCCGGGGTGGGTGGGGAAGGACATCCCATGGGCGGCAGCCACCCTGGTTGGGTGGACAGGGAGGACCCACAGGCCATAGAGCACGGCCAGTTGGGCGGAGAGACAGGACCTCCCAGGGGCCATAGAGCACAACCAGTTGGGCGGAGAGACAAGGACTTCCCATGGGCCATAGAGCACCCTGTTGGGCGGAGAGACAGGACCTCCCAGGGGCCATAGAGCACGGCCAGTTGGGCGGAGAGACAAGGACCTCCCATGGGCCATAGAGCACCCTGTTGGGCGGAGAGACAGGACCTCCCATGGGCCATAGAGCACCCTGTTGGGCGGAGAGACAGGACCTCCCAGGGGCCATAGAGCACAGCCAGTTGGGCGGAGAGACAGGACCTCCCAGGGGCCATAGAGCACGGCCAGTTGGGCGGAGAGACAAGGACCTCCCATGGGCCATAGAGCAGCCCGCTGGGCAGACAGAGAGGACCCGAGCGCCCGGCTCCCAGGGGAGCGCGTCTCACCAGCTCATCCAGGTTCTTCAGGTCGCAGAGGGCGATGGGCCGGGCCCTGCTGGGGTAGGCAGGCACCTGGGGGTCGCGGCTCTCCTGGTGCGTGCCCAGCACGCCGTAGGCCATTTGGTCCCTCATCTCCTCCTCGATCTCCTCCTCCATCTGGATCAGCATGGGGGCCAGCATGCCAAACTTGGAGGCCCTCCTGGCCACCTCCAACAAGCAGAGGACAAAGTTCTTCTCGTTCTTCTTCAGCACCAAGTCATTGGTCTCGAACATGAGGACGTCCTGGATGCCGAGGTCCTGCCGGCACCACTGGATGAAGTTGGAGACGTTATCCCGGGCGATGAAGGAACCCGGCACCACGTTCTTGGCTTGGAAGATGACCTCGTTCTGCGGGATGCGCATATGGGCGGCCACCTCGGGGTACCGCTGCTGGAAGTCCAGGGCGATGCGGTTGACGTTGTTGGCGTGTCGGCAGAGGTGGCAGCCCGTCTCCAGGCTCTCCAGGAAGGTGTCCACCTGGATGTCCAGGTCGTAGAGGGTGTTGAACCACTCGGCCAGGTCCTCCTTCATGGCCTCCAGGTACTCCTCGCTGGAGCGGAAGGGACGGATGCTCTTGGAGGCGGCCGACTGGATGTGGCTGGGGTCGGCCATGGCGAGCTGCCTGCGGGAGTCAGCGGGTGCCGTCACAGGCAGACATGGGCAGGCAACACCCCCCCCCCAGCCCCGCCGTCCCCCCCCCCCGGCAGAGTTTGGCAGCCTGGTCCTGTGTCCCCCCCCCCCGCCCCGGTGACCCCTCCGTGCCTCAGTTTCCCCACCCTTACCCATGGGCGGGAGGGGCCCCACCACCATCTCCAGAACCTGCCTGTCCCCTGCCAGGACCGGCACACCGTGTCCCCCCGACACCGTGTCCCCCCGACACCGTGTCCCCCACCCCGTGTCCCCTCCACCGCCCCCCGGGTTAATGAGTGCCTTGTCACCCCCGGCCCCTGCTGTGGGACTGCAGCGGAGAGGACACCCCCACCCAAAGCTGCCCAGTCATGGTGGGTGTCACCATCCCGGGTGCCACCAGCGCGGGAGCAGGTGACACCCCCAGGGACCCTGGTGCCAGGGGCAGGGAGCACCCCCCGCCCGGCCGCCACCCCCGGGGGGGGGCGCGGGGCCCCAGCGCCCAGCCATGGGGGCTGCACCCAGGGGTCCCTGTCCTTGCCCGGGTACAAGGGCTGGTGACCCCCGCGCTGGGGGGAGCCCCAGTGACCCCCACTGCCGACCCCCAGCCCCACTCCCTGGGGGTCCCTTCCCCGCGGGTGTCCCTGGGGGGTGTCCCCTTCCTCGGGGGGGGGGTGGTGTCTCTGCTGGGGGGGTCTCTATACCGGGGTCCCCCTTCCCTTGGGGGGGAGGGTGTCTTTCTCGGGGGACACGCACACACTCTGTCTGTCTGTCTGTCTGTCTGCCGGGGGGGGGGGAACAGCGTCAGCACCTGCGAGGCAGATGCCGACTTGCGCGGGAGACCAGCCCCCCCCGGGGACACACACACACGGGTGGGGACACGCAGGGGGGCACAGGGACAGGGACCCCCCCACACCCACCCCCGCCCGCACTCACCGCCGGCTCCGCGCTCCGCTACCGCCGGGCCGGGCCGCGCCGCCCGCCCGCTGCCGGCTCCGGGCCGGGCCGCGGCTCTGAGCGCCGGGGGGGCCCCGCCGCCGCCCGGCCCCGCGCTGCCCCCGCCGCCATCCGCCGCCGGGAGCGGAGGGGCCGGAGCGGAGGGGCCGGAGCGGAGCGAGGAGCGAGCAGCGCCCGCCCGCAGCCCCGAGCCGCCGCCGCCGCCGCCGCCGCCGCCGCGCCCCGGCCGGGAAGTTGGAGGCGGCCCAGAAAGGGCCGGGACGGGAGCGGCGGGCGGGGGCGGGCGGGGACGGGCCGACACGCGGGACACGGACACGGGGGGGGGACACGACACATTCAGCGACATGGCGACACACAGCACCGTGACACCCCCGGCCCGCGTGTGAGTTGACACGGGGGGGCCATGCACGGCCCGGGGACCCCCCCGTTGGAGCGGCCCCCGCCCCCCACCTCCCCCCCCCGCAGCGTCGGACACAGGATCGGGCCCTTTCCCCACTCCCAGGAGCGCAGACCCGGCGGGGGCGGGTGGGGAAACTGAGGCAGCCCTATTCCCCCACCCGTGCAGGTCCCTCCCGTGGGGTGCCCCGGGGCAGGGATGCTCTCAAGAGAGGCCAGAAGCGGTACGGTTATAAACAGGGGGAATTTTATTTAAAAAAACCATCACAACCATTGACAGCGTTACAGTCCGTCGCCGCCGCGGGGCTCGCGCACAGCATGCTCGCGAGGAGGGGCGCGGGGTGGGTTTTCCTTAAACAACCGTTTTTAAAAGGGGGGGACACAAAAAAAAAAAAAAAAACAAAAAAAAAAGGAAAAAAAAAAAAGAAAAACCAAACTCGGCAGGCTACCGTTGAACTTGGTTTTAATGTTTCTCCACAAACGGTGAAAAATACTAAAGTACAGACAAGGAATAATCATAATGTTGCGGCCAACATTATAAATATTGAATTATAAATTTAAAACATTTTCTGGTTTAAAAAATAAATCTGGTAGTAAATGCAGCTCTGCGGGTCGCTCTCTAGTAGGGCCGCTCTCTGCGCTCCTGGCGGTGCTCGCCCCTGCGAGCAGAGGGAGAGGCCGGGTCAGTCGCGGCACCCAGGGTCCCTCCCCAGGTGGGGAAGGGTCCTCGCCCCGCCACCCACCCCCGACCGGGGTCGGCGGGGTCCCGCTGAGCGCGGTGCCCCCTCCCCAGCGCGCCCCGGCCCCCCGCCCGCTCTCCCTACGTACTTGTCCATCTTTCCCGGTCCTCCGCGCCGGCCGCCTCGGCCTCCGCCTCCCATCTGTTCCATCAGGGGTCCCGGGGGGCCCCCGGGGCCGCCTCCTCCTCGCCGTCCGCCTCCTCCGTAGCCGCCTCGATCCATACCCCGGCCTCCTCTGAATCCGCCTCTGTCTCCACCACGGCCACCTCTGAACATGCCACCGGGTCCCCCACGGTCCATGAGGCCACCTCCTCGCCCGCCTCGCATCCCCCCGGGGCCGCCTCTACCGCGGTCTCCGCCTGGGAGAGAGGAGAAGACTCTCAGAGCGCTCCGAGGGGAGAGCCAGCCCGCTCCGGCCGCCCCTCCGGCCTGTCAAACCCTGCCCCGGTGAACCCGGCGCATCCAGCTCCGGCACTAGAAACGGGAGAAGGTCCGGGAGCGGCTGGGAACCCCGAGGGCGACCAGCGCTGCCGGGGAGCGCGGCCAGCACACCTCAGCCAGCTTCTCGGAGCCGGGAGAGCCGGGGCTCGCTCAGAGGGCGCTGCCTGACGAGGGGAAAGCGGTGCTTCGGGGGAACCCAAGCGCTGAAGACGGAGACAGCCCCAGGGAAGAGCCTCGGCAGTTCAAGAAGAGCTGGGAAGCGTGGGAGGAACGGAGGGCAGAGCGGTCCCAAGCCTCCATTTCGCAGCTCAAGGAGGGACGAAGCCCCAGTGGCTCCCGGGGCTGGCACGAGCCGCTCCCCGAGCAGCCCCAGACGGGCTTGGGGCAGCTCGCTGGAACCCCGGGTGCCTCCAGCCCCGCCGGGAACTCTACCACACACGTACCTGGAGGGGGGAAAGGGGGTGGAAGAAACCCTTCTGGTTTAGGAGCCTTGCACTGGTTGCACTCCGTTCTCCAGGCAAAGTTCTGGTTGCCGCATCCCCTGGGTAAAAACACCCGTTAGCAAAGACCGGGAAGGCGTTCCTGGCTAAACAACACTTGGCAGCGCTGCGTGGCCGGTAACAGGAGAGCACGAGGAGAGGAGAGACAAAAGCTGGTCAGCAGGACCTGGAGCCAGCCGGGCTGCCCGCTCAGGCACGGCGACACCAGCCCTCCCTCCCCGCTCTGGACGGGAGAAAGGAACTTCCTCGGAAGGCCACGCAGGCTGTTTCAGGAAAGGCCCGTTTATCCCGGCCAGCACCTCGGACAAAAGGGGCCCCTTGGCGCTCCGGGGTGCGAGACGGCTGTTGTCACCGGGCGGGAGCGACCAGAGGTGCCAGGCTGACGTGGAGCCGCTGTGACGCGCGGAAGGCGCGGGCAGCACGGGATACTTACGGATTGGGACACTGCCAGTCGCCAGCTCGGTGCTGGACGCTCCCGCCGGAGGGGTTTCCCCTGGATCCCCGCGGTCCTCTCGAGGAGAAGCCGCCCCTGTCTCCACCTCTGCCTCCCATCCGGCCCATGGGGCCGCTCGGGCCGCCGGGCCCCCCCGGGCCACCGGGCCCCCCCGGACCTGCAAGGAAGGCTCCGTGAATCCCAGGAGGCACCGGCCACGGCTGGGGGACAGGGCGCGGGGCGGCAGGCGCCGCGCCTCTGGCCGTGCCCTTTGGGGTCTGGGGGGCTGGACGCTACCTCCGCGGAGCGGGGGAGGCATTCCCCGCTGCTCCCGTGGGGGCATCCCGCCTCGCATGCTGTTCATCGGGCCCTTCTTCCGGGCAAGGGTAACTTTGAGCTTGCTGCCCTGGAAATCCTTCCCTAGGAGGAGTACAAGGGCAAGAGCGTCACTTCGTGCTGCCAGCGTCCACCGCTCGCCGGACCCTGGCATCACGCACGACTGCGCCCAGTCCTTAATCACACGGAAAATATTACCTGAGTGTCAAAGAGAGCAGAAGGGCAAAGTTCCACCCGTGGAACCGAGATAAACTCCCGCTACGGGAGGTAACAGGCGAGAGAAGCCTGAGGCACCCGAGGACAACCACAACCCCAGCGCCACGCTTATCTGCTCCAGTTAAAACCAGGAACTTTTTAGGCAGAAGCCTGACCCCCTAGAGCCGGCCTTAAACGTCTACAACCCTCCACGCTCCGAGGACAGAAACGCCGACTCCAGTCGGACCGGAATTCAGTTCTGAAACGGAGCACAAAGCGATTCCACCCCAACGCACAGCCCGCATACTCACCATCAAACCATTCGACAGCTGTTTTGGCGGTAGACGGGTCATCATAAGATACCGTGGCATCTCCTTTTGGTTTGCCGGTTTCTTTGTCGATGTAGAGGTTTATCATAGGCTGCCCAGTCCTCTTGTTCATCTAGCAGGACAGCAAAATGCCACCTCAAGTCACATCTCCCCGTAAGCTGGGTGGGGATTTACTCTCCTCTGTTCTGCTTTCGACTTGAGACACCCCAGCCTCATTTTGGCGGCTCCGTGGCAGAAGAAAGGGCCGCTCCGGCTTACCACGGGCGGCAGCTACCGCCCAGACAACCCAACAAACGAAGGAACCGGCCCAGAACAGCGCTGCCTGGCCCAACAGGCCTCTCCCGCGTGCACCTGGCAGTGCGAGAACCGAGCTGCAGCCTCCCCACGTCCTCCTCCGCTCTCCCCACCACCCCCAGCCCTCGCGCTGCCACACGTCCCACCAGCAGCAGATCCAGAGGCACGCTTCCTCCAGGGCCGTAAGGCTCTAATCGTGTCGCTGAGGGACAAACCCCGCAAAGGTTCTTTGGGAAAGCCTGAGCTACAGGTCAGCGCCAGGCTGTGGGCATCCCACTGCCCAACCAGCCAGAGACCCGCCAGCTCCTGGAAACGAAGGGCGAAGTGGAGACGAGCAAAGCGCAGGCAGGGAGGAGGTGGGCAATCCCTTTCCCCCAGGCCCTACCAGCTGGAGGCTGACCTTCTCACCTTGACAACACCGCACTGTTTGAAGAAGTCTGCCAGATCCTCCAGGGTCACATTATCATTGAGTCCCTGCACATACACTGAACTGTTGTCCGAGTCCTCATCTGGGTCCATAGGTGGGCCTAGGAGATAATTCATGGTGTCATTGCAGGGAGAGGAAGGGCAGCGGTACAACATAACGGAGTACTTTTCACCACGTCATCCCCTCAGCCAGCTGCGGCTTCGCTCTCAATGAGCGTATTTACAAAGTGACCCGAAAACGCAGGCACCGAGAGCGGCGACGCTCCACCACCTCCTCCACGCGGGCGGGCAGGGCTGCGCTGCACCCGCTGCCGAGCGCCTGCCCAGACGCCGAGCTGGCCGGCCTCCCGCCGGCTGCTTCTCCCGCCGCAGCCAGACACCCACACCCACCCGGCGCAAGGAGAACCGCCTGGTTAAACCGCTTGGTTTAACCACGGGAGACATCCGAGATGAGATGCGAGGAAGACCTTCACGTCCTTTGGGCTCCCGCACACGGACATCCACCCCCCCTCGCTGCACCAACCCCCCCTTTCCGCAGCAACGTGCCGATCCTGGAAGGCTGACGCATAACTTCCAGACACGCCTGTGCAACAGGAAGGGAAGATCTGCACGGCGACAGGCCAGGGGTGGCACAGGAGGAGGCTACTGGACCAGCGCATACAAGCTCCAGGCTAAGGCCGCCCGAAAAGGGCTTTCTGCCGAACCCAACGGCCGCAGAGCAGCTCCCCCGAAAGCCCCCCTAGCTCCCGCGGAGAAGGGTAAGCGTCTCACAGACACCTGCGGTTTTCCACCAGTCCAGCTGTTCTGATGAATCGGGAATCAAGAAATAAATGAAATGGCCAGAAAGAGACTGCAAATGGCAGAGCGTCCTCGCGCTCCGACCGAAGGGCACGCCGCGGGGCTGCATCTCCCGTGGCTCCAGCCCTCGTCTGGAGCAGGGAACGAGCACAGGAGTCTCAACGTCACGAGCTCGGGAGAGAGTCCGAGCCGTTATTGGCAATTACCTAAATCAAGGTCCGGTCCTTCTTCCATGTGTCCTGCCAGTCGGGAAAGAATCATAAGAAGCTGTGTTAGTGCACGCCTTGCAGGCTGAAGGACCGACACACACAACACTATCTACTTATAACCGCCGTTCGATGGCGCTGGTTAAACTCAAATTGACCTGCATTGCCAAAACATCGGCAATGCACCTTTTACTTGGTGATCGGTTTGCTATTTTTAGCAGCCTTTCAAACCATTAACCACTATTACACTTTTTTTTTTTTAATGCTTTACCAGGCCAATCAGTTTTACGTTCATTAATAAAAAGTTACTTTACAAAAAATTTATTAAATCCAAACCATTTATTTTCCCCAAATTACAGAAGCGGTTGCTCAATTCTTCCAAGCTACCCTGTGTCCTGTGACCGCATACCCCTAGGCATCGCCGGCAGTACCCATTACAGTCTTGTTGCATATGTCATTTTAACCACTTAAACTAATAAAAATTATACTTTGTTCTAAAAACTGACTGCAATTTTTTTTTTTTTTTTTTTTTTTAACACTATCCATTGTAATGCTCAAAAACTTACCACCAGGCTTATTGAAGCCACCTCGCTCTCCAGCGCTGCTGGGGGGATAAACGAAGAAATGAAGGCCTTTCCCTTTACAAAGCCAGTACCGCTCTGAGCCTCTGCGGCTCACTGGGAAGAAGGGCACTGGCTAAACATCTCCAAACAATGCATCTGTCTCTCTCTCTCTCATCTCGGCACTATGCCTTTCTTCAGGGCAGCTCGCTCAAATTTCCTTTACATATACGCAACCTCGCTTGTCTGGGTTTAGACACCACTTTGCTGTCGGTACCCTTGCGTTACTTGTACGGGTATTAGCAGTGCAATACTTGGCAAAAAATGTTTTCGAGCGTTATAAATTGGGCTTTTGCTTCAGAGAAATCGTGAGGTCGTTCACTGGTCAACTCCCTCCCCTCTGTGTGTACATAAAGGTGCACCCTCAGCCTCTCGCAGCACGAGAGCGAAACGAGCCCGCGGGTCCCTGACATTAACAGTTTAAAAGGTAGGAGACAACCATACGCGATACCTACAACACAGTTCAGATGACATTTCCGCTAAAAACCTCGGTATAAAGCCATACATTCAGGTCACTACTGAATTTAACAAGTCTCTGTGGAGGGAGAACTTACAGAATACAGCGGGGGCTCGAAGGCCTGGGGTGCAGCTTTGTGGACACAGACCAGAACGGAAGATTTCGGCAGGCGCCAATGCAAACTCAGGGCCGCAGCTTTCGGCGAAAGCTTTGGCTGAAGCGTTCAGCTAAGAGTGCTGTCAAGTGCTGGTTAATTAGGAAAATGCCACCTGAAAAGGATTTTGACGTCTCTTGCTCTTTTTGGAGAGACAAAAAGCTGTTTGGAAGGAGACGAGCAGAGGAGGGAGAGCACCGCCTATTTTCTAGCAAGTATTGCACCTCTAATACTGGAAGAAAAAAAGTCGTCAATACACAGTTTCAAGCTGTTGCATGCAGCTTTGCCTCCTTTCGTTAAAGTACACACCATTTACGTAATGTCTCTCTTTTTAAACATATACGTTTACACTTTTTAACGTTACACAATTCTAAAGTAGTATACCTCCTCTGGTTTTATTACCAAACAACAAGTATGCAGTTACCAAAGTTACAGAAGGATTCCATTTATACAATGAATACATTTGGTTAAAAATATTCTATGTATATTTTTCCTCTCCATATGGACACCGTGTCTAGTCCCACTTTTCATTATGCTGCCGGCTGAGTACTGAGTACGGGTACTTTTTAAGTATTGAAGTGTATACAAGGCTCTCACTTTGTAACCTGTAGCATATAAATGCGACAAAGCATGTTAAAAAGTTTCCATGTTTAACAGCCAATGAAAATATAAAATAATTGAGTCAATGAAAAAGGGCACGTTAATAACATCGAGCTCCTTACCTGCCGGAGACACTGAAATCCATCACCACAGCATGATAAGAAGGGCCGAGTTCCCCTACCTGCCCCTTGGCGTGCATAGGAAGGCCACCTTTTCTATGGACAGCAGAAAGTCTACGTCCATAAAGCAGGGGACCCTTTGCAATGGTCTACTCAGGTGGAAATCACTACGTACGCAATTTAAGCTCGGATTAGGGTGTGCGATCAGAGACAGATGACAAATCTTTGGCATGAGAAGCTCCGAAGGGGCTAGAAATTTTAAGATGTGATGATAGACATTTCAAGTGTCTACATCTACTTTAAACCATTAGAGATAAATACAGCATGGGTGAAATCTTTATGCAGAACCATGGAACTCTGTTCCACTCGAGCCAATTCAAGCCAGATGTGTTCCAACACAAGCCAGTCTTTTTCTTCTATTTCCGTACACCGGTAGTTGTATTTCTCCGATAAAGATTTCATGCCACTTCAATTCGTTTCGACAGAGCTATGCAGAATGGGACTATCGATTGCCAAACTCCGGTTGCCACCAGGTTGTAAAACACCTTCAGAAGTTGCCTATCGAGGAGAAGCTGCAATTCCGGCTGCCCTGCCAAGTACCAGGGCTAGCACCGTGCATCCCACGCCACATCTCCAGCGCGCACCTAGGGACACTCTGCATAGCTCTGAACGACGGTGTGAAGGGATGGAACACACACAAAGCTACATCTTCCTTCTCTTAGGAGCCTTTGGGATTAGTCCTCCTTCCTCGCCGCTATCAAAACAAACATCACAGACAGGGAGACACGCTGCTGACCTGAAGGCACGGGTTTACCAAACCAGATTTTGCCATCGGTTAACGCGGCCAAACGGATTTAGACCACCTGAAGGCTCCAAGGGGGAGCAGTCCTGGGAGCTGAGCCAGATCTCTTTACTTTCTCGGGGTCTTTCTTCACACTCCAACCGAGCTCTAAGTGTTGTGGCCACTCAGAGTCACGGCTTCAACAGCAGCGATCTGCCCCAGCATACCCTTACAGACGTAGCTCTGTCTGCTACCGCTAAGGTGAAGAGGCTGACGGCACAACACGGGGCTGAGACGAGGCTTCTGCCTTGTACATACCTGAACTGTCAAGACCCCCACTACTGCGGCACAGGGAGTGACTCCCGGACCTGGCGGAAGGTTTGTGTGTGTTCGATCCGGAGTTACTGTTAAACCCCACAGAGGATTTCACCTCTGCGCGACCATGAAGGGAGCTGAAAGTTCCAGGTTTAGCAACACCCCTAATTCCCCCCGGGGCCCAACCAGCTGCAGGACAAAAAACAATAGATCCTGCTCCTATTTCCCCTAGGATAATATTTCCATGGATTAGAAGCAATGCTGCTACAGAGACGTTCTCCATGGAAGTACCGTTGGGAATGTCAACCTTTCAGTCCCTTCTTTCCATTTCAAATCCTATGGGTAAAACAGAATTAGATAAAAGGAGAAAAGATTTGCTCTTACCCCATTCCACCGCGTCCTCCTCCCCGCCCACCTCTGCTCATGCCTCCGCGATCATATCCCCCTCTTCCCCTGCCCCGGTTATCAGGGCCGCTCATATTCCGGTTCTCTCCTGGGCCTGAAAAGCCTCCGGATTCCTGTCCGTATACGTTCATGCTGCTAGGATGGTCCTGACGGAATGAGCCTGAGGAAGTTTGTAACAAACACGTTAGGGAGCTGCAGACAAGAGTGGGTCAAAGCTGCCTGTCCCCCTTTTTAAGCCCTTTTACCTGCCTTCAGCACCACTCACTTGCTACAGCGCTTACAGCAACAGCGTTAATTTAAGGAGATTGCACCGCTTCCCGTTTGCAGAGCCAAGTTTTACGTTAGGCCCTACCAGTATGGCTTCTGCAGAACACCTGGCCAAACAGAACTGCTTACGCCAAGCCTTGCCCCCTCCAGCCACAAGGGTATTCTGTGTTTCTGTGTTTTTCAACCATCCGTTCACCTTCGTCACGCTGAGGGGAGTATCGTGATTTGCCACCGCACCAGGCAAGCCGTTTTTCAGTGAGAAAGGGCAAAACCCAGCTACAGTATGCTCTCCCTTCAACACAGCTGCATGCTTTAGCCCCACAGTAACGCCAAGCCTCCTTCAGAGACAGCCCACCCTGCGAGGGCAAGGGAGACCGACCCTTTCCTCCACAACCACGCAGCTCTGCTGAGCACACTCACTCTGTTGGCCGTAACTGCTGCTCTGCTGGCTGTACTGGCTTGGGGCCTGGCTGTAGGATCCCGTCTGGGGCGGGTAACTAGTCGGCGGCGGCTGCTGCCCGTAGCTGCTTTGCTGGCCATAGCTAGTCTGCTGTCCGTAGGTGCTCTGTTGCCCGTAGGTGCTCTGCTGGGAGTAAGTGCTCTGATCATAACTGCTTGGCTGTGTGGAGGAATAGCTGGAAGACAAAAAGCATTGAAAAGATGAGCCAATTCACTGGCAATGTGCGTTAGGCTGCAGAAGTGGCTCACGCTAGAAGGTAATGCAATTATAAGCCATATGTACTGTTGTAAACGGTTTAAAAAGGTGAAGTCATCCTATGGAGGCTAGTCTGGTGGTAGGAGACAAAATAAACCTGGTAGACTGCTAAAATCAAAATCCATGCGACCGTTCACAATTTATTCATACCTCTAGAAAGAGGCAGAAGTGCCAGGGCAAAAATCAGTGGCAATGCAAGTAACAGTCTCCCTTTCTGCCTTGGCACTGAAATATTTTCAGCTGATGGATAATAAAACAGTCCCCCCTCATGCATCTCGGGCTGAGAATTTCAAAACATACACTTTAGAAGTCAGCATCAGCATATTAAGGACACCCGAGGGGAAGAGGTGAGCCCCTTGTCAAAGCCGTGTGTAAGGAGGCAGCAAAAGGTCACTGTAACGCACTCCGCATCTAGGAAATTTCTTAAAAACATTTGTCATCGTTACACCTTGCTACTGCAGGTACGTACGCAGAGACACTCACGCGCTCAATCACAGCCGCGTCTTCCCTACGACAAGAAGTACACCACCAAGAACCCCGCCTCCATCCTCCCAGGACACCAAGCCTCCTCTTACATCTGTTCGTTTAAAATCCCTTGAGAAAAACCCTTTTGCCCAAGCTAACCTGAAAGCTCCCACGCCAGCCGCGTGAGGCTTCGCCTGCTGGGAGAGTTACCTGGTAGGAGGATAGGAGGGAGGCGCAGTGACCGGCTGCATAGGGTAGCTGGCAGGCACCTGAGGGTAGCTGTAGTTGCTCTGTCCGTACCCTAGGCTGGGCTGGCTGTAGCCTGTCGTACTCGATTGCGGCTGGCTGGTCTCTGCTGGTTTGCTGCCATCCTGGGGTCTACGGAGCAATATTGAACAAGAAGGAAGCATTGGTGCAAACCCCCACCTCTGGGAGCCGCGAAGGCGCTCAGATCCCCCGCAAGACAGAACGGCACTACCTGTTTCTTTGGGTAGCGTTACAAGCTGGCACCGCATCGGTGTCAGTCGCTCTGGCAGCAGCTAGTGTATGCTCATTAAACACTGAACGTTTTAGCACCTGCTCACTGGGTATTTGCACACTCCCCTGCCATCGGGAAAGGCCCGGGCAGCACCCTGAACAGAGAGCACAGAGTACTACAGCTTCTGTTCACCAGCTGTGTTACGAAACCGAAGGCGAGGGGTTTAGACTTTGGCTCTAGAATTGAGTCGAGGATGTGAAATGGCCAGGAAAGCGGTCAGCAGCACTGCCCCTCCGCTCGAGCTGGTTTTGCACAACGCTTGGAAACGATTAGCTCAAAAGCAGCCAGAAACATTGCCAGTTAAATGCACCATTGTTTGGTTTAGAATCCAGTGCAAGCAGACATTGCCCCATACATGTTATCCGATGAAAGGGAAAGGATGTTGGGGGTTGGACTAGGTGACCTTTAAAGGTCCCTTCCAACCCAAACTGTTCTATGATTCTACGTTTACTATTAACTCTCAAGGCCTGAAAATAAAGAGAAGCCTTTGCATGTGACTCGCATGTCCCCTTCTTTTGTATTTGTCCCATGCTGTTTATAATCTCTAAGTGTTTATCGGAATGGAGTAAAAAGAGTTGAGCTACTTTTGTTGTACAAGCTGGGAAAAAATTATTTTAAATGATGTCAGGAGTCATACTTACAAGTGTAACCTGACAGATAGGGACAGAGCTGTGCCAAGCTCCACCTTTCCTTACTGGAGCGGTTGCTACAAACATCAGGTAAATGCATAAAGCAGTTTTTACTCACTACTGAACAAGTTTCCATTATGTATTCTGAATCTTTCATACCCTAAGCAAACAATTAAACTAAATATACTATTGACAGTGCCCAGACACAAGAGATGTAGAAAGGAAATTGTCTACAGCACGTGCATCCACTCCAGAAGCCACAGTACGTAGCAGTATCCTGCCTGACCCTGTGACTCAAGATCGGAGCAGACTGGTCCGTTTTCTGTTCGACATCGTGAGTCAGGAGCCCATTTTTGCAGCTTGGTTGCTCTCCTCATCTCCCAGTAACGGCGCTGACTCACCGTGCCGGAGCAGAACCTACTTACGCGGCTTCCCCCAGCCCTGAAACACAATGGGATCGGACGCGGCAAGAGCAAAGCTCAAGCGCAACAGGCAGAGAAGAGGTGTAAGCGAAACCAGCGGGCCCCAGTTCCGCTGGTGGTGTGCTGGGGCTCTTCACAACAGCAGAGCAAACACAGCCTTAGGAGGCAGAGAGGAACCAGATGTTACCTTGCGGGAGCAGATGCTGCTGGCTGCTGCCCGTAGGCTGGGTAGGCGGGCTGGGTGCCGTAAGCGGACGGTGCTGCGTAGGAAGCCTGGGTGGTGGTAACCGTAGCGGTGTTAGTATCGTAGGCGGCTGTGCCGTACCCCTGGACGGGCTGACTGTACGCTGGGGGGGCAGTCGGGGTGGTATAACCTAAAACAGACGACAGCCTCATCAGATTAGTTTGGCGACCTTCACTCGTAATGTTTCAGAGTATTGCGCTTCTGTTGACGGTTTATCAGACCTCGGGTACGGCACCGATTTTACCCCTGCAAAAATATCAGAGATAACCCGAAAATGATGAATTAACCCACGCCGCCCCTTTGCCTTCCTCGGAGAAACCCCCTGCCCTGGGAAGCCTCAGCCTACAGCCCCAGCTCTGCCCTCATCATCCAAAAACCCCGCTCCGAGGAGCTTTCTGGAAGCCACTCTTCAATCGGCATTCAAAGGCTGTTTGTTTACAGCTACTGAAGCTCACAGCTAATGTAATAAAGCGCACACAGGGCAAGCTGAGGCATGCAGCATCTTCTGAACACGGGAAGACTAAACAAAGCTCCTGTTGGCCCTAAAGTAAAAGAAATCCAATCGATTTAAGAACTACGGTCCCATCCTTTCAGCTTTTTTGAAAAATAAAAGCACAAAATGGCTCCAGGCTGACTTGACAAGTCTTTTTGAGCCATTTATGAAGCCTTACTTTAAATCAGTAATTCTGGAAACAAAAGGGAAGCACTTTACATTTTCTTTAACTTAAGAGAAAGGTCAAAAAAGACACACGAGTTAGCTCCTGATGTTTTATGTACCTTCGCTTTTCCTAGAATTTCAGTTTCTTTTAGGTAAAAAGCTTAGAGATCACACATTTATTTCTGAACAACTTTACAAGAATATCCGAGATCCCAAAACAGCTCCATTTAAATTAAGTCTTTCCAGCAGCCGTCGCTGTGTAATTTAGCCGACCATTTGGCTTGTCACAAAGGTGAGCCATAAACCCGGCATTAACACGGTGGCTTTTTAGAGTTAAGAACCTTGTGAGCAGGTTTTCAAATTATGAAACGGAGACTTACATGAAAAAAGATCAATTAAAAATTTTGTTAGCAAAAGCTGACTTACTAAAAATATAAAATATCGATTGCCAAAGAGCAGCCAACTGGTCTCAGTCTTATTGATGTGATCTTAATTGCATCAATTAAGATAACAGCTTCTCCATCGCTTCTTATTTTTAACAAACATAGGACACTTGTGACATAACTCTTCCTTCTAATTATACAGCATTTTAGGCAAATTGTGCTGTAGCTTTTTATTTCAATTCCCGATTTGCAAAACAAATATACTCCTAGCAGAATATAGCGTGCCCTCCCAAAGCACCGCAGTACTCCCACATCTCGCTGTCCCTGCTACAAAATCAGGACCCTTCCCAACGGCGCTCTGAATCAGCAAGTAAAGAGGAAGAGAAGCGAGAGGAGGAAGTTTGCACAGCACATAAGTTAAAAAAACAAACTTCAGCTTTTTGTCCCGGGTGACGCGCTTGAGTTTTCTGGTTAGCCTCATGATCCTGATGAAGGGGACACAAGCCTGTCCACTCTTGTCACCTGCAACAGCTAGCCTAAAAGCCCCTGCCCGCTCCCACAAGCCTCATTCCTCCTGCCGTGGGCCCCCCACGCTTGTCACGCTACCACCCTCCTGCGCAACGCCACAGGCTGGCTTCCACATCGCAGGGCTGCCGACCTGGAAACGTGAAAGCGAGAGAGTAAGCTCGTCTCCCACCAGGAAATAATGTGCACGAATCACTAGCAAATCAGTTTTCACAGTCATTATTCCTTTTTGCTGAGAAGTTCTCTGAAAAGCAAAGTCCTGTTTGGAGTGTGGCTGAGCAGGGTGAATGCGATGATGCCAAACAGGATAAAACGAGCATGATTTTTAGAACCTCGGACAAATTTATACAGTCCAAACACTTAAATGTCAGCCACCACAGCATTTCCATAGAGAGCACCGACACCAGAAGTTAAGGAATCCTTATCTGAACTGGCCGAAGCCTGACCACTTACTAAAAAAGCCTGCTGTTTGCCTAAGTACAGTCTGCAGTAAGTGCCGCTGAAGCCACAGCCGTGCCCTAGGCTCAGACTCAGGCTCCTCAGACTCAGGCTCCTCAGACTCAGGCTCCTCAGACTCAGGCTCCTCAGACTCAGAGCCACAGGGTGGTCCTCCCACATCTGGGCCCCCTTTCTCGGTACTGTTACCGGCAGCACTAACCTCTCAAATCAAGCGGGTTTGCTAACACCTAGCTCTGCACAGTCAATAGAATAAAAGGAAGGAAAAAAAAATCCTGAATGTTAATGCTTCAGCTCTAGATGGAGCATTTCCCTTGTGCAAGTGGGCTCAGCAGGAAGGGTTTGTACCAAAGAAAGAAAAGGCAGTGATTTAACATCCCACTGGCCTAAATTTTCATGTTAACAACTGGTTTAGGTACTCAGAAAATCCTCAAGAGCTGTATTTTTGAGGGGGGCATTTACATTACATCACTTCTCTCTCCTCCTCCCACCAGTTAGTAAGATAAACGGCGAGTCTGCAAAACAGATACTGAAAGAAAAAGGTACCAGAAGAACTCTGAGAACCTGCTTAAGAAGTCCAGTTACGTGGCTCAGTTTCCTCTCAAAGGCCTGCAAGCGAAACCCTTATTGAAGTCTAGGAATTCTTCAGGCGGAGGGGAAGCTAGCAGGATTTGGTCCTGAGAGAACATCAACTGACAATACTGCATTCAAAGAGATTTATTCTGAAATAAGCAGGCTTCACGTCAGCTAGCAGCAGTTTTTGAAGGCCTCTCTCCGATGCAAGCAGTATTAAAAGCTACCCACGGGGTCTGCGTGCCCAAAGAGAGCCAACTCCTGTTTGGCATGCGTATCTTGTACCAGTGAGGGTCTGGAGAAGGGGATGCAGAGGCTACCCTCTCTCTGCTCTATTTTGCCATAACAGATTATTGTGGCAGCCAAGACAGCTATGGGTGTGTTCATTTCAAATTCTAAATACATTAGAAACTTAAAATATACATAACCCTAAATTTCACAGGTAAAAACAGAAGTGGGGGCTGGCTGTCTTTAGTGAGTAATTCCCACTTAGCTGCTTAAAGGAGATTCATACTTGAACATTTGAAATGATGCCTTTGCCCCCAAACGACATTGTTCGAAAGCCAGTAACCCCAACAGATGCAGCTCTTTATTTACTCTTGTAATTCATGCTTATACACCGCAGTGATTACAGAGCAAACCACAACCACAGATCTGATTGTGCCGATTAATCCCCTAATCCAGTTGCCGTCCAGGGAGCTGGAGGGGAGCCCACAGGCTCCCGAACCCCTCTTCTCCGTAACAAAGCGACAGAACAACTCCAAGACACCTTTTCCTGCAGCCACGGGGAGGGAAGAAGCGCAACCTGGGCGGTCACTCTCACCTCGGGCGGCCCAGGAGTCAGCGCAAGGCTGGATGGCAGAGTGCTTGGGACAGAAAGTCCCCGGGCAGGCTACAACAGCCCTCATCCGAGGCTCTGATGGTTCCTCGATGCAGAGGAACTGTCTCTGCCGTTCCTGCAGAGTCCTGAGAGGGTGTATCTGCACAAGATTTGAATTTCTCTGACCACAATGGCATCTTACCCCAAAAAACAGGCTGTTAAGACAAAAAAAGGCACTTTGCTTTTAAGTAATTGCAGACATCCTTCTGCTACAAAAAGGCGATGCCTAGGAAAAATAAATTGAGATTCAACCATAAAAACTGCACATCTCTGAGGGCATAAAGATGTATGCCCCAGGCAACACCCCAGGCTTTATTTAGTATGAAAGGCAGAGACCGAGAGAGGGAGACAGGCTTTAAGCACTATCAGTCTCATTTGCACAGCTCTGGCTCCTCAAGAGGAGGCAGGTGTAAGAAGAATAAACACAAGCTGGCACTCTGCCTGGAGAATAACATCAACAGTCCTGCCACAGACCAATGCTACGCAGATTGAGGCAAATCACACGTGAAGGTCTGATAAGATCTTTTGTTTGACCACTTCTCGAGGGGGTTTTTTGGATGAAAAGAGAAAAGAGCTTTTTGCCTGAAAAAAAGAAGCTGTGCAGAAAAGGCGACTAATATTATTATTCCTCCAGCAAATATACTCTTAAGGGACAATTAAAATCATGAACAGCGCAGCTTCCTGTGACCCCTGCAGGACTGGAGTCCGTAGTAAGGATTAAGGGACTCAAACATTTCTAAGAAAGGAATTTTGGAAGTCCACAAATCCTTTTTGCTGCCGATTTATGTCCATATACTTTTAAATGAAAGGAAAAGAAATCTGTAGATAACCCGCAGTGACACTGGCTAAAGGGACACTTCCCTCATTCTGCAGGACATGCGCTAACTGCCAGGCAGAAATTTTCCTCATCCGTGTAAACGTGGTCAATATTTTAAAAGCCGTACAACTGGACAGACTACAGGATGACATTTTCTCTCCGCCTCTTCCTTGTGAAGCATTCCCCAAAGGCTTCTGTGGCCAGACACCCCACTGCCTGTCTGTCCTGGTATTCCCTTGCTTTGGGAAGCATTTAAGCAAGCTCCCACTCTAACAGACATTTATAATGTCTCTGATAGCAAAGGATGAATCTGCAGAAAACGGCACCCAAGGCCATTGGAGGAAAATCCATTTTCTTTCTCAAAGTCTCCTGAATATTCAGTCCAAATATACCAGAACTGAATGACGTCTCAATAGTTTCTTTCAGACATTAAGACACTCGCACGTACAAAACTCCAGCTCAAAGAGCACACGTTGGAATAGTTTACAGCGTGTTAATGAACATGTGACGGATGCATCTGCACTGGAAATCCAAAGACAACATGGAACATGCAACGGTGGTGGTCAGGACGTCTGGACATGTCTAACTGTGCTGTTTACCCTTTAGGAAATGGCAGGACGATGGGGTTAGATTCACCTGAAATGTCTCGGCATGGCTGTCATTAGCGCTCAGGAAGTTTTATCCATGAAGTACGCCACTCGGAGACTTTAGAGATGTGGAGGTGGCAAACAGCATTGCAGCCTAGCAAATTCTTACTGTCTTTGTGTGCGCGCGCTCTGATGCTGGACGTTTTTAGTGCTAAAACCAAGTGACATCTAAAGGGTTAACACCACAAGTTTAGACAGGATGAGACAGCATTTTCCATGCAAGAGTGAGCAGGATAGTCAAACCTGTACTGGTCCCTTCTACTGTGGGAAGCACAAGACAAAAAGTAGAGGGTACACTATCAGAACAGGCATACATCACTTCCACTGATTTGATTTTCAGGCAACCGAAACGCTGAGGACACCGGTTCTCAAGAGCAGCCAGAGTACACGCTCCGAGGGAGCGCTGCCGCGCAGCTTGTGTTTGCTTTGCTCTAAGCCCAGCACACTCTGCAGCCATGCCTAGCTCCACAGCATGAACCAGCACCCAAAACGTTCCCTGAAAAATTAAACGGGCATGCTTATTTACTCCTTCTCAGCCCGCCCGCATCTTCGCATCATTTTAAACTGCCCTTTGCTCAAGGCAGGCTCTTGAGGAAGGAAGCCCTTTCCACATCGGAGCTGCCCAGAGGAATTCAGTATGGTTTGGGCCGGAGGCCCCCAACGCAGACTTGAACCCAACTCTCTCCCCAGGGTAAATCAAGCCTTGCAGGCACGGGGGCTCTTACCGGTAGGAGGCTGCCCGTAGGACGTTGCATACGCAGTCTGCCCGTACGTCGCAGTCGTCTGGGGCTGTGTGTAGCTGACATCAGTGGGCTGTCCGTAGGTTCCGTAACTCTGTTGCCCATACGTCTGCTCCAAAGACGATACAAATTTAATTCATGAACAGAAGTGACTCACAGGCGTTGCAGAGATACACACAGACTGTTTCAGTGATGTACACAGACTGGGGGATCTGTGTTACCTGATGTACCGAAAGCAATCAGAGCCAAGCCAAGGCTACTGTGAAAGTTTGGGCACTACTGCAAATTTCAGTTCAGATCTGTAATGAAGTTACAAACGCAGTTTTTCAATGCCAGGACCAGAGGGGCAGCTTCTTACATTTTCACAACACACCTCTGCTCTACATAAAGCAAAACACAAAAGCATCCAGCTCCTCATAATTGCCTGGGCACCCATCAATACTTACAGGTACCTCCCGAGGGCTAACCTGAAACACGGGGAGTGGGACTACTCAGAGGGCAGAACTGCACGAAGTAAAATAAGTTGGTTACTTCAGCATAAAATTGCTTTAGTGTTCACTAGAAGAAACCTATTTAAGGTTTCAATGAAGTTATTCTGAATAGCCTTCATGTCCACCAGCCAATAGTTTGAAAAATAGATGTTATCTAGGCATCCAAGGACAGGATCAGCAGAAGCTTGCCACCCGAGGGCTTGCCATCACCAAACTATCCTGGTTACAGCTACTCTTGCATGCAGCGAGAGATCAGCTCTCAACTCGCACCTTCCCTGGAGCTCATTTTCAAGTCTAGACTACCACTAAAGGACTGCTTCTGCCTATCGTCTGGCTCAATCCTGAAGACAGCACCGCAGAGCATCTCCTCAGCCGCGGGGATCCGATCGGCAGCGCAGCGTGGCTGGATTAGCACAGAGCTGCTGGCGCTGCAGTTTTACCAGCTAAAGAGCTACCTCAGCCCCGTGCCACGGACCAGCCGGCTCAAACTTCAGGCATCAGCCAACTTCCAACAACTTTGTGCAGCCAGCAGTTTGGTTTAGGATAAAACTCTAGTTACAGCTCAAGAAGCGACACGAAGACAGCCTGAACATCCAGATTCTCAAAGGGATTTACTGACTCCTGTGGGAGCCTGGAACTTAAATGCCTTTTGGGATCTAAGACTGTGCTACTCATGAGCCAGCCTCCCTGAACTCAAGCCACAGATCCTAACCAAGAGTAGAAAAGCCTTGACCAGATTATGTCACTGTCTGTGGAAGCTCACTACACCAAGAGGCAGGAAACGCTACAAACCTCCCATGGCTACTTGCCTACAGCTGAGTTTAAGTGGTTAGTTGTTCTAGTCTCACGCTAGAGGATGTTGTTGAGGCCTTCTGTTCTTACACTTGTCCTTCCATGTAACCTGCACGTTTGGTAGCAGTTCTTGCAATTGCCCTGTCTCAAAATATTTATTCAAAATAAAAGTTACCATCACCTTCATTTAAGCCGACCCAAATGCCAAGACTGAACCTGTGCTCCTCCTGTAACACTGATATTTTTCACAAAGGGCCTTCCTACCCTGCTGCAGGAACAAGCGAGTGTGGTATTCACACAGCCTCACCTGCCTTGGAGTGGCTAGCGCAGGCAGCAGCAGGCAGCGTGGCTCAGGCAGCTTGAGCAGGCACAGGAAGGTAGCTCCTGCTCAGCCCTGCAGCACCAAAGCCAAGCTGTTGCCACAACCAGAATTAACCGATGTAGAGCTGCTCACTAACGCTCCAACATGACAATGTGGTGGCTTTTATCTCCGTAATACAGACATACTCCTGGGTGGCAGGATTTTCCCTTTAAAAACCTCTCTGGAGACGCAGGGGAAAATTAACCTACGCTACTTTCTGAGGACAAAAGTTTACTTTTGAAAACATACTTGGAGTGTGTATACAAATGTGTTTTTAGTAACTTGTATTCTAACAATTAAAAATAAGCATGGTTGAATTCATCTCTTAAAGATCATCATCATTTTGCAGTCTAGCCAACTGAGAGTACTAACAGCTTTAGCAACAATACCTGCATGAAAAAAAAATCTATTCCCTCCTCCTGCTTTGACCAACTGCTGCATTCTCACAAATGGCAATTCCCCCCCCCCCTTTTTTTTTTAGGTTTTTCTCTCCTACACCGCTGAGTAAAACACCCACCAACATGGTGGTGTTAAATGTACACCGGGAATTAGGCTTTTATAACCCTCTCGACAACAACCACCTTAGGCTCGGATATATTAACAAAGAAGGGGACTGTTGAGGCTCCTTCTTGACGTTGAGGTAGTTTTCACTTTAAGAAAGCAGTTTGGGCTGTGTGGGAAGCTACAAGACCACTTTTAATGACAGATTTTGATGTTGCTGCTCAGCCTTTTTCATGGCTGGCAGAGCCCCATGTAGTTTACTGGAAGACATGTGATTCAGCAGCAATTATAAAACCGTCCCGTGTTTTACCTGGGTGGTCTGTGCATATCCTTGAGCTGGCTGAGGTGCATACGCGCTGTAGCTGTAAAATGAATTTAAAGACATTTATAATGCATCCCTGTATTTCTGACTTGCGCAAAACGTATCACAAGACAATTTTCACATATCCAAATTACTTCTGCTGAAATACAAAATCTAAAAGCTAAAGGAAAACCATAGGATTTACAAACGTATCTGACTTAAGACTAAACCGCAATTATTATTTACTTCTATTACATCTTTTTAAAACAGAGAGGATAAGACCATAAAGCTACTTACCCCTGCTGAGCTGCAGCTTGGCTATAGGTACTATAATCTACAAGAAAAGAAAAAAAAAAAAGGAAAAAATGTTGGCAAAGGCTTAACAAAATTAACGGTGTAAGAGCACAGCAGCTGGAATTTCCTCCTGCAGCTTGAAAGAACTGCTATAAACCGCTGGAAATCCAATTTCAAAAGAGTGTAAGGTAAATGCACTTTTTCAGTCTTTTCGAAGGAAACAAAACCTCTCTTCCCTTCATTGTTACTGCTGTTTGCAGCAGCAACTTTGATCTCAAATGACCCTACTTTCATTTAACTGCCACCTTGGATGACACCCAAGGGGGCTGGCAGGAGGGTGTTTTGTTTCGGAACAAAAGAAACACTGGGGCTGACACTTACAAACCCCCCACCCTGGTTTCCAAGGGCCAGGTTGCAAGCTCTTGGGTGTCTAGAAACCACCACACTTCACTCTTTCTATTTAACTTTCAAGGACACAAATGGCTGGAAAGTTCTAACACTTGTCCCCTAGCAGGGTTTGAGACGGGCAGCTAGCAGTAATTCCTTCCTCAAAGCCTCGATCCACAGCAATACCCTGATTTAGAGGAGAATTGAAATCCTGAAAATCCAAGCAGAAAAGTCTATGCTGAACTGGTTTGCCAGCGGGAATGGAAAATGTGTCCACATGGCAATTACAAGGCTATATTTGAAATGATTACAGCTCCTAAATGTACGCTTTCCCTCAAAGTCACCAAGCAACCCCAGTTCCCATCCAAACTTCTAGAGCGAACGATGAATTCCATCGCTCAGACCAGACCTTGCCAGCCAGACTCCAGCTCTCCCGGGACCACAAAAGTCCCGAGGACGGAGATCAGGAATGAGTCCAGACCTTGCTCGCATCTGCCGCTCAGGCCACGGCATCTGACTGAGCTGGAGGCAGAAGCTGGACGTTAGTAGAGCTCTTCTCAGGCAGAGCCAGGTAGTCCTGTGCGGGAAGAGGTTTCGGTGTTTCTATCGCAATCGCACCTCGGGGTACGCTGATCTCAGTTAGAAAACTAACTGATGAATTTGAGGAACCCGGCTGACAACTTCCTACAGCCTTCAGTTATCCCTAGGTTGTAAGGACTGCTTTAACACCTTCATCGCTTTGTTCACAACCGAAGGTGACAGAGCACCAGGAATCATTTTGAAAATACTCTTTTCATACACTAGAACCTCCTGTTTCTTGAGGCTGCGGATTCATCCCTAGTAAAGCTTTCCTCTCCTCCTCCTAACCCCTCCATGTGAGCTTACGGCTTTTCCTCCTTTGCACTTCCCTCCGCTGATGCCGGAGCTCAGACCCTGGGGTGCGTGTTGACGGACAAGGAAAGGAAGTTCCGTGACTCTGGAAGTGATTTTTGACAGATATTAATTACTTCAACCTTGCGTCAGAGTGCAGGAATCAGTGCGAGTACACAAGGAAGACGATCGAAGTATCACGCACAATAAAAAGACACTGAACTGCTATCCAAAGGCTGCCGCACTCCTGAGACGTACCGCACAAGTTGTTAAACTACTCTGGCACCACTCCTGCTTTCCTTACAGGTTGTCATGTCTAATAGTGAAAAATCTAGCTTGTTAAATTCAGGGTTGCTGCTCTTTTTTTTTTTTTTCAGTCTACATGTGGCTCTAAGCTCTGCTAAATCCTGAGTGTTAAAAAGCATTAACACCCATTCCCCCTCATCCATCTTCCCTCTCCCACCGCCTCCTTGTACCAGCACCCCTCCATCCTCCCCTACACCTTGCCGTACACCCTCTCCCACCCCTGCCTCCTCTTTCCCAAGCCTGTTCGCCCTCCAGCCACCGAACCCCCCCCACTCCTCATTTAATTCTCCTTTTCTGCACCCTGTTGGGTTACCACCGACCCTCAGGCTGTTAAAAAACAGCCAGGCTGCTGAGCACGGACCTCCCCAACCTTCATCCCTCGCTGGTAGACCCCAGCAACCCACCACCCTCCCAAAGAGCTGCCGGGGCCTTGAGCTACACACTCGGCCTTCAGTTAAACACCCGCCACACGTCCCTTCCACAGCCTTCCCCCAGTCCTACCGAGACACAACATTTTCCCCTTTGTATGACTTAAATCCAGGTGTCGAATTTGCAATTTGTCTCCGGTAATCCCTCTCTTCTAATTTGCTCAAATTTAGATTAATGCAAAACATTAAAAAATATTATGGTTCATTTCGTTAAAACCATCTCCGAGCCTTTATTTCCAGTGGGAAATTAATCTTCATCCTTCTATTTCACGAGGCTCGAGAGCACAATAGCACAGCCGAAAATAGCAGCTCCCACGGAAGAACGTTTCCATGTATTAAGCGGAAAGACAGCTGTATTTTTAAACCCCATTTTGACAATTCCATTGGCACATGTTTCTTTAGTAACTTTTTTTTTCTCAAAACCTCTCCAAGGTGATATTAGTCATATTCCCTCACACTCCATGGCTCGGGACATTTTCCTCTGCGGAGAGGTCCGACCGTCGGCTGTTGGGCTTTACGGCTACTTTAAGGCTGCTGTTGCCGTAGTTGGTAAGTCTCAATTTTGACCTATTCGCATCCAGTTGGAGCCCCCGTGTAAAAGCACGTTTCCTGCTGTGATGCTTCACTGGTTTTATTCAAAGAAATTACATTCGCACCAGAAACCGTCCTGAACAGCCACCAGAAAGGCCGAAGGCACGGAGGAAGCCTTCAGGAAGGACAGTGATCTCCTGAAAGAGCATAACCCAAACAACCTTCTGGGGCTGGAGCACCAAGGATCCGCTACTGTAAACAGCCCTTTCACAAACACCCAGCAGCGATGATCCGGGCACGGCAACGCCCGGGAGGCACCGCCGGGTCCCGGCCACCGCGGGGACAGCGCTGCTGGGGCAGACGGGCTGGGTGGGGGCCAGGACGGCCACGCAGCCCGCAGCCCAGCCGGGAGGGAGCCCGCCCCCACGGCGCGGGGGGCCCGGGCCCAGCGCCGCGCCTCGCCCCCCCGTGACAGGGCCGCGGCCCGGCCCGCAGGCGCTCCCCCCCGCCCCGCTCCCCGCAGCCCGGGCGGCCCCGGGGCGCCGTCGGTGGCCCCAGCCCCAGGCTCAGCCCGTGCTGACGGGCGCCGGTGCAAGTGGCCGGTCCGGCTTCAGCCGCTCCCGCCGAGGCGGCCCCCGCGGAGGCCCCGGGCCGGCCCGACCCCCCCAGCCCCGCTCACCCGTCGACGCCATTTTCTCGCCTTCCTCCTCCGCGCTCCCAACGTCCGGCCGCCGCCACCGCCCCGCACTGCGCATGCGCCGCCCGGCCCCGGCAGACCGTACCACGGCGGCGGCGGGGGGGACCCGCGGGCGGCCGCGCACCGAGGGCTCGCCTCGCCCCGCTCCGCCGCCCTCCCGGCGGCTCCCGCCCTTCGCCAAGAACGGGGACCGCCCCGCGCCGCGACGGCCGCCGCCCGGGAGGGCAGTTCTCCCGCGGCGCTGGGCGCTCCCCTCCGCCGGGCCGCGGGATGGTACGGCCCGCGGCCTTTAGGGACCGTCGCGCAAGAGCCGTTCGGGCCGGGAGGCGGAGCGGGGTCGCGGGGGGCGGGGCTGCGGCGGCGTGATGTCATCGCCGGGCGTCACGCGGCAGCGAGCGGCGCCGCCGGGCCGTGCGCGACGTCGCTCCTGACGTCACATACCAGCAAGTGGCGCCACGCGCTGCATGTGCCATGGGGTAGCATCATCGCCTGACATCACGCTCCAGCAGGTGACGCCACGGACTGTGCGTGACGTCACCAGGTGCCACACATCACGTGCTAGCAAGTGACACTGCAGGCCAAGCCGGGTGTTGTGTGGGATCCCGCACCGTGCCTGGCATTACACACTTCCCACGTAACGTCACGATGTGAGAGTGACAGCGTGACGTCATGTGTGACATCATGTGCGACGTCCCCCCACCACGCTGCTGGCGCTGGTGTCCCATGAGGCCACGGGTGGGGATGCAGGCGCAGGGCAGGGACAGCCCCGGCTGCCGCAACACCCCCGGGGGTGCCCCGTGCCCCCCATCCCCCCCAGCACCCTGCCTGGCCTGCCCACTGCTGCCTGCTGCTGCCTGCTGCTGCCCACTCCTGCCCGCTCCTGCCTGCTGCTGCCTGCTGCTGCCCACTCCTGCCCATTCCTGCCTGCTGCTGCCCACTCCTGCCTGCTGCTGCCTGCAGGCCCTGCTGCCCTGCCTGTGGGCACCCGGCCTCCTGCACCCCAGTGGGTGCTGGGGGGCTGTGGCGTGTCCTGCAACGCCTGCGTGGCATGGGTGGGTGTCCCATGGGTGGCATAGCGTGGGTGGGTGTCCCACGAGTGGTGTGGCATAGGTGGGTGTCCCATGGATTGCCTGACATGGGTGGGCATCCCGTGGGCGGTGTGGCACGGGCAGGTGTCCCACGGGGTGGGGTGGGTGTCCCGGCGGTGGCGTGACATGGGTGGGTATCTCGGGTGGAATGGTGCGGGTGGGTGTCCCACGGGTGGCACGGCACAGCCATGCGTCCCCTGGGTGCCCCTGCAGGTCACCGCAGCCCATCTCCCCGTGGCCCCCTCCCACCCCACTGGCAGCCCCAGGGACGCCCCGTGGGACCCCACCGCCGTCCCCAGGCCACCCGCTGTGGGCAGAGGGGACCCGCTCCAGCCGCCCACGTCCCCATGGCAGCACCCAGCCGCACCCACGGGTGCCCGCTTCGCCCGAGGGGGTCCCCGGGGCACTGAGGGATGCTGCAGGACGCGTGTTCAGGAGGCGTTTAATGACCTCGGGGGTCCCAAAGCAGCGGGACAAAGCGTGCAGTGCGGTGGGGTCCCTGCCCGGGGGGGTCCCCACCGCTGCTCCCCCCCCCGGAGCCCCTTTCCCAGCACGGGGGTGGCTGTGGGGGGCTCAGGCCGGGGAAGGAATTAAGCACCCCCAAAGCTGCACCTTGGGGTGGGGGCAGAGAAGGGGCAGGGGGCCCTGGCCCCCTTTGCCCCCCGGGGGGTTCAAGCAGCAGCGAAGGGGGCAAAGCGTGGAGGGGGGCCGGTGCCGTGCCACCGGCTAGCACCAAGTGCCCTGTGGGGCCGGGGGACACGGGGGGGTGACCCCCATCCTGCCCCCCCCCCCCCGGGGCGATGCTCCTGCCCATACCGGCACGGCGGCAGGCGCAGGGTGGGGGGGTGACAGTAGGGGACCCCCCCTCAGGCTCCGTCACTGCTTGCCAGGGGACCGGCGGTGGGGGGCCACGATGCGGTAGGGGGGCTGGCCGCTGCCACGCTTGCTGCGGGGGGGCCCGGGCGCCGCAGTGCCGGGGGGGCCGCTGCCCGAGCCGGGCTCTGGTTCTGCAGGGGGGAAAGGGGAGAGGCGTCAGGAGGCGGGGGGGTGCCAGACACCCCCCCCGGCCCCCCCGGAAGTCACCCTGGCATCAGGTGCTGTGGGTGGGGGTCCCCTGCCCCACAGAAATGGGGTTCGTCGTTCCCCGCCCACGCGGCAGCACCGAGCCCCACGGCTCCGGCTGTCCCCAGGGACCTGCATGCTGGGACACGAGGACCCCCTGGCTGGCACCCCTGCCTGGCACCCCCGGCCGGCACCCCGAGAGCCAGGGCCCCCCCTGCAGGAAAGCACAGCTGGAAAGTGGAGGCAGAAGGGGGGGGAGGGAAGAGGGTGGGGGGCACCCACCACCCCCCAGCTGGGCACCCTGGCATGGCCCCTGCTGGCCACCGAGGTCTCCTTTGGGCCAAGGGGGGAGCCAGGGGCTCCCTCCACTCAAGAGGAGCTCCAGGGGCTCCCTGGGTTGAAGGGCTCCTCCAGGGGCTCCCTTCATCCTTGGGGAGCCCCGTGGTCTCCCTTGGTCCAAGAGGGGCTCCATGGTTGTCTCTCTCAATCCAAGAGGGGCTCCATGGTCTCCCTTGGTTCGAGAGGGGCTCCAGGGGCTCCCTTGGTCCAAGAGGGTCTCCATGGTCTCCCTTGGTTTGAGAAGGGCTCCATGGTCTCCCTCGATCCTTGGAGAGCTCCAGGGGCTCCCTTGGTCCAAGAGGGGCTCCATGGTTGTCTCTCTCAATCCAAGAGGGGCTCCATGGTCTCCCTTGGCCCTGGGGGGCTCCGGAGTTTCCCTTGGTTTGAGAAGGTCACCATGGTTTTTCTCAATCCAAGAGGGTCTCTATGGTCTCCCTTGGTTCGAGAGGGGCACCATGGTGTCCCTTGGTCCAAGGAGCTCCAGGGTTTCCATTGGTCCAAGAGGGTCTCCATGGTTGTCTCTCTCAATCCAAGAGGGTCTCCCTTGGTTCAAGAGGGGCTCCAGGGGCTCCCTTGGTCCAAGAGGGTGTCCATGGGTCTCCCTTGGTTTGAGAAGGGCTCCATGGTCTCCCTCGATCCTTGGAGAGCTCCAGGGGCTCCCTTGGTCCAAGAGGGGCTCCATGGTTGTCTCTCTCAATCCAAGAGGGTCTCTATGGTCTCCCTTGGTTCGAGAGGGGCTCCATGGTCTCCCTTGGTCCAAGGACCTCCAGGGTTTCCCTTGGTCCAAGGAGCTCCAGGGTTGTCTCTCTCACTGCAAGAGGCACTCCATGGTCTCCCTTGGTCCAAGAGGGGCTCCATGGTCATCTCTCTCAATCCAAGAGGGGCTCCATGGTCTCCCTTGGCCCTGGGGGGCTCCAGGGGCTCCCTTGGCCCAAGAGGGTGTCCAGGGGTCCCCCTTGGTTTGGGAAGGGCTCCACTGGCTCCCTTGGTCCAAGAGGGGCTCCATGGTGGTGTCTCCCAATCCAAGAGGGTCTCCATGGTCTCCCTTGGCCCTGGGGGGCTGCAGGGACCTGCTCCCGGGGGCTCCAGCCCCCCATGCTCCATGCCCCGCTCCCGGGGAGGGCACGGCCCACCCAGCTCATGCGGGGAGAGGAGGAGGGAAGGCAGCGCGGTTACCTGGCCAGATGATGGCTTCCAGCAAGGTGACCCTTCTAGCCAGGACCTCCAGCCGGGCCTGCTGCCGCAGGAGGGTTTGGAAGCTACTGGCCTGGGGGAGAGTGAGAGAGCAGAGCAGAGCGCGCGTTCGCCCCGCGGCGGGCACGGCCCGGGGGGCATGGCGTGGCGTGGGTGGCATAGCACGGCGTGGGTGGCGTAGCGTGGGTGCAGCCCCGGCGGGCGGGGGGTGCCGGTGCGGGGGGGGGGGTGCCAGGTGTCCCAGGAGGGTGCTCCTCCTGGTCTCAGAGGGGTGCCGGGGGCTCCCGTGGCCCCAGGGGGATGCGAGGGGCTCCCCCATCCCTGTGGGTCCGGGGGGGGGCCGGGGGTCCCTTGCGCTGACCCTGCGGCAGCCACAGCTGCCTCGATGTCCCCGGCAGCGCCCTGACGGGGACACTGCTGTCCCCTGCCCGGGCAAGTCCCAGCAGGGCGCTCCCTCTGCCACCCCCAGCACACCGAGCCCCTGGACATGTGGGGGGGACACGTCCCCAACCTGCCCGGGGGGCCACCAGCTTGTCCCCAAGACGGAGACTGTCACGGGTGTCCCTGCCCGAGGTGGGCACCCTGGGCAGTGCCCGGGGGGGGGGTCCTGGGGGGCCCAGCCGTGGGTGCAGGCAGGGGGTGCCCCGGTGGCCCTCGCCCTATGAGTGGTCCCCAGTGCTGGCCATGATGCCACAGCGTGGGTGATGATGGCATGCACGGCTGATGACATCACACCGCAGCCAAGACGGGGCCGACGCCTTGCCCCGGTGCCCGGCCCCGCCGTGGCGGAGGGGAGGGGGTGCCGAGGGACCCCTCCCCGCAGCTCCATGACGCCAGTGAGCCAAGGGCCACCGTGACGTCATGGGGGCCTGGTGACCTGCTGGCGGGGATGGGGGCCACCCCATGGAGCGGCGGCCACCCGGGGGTCCCCGTCCCCTCCCGCGGCCCGGGCTGGCCCCCCCCTACTCACCGTAGAGCCCAATCATTGTTTCCAAGATTAAAACCCTCTCCGCTAAAATCTTCAGCGCCTCGCGGAGCTGGTGCAAACCCTCCCCCTGGGGAGAAGAGAGGGATGGGGGTGAGGGGGGGCCAGACCCCCGCATGGCCCCGGGCCACCTCCCCTGGGGAGGGCATGGAGGGGACACGTGTATCCCCCACCTCCTGGCACCCCCCGACTCACTGTGACACCGGAGGAAGGAGTGAGGGTACCCCTGGGGGGGGGGGGGTGTCACCGGCCCCCAGCCCTACCCCTGGGGGGTCTGAGCCCACCCTGTGCCCCCCTGTGCTGGGGGGTCCCGGGGGGGGCTGGCTCTGCACCCCATCACCCTGCCCAGGTGCAGCGGGGGGGCCGTGCTGATGCTGTGACCCCCCCACAGGAGGGGGCAGCGTGCAGGGGTGGTACCCCCCTGCTCCAGCATTTGGGGGGGGAGGGTGGGGACAAACAAGCACAGCCAGGGACCCCCATTCCATCACCAGGGTCCCAGGGATGGGACATGGCACTGGGCGCAGCTGGGGACGCCCATGCCACCGCTGGGGTCCTGGGGATGAGACATGGCACTGGGCAGCACTGGGGACCCCCACGCTGTCACTGGGGTCCCAGGGACAAGACGTGGGGGAGAGCAGGGGAGGGGGCTGGGGGTGCCCCCCGCGCCCATCACCGCCCCCCCAGCACCCACGGGTGGCCGACCCCCATCAGTAGACGTGTCCCTGCTCCTGTCCCCGGTGCCACCCGCCACTCACCCAAGTGCCCTTCTCGCCCGGCTCGCCCCTGGGGCCCGGCTCGCCCTGAAACACAGAAAGGAGAGGGCCTGGCAGGGGGGGGCACGGGGGGCTGCAGCCCGGGGGGGCCCAACCCAGCAACGTACCTGTGCCCCGTCCTGGCCACGGCTGCCTGGGTGGCCCTGGGGACCCTGGTGCGGGGGGAGAGCCAGTCAGCACCTTGGGGGGGCACAGCCGGACCCCCCACGGTGCGAGATGCTGGTAGACCCCCATCTCACCCCCCCAGCTGAGACCTCCCCAACTCGTGTCACGGTGCTGGGCTGCGGGGACTCACCCTGTCTCCCTTCTCCCCAGGGGGGCCAGCAGCTCCAGGTGCCCCAGCTCTACCCTGCACAAGGACAAGGCGGGTGCCATCAGCTGCGGGGGTCCCCGGGGGCGGGGGGGGGCTCAGCCCACCCCGTGCCACCCCCCCACCGGTGCTCCCAGCACTTACGTCAGGTCCTGGGGGGCCGGGCGGCCCGATGGGGCCCGGGGGGCCGGGGGGACCTGCAAGGAGAGGGGGCACAGATCAGATCAGCCCTGGCAGAGTGCCCCACACTGGTGTGCCCCCCAAAAGTGGTTGGGGGGTAGGGAGGGGGGATCACTCACCCATCGGCCCCATGGGTCCGGGGGGTCCAGCAGGACCCACGATGCCCCCGGCTGCTTCGGTGAAGGTGTTGGAGAGGAGCGGGTCCCCTGGGGGGGGGGGGGGGGGGCATGGATGGTGGGCAGGGGCCAGACCCCCCCGGGGCCCCCAGCACCGCCCGGCTGGGCAGGATCTGGCCACGCTGCTCCCACGCAGACCCCGGGTCCCACCCGCCCCTGCCCACCCGGGACCCCGCAGCCTGCTCCCCACGGCCGGGCTGCCCCTCCAGCCCCATCGCCGGAGCAGGGGTGCTCTGCCATGTACAGCCCCCCCCAGCCCCATCCTTGGGGTGAGCGCGGGGAGGGGACCCCCCCCACCCCAGCCCCTCCTTACTGGGCTCGGCCATGCGGGGTATCGCTGGCCCCACGGGGGCAGGGGGACCGGGGGGGCCGGGGGGGCCGGGTAACCCCTTCTCTCCAGGGAGCCCCCTGGCTCCATCCCGGCCAGGCGGTCCTGGGGGGCCGGGGGGACCTGCAGGGAGGAAGAGGAGGGTGAAGATTGGGGGGGGGCGGGGGGGGGTGGTGCCTGTTAAACTCCCGATGCCTGAAGCTGTGCAGCGCTGGAGCCCTTCCGAGCCCCAAAACCGCTGCACGGACCCCCCGAGATCTGCCCGCCAGCAGTGGGGATGCTCGGCCGGAGCCAGGCACTGGGTTGGGACCCCCCGCCCCCCACCGGGGCTCCCCGTGCCCCCTTACCTGGCGGCCCCGTTGGCCCCTTCACCCCGGGAATGCCTGACGGTCCCCGTCCTCCCGCGTCTCCCTTGGGGCCGGGGGCCCCCCGCCAGCCGGGTCTCCCTGCAGCCGAGCAGCATGCTCAGGGGAGCACCCCAGGGCCAGCCCCTCGGTGGGTGCCCCCCACCCACGCCTGGTCCCCACCATCGCACCCCGGCACAGCTCCTCGCTGCAGCCCTGGTGCGGGTGGGGAGAGCATCGGTCTGGGGGGTGCACCCCAAAGGCAGCAGCCCCATGCTGGTGCCCCCATCCTGTCCCAAACCAAAGCACTGGAGGCGGGGGGGACAGGGACAAAACCCTTCAAGCCCTCCCCAGAGCTGGCCTGGTCCCCACGTGTGGCTCGATGTCACCGCCGTTCCCTGGGGACAGCTGGGGTGGGGCTGCAGCCCGTTCCCCCAAGATGAGGGGCTCCAAGAGGGGGGTTCCCCAGGTGCCCCCCCCAATATTGACAACACCCAGATGTTTTCCTGGGGAATGGCACCGCTGGTGCTGCCAGGCGGCACTGCCACCACTGCCGGTGCCACAGGATGTGGCATTGCCACCGCAGGATGCGGGTGGCTTGGGAGGGGGTGGGGGGCAGCTGCCTGCGCTGCCTGCCTTACCATCATCCCCGGGGCTCCCGCGGGCGGCTGGAGACCCCCAGAGCTGCCCGGCCTCCGTCCCCCTGCCCAGGGTGCTGCCTTTGGGTGCCGGGGAGGTGGGGGGTTCGGCCACTGACAGCTGGGCTACCTGGCAAGGAGACGGGAGGGTTGGGTGCCGCAGCAGGAGAGACCATAAGGTGGCCCCCCCTCCCCGGGCTCCTTGTGGCCCTCAAGGGGTGGCCGGACCCGGGGTTGGTGGCACGTTGGGGGGCTCACCTGTGCCTCGAGGGTGGCGAGCCGGGCTGTCAGCTCCCCGACGCGGCTGCAGTTCAGGCACCCTGCGGGGGGAAAGCAGGGGGCACGGGCGGTCGGGTGGGGGGCACCCACCCCTCTTTCACCCACACTGATGCAGCGTGTGGTGGCAAGGGGGGGGACCCACCTGAGAAAGCTGTGGGGCGCAGGGGGGGCCGGCGTGGGGCAGCGCTGGGGCGCCCAGCGTCCCGCAGGGTGAGGAAGGCTTGAGCCTCTGCCGAGGGAAGGTGGGGTCAGGAAGGGGGCACCCCCCGGCGCATGGCCTCTGTTGGGAGACCCCCAAGGGCCGTGGGGGGCCAAGGGAAAACCTGCTGCCCCTCACCCCAAAATAGGGGTGGGGGGTGTGCAAGGGCTCCCGCTGCTTCTGACTCATTCTCGCTCCTGGTGAGCCTCGGAGCCCCAAACCCACCCACGTCCCCAAGCCAGATCCCCCCACTCCCACCCATGGTCCTGAACCAGACCCCCCCCAAACCCACCCATGACCACACACTCAAACCCCCCCAACCCACCCCCTAACCCTGAGCTGGACCCCTGCAACGGTCCTGACACCCCCCCCAAACACCCCTATGGCCCCCAGTGAGACCCCCCAGCCCCAGCTCAGGGGTGGCTTTGGAGGGGGCCACCGCCCACACCCACGACCCATTGTGGGGTCCCAGCACCCCATCCCCACCGAGGGACTCTGGGGACAGCGGCTCGGGGCCACCCAGCGTGGCAGGAAAGGGGTGTCTGGAGCAGAGCCGGCAGCATCGTGCCCCCCCGCTCTGCACCCCGCCCCGGCACAGCCACCGCCATGCTGCAGGGGACAGCCAGCGCCGCCCTAAGCGGGCCCAGATGTGGGGCACCCGGCCAAGCACGCATGGAGCAGCAGGAGGAGGAGGAGGAGGAAGAGCCCCCCGCCTCCCCCCGTGCTGCTGCCACCCAGCTGGCTCCGGAGCCCCTCGTGCCAGCCACTGTCCTGCAGGCCCTCGGTGCCACCCCGCTGTCCCCAGGGTGCCCCCACCCCTGGGTGCCACCTGCTCACCCTGCAGCCCCGGGATCCCCCCATGCCCCGCAGAGCTGGGACCGGGCTGGGAACCCACCGCCGGGGTCCCAGGGGAGAGGGAGGGAGGAGGAGATGGGTGACGATGGGGACAAAGAGCGGCCGTCCCCGGGGAAGGAGGCAGGCGGGGGCCAGCTGCCGAGGCGGCAGCACCCGTCCCGCCATGCATGGCACAGCCTTGCACCCATTCATCCACCCGCGCGCAGGCAGCTGCCCACCCGCCAGCCGGCCGCACGCAGGGACAGCGGGCAGGCAGCCATCCCTTCGCAGGCACAGCCACGCACCCACCCACTCAGGAATGTCCGTCTGTCCGTCCATCCGTCCACACCCCATCCATCGATCGGCTTTTCCAGTTATCCCCCCCCGGGCACAGCCAGCCAGGCATCCATCTGCCCACCCACCCCTGCAGCTACCCATCCAGCCGAACGTAGGGCCAGCCGCCCAGCTGCCCACCCACCCACCCACAGGAGTCTCCTTCCATCTCTCTGCTCACCCACTCATCCACCTACCCACCCATCCACATGCAGGGACATCCACCCACCGACACAGGGACATCCAGCCATCTATCCACTTGTCCATTCATCCACCCATGGGCACAGCCATCCAGCCACCTACCCAGGAACATCCACCCACCCACCCACCCACCCATTCACCCACTCAGAAGAACATCCATCCATCCATCCACCCACCCACAGGAACATCCACCCACCCACCCATTCACCCACACAGAAGAACATCCACCCATCCACTCACCCACCCACGGGAACATCCACCCACCCACCCATTCACCCACCCAGAAGAACATCCATCCATCCATCCACCCACCCACGGGAACATCCACCCACCCACCCATTCACCCACCCAGAAGAACATCCATCCATCCACCCACCCACCCACAGGAACATCCACCCACCCACCCATTCACCCACCCAGAAGAACATCCATCCATCCACCCATCCACCCATGGGAACATCCACCCACCCACCCAGAAGAACATCCATCCATCCATCCATCCACCCACCCACCCACAGAAGAACATCCTCCCTCTCTCCATCCCTCCCTCCCTCCCCCACCCAGAGGAACATCCCGCCAGCCATCCCTCCCACCCACACACGGGTCCACCTCCCCCTCCAGCCCTCCCCACCCCACCCTGCCCATCCCCACCATCGATGCCGACAGCCGGGGGGGGGGCCACAGCCCCCTGGGTGACACCACCCCACGCTGGCCGTGGAGAGGACCAGAAGCCCAGCTTCCCACGGCCGTGCCGGCCCCCACCTTCCTCGCAGTTGGCCCCGGCGTGCCCGGGGCAGCACCTCCACTCCAGCGCCGTCAGCGTCTTGTAGGCCACCCTGTAGACGGGCCGGACGATGGTGCGGTAGCTCCTGGCGCAGAGCAGGGCAGCACTTTCAGACCCATCCCGGCTCTGAAGCCCCGGGGCGGCGGAGCACCCCGGGGTGCTGGGGCGGGATGCCGGGTGCCTGCTCCCAGGGGACCCCGGTGGCACCGCTCACCTGCCCCCGGTGCAGGCCAGGGGCCAGCGGCAGCCCTGGAAGACCCGCTGGAGGAAGGTGCCGTTCTGGACGTGGCACGACACTGTCCGGGTCACCGTGTAGGAGCACCAGTTGCTGGAAGGGAAACCGCCGGTGCCGTCAGCCCTGCCCGGGGGACGCCGCGGGGCTGGCGGCGGTGTCACCCGGGGTGTGTGTGTGTCCCCACCCGCCCCAGGGGGTCCTGTTCCCCAAATTACCCTGTGAGATGCCAACCCCCAGCTTTCGGGGTGCCCACAGAGGACCCTCCCGGGCGGGGGCTGCCCCGGCACGCCGGGGGGAGCTGGGGCCCCGCATTCCTGCCGCATTCCCGGCCTGCATGGCGCTGGCGCCGGCTGGCCTGGAGCGGGGCCCGGAGCCCCCCCCTGCACCCCCGGCCCACCCCGCACAAAGGCTCCTTTCTTCGGGCGCCCGCCTGCCCCACGCCAGCTCCTCGTGCCAGGCTCTGCCCACCCTGCCTGCCCCGGGCATCCCCCCAGCCTCAGTTTCCCCCTGCAGAAGGAGGGGACACCAGTCCCAAAACGCCAAGTGCCCCCGTCCCCGCCAGCGGGGCAGGACTCGCTGTGCCCTCCCGAGCCACCAACTCTGAGGCTGTGCAATTTGGGTCAAAACCCAAGCTTTTTGGGACCGCCACAGTGCCGCACAGCTCCTGCAAGCAGGGAGGCGGTGGCGGCGGGGACGAGTGGGCGCCGCGGGGGGACAATTGTCTGGGAGGTGCCGGGGGGGGGCACAGCAGGGTGGCACAGGGCTTTCCGGCCGGGCAGCGTCCCAGGCGGGCCCCATGCCAGGGCCACGAAAGCACCGAGCCCGCTGGGGCTGTCTCCACGCTTCTGCTGCCGCCCCGCGATGCCAAGCAGGGGGTTCCGGGGGGCAGCGGCACCTCCGGCCCCCCTACCCAGGGTGACGGTCCCCGGCATCGTCCCCCGCCCTGGGCGGGCATCCAGCCTCCCGGGCAATGCTCCCCGCGCACGTGGGGATGGCATGGGTGCCGCGTCGGGATGCGGCCACGCCGTCTCGGGGCGAGGGTGCAGCAGCGGTGCCAGCCCCAGCTGCGCCGGGTGCCCGCGGGGATGGGGACGGGTCCGGGCCTGCTTCGCCTCCCGCCTGGCAGAGGGAGGACGCGGGGGAATGCCCGCCCGGGGAGCGGGGCAGGAGCTGGCGGGCATCGGCGTGCGAGCACTCGCATGGCCCAGCCTGACCTGGCCCACCCGTGGCTGGGCCGGCACTCGTGCACCGAGCGGGCCCGGGCTCTGCTGCCGGGGCACCCACGCACCTGGGGCAAAGCCCACTTGGGGCTTGGCTCCGAATCCCACCCCCCCTTCCCAAAAGCAGCCTCTTGGCTTTGTGCCCCCAGCCTTGGGACCCCAGCGATGCGTTAGCCCAACGGGAGGGATGGGGCGGGGGCTCGCGGGCCCCCCAGTGCCAACGGCGGGTGCTGGGTCGCGGGGATCCGGGGCGGGGGGGTGGGGGGGGGGGGACACGGCAGGGTGGTGCCAAGGCGCCGGGGGCTTCCTGGGCTTGGCCAGGAGGGGAAAGGGAAATGAGGCAGCTTCTGCCCGTTGCCTCACCGACCCGAGCGGAACCGGGAGGTCCCGGCAATCCGGTGCCGGAGCCAGAGCCAGAGCCAAAGATTTCCTGTAAACAACCCCCCTGCCACCCCCGCGCCGCTCCGCCGGGACGGGACTGTGGGGACAGGGACCACAGCCCCCCGGCCCGGGCAGTGGGCTGCCCCGGGCCCCACCGCCTCCCAGGGACGGGCAGGACCCCGGGGCCGGGGCCGCTCACGCCACACCAGCCCCAGTAGCCCCAGTAGCCCCAGTATGTCTCAGCACCTTGCTAGCCCTGGTAGCTCTGATAACCCCAGCAGTGATGCTAGACCCAGCAAGTCCTGCTAGCCCCAGTAACCCCCCAGTAAGACCCAGCAAGTCCTGCTAGCCCCAGTAACCCCCCAGTAAGACCCAGCAAGTCCTGCTAGCCCCAGTAACCCCCCAGTAAGACCCAGCAAGTCCTGCTAGCCCCAGTAACCCCCCAGTAAGACCCAGCAAGTCCTGCTAGCCCCAGCCCCAGTACATCCCACTAGCCCCAGTAACCCCCAGCCCCAGTAAGTCCAGCTAGCCCCATTATCCCCCAGTAAGCCCCCAGCAGCCCCTCAGCCTTCCCAGCCCCGGTAGCCCCACCAGCACGGACCAAGCAGCCCCTGCCCTGCCGTCCCCAGCGGCCGGTGCCCCCCGGCACCCGGTGCCCCCCGCGCCCGGTACCCGCTGCACCCCGGTACCCGCTGCACCCCGGTACCCGCAGCCCCCGGGACCCGCAGCCCCCGGGACCCGCAGCCCCCCCGGGACCCGCAGCCCCGGCGGCCTGGAGCCCCCGGTGCCCGATGCCCCCGTGCCCAGTGCCCGCATCCCCATCTCCCCAGTGCCACCCACGCTCCGTGCCCGGAGCCCCCCCGGTGCCTGCGCTCCATCCCCCGGTGCTTCCCACGCCCGGTGCCCCGGTGCCGGTACCTGCGGGCGGCGGGCTGCAGCACGGCCGGGCTCCAGGAGCCGGCGGCGGGCGGCGGCAGCAGCAGGCAGCAGAGGCACAGGCAGAGCCCCAGGGGTACAGGCAGGGGCAGGCAGCGGCGGCAGGGCCCCCGGCCACGGCCACGGCCACGGCCCGCCATGCCGCTCCGCGGGGCTCAGCGTGGGGCGGCGCTGCCCGGGCACCGGCACCGGCACCGGCACCGAGCGGGGCGGCGGGAGGGGGAGGGGAGGAGGAGGAGGGATGAAGGAGGAGGAGGAGGAGGAGGAGGAGGAGGAGGAGGAGGAGGAGGAGGAGGAGGGACCCCCCGCCCCTCCGCCTTCCGCCCCGCCGGCGCGGGGGTCCCGCAGGCGGCACGGACACGGGGGGGACGGACAGACACACAATTTGGGGAGGGGGCGGACACACGGCGGGGGGGGAGGATCGGGGGGGCCCGTGGAGGTCCAGCCCGGGAGACCGGGGGGGCTCAGCGCAGGGAGGGGGCACGCTGCGGGGGGCTGGTCCCAGATGCGGGGCCCTGGTCCCGGTGTGATCCGGGTGTGAGCCCCTCCGCGTCCCTCTGCGTGGGGACACACGCGTGTGTGCGTGCGTGTGCATGGGTACACGTGTGTGAGCATATACGTGTGCAGGGGTGCCCACGCGTGTGTGCGTCCCTGTGTGTGCACCTGTGTGTGTGCGTGGGTAGACGTGTGTGTGCTTCTGTGTGCACACGGGTACACACACGTGTGTGCTTCTGTGTGCGCATGGGTTCACATGCGTGTGTGCATGGGTTCACACGTGCGTGCTTCTGTGTGTGCATGGGATCACGCGTGTGTGTGTGCATGGGTTCACATGTGTGTGCTTCTGTGTGTGCATGGGATCACGCGTGTGTGTGTGCATGGGTTCACACGTGCGTGCTTCTGTGTGTGCATGGGTTCACATGCGTGTGTGCATGGGTTCACACGTGCGTGCTTCTGTGTGTGCATGGGATCACGCGTGTGTGTGTGCATGGGGGCACACATGTGTGTGTACATGGGTTCACACGTGTGTGCTTCTGTGTGTGCATGGGTGCACACGCGTGTGTGCATCTGCGTGTGCAGGGGTGCACGTGTGTGTGCAGCGGTACGCAGCTGTGCGCACATCTGGGGGGGTGCCCGTGTACACCCGCGTGTGTGCACACCTGTGTGCCCTCACGCCCACACCCACGTGCCCGTCCGTGTGCCATGTGCCGCAGGCCCGTGCGTGTCTCTGTGCACACGCAGGGGTGTTTGTGCCTGCATGTGCGGACGCGTGTGTTCACGGCCTGGGTGTGTGTACATCCGCCTGTCTGTCTGTCCGTCTGTCTGTCTGTCTCTCTCTCTCTCCCCGGCTGTTCTTCCGGCTGCCTCTTCCATGTGTGTGTGTGTGTGTGTGTGTGTGGTCCCTGTGCTGGGGCGTGCAAGGAGGCCGCGGGTGGGCATGGGCGTGCGTGGGTGGTCCCTGCCGGGGGTGCCAGTGGGGGGGTGTGTGGGTGGGGGGCCCTACAGGCAGCGTGTGCGTGCGTGCATGCGTGTGCGCGTGTGTAAGGGGCCCGAGGTTTGTCTGGGGACACGTCCCTGCACCGGCAGCACCCCGGACCCCCCACCCCTCTGCAGTGGGTGGGTGGGTGGGGGCAAGGACGAAGCTTCCCCCCCCCGTGGGGCTCAGCCCCTGATCAAGGCTGTCAGCACCCACCCCCCCACCCTGCCTGCGTGGGGGACCCCGGCGTCATCTGCTGACCCGCTGCGTCCCTTCCCACGAAGGTGGGGGGAACCCAGGCATCCGGGTGCCCCACCCATGGGGCGGGGGTGTGCGGGGGGGGGGCTGCACTCTGCCTGGCCGCCCCCAGCATGGAGAGAGCCCTGCCAGGCCTGGAGCCAGGCTCAGGGTGGGGAAGAGCGGGGCAGGAGGACTCTGCGCAGGAATGGATGAGGGAGCGCTCCCACGGCCCCCCCCGCCCCCCCGGGTGCCGCCTTCCTCTGGGAAGGAGACCTCGGGGACCTGGCATGGCACGGGTGGGGGGGATGCACCCCCAGAGCACCCACCCACACCCGGAGGGACCCATCGCCCCGACTCCCCGAGGGAAGCTCTGCCGGCCCCCCAGCTGGCAGCCCCCCCCCGTGGTGGTTGGAGCACAGGGGTGTCCCCAAACCGCTCCTGGCCCCCCCGCAGTGCCGCTGGCAGCCTGGCCCCCCATGCGTCCTTGCCGCAGGGCCCGGGACGTGCTGTTTACCCTCGTGGGTGCTCAGAGGAGCCGAAGGTCACCCGTGCTCCTCCTCAGACTAAACAAGGCTGCGGTCGGGCGCCCGGGGTCCGGCGGGGGCCCTTGGGTGGGAGCGAGTGTCTATCGCACCGGATGACGCACGTGTCCCCCCCCAGGTCTGGGAGGTCCCTGCCACGCACGGTGGGGACGGGGCTGAGGTGCTGTGAGGGCTCAGCGCTGGTGGGATGGATCCTGCTTGGCTTTGGCCGGCTCCCTCCGGCAGCGCAGGGGCTGGGGCTTTGGGGGGCTGCAGGCACGGGGTTCCCCCATCTTGACCCCCAAAGTGGGGCAGCTCCCCGATGGCCGTCCCAGGCTGTCCCCAGCCCAGAGCTGAGCATGCGGGGCCCAGCCTTGGGCTGCGCAGGACCTTGTCCCCACGGCTCCTGAGTGACCCCCAGCCGGCCCTGGGGTCCCCTCACCCATGCCCACCCCCTGCCTGATGGCTTGGATCCCTCCGGGGCTCCTCAGGTCCCTGTCCCAGTCCCATGTCCCCATGCCACGGCCCAGCTCCAGGTCCCCATGCCATGTCCCCATCCCAGCTCCATGTCCCCATACTATGTCCCAGCTCCAGGTCCCTGCCCTGGCTCCAGGTCCCCATGCCGTGTCCCTGCCCCAGCTCCACGTCCCCATGCCATGGCCCAGGCAGGGCACAGGGCTCAGAGCTGAGCTTAAATGAGGCCGGGGGGGGGCCCACTTGGGTCGGCTCAGGGCAATTACGGCCTATTAGTGCGCGCAGGACCCTGCCCCGTGTCCCCACCAATGTCCCCAGCTGGGGACATTCCCTGAACTACCCCACTGGCTCCCCGAACAGCACGTGCCCTCCCAGCCCAGCTCCCAGGGAGGTGTGGGGCACGCTGGGATGGGGAGAGGCTGCTGGTGGGTCCCAAGGGTGCTGATGGGGCTCACAGAGCAGCCCCCCGGGACCCCCACCCCTGCCTGAGCCGTGGCGCAGGGTGCCAGCCCCCAGCCCCGTTTGCCCTGGGGCCGGCTCCCGGCATGAGACCTGGGTGCAGCTCATTGCACGGATGGGGCAGTGGGTGGCTCCTGCCACGTGGGCCAACGGGGAGAAGTGTCCCCCACCGTGGGGATGGGAATGGGTGGGGGTCCCCATGCTCGACCCCGCTCAGCCCCTGCCCGGGCCCGGGGGCGGGTGCTCGGGGCAGGGACCGGGCCGGGGCTCGGTGCCCCGCTCAGCCGGGAGCCCCCGCGGTGCCACCCCGGGCTGCCACGCCGCGTGGCCGAGGCCACCAGGTGGCACTGCGAGGCCACCGTGGCCATGGCTACCCGGCCCCCGGCCACCCCCAGGGCCAGCCCCGGTCCCCGGCGGTCCCGCCCGGCCAGCCCCGCGGCCCGCGAGTGTCCCCTTCCCGGCGGCGGGGGCGATGCGGCCGGAGCCCGGGAGAAACAACCCCTCTGTCCCCAGATCTGTCCCCAGTCTGTCCCTCCACGCGTATGGCCGCAATGGCAACCCCTCTGTCCCCAGATCTGCCCTCTCCATGGGTACGGCCAGAGTAAAAAAGCCTCTACCCCAAATCTGTCCCCAGATCTGTCCCTCCACAGACACAGCCAGAGTGACAACCCCTCTGTCCCCAAATCTGTCCCCAAATCTGTCCCTCTGCACGCACAGCCAGAGTGACAACTCCCCTCTGCAAACATGGTCAGAGTGACAGCCCCTCCGTCCCCAGATCTGTCCCCAAATCTATCACTGCACAGGCAGACCCCGAGTGACAACCCCCTGTCCCCAGATCTGTCCCCAAATCTGTCCCTCGGCAGGCAGAGCCGCGAGCCCCCGGGCCGAGGGGGGTAGTGACGGGGGCGAGTGGGGCAGATGCTGGGGTGTCCCCACAGCTCAGGGCCTCCTGCCACCTCCCGTGCCTCAGTTTCCCCACGGGGCTGCGGGAACCACATGCCCTAAGGGGGACAAGGTCCCCCCCCAGCCAGGCGGGGCAGCCCGGGGGGCAGCCCCCCATGGGGACACCCCCCCCCACGTGTGTGTGTGAGCACACGCGTGCTCGCCCCTCTGACACGCCTGGGTGCCCCAGGGCTGGGCCACCTGCGGGTGCCACTGCCCGGTCCTGCGCTGGGCGCAGGTTCTGGTGTGGGTGCTGGGTGCCCGGCGTCGGCGGGGGTCCCCGGTGCAGGTCCCCGCTGTGGGTGTGGGTCCAGGCCTTGCTCCCGGTGTGGGTGTGGGTGTGACTGGGGCACTCGGTCCCAGGGTGGGCACCCACAGCAGGTGGGGGTCCCCGGTGTGGGTGCCCAGTCCCCTGTGCATGTCCCCACTGCGGGTGCCCGGCCCCGGTGCGTGTCCCCGGTGCGGACGCCCGGCCCCGGTGCAGATGCCCGGTCCCCTGCGTGTCCCAAGCGCGTGTCCCCAGTCCCCTGCGCGTGTCCCTGGTGTGGGTGCCCGGCCCCGGTGCGGGTCCCCGGTGCGGGTGCCTGGTCCCCTACGTGTCCCCAGTGTGCGTCCCCGGTCCCCCATGCGTGTCCCCGGTGGAGACGCCCGGTCCCCGGTGTGGTCCCCGGTGCGGGTGCCCAGTCCCGGTACAGGTCCTCGGTGCATGTGCCCAGTCCCCTGTGTGTCCCCGGTGCGGATGCCCAGTCCTCGGTGCGTGTCCCCGCTGCGTGTGCCCGGTCCCGCTGCGTGTCCCCGGTCTCAGCGGGTGTCCCCGGCGCGTGAGCCCGGTCCCGCTGCGTGTCCCCGGTGCAGATGCCCGGTGCCGGTGCGTGTCCCCGGTGCGGGTGCCCGGTCCCGCTGCGTGTCCCCGGTGCGGGTGCCCGCGCGGCCGTGCGCGCCGCCGCCGGTGCCCGTGGCTGCCTGGCGCTGGCGGAGCGCTGCCGCCGCCCGGCCCCGCGCCCGCCGCCGCCGCCGCCGCTGCTCCCGGTGCGGCTGCGGGTCCCGCTGCGGCTGCGGCTGCCGGAGGTAGCGGCGCGGGGCGCGGGCGATGCCGGGCGGCGGCGGCGGCCATGGCGGGGCGGGGGGGGGGCGGCGGCGGGACCGTGCACCGGGGTGGGTGGGGGACCGTGCACCGGGGGCTGGGGGTTGCCGTGCACAGGGGCGGGGGGGGGGGAACCGTGCACCGGGGGTTGCCGTGCACCGGGGGTGCTGGCGGCCGCCCTGCACCGGGGATATCGTGCACCGGGGACCGGGGGCTGCTGTGCACCGGGGGGACCGTGCACCGGGGGCCGGGCCTGGCCTTTCCACCCCCCCCCGCCCCGATCAGCCGGGCCCCGGGGAGGAAGGGGGGGGGGGGGAGGCTGGCACCGGGGCTCGTCCCCACAGCCCGGTCCCGGGGGGGCCCGGGTTTGGGGTGAGGGTCCCTCCGGCTCCGGCGGTGCTCGGGGTCACGGCGGGTGCTGGGTGAGCGCCAGGGTGCACACGCGTGTGGAGGTGTGAGGGTGCGCGTGTGCACGCCTGTGTCGGTGCGTGTGTGTGCATCCCGCGGGGGGGGGTGGCGGGGTGCTGCCGTGGGTCCCTGTGAATGTCTGTCCGTCTGTCTCGGTCCCGCCGGCTGTCTGTGTCACCAGCTGTCTGTGTGCCAGCGCGTGTGCCCGTGCGTGCGGCTCTGTGTCAGTGTGTCTGTGCGTGCCTGGCCGTGTCCGTGCGTCTGTCTGCCTACGGCGGCTGTGCAGCAAAACCCCCCCGGACCCCCACCCACCCCCGTGGGGCTGGGGGCTGCCATGGGTGGGTGAGGGGCTGGGCCGGGGAGCGGGAGGCCGGGGCGGGCGGCCTGGGATCACCCCCAGCCTGATGCCTGCAGTGCAGATCATAAATCAGCGGCGGCTGGAGCGGGCTCGGGGGGCCACGGGCTCCCCGGCACCCAGACCGCCTGGGCAGGGAGCGATGGGGCTCCCCAGCCTTGCGGGGCCCCCGCCAGCCCCCCAGGGCCGTGAGCAGGGTCGCCTGTCCCTCCCCGTCCCCTGTCTCCCTTGTCCCCCCCTGTCACGTTGGAGGCCGGCAGCCGGCCGGGGCTGGCAGGCAGCCCACGCTGCCAGGGCTGTGGGCACAGCGGCCTCGCTGCCCGCTGGCTCCGCAGGGGTGATGGGGACGGTCCCCCAGCTGCCACCTGCGTGGCAGTACCTGGGGTGACCAGCGCCGTGGCCCTGTTTTGCAGGTGACACCCCCCTCGTTTGCCACCGGTGACGTGCTGAGCGATGGGGACAGCCGTGGAGCCACCGAGGACGTAGGCTGAGCGGCGGGACACGAGGAGGAAGAGGAGGAGGGGGTGCCTTGGGGACAGCACCGTGGCTGTGTGTCCCCAGCATTGTCCGCAGCCACCGGCCACCTTTGAGCTGACGCAGCCCGGGGGGGTCCCGGTGACTTTTTGGAGCCTGAGCCCTGCCAGCACTGCGGGGAGGAGGAAGGGCTGAGGAAGACGTGCCGGGTGATGGATGGCCCCAGCCCGGCGCGGCAGCCCTGGGGGAGCGGGACCGGGCGGCTTGGGGACCTCGGGGACCTGGCTGGCAGCGCCCGCCTCTGCAGAGCCCCGCAGCGTTTGCTCTGCTGAGCTCCGGAGCCCGCAGCCGGTGGGAGCCAGGAGGAGGATTCGGAGGGGCTCCGGGTGAGCCCCGCATCCCTGTGCCGGGGCATGGCTCGGGGCTGAGCCGCCATCCCCCCGGCATGGCACGGCAGGGCTCGGGGGCCATGCTGGCCTCCGGTGGCCTGGGCTTCCCCCCCCAAAACCTGGCCCGCGTGGTGGTGTGGGAGTGGCTGAACGAGCACGGGCGCTGGCGGCCCTACTCGGCCGCCGTGTGCCACCACATCGAGAACGTGCTGAAGGAGGATGCCCGTGGCAGCGTGGTGCTGGGCCAGGTCGACGTCCAGCTGGCGCCCTACGTCATCGACCTCCAGTCCATGCACCAGTTCCGGCAGGACACGGGTAAGGGGCTGGCGCCGAGCCGGGAACGTCCGTCCACCCATCCGTCCTTCCATCCCTCCCTCCATCCATCCATCCATCCATCTATCCTTCCTTCCTTCCTTCCTTCCATCCATCCGCCCCAGTGTATACCTATTTGTCTCCTGTTGTTCCATTCATCTGTCTGTCCAGCTGTCCATTCATCCATACATCTTCCTCACTGCATATCTGTCTGTCATTCCATCCTTCCATCCACCCATCCATCCATCCGTCCATTTCTCCATCCGTCCATTCCTTCATCCACCCATCCTTCCTTCCATCTGTCCACCCCAGTGTGTATCTATTTGTATCCCTGTTGTTCCATTCATCCGTCTGTCCAGCTGTCCATTCATCCATGCATCTACCTCACTGCATATCTGTCTGTCTGTCATCCCATCCCTCCCTCCCTCCCAGTGTATCTCTACTTGTCTGCCACTTCATTCCTGCACCCATCCATCCATCCATCCGTCCACCCATCTGCCCATCCATCTGTCCCTCCATCCCATTGCACACACCCTCCTCTCTGTCCGTCTGTCCCTCCCATTCCTTCTCTCCTCCCCTCGCCCTGCTGGGCTCTGCTCCCCCCGTGGACCCCACGAGGCTCCTCCTGGCCTTTCCTTTCCCCCTCCCCACTTTCCCCCTCCACCGTGGACCCCTGCCCCGGAGGGACGTGTCCCAAAGTCCCTCCATCCTCTCTCACCCCCCGTGGGGTGCCGTGGTGGGTGGTGTGTCCCGCTGTCCCACTGGCCACCCGTCTGCCCCACAAAGCTGCTCCATCTGGGGTCCTCAAGGAACTGAGGAGGCCCCAGTTTGGGCACTGGGAGCTGCAGCGGGCACTGGGCTGGTTGCAGCCATGCAGCTGTGGCGGTTGGTGCCTGCCAGCCAACGGTGCCGTGCTGCGGCACGCATCCAGGCCACGCGTCCTCGGGGGAAATCAAAGCCGGTCCCACATCGGCACCGAGCCCAGACCCCATTAAATGTGTCCCCATCACAGTGTGACCCATTAAACTGGCGCGTGCCGGCTGTGCCGCAGGGGACTCGCCGGTTCGGGTGCTTTCCTGGCCACCCCTGCATCCCTGCCTGCCGGGAAGCATGGGGCTGCCGAGGGCAGGGTCCGGCCCCAGGCCAGGCAGAGCAGGCAGGGGACCTGCCACGCACCGGGTGACACCCCCAGCCCCCCCAGACTTGCCTGGGGACACACAGGGGCCACCCCAGAGCAGGACCCCCATGGCCGTGCCCCCCTTGCCTGGCCACCGATGCCACCGTTCCTGGTCACAGTGATGGCAAATGACCCTGCGTGCGGATGTGGCTCCACGACAGGCTGGGGACTGAGATGGGGACCGAGCCAGGGACCTGCCACCCTGCCTCTGCCATCAAGCCTGGCTCCGAATCGGTCTCCAGCCGGTCACGGGCTTGGCAAGGGGCAACTTGGCACCCGCAGCCCTGAGTCAGCGCGGCCAAGTAGCCCCAGTAGTGTCGTGCCGGCGGCTGTGGCCACGCTGACTCAGGGCTGTGGGTGCCACCGGGACACCCTGGCTGTCCCCATGCCAGCTCCTGTCAGCTTTGGCCAGGACCCATCCTCTGTCAGCGGGCACCTGGCGTCGCATCCCGTGGCCACGGTGCCGGGTGCTCCTGGGGAACACGTGCCCATGGTGGGACCACGGCTGGGTTTGGGGGTCACACGTCTCTGCCGGGAGCAAAACAGCTCTTCCCGGCATGGCCCCGGGTACTGCGGTCCCTGTGCCAGCAGGGCTTGGGGACAGGGGTGCTGAGAGAGGGGCCTCGCCATCCCCAGCGATGTCACGGGAGGGGATGTGGCCATCGCTTTGGCTCCATCTGGAAGATTGTCCTCGGCATCGTTGTCTCAGTGTGCCCCATCCCTGTATCCACCTCCATCCGTCATCTCTGCCCTTGGATGTGGCCTGGGAGCAGCCGGGTTTGGAGGCTGTCAAATGTCTCTGGAGTCCTGCGGTGCTCGGGGACACGAGGATCCTCCATGCTGAGGGTGCTCCCGGTGCCCGCTGTGGCATGGGGACACAGGGAAGGCGGGCAGGAGGCTGGGGGCGAGGGGGACCTTGGCCCGTGCCGTGCACGGGGTGGGAGAAACCCAAGCCGAAACGGCGACGGTGTGAAACGAGGTGACCCCGTTCCGAGCAGCAGGGACGCGCGTCCCCCTCCCTGTGGCCCTGGGTTGGCCCCGCATCTCCGGCACAGCTGGCGGAGGGGGCAGGGGCTGTGCGGCTGGGGGCAGCTGGTGGCCCCCGGGGACCTGGAGGTGTGTGTGGCCACATTCACGGGCTGGGGTGTCCTCCCCTCGCCCTCCCCTGCTCTGCGGCAGCAGGATGCGGGATGTGGGGCAGGGGGATGCGGGATGTGGGGCAGGGGGATGCGGGATGTGGACGTGAGTGGGCAGCGGGATGCGGGATGCAGTTGCAAGGACCAGTGGGATGTGGGACACGGGTGTGAGTGGGACGCGGGATGTGGGCATGAGTGGGCAGCAGGCTGGGGGACATGGACACAAGGAGGCAGGCACGGATGTGAATGCAAGCGGGATGCAGGGCATGGATGCGAGCGGGATGTGGGCAGGAGCGGGCAGCGGGCTGCGGATATGAGCCGGCAGTGGGATTCGGGATGCGGGCAGGAGCGGGCAGCGGGGACGAGCAGTTCTCCGTGGGCTGCCGGAGCAGGGTGAGCAGCCTCCCTGCCTCCCTCCCGCAGGGCCGCCGGCAGAGCTGCCTCAGCACAAGCCGACAGCTGGGGCCAGGCTCTGCTGCCTGACGCAGCCGATGATTAATGACTGTTATTAGCCTCGTTAATCGGGCTGGGCAAACAGTGCTGGCGAGGGGATAGAAAGGCACCGTGCCGCAGGGGCACCGCTGGGGCTGCGGCTCGAGGAGGGGGCCGCGATGCCTCCCCCCACCGCAGAGCTTCAGAGGCGGCTGCAGCATCCGACTCGGTCGCAAACAAGCAGCGAGGGGCCAGGATTTGGCCCAGCACAGGGGACAACGCCTCGCCCCCGTGACTGCCAGTGCTGGCCAGAGCCGCGGCAGCTGTCAGGAAACCCCTCCTGATCGGGAAATGCTCCCCCCGCCCTGGGGACAGCGAGGGGACCCCGGCCGGGGAGGGTGGAGATGGGCCTGGACCAGCGGGATGGAAAAAGGCGCCGGGGGCTGAGCAGCATCGCCCTTCCCACGGCGGCCGGGGCCGTGATCCCAACCGCCAGCAGCCCGGCCCGCGGCCAAGCCGACACCGCCAGCACCGCTCACGGAGGGTTGTTGAGCCTCACGGGTCCCCGGGGAGGCACAGCCCTGCAGACACGCCGATCGATCTGTCGCACGCCCCGGCCGCGGCTGCTCGGCGGAGGGGAGGCGGGTGCTGCCTGTTGGGGTGTGGTGGCCATCACCCCTCCTGCACCCTGGGGTGCTTTGCGGAGGGCAAGAGCGGCTGCTTGCACCCCAAAGTGCCTCTGCAGCCCCATCCCTGTGGGGTGCCGGGCTGGGACCGTGGGGTGCCGGGCTGGGAAGTGGACGTGCACACACGCGTGCAGGCGCGGGTCCCTCCGCCTGCACCCTGGGGTGCTGGAGCCCCGTGGGCGCTCACCCCCCCCCCCCATCTCCCCAGGGACCATGCGCCCCGTACGGAGGAACTTCTATGATCCGTCCTCGGCCCCGGGGAAGGGCATCGTGTGGGAATGGGAGAACGACAACAGCTCCTGGACGCCCTACGACATGGACATCTGCATCACCATCCAGAACGCCTACGAGAAGCAGCACCCCTGGCTGGACCTCTCCTCCCTGGGCTTCTGCTACCTCATCTACTTCAGCAGCATGTCCCAAATGAACCGGCAAACCCAACGCAAGCGCCGGCTCCGGCGTCGCATGGACCTGGCGTATCCCCTCACCATGGGCTCCATCCCCAAGTCGCAGTCGTGGCCGGTGGGCACCAGCACGGGGACACCCTGCTCCTGCCCGCAGTGCCTGCTGGTCAACAGCACCCGCGCCGCCTCCAACGCCATCCTGGCTTCCCAACGCCGCAAGCTCTACCCGGGTGCCGTCCGCCAGAGCAGCACCTTCGCCGGGGCGGCTCTGTGGCCGGCGGGGACAGGGTCGGTGGCGGTGGCGGGTGGCACGACCAAGGGCGAGGGGCTGCGGGTGCCCAACGGGGCATTCGCCCCCAGCCAGAGCGTGCCCGGCGGTGTGCCGCTGCCGGGGCTCAACAACCTCAACCGGCCCGGCACGCAGCGGGCGGCTGGACTCGGCGCCCGTGCCACTGTCCCCCCAGGGTAAGCTGGCTGGGGGAGGGCAGCCTGGGGAAGGGGATGGCCACGGTGTCACCGAGGTCGTGGGGATGCCAGGCGAGGTGGGCGCAGGGATGGGCACGCAGCGCGGGGGGAAAGGGGACATGGAGGTGCCTTGTCCCCTGCTGTCACCTTGCACAAGCAGGCCCAGCCCTTCCGGCACGGTGTCACCTCCAGCCCCAGGCTCCCCACCCTGGGGACATGGTGGCAGGAGGGACAGCCCCAGCAGCTGGCTCGTCCTGGATGGTCCCTTGGATCCCTGTCCTCGCAGAGGGGCTGCGGTGATTTGTGCAGCGCGCTGTGTCATGCCGTGCCACGCCGTGCTGTGCCGTGCCACGCTGTGTCATGCCGTGCCGTGCCGTGCCACGCTGTGCCGTGCCGTGCCACGCCGTGGCATGCTGTGCCATGCCAGCTGGAGGAGATCGAGTGCCTGCTCCCAGGGGACTTGTGTCCCTGCTGTCCAGCACAGGGTGCGTGACCCTGGCTTGTGGCCCGGTGCCACCAGGCAGGTCTCGGGGGGGCACAGGGTCATGGGGACCACAGCCCTGCTGTCCCCTGCGTGGGTGGGAATAACTTGCTGAGGGGATGCGGGTGGATGAGCAGACCCCCAGTGGGATGTCCCGGTGGGTGTCCCTGTCCCAGCACCCAAGCCCCCATGGCCGTACCCCTCGGTGGGCCAGCCTGGTGTCCCCTCGGGGCTCTCGCCACCAGGCTGTCGCTGGCCAAGGGGCAGGCGGGGCAGGCAGGAGCGGCCGTGGCCCCAAGCCGGACCTGAGGAGCAGGCTGTGACGGCACGGCTGGCAGCCTGCCGGCATGGGAAAGCCCCCCGTGCCGCTCGCTCGGGTGGGAACCGGCCCGGATCTGGCCCTGGGGTATTTGGTCAGACCCCTCCGGACGGGAGTGAGCACCCCGGGCTGCAGCGAGCCGTCCCAGGGGACGAGGGGAGAGCCTGTCCCATCCCTCCCAGCTCCCTGCCACGGGGACAGGATCCGGCCCCGGGCTGGGGGGCGCGGGGGGAGGCAGAGGGGCCCCATCTGGGGCTGGGAGGTGGGGGCCGGGGGGGCAGGGGTTCACTGAGCCCCCGGCAGGTCCTGGCGCGTTTCCTTCCCCTGCTGACGTGCTGCTTTCGCTTCCGCGTGCCAGGCGCTGGGCCAAGCAGTCCCGTCCCCATCACTGTCCCCGTCCCCATACCGGCACGCAGGTCCCATCCCACGGACCATGGACAGGTAGGAGGGGGCCAGGAAGACCCTGGGGAGGCTGGGCTGGGACCTCCACCACTGCCCCGGCCTCGGCGTGGGTAAGGGCAGCTTCGGGAGCAGGAGGGAAAACGCCGGCAGCCCCGGCTGATGTGGGGCTGAGCGCTGCCAAACTCGTCACTGCGATGTTGTGTGCATGGGGGACTTTTGGGATTGGGGAGGGGGATGACACCGTGAGCGGGGGCTGCTGTCCAGGCTGCTGAGCTGGGGCAGCCCCCCGGGGCAGGAGAGCACCCGGGCACTGCACAGGGCTCCTCTGCTGGGCTTTCTTGCTTGTCCTCCATCCCAGTGCGTGCTCCATTCCTTCCATCCATCCATCCATCCATCCATCCATCCACTTGCCCAGCCACACATCTGTCTGTCCTTCTGTCTGTCCATCCATCTGTCCATCCCTCCCTCCCTCCCTCTCTGCACCTATCCGTCAGTCCATCCATCCCTCCGTCCACCCCCACCCACGGGCACAGCCACATCCATACCTGCACCCACCTGCGCACGAGCCCCCAGCTCCCACCCAGCTCTGCCTGCGCACGCTCCTGCCTGTGCCCCCGGGTGCACACCCAGCCGTGCACGCACGGGTGCCCACCCAGCCCCGGGTGCACACACGGGTGCACACACAGCCACGGGTGCACACACGGGTGCACGCACAGCCACGGGTGCACGCACAGCCACGGGTGCACACACGGGTGCACGCACAGCCCCGGGTGCACACACGGGTGCCCACCCAGCCCCGGGTGCACACACGGGTGCACACACAGCCACGGGTGCACACACGGGTGCACACACAGGTGCACACACAGCCCCGGGTGCACACACGGGTGCACGCACAGCCACGGGTGCAGACACGGGTGCCCACCCAGCCCCGGGTGCACACACGGGTGCACACACAGCCATGGGTGCACACATGGGTGCCCACCCAGCCACGGGTGCACACACGGGTGCACGCACAGCCCCGGGTGCACACACGGGTGCCCACCCAGCCCCGGGTGCACACACGGGTGCACGCACAGCCCCGGGTGCACACACGGGTGCCCACCCAGCCCCGGGTGCAGCCCCAGCACCGTGCACGCACAGGTGCATGCACAGCCATGGGTGCAGGCACAGCCATGGGTGCACGCACGGGTGCCCACCCAGCCACGGGTGCACACATGGGTGCACACACACAGAGGAGGTGCCCTGGGTCAGCAGGGGCGAGCAGGCAGGGGGGCACCGTGCCATTGCCCTGGGGGTCTTGGTGCTGGCAGCCCTGGAGGGGTGAGGGTCCCCCTGGGGCATGGGAGCGATGGCCAGGGCGATGGGTGAGGTACCGAGGCGCAGGGTCGGTCCCCGTGGGGGATGCGGGACACAGGGCATCGCCACCGGGACATCCCGATGACGCACCCGCTGCGGGTCAAGGAGGTCGTGGTGTCCCCAGCACCATTGGGTCCCCACCGTTGGGCTGGCACTGGGTGACAGCCCCATGAGACGGGACAGCAACCCCCCAAGGCTGGCAAGGGGACACCCTGCCCTGCGTCCCACGGGGAGAACGCCGCCCTGGGGACCTGCCGTAGGTGGGGCGGGTGGTGCCAGCCCTGCCAGCCCGGCTGAGCCCCTTCCCTCCCATCTCCACACAGGGTGCCAGCCCTCCCGGTGAAGAACCTGAACGGCACCGGCCCCGTCCATCCCGCCCTTGCAGGTAAGGGGCGTCCTGCCACCAGCTGGGTGTCACCGCCGGGTGACATCGTGGGGCAGGCGGAGGGAGGGATGGACGGACATTGGGTGGATGGACGGACAGCACCTCTCCCCCGGCGCAGGGATGACCGGCATCCTCATGTGCGCCGCGGGGCTGCCCGTCTGCCTGACCCGCGCCCCCAGGCCCATCCTGCACCCGCCGCCCGTCAGCAAGAGCGACATCAAACCCGTGCCCGGGGTCAACGGCATCTGCAGGAAAACCAAAAAGAAGCATCTCAAAAAGAGTAAGGAGCTGCCAGCGTCCCTGCTCGTCCCCGGCCATGCCAGCCCCTGCCAGAGGGGAAACTGAGGCACGGGCGCTGCTGCTGCCTGTGGGGCTGGGGCCCCCGAGGGGTTTGCCCAAGGGTTTTGGGGCGATGCCCACAGCCTCTCCGTGCCACACGCTGGCACTCCCTCCTCCTTGTGCTGTCCCCATCCTGGTGGCAGGGGTGGCAGGGCGTTGGGGGCACCGTGGGCAGGCTCTGATGGCACCCCCCGCTCTGCCCACGGCAGGCAAGACCCCCGAGGACGTGGTGCGCCGCTACATCCAGAAGGTGAAGAGCCCCCCGGACGAGGTGAGTGGGCATCCCCGGGCACCGCAGCTCGGCCCACGGGCTCACCCCGGGGCCACTGGAGGTTCATGGGGCTCCGGCATGGGGAGAGGTGCGGGCAGGGGACGGGCAGCCCCCCGTGGTGGGCAGAGAGCTGGGGGTGACCTCCCCATCCCACCCGGGTGCTGACGCCCGTCAACCTGTGCCCGGCAGGACTGCACCATCTGCATGGAGCGGCTGGTCACCTCCTCCGGCTACGAGGGCGTCCTCAGCCACAGGGGCATCAAGCCGGAGCTGGTGGGCAAGCTGGGCAAGTGCGGGCACATGTACCACCTCCTCTGCCTCCTGGCCATGTACAACAACGGCAACAAGGTGAGCCGGGACCCCCCCCCGGGGGGGGACACCCTCCCCGCGGTCACCCATCCCTGCGGGAGGGTGCTGCGGGGTGGGTGCTGTCCCTGATGCCCACCCGGGTGCCCACGCAGGACGGCAGCCTGCAGTGCCCCACCTGTAAGGCCATTTACGGGGAGAAGACGGGCACGCAGCCCCCCGGGAAGATGGAGTTTCACCTCATCCCTCACTCCCTCCCGGGTTACACCGACTCCAAAACCATCCGGATCGTCTATGACATCCCCACCGGCATCCAGGTGAGGTACCTGCGCCCACCGCCCACGAGACCCCCGCCAGGCTGGGTGCCCCCACTCTGTGCCACCCGCTCACCCCATTGTCCTCCCACCCAGGGCCCGGAGCACCCCAATCCCGGCAAGAAGTTCACGGCACGTGGCTTCCCGCGGCACTGCTACCTGCCCGACAACGAGAAGGGCAGGAAGGTGAGCGTCCCCGATGGCACCGGGGTGGGACGGGATGGGATGGGGTGGGAAGGGATGGGATAGAATGGGATTTGATGGGACAGAATGGGAAGGGAAGGGATGGGGAGGATGCAGCAGTGCTGGGGTGGGGCTGGCACCATGCTGAGGCTGAATCCTGCACCCTGGGGTGCTGGGGGCCGTGCTGTGCCGGGCAGGAGGAGGGCTTGGGGTGCCGGGTGGGCGAGTGACGGCCGTGCCTGCCCGCCGCAGGTGCTGAAGCTGCTGATCGTGGCCTGGGACCGGCGGCTCATCTTCACCATCGGCACCTCCAACACCACGGGGGAGTCGGACACGGTGGTGTGGAACGAGATCCACCACAAGACCGAGTTCGGCTCCAACCTGACGGGCCACGGCTACCCCGACCCCAACTACCTGGACAACGTCCTGGCCGAGCTGCTGGCCCAGGGCGTCTCCGAGGCCACCCTGAAGGACTGAGGCAAGGGTGAGGGGCTCCCCACCGCCCCCTCGGCCCCGCGTCCCTGCCCGTGCCACCGCCGCCCGTGCCGCTTCGCTGCCGACGCCGCAGCCCTGCTGGGTGGGCTTGCCCCCCGTCCCGGGCCACCCGGTGCCGCCCGCCACGTGTCCCCGTGTGTGTCCCCCGTCCCAGTTCGCCCCGCTCCCGTGGCAATCGCATCGTGGGCTGGCGCTTTTCTTTTTCTACCCGTGGCCTCTTTGCGCGTCAGCCGCTGCGTGCCACCCGTGCCACCCGTGCCACCCGTGCCACCCGCCACCACCGCCGCCCCACGGAGCCGCGTACAGCCGGTGCCATGTGTACATCTCTGTGTTACAGAATACACCCCGCGCCGGGCCAGTGTCCCCGCGGTGTCCCCACTGTGTCCCCACTGTGTCCCCACTCGGGTCCCTGCACCTCCCTCCCACCCTCCCGGGGTGCTGGGTGGCATCGCCGCCGGGTCGCTCCCCGAGTGGGGTGTCGTTGAGCGTGGGTGTCGGTCACTCCCTGCGGGATGCTGGGCTGGTGGGGGGGGCTCGGGGCACCCCCGTGGACAGAGGAGCACGTGTGTGTGTGTGTGTTTGCACACGCGTGTGCTGGGGGGGCCCTAGATCCGCTGTCCCCGCACACGGGCACCCCCCGCGGGACACGGGTCCCGGGTGGGATGAGGCCCCCACCGAGAAGGGGGAGGCGGGGAGGCAGCGGAGGGGGACTACAGCTCCCAGCAGGCCCCGCGGCGCGGGCAGGGGGGGCTGGGCGCAGCGGGGCGCAGGGCATGCTGGGAGTTGTAGTCCCAGCCGCCGCTCAAATGGCGGGCGCCGGGGCCGGGAGGGGGCTCGGGGGCGGCCCCGGGGCGTCGTCCCGGCGGGCGAAGGCGTCGTGGGCGATGTCCAGGTCCCGCAGCACCGCCTGCAGCCGCCCCCCGACCGGCCCGCCTGCGCCCCCGGCAGGGTCAGCGCCGCGGCCGGCACCCACCCGCGACACCCACTCGCGGCACACCCCCGGCACCTCCACGGCACCCATGCGGGGTACACCCTCGTCACCCACGCCCATCGCCCCCCCGGCACCCACCTCCAGCACCTATCCCTGGTACCCACCGCCGGCACCCGCCCTCGACACCTATCTCCGGCACCCACCCGCGGCACCCACCCACGGACCACCCCCCCCCATCCCACTATGTCCCACTCCGTCCCCCCGTGCCCTCCCATCCCGGCCTGTCCCACCGCCCCTCGTCCGTCCCCCCACGTCCCACCCTACGGCCCATTCCCCCCACCTCCCCAGTACCCCACGGACACGGACGGACTCTGCTGGGTGGGGGAGGTGTGTGCGTGGGGAGTGTGGGGGTGGGAGGGTGTGCGTGGGGATAGGGGGGTGCTTATGGGCGGATGTGTGTATCGGGGGTAGGGGTGTGCGTGTGCAGGGCTGTGCGTGTGTCTGAAGCTCGGTGTGGGTGTGGGTGTACCCACGCACGCACCCGCGTGGGCATCAGTGCGCGCCCGGGCGTGCATATCCGTGCGTGGGCGTGTGTCTGGCCGTGTGCATCCACCTGGCCGTGTGTCCCTGTGGCCGCGTGGCCGTGGCCGTGTGTATTTGCTGTCCCCTGGTGGAGGGGACCAGCTGAGTGCTGGGGGGGGGGGGGGGGTGTGCACGCGTGTGCAAGCGTGTGCCAGCTGCCCCACGCAGGGGCCGCCCCAGGCAGCACCCCGGGGTGCAGGGTCCCCGTCACCCCTCCCCACGCAGCAGGGCTGCCCGTACCTGCCTGCCCCGGGCAGGGGGGCTCGGCCGCCGCGCTGCCCTCGGGACCCTCGGCTCCCGCCGCCCTGCGGGAGAGGGACCCTCAGCACGCTCCCCCCCTGCCCGCCAGCACCCGGGGGCCCCCGGGACCCCCACGCCGCGGGCCAGCCGCCCCCAGCCTCACCGCAGCCGGGCCCCCGCCCGCCGGAGGTGCCCGTAGAGGGTCTGCGCCGCTGCCGAAGGGTCCAGGGGGTCGCTCCACTCGCCCAGCGCCACGGTGCTGTGGGTCCGGCTGCAGCCGGGCGCTGCCAGCGACAGCCGCGGTGAGGGTGCCGGGGGACCCCTGCACCCCCTGCCCGGGGGAACCCCCCGACCCTCGCTGCCTGCCGGCCTTACCGGTGCTGGCAGGCTGCAGGCAGCAGGTCCAGCGGCCCGCACGGAAGGTGCCGGGGTGGCAGGTGGGCAGCATGGCCTCGTTGGCGCTGCTGGCCTGCCGCACGGCCCAGAGCCACTGCCACAGCTCCTGGCCGCTCTGTGGGGACAGGGAGGGAGGGTGGCACCCCGCCGGGCACCCACGGGCACCCTGCGCTGGGCGGGGAGGAGGAGGAGGGTGGAGGCGGGCAGGGGCGACGCCGACGGGGTCCCCGGCAGGGGTGGGCACCGGGGATGGCGGTGGGCACCAGGGGTGGCGGCGGGCACCAGGGCCGGGTGACCAGGAGTGACAGTTGGATGGCAAAGCTGCCCAGGTAGGACCTGGCGGGGAGATGGCACCGCAGGAGCCAGGGTACCCCGGTGACCCCAGTGCAAATAGGGCTGGGACCCCAGTGATCCCAGTACGGACAGGGCTGGTACCCCAGAGACCGCAGAATATAGCTGGGTACCCCGCTGATCCCAGTATCCCAGAGCTGGTACCCCAGTGACCCCAGTACAGATATGGCTGGGTACCCCGCTGATCCCAGTATCCCAGAGCTGGTACCCCAGTGACCCCAGTACAGATATGGCTGGGTACCCCGCTGATCCCAGTATCCCAGAGCTGGTACCCCAGTGACCCCAGTACAGATATGGCTGGGTACCCCGCTGATCCCAGTAACCCAGAGCTGGTACCCCAGTGACACCAGTACAGATATGACTGGATACTCCACTGATCCCAGTATAGCCAGTGCTGGTACCCCAGTGACCCCAGTACAGCCAGAGTAGGATACCCCAATTTTCCCAGTACAGCCGGTGCCTGGGTATAACTGGAACTGGGACCAGGACCATTCCCATTGTCCCCATGGGACCCGGGGGTGCCCCATGGCTGGGTGCCAGGGAGGGGGCTCCTGGGGTGCTGGGGCGGGGGGTTCCCGGGGTGCCCGGGGCAGGGTGGGGGGGCACCCACCTTGCACTGGATGTAGGTGGTGTGGAGCTGCCCGGCGCCATCCTGCGCCACGATCTGCATGACGTGGGGGTGCTGGAAGGTGCCCTCGTCCACCCGCTCCACCGCCCGCATCCACGGCACGGGGATGGAGCAGCGCTCCTGGGGGACCCCAAAATACCACAACTCACTGCACCCACATCCCCTCCCCGGGCACCGGGCGTGGGGTGGGGGTCACGGGCAGCACCCACCTGCCACTCGGGGGACTTGGAGTAGGTCAGGGCCTCGCTGCTGAGCCAGAAGTACCTCTTCTTGAAGGCGAAGCGGGGCAGCAGGGCGGGCCCCCCCGCCGTGCGGGTGTGCAGGTACCCCTCCTTGATGGTGGCCGAAGGGCAGAAAAGTGCCGGGGGCACCGGCCCCTTGCCCGCTGCGGCCGCGGCATGGCCGGGCAGGGAGGCAGCGGCATCACCCCAAGTGCCACCGCCTCCCCCAGCCCGAGGATGCCCGTCCCCGGCCATCCTGGCAGCATCCGCATGGCACCGAGCGGGTCCCGCTCCCCGGGGATGCTCCCAGGATGCGGGGGACAGCAGGGGTGATGCCACCCCTCCGTGTTGGGTGCTGGCACGGCCGGACCCAGCACCAGTGGTGCCCCCCGTGTCCCCGCAGTGCCCGGTGTGCCCGCTCACCCTCGGTGCTCTCCACAGCCACCAGGCTGTCCAGGAAGGCTTTGACACGGGTGACGCTGGGCAGCAGGACGGCGTGCAGCGGGGCCATCCACGGCTCCTTGCCCTGCCCCAGCTGCAGCCCCAGGTTGCCGATGCTCTGCAGTGCCTGCCCCGCACGGGGAAGGGCTCACGCTGCCGTACCCCCCATGGCGTGGGGGCTGCGGGGGGTGACCCCCGCTCTGGCTGCTGCCCTGAACCCCGGGGGCTTGGGAATTGGAGAGAAAAGTGGAAAAGCGGAGCAGCCCAGGGGGTGAGGGGACACAACGGGTGCCCCAGGCCGGGTCCTGCACAGTGCCCGACGCGTGGCGGCGTGGCCCGGTGACGGGCAGGGCTGGCCTCAAGCGGTGTGGGAAGGAGCCAGGCCGTGGCACGTGGCATGGGGGCAGGAATGGCTCTGCCCGCCTTGGGGTCCCCATCGTTCCCTGGGCTCACTGTCCCTCCCCAGGTTCCCTTTCCCTCCCCGGGCTTCCCATCCCTCCCCTGGGTCCCCTCCCCTCCCCAGGGTCTCCCTGCCTTTCTGGGGTCCCCATCCCTCCCTGGCACGCCCATCCCCTATGGATCCCCATCTCTCCACAGGGTCTGCATCCCTCCCTGAAGCCTCTGTCCTTTCTGGGGTCCCTCCCTGGAGTCCCCATCCCTCCCTGGGCTCCTCGTCCCTCTTTGAGACCCCTGTCCCTCCCCAGGGTCCCCACCCCTCCCCAGTGTCCCTGTCCTTCCCCAAGGTCCCCATCTCTCCCCAGGGTCCCCATCCCTCCCCAGGGTCCCTGCCCTTCCCCAGGTTCCCTGTCCCTCCCTGGGGTCCCCAACCCTCCCCAGGGTCCCCATCTTTTCCCAAGGGTCTCCATCCCTCCCAGTGTCCCCATCCCTCCCCAGCGTCCCCATCCCTCCCAGTGCCCCCATCCCTCCCCAGCGTCCCCATCCCTCCCTGTTGTCCCCCTCCCATCCCGGGCTCCCCGCACCTTGGCGAGCAGCAGGAGCGTGCGGCCGGTGCGGGGGTCAGCGTGCTGCTCCCGGAGGCTGAAGAGCTTCGGGGTGAGGACGGCGGGGGCAAAGAAACGAAGGAAGAGAAACCCGCTGATGGAGAAGTATCGCACCTCCTGGCCAGGGACAGGGACAGCTCAGGGCTCGGGGCAGCGGTCCCGGCGGCGTGTGGACCCCCAGCCCCGGCCCCGCCGCCTGCCCCACCTCGTGCTGCGCCGAGGGGAACCGCTCCTCCACCCGCCTGCGGAGCTGCTTGAAGGCCATCCTCATGACAAGGGGACACTTCTCCACCGAGCCCACGATGGCGTCGACGATGTCCCCCAGGTAGCCCTTCAGCAGCTCCAGACTGCTCTCCCGCACCCGCGCCTCCGACAGGGACCCCTTGAAGGAGATCCTCCTGCGGGGATGCCGCCGGGTCAGGGGGCACCCGATGCCCAGGAACGGGCCACCCCGAGTTAGCCAAAAGTCATTGAGGTGATCCGTGGGCTCAGCAGCAATGGGTGACCCCCTCCCCCAGGAGACAGGCGGATGGGGTGGCTTGGGATGTGGCAGGCACCGTGTCCCCCCCAGCCGTCCCCTCCGCACTCGCCTGCTGCGGCTCAGCTCCATCTTGCCAGGGTCCAGCTCCACGTACTTCTTCTCCTCGAAGATGCGGTTCACCACGGGCTTCAGGACCTCATGCAGGTAGGGCAGCCCCACCACCTGCAAGGGATGGGAAGTCACCATCTTTGTCCCCAAACTGTTCCCAGATGCCCTGCTGGGACACAACCCGGGCCTGTGCCCCGATGCCATCACGGGAGGGTGCAGCGGGGACCCGGCCGGTGTCCCCTCCCACGCTCACCTTCATGAACTGCTCGACGGACTTGGAGGCCAGCGAGTTGGAGCGGAAGAGGGTGTTGGGGTCCGCTGGAAGAGCGCAGAGGCCGTGGCAAGGCGGGCACGGGGCGATGCCCCAGCCGTCCCTGGTGTGCCCGACCCCGGGGACACGTGGCACCCCTTGGTGGCCCCACTCTTCTCCCCACGGGGGTCTAGGGGGACCATGGCAACCCAGTTTCCAGGCTGGGGGGTGCAGGTAGTGCCCCCAGCCCTGGCACTTACTGGTCCTGGCCAGCTCGCGGGCAGTGAGATAGTCCAGGAGGGGCACGGCCAGCCCCTGCCCCAAGAAGATCTTCACCAGCTTGGTGGCCACGTCCTGCCGGCTCTCCCCCGAGGTCACCTCCTCCAGGATGGCCAGGGCCGTGCCGGCGGGGGGCTGTGGGGAGGGCAGGGTGGGCACAGCGAGGCCCCTGCGCCGGGGTGGTCCCCGGCTGCCCCCAAGGGTCCCCCCACCCCACAGCACCCACCTGGCCTGGGCAGAGGATGGGCTCGGTGAGGAGCTGGATGAGGGGCTGGTAGTAGGGGGGGGGCAGGACCCTGTCCTCCACCAGCCGCACCGCCAGCCGCAGGGCGCCCAGCTGTCCCCTGCGGCAACACGGGAGGGGCTCGGCCGCGTCCTGCACCCACCGCCCTCCGTCGCCGGGATGGGGGGGCCACCCCGTCCGCGCTGCCCTGGGTGCAGCCGCCCTGGGGAGCTGCTCATGCAGGTTGCAGGCAGCTGCCTGGCCTCGCTGCCTGCACTCACCCACGGTCCTCAGCGGTGCTGGGGAAGGGCAGGAGCTGGAACCAGCCCTTGGGGGGGTCGGTGCAGATGGCGTCCAGGGGGAACTCGACCTGGGGGGCCGGAGGCAGGGTCTGAGGAGGGGGGGGGGGCACACGCCAGCGTCCTGTGCTGCGTCTCACTTCCCCGGCCAGCGGGGACCCCTCCTCGGGGGAGACCCCAGGACAGGCAGGGGGTCTGGATGTGGCCCTGCCCCCGGCTCAGCGGGTGCACGTACCCCCGCCCCCATCCCCATCCCCGTGGGGGTCCTGACCCGTGGTCACCCAGACCCTGAGCATGGGGAGGGGCTGGGGGTGCGGAGGTGCCCCCGGGACCCTGCCCCGTGCCAGTGTGCCCCGAGGTCCTCACCCGTCCCAAGAAGTCATTCTTGCCCACGATGTCCCAGTCCCACACCTCCACGCTCAGCACGGCCTGTCCCGGCTCGCCTGCCACCAGCTCGAACTCCAGCACCTCGTCCCAGCGCGGGAAACGAGTTTTCTTAATCACCTGCCGGGGACAGGGACCGGTGGCTGCGGGGGACGAGGTCCCCGGGCCTCTGGGTCCCAGCACGCAGCACCCCGACTCACGGCTGTCTCCAACGTGTGCCCGCAGCACGACACCCGGGCGAAGGGGTCCGAGGTGCCCGAGAGGTCCCGGGGAGCCAGGTCCCTGCAGAGAGGGGGGGGGTCAGCGGGGGCGCAGCGGGCAGGGGGCCTGTCCCCGCCAGCACGGTCCCTGCACCCCTGTGCCCCCCCTTTTCCCCGGCTTGCCTGGGCACACCGGGCATCCGTGGGGCAGCCGGCAGGTGCCGGGGGGATGCTGGCGAGCGTGGGTCCCCGTTCCCCAGCGCTCCTACCCCGAACCCCCTCCTCCCCCCCCGTCCCTGGGGGCCAAGCGGCGCAGCGGGGGGGCTCTGCTGTCCCTCCTGGCTGTCCCCATGGCCATCCCGTTGCCGTGGTACCCGCTTTGGTTGCCATGGCAGCGGGATGCTGCCTCTGCCTCCTGCTCCGCTGCCAGCAGCTTGCCGTCTGGCAGCTGCGTGTGTGGGCACGCGCGCACACCCGTGCACACACATGCACACACACGCCGGAGCGGAGGGGCAGCCTGGGGCGTGCCTCAGTTTCCCTCAATTTTGAAACCAAAGGGGAGAAACCCGACGCGAGAGCCAGCTGGTCTGATGGGGACCGTCCCCAGGTACCCCATGGCCCTCCGGGCCACCCAGCTCTGCCCCTCGTCCCCCCATCCTTGTCCCCGAGCAGGGCTGGCAGTGTCCGAGGCAGCGCGTTCCCTGCTTGAGACCCCACAACGTTGTGACACATGGCTTGGCACATCGATATCCCCAAGCAGGACGGATTGAGGGCCCTTCCCGGTGCTGAGGAGGGAGGACCAGCCCCTTGCCACCGCCGTCCCCCCTCACCTCCCCTCCTCCCGCCATCCAGACCCCCCCCAGCTGAAAATAAGACCCTGGGATGGCCGCGTCCCCATCGTGCCCCGCCAGCCCCCGCTACCTGGCCTCGATCAGGTGGCAGCGCAGCACCCGCGGGTGGCCCTGCTCGAGGACCCGCAGCTCCAGGTGGATCTCGCCCTGCACCTCCTCGTTGGGGTCCACGGGCGCCAGGCTGAGCCAGCTGTCAACACCTGCTGAGGGGGACGGGTGGGCGCCCCGAGGCGTGGGGATGTGCCCCGCTGCCCCCCCTCAGCCCCCCGACATGCCCCCCACTCACCCCGCGGCTCGGCCGAGATCTGCTGGCGGCTGAGCGAGACCTTGCCGATAACGTCATCCTGCCTGCGAGGGCAGAGACACGGCGGGCGCTGAGGCCACCGACGGCGACATGCCACCCCTCAGGGGCTCCCCACGGGTGGCTGGTGCCCACCCGTGGCCCCGTTGTCCCCCCTACCCGATGGTGTCTTCATCCAGCACATAGACGGCGAGGCTGCGGAAGCCGCGGGGCAGGCGCAGGGTGTATTCCTCCCCCCAAAAAGGGTTCAGGCTTTTCCACACCGTGGCCGTCCTGCCGGTGATGGGAGAGGTGGCTGCACCCCCAGGGACAGCGCCCGTCCCCGCGCGTCCCCTCCCCGGGGTGGCATGGTGTCCCCCCTACCTGGCCACCACCTCGTTGTCCACCTTGACCACGCAGTAGGGATCGCTGGAGCCGGACCTGGGCAGGGGAAGTGGGTGGGCAGGGTCAGCCCCCCACCTGGGGGTCCCACCAGTCCTCGGGGGCTGCTGCTGGGGGGCGCTCAGGGGAACGGATCCAAGCGTCGCTTCAAACCCCGCCAGCGATGCGCCAGCCCCGGGGGGTGAGATGAGTTGCCCGGTCTCAGCCCAGCCCCGCAACTGACACCGGGCCACCCCGAGCCGTCGCCCTGCGTCCATCGCCCTGCGTCCCCGTGCCCCCCACCCGTGGGTACCGGTGCCTTGCCAGCGGCACAGCCGAGCCCAGGTTTCTGTGGCAACCCACGGTGTCAGGGTGACACCAGCCTGGCCCAGGGCCCTTCCCAGGCTTAACCCCTTCCGCGGGGGAGGACGGGATGGAGGGGACGTGGGCCGGATCCAGGGCTCTTCCACCTGGTCCCTGCGAAGCCCCTTCCCCGCTCATTTACGGCAGCCGGACCTGCACCGAGGGATGCCAGCCTGGGGTGGCATGCCCGGGGCGATGCTGGAGCCCCGAATCCCCAGCTGCTGGAGGCAGGGGATTACGGGAGGCACTCCTGCAAGGAACCAGACCCTGGCTGGGGCAAGGGAGGTGACCCCAGCCTCTGTCCCAGCCACAGAGCGGGGGACGGGAAGGTCCTGGTGGAGGCTGGGGGTTCAGCCCCGCTTGCTGTGAGCCTGGGCGATGTTGCGTGCTGGCTAACGAACGGCGTTGTTAATCCCCAGGGGTATCTGGGCACCTCCCGGCAGAGCAAAGCCCACGGCCCGGCTGTTCTGGCAGGGACAGGCAGGCAAATTTGGCAGCGCGCTGTGGGGTTGACGGCTCCCGACCCCCTCGAGAGCCCAGACAAGCGCGGGTCACCCCGAGCCCCTCTGCAGCCCCAGGACGGCCCCAAGTTGGATTTGGGGGGCTGGGAGCAGCACCGAGCACCTCTCCCCCATGCTGGTGGGTCCGGATTGCCCCGCTGTGCCCAGACCCCCCAAGCGGGGCAGCCAGCACGGCACCATGACCCTCGCCAGGAGGGGAAACTGAGGCAGGGAGGCCCCGCTGCCCACAGCCGTCCCCGGCTGCCCAGCCCTGGGAGCGGCCGGCGGTGCCAGGCTGGCACATCCGGAGGAGCCCGGGGCTGTCAGCTCCACCGAGGCGGAGCCGCACGGGGCAGGAGCAGGCAGGGGGTCTCCCTGCCCCCTTAGCCCCCCCCGAGGGTGCGGATGCCCAGTAGGTATGTGGGGGTGCTACCCACAGCCTTGGGGGGACACCCTGTGCCCACCCTGCTGGGGGGCTGCAAGGGGATGCCCAAGGGGCTGGGGGGCTCATACGCCTCCTGCGGGGGGGGGGGGCTGAGGAGGCTGGCAGTCCCCTGCCACCCCTAGACCCCCCCCTTCGGGGCAATGGGTCCCTGCCAGCATGGGTGCAAGCAGGGACCCCCAAAACTGCAGGCAGAGCAGAGCACCCAGGGCACCCAGCCCCCCCCCCCCCCCCCGCCAAGTCTCCCAGGGTGGGGGGCCGGGGGAAATCGGGGGGGACTGAGAGCCCCCCGAGCCACTCACACGTCCTTGGCGGGCAGGTCCTTCCCCTCCACCACCCGGCAGTGCAGGGAGGTGGTTTTGGCCATGCCGGAGAACTTCGGGGCGGGTGCCTAGGAGTCCATGGGGGCCTCTGCAGTGGGGGCCCCGGGGTGCCCCGAGCCCCCCGCACCACCGGTGGGGCTGCCGCCACCGGCCTCCTCCTCCTCCCCAACGGCTTCTCGCTGTCGCTTCTTCCTTTTTCCTCTTCTCGCTTGTTTTTCTCACTGCTTCGCTCCCCACCTGCGCCGGAGCAGCGGGCGAGAGCAAGCGAGCCAGAGCGCGCGGGCACGCGGCAGCGGGCGAGCTTGGCTGTGCTGGCTTCGTGCCCACTGGCCCAGCGGACCGACAACTCGCCGTGGGGGTCCCCCTGTGTATCAGCGACCACCGGGCGTGGGCAAAGCCCCCCCCCCCCCCCTTCTAGCAATGGGGAAACTGAGGCACAGGGCCATCGCAGAGCGCTGGGCCCTTCAGGGGGGTGGCAGCTTCTGTCCCATCGCACCCGAGGGGCACAGCAGACTGTCCCCAGGCCGAGGGGGCTGTCCCCGGACCCCGAAGTGGCGGTGGGTGCCGCAGGGAGCCTGGCACGAGCGTTGGCCTCGGGGTGGGGATGCAGCGGAGGAAGCAGCCAGCTTGGGGGGCTGCTGACACAGCGGTCCCTGAGACCCCCACGGGACCTTGCGCCCCCACCCTGGGTGCCCCTGCCCTTGCAGGGGACACCCCGAGCCAGACCAGGGAGACTCCGGGAGGTCCCGGGGTGCCTGTGTGGGCAGCACCGCGGTGCTCCCCGGATCCCCCCTCTCCCCGCGCCCCGGCTTTTCCGCACTGGGCACCCCAAGCCGGGGGGGTGAAGGGGGATGAGCACTGGGGGGGTGAGGTCCCCCCTGTCCCCACTGCCCTGCTGGTGTCTCCCCCCCCCCCAGTGCCAGGCATAGCGGGGGACAGTGGGGGGCCGGAGGGACGGCGAATTCGGAGGGAGGCGCAGGGGTGGGCTGGCCAGATGTCTCCTGCAGTGACTCACGGTAGGTGTTGCCAGGGCGGGCGGCACCGTGTGGGTGCTGGGTCCTGGGGGTGCCACTGCCAGGGGTGTCACGGTGTGGGTGCTGGGTCCCCGGGGGGGGGTCACTGCTGAGGGGTGTCACCATTTGGGTGCTGGGTCCCTGGGTGGGTCACTGCCAGGGGTGTCACGGTGTGGGTGCTGGGTCCCTGGGGGTGTCACTGTGCAGGTGCTGGGTCCCCGGGGTTGCTGCTGGTGGGGTGGGTGTCACTGTGTGGGTGCTGGGTCCTTGGGGTGCCACTGCCAGGGGTGTCACAGTGTGGGTGCTGGGTCCCTGGGGGGTTCACTGCCGAGGGGGTGTCACCGTGTGGGTGCTGTGTCCTGGGGGGGTCACTGCCAGGGGTGTCACCATTTGGGTGCTGTGTCCCTGGGTAGGTCACTGCCAGGGGTGTCACGGTGTGGGTGCTGGGTCCTGGGGGGGGTCACTGCCAGGGGTTGTCATTGTGCAGGTGCTGGGTCCTGGGGTGCCACTGGCTGGGTGGGTGTCACCGTGTGGGTGCTGGGTCCTGGGGGAGGTCACTGCCAGGGGGTGTCACCGTGTGGGTGCTGTGTCCTGGGGGTCACTGCCAGGGGTGTCACCGTGTGGGTGCTGTGTCCTGGGGGTCACTGCCAGGGGTGTCACCGTGTGGGTGCTGAGTCCCCTGGGGGTCACTGCCAGGGGTGTCACCGTGTGGGTGCTGAGTCCCCGGGGGGGGGTCACTGCCAGGGGTGTCACCGTGTGGGTGCTGTGTCCTGGGGGGGTCACTGCCAGGGGGGTGTCACGGTGTGGGTGCCGGGTCCCTGGAGTGCCCCTTGGAGCCTGACAACCTCCTGCGCCCCAGCCCGGAGGCCAGGCCCCCCCCTGCCGCCAGCCCCACTGCACCGGGGGGGACACGGGCGACCAAGGCGTCCCCACGGGGCCGGCCCCGGCAGGGCTCGGTGCTTTGTTTGCCGTCCGACCTGTTCCGGCTGCCTTGTGCCCGCGTCCCTCCCGCTGCCGCCCCGGGGCTCGGGGCGCGGCAGGGCCCCGCGGCAGGGGAGTCCCCGCGGTCCGGCGGGGAAGCCGAGCCCGTGGCGCCGCTTCTCCTGCTCCCCCCGCCCCGCTCCCGCCGTCCCCATCCCCGGGAAGCCCCCGGCAAGGGGACGGCGGCGGCGGTGTCGTGTCCCCCCGCCCTCGGGGCACCTTCCCCCCAGCACCCCGATGCCCCCCGGCTGCCGCTGCCCAGGCCCCGGCCCCGGCCCCGGCCGGGCCGCGGCGGGGCGGTGCCGCCGGAGGAGGCGGAGGAGGAGGAGGGGAGGCGGCGGGCTCCGCTCCCCGCACCGCGCCGCCGCCGCCGCCGCCGCCGCCGCTACCGCCGCCCTGGGCCTGGGCCTGGGCCTGGGCCCGCGGAGGCCGCGCCCGGCCCGGCGGGGCCTTGCCGTGGCCGGGCGGAGGCGGCGGGGCCGGGCCGGGCGGGCCGCGGAGCCGCCATGAAGCCGAGCGGAGGTGAGGCGGGGCGGCGAGCGGCGGCCGGGCTCCGCGGTGGCCGGGGCCGCCTCGCTGAGGGCCGGGGAAGCGGGTAGCCACCCCGCCGCGCCCCGGGACCGGCTGTCCCCGGGGGGAGGGCGGGAGGAGCGGGGCGCGGCCCGGGCCGGGGGTAACGTGGCCGTCCCGCCGCCCAGAGGAGCCGGTCCTGCTGGCGGAGCTGAAGCCGGGCCGTCCCCAGCGCTACGACTGGAAATCCAGCTGCGAGACCTGGAGCGTGGCCTTCTCCCCCGACGGGGCCTGGTTCGCCTGGTCGCAGGGGCACTGCGTGGTCAAGCTGCTCCCCTGGCCCCTGGAGGAGGCCGAGCTGTGAGTGCGGGGGGCGGCGGGACGGGGCGGGGGGTCCCGGGGGGCCGGGCTGCCCGGGGGTAAGCGCCCATCCCTCCGTTCTGCCGGCAGCTGCAAAACCTCGGAGCGCAAGAGCCGCGGCAGCAAAGCGGAGGCGAGGAGCCGAGGGGCGGCCAAGGAGAAGACGCTGGAGTGCGGCCAGATCGTGTGGGGCCTGGCCTTCAGCGGCTGGCCGGCGGCAGAGGCGGGGGAGACGGACCCCACCTGCGCCATGGGTCTTCCCTGCCTGATCCTGGCCACCGGGCTCAACGACGGGCAGATCAAGGTCTGGGAGGTGCAGACAGGTGAGCGGCCCTCGCCGACAGCCGGAGCAGTCGTGGCTTCGGGCTGGTGTCTCCCGCCTTGCTCTCCCTCGGAAGGAGGTCCCGTCTCCATCCCTCCCCAAATACTTCCCCGGGGTGAGCGGGGGCCCCTGCCCTGTCCCGAGCGGGGCTGCCTGCCCGTGAGGGGCACTGCCTTGTTCCCCGTGGAGGGACGGCGCCGAGCACGGCTCCTCTCCGCAGGACACCTCCTCTTCAGCCTCTTGGGGCACCAGGACGTCGTCAGAGACCTGAGCTTCGCTCCCAATGGAAGCCTCATCCTTGTGTCGGCCTCACGGGACAAGACCTTGCGCGTCTGGGACCTGAGCAGAGATGGTAGGAGCGTGCAGGGCTCTCCCTGGTGCTAGGTCACCCCCGGCTGAGGCTGGGCTCTGCTGCGGGAAAGCGGGGAGGAACCCACCTGGGTAGGGGAGATGGTGGGAGAGGATCTCTGGGGACAGCGTTCAAGGCAGGAGGGGACAGTCCTGCGACACGGAGCAGAGCCATCCTCTTCCAGGTGGGGCCTGGGCAGTGCAGGAGGGGGTTACAAGTAGACAGAGCTTGGGGTCTGCCCAGGGGAACCCCCCAGCCCCACGTGCATTCCCTCTCGGGAAAGGGAGGGGAGAGCGGGGGCAGGGCCCAGCGCTGCCTCTTGTGCCCCCCCTCGTGAGTCGCGTGTCTGCCGTCCCCAGGGCGGCAGGTCCAGGTGCTGTCGGGCCACGTGCAGTGGGTCTACTGCTGCTCCATCTCCCCAGACTGCAGCATGCTCTGCTCCGCTGCCGGAGAGAAGTCGGTGAGTCCTGCAGGACGCGAGCCGTCCCGTGTCCTGCTGAATCCAGCGCTCCCCTCGGCCCTCCGTGTCCCCCCCCATGCGAGAACCCCCGCTCTGAGAAGGGGCCAGGCCAGAGCCACCCTCGCTCCTCGGCCGTTCTGGTTCTGCATGGAGGAGCTGCGACCAGAGCCCGTGTGCCTTAAACCCCAAGGGGGAGATGCTTCTCCTCCGTTCCCGCCCCAGGGATGCTCCCAGCCTCAGCCCCTGCCCGTGTCCCGCAGGCACTGCTGTGGAGCATGCGGTCCTATACCCTCATCCGGAGGCTGGAGGGGCACCAGAGCAGCGTGGTGTCGTGCGACTTCTCGCCGGACTCGGCGCTCCTCGTCACTGCCTCCTACGACACCTGCGTCATCATGTGGGACCCCTACACCGGGGAGCAGCTGAGGACGCTGCGGTATGGAGCTGGGGGGCCGGTAAGGGACCGTGGAAGGGGGACAGAGCAATGCCGTGGGGGTTTGTTGGGGCTGAGCGTGGCCTTCCCTTCTAGTCGGGCACAGCCGGCACCTCTCCCCCGTCTCCAGCGGCTGAAGGGGGGCTCTGACTTGCCAGGTTTGGCCTGGAGCACTGGGGCCGGTTGGGACCGTGGGAGCCCCCGTGGAATGGGGCTCAGGGCAGCCTGGGGCTGACGCTGGGCTTGTTCTCCTCACCTGCAGCCACGTCCCCTTGCACTCGGTGGTGGACTACAGCAGCGAAGTCCACACCAGCTCCCTGCGCTCCGTCTGCTTCTCTCCTGAGGGCCTCTACCTGGCCACGGTGGCGGACGACAGGTGAGTGAACCCCCTTGGGGACCTCCAGCGGGAAGAGGGTCCAGGAGAACGCCACCAAAACAAACCAGGAGCTCAGGACGTGCCGCGGGGAGCGGACCTCGCATGCCAGGTCCCCACCAATGCCCGGCATAAGGGGAAAGGGCAGGCTTGCCTGGGACACCGCGGCTTGGCTGTGGCAAGGGGTAGCAAGGTCAGGGCCCTGTTGCCCCGCTGAGCGACGAGCCGCGGCCCGTGTCCTCCTGCGTGCCGTGCCGCCCTCGCTGTGCCCCTCAGCACAGTCACTAGCTCTGTCTGCATCCAGCTCGGCTCTACAGGGGACAGTGCCTCCCGCCTTGCTGCCGTGTTGTGACACTCCTGGGATGCTCTAAGCCCATGGGAAGAAAATCCTACTCCAGAGTTTGCATGCATTCAGGTGAACCCAGAGGCTTTATTTTAGCTGCAGGCACTGCGTGGATGGGGGCCTGGCATTGTGTCCCCTCCCTTTCTCCTTAGGCTCCTGAGGATCTGGGCGTTGGAGCTGCGGTCTCCAGTTGCGTTCGCTCCCATGACCAACGGCCTGTGCTGCATGTACTTTCCACACGGCGGTTTCATTGCCACAGGGTGCGTATGCGGGAGAAGAGAGCGGAGAAACACGTGGCTGCTCCCTCCTCCTGCAGCTCTGGGTCTGCTCAGCAAATTCTGGGCTTCCCTGGGGGTGCAGACTGGTTTCCTGGGCCGGGGAACGCGTGGTTGCTGCAAGCTCGGGATATTTGGGGGTAATTTGAGTTTTCTCGTGTCGCTCTGCCCTGTGCTCATGGCTTCTTTGGGTCCCGTTGCAGGACCAGAGATGGCCACGTCCAGTTCTGGACCGCTCCAAGGGTCCTCTCGTCGCTAAAGCACTTGTGTCGCAAAGCTCTGCGCACCTTCCTGACGACGTACCAGGTCCTCGCGCTCCCCATTCCCAGGAAGCTGAAGGAATTCCTCACTTACCGGACCTTTTAAGGCAGTGCGGAAAGTGGAGGCACGGAGGCGAGAGCCCTCTGCCCGGCGGCGGGGCTCGGCCCGGGTCAGAAGAGGCACTGCAGCAACGATGTCTTGCTGATTCATGAGCCATGGGGCAGGAGGATTGCTACTCCCCTTGTTTTGGGGCTGTGTCTGTGAATGTGGAGGGATTTTTTGGTATAATAATGCTAGAACCCAGCAAAAATGCATGCGGAGGGCAAGGGGCACAGCTGCGGTGGCCCCGCAGGGGACACAGGTCCCCCCGTCCCCCTGCTATCTGCAAGTTTTGGGTCAGGTGCTTTTGTTTCCAAGTGCAATGTTGTGGGTTGAAGATTAGCAGCCGCAGTCTGAGCAGAGCTTTTGTCGTTCATATGAATACGGGGCTACAGCTGTCCCCAACGAAACCGACCCTCACCGGGACCGGCTGGTACTGTAGCTTAGTTCCCGGAGGAGCGCGTGCTCTGCCGCTCTCCTGGTCCGGGCGTGAGCTGGACAAACGACAGAGGTGACAGAATAAAAAACGATTCCTCACGTCTTTCCCCTTGGCTCCTAGAGGTGACCTGGGGGTACCTGGCAGGGCAGGCTCCAGCGGGCTGGGGTCCAGGAGGACCCCTCCTGGGGTCCAGGAGGCCCTGGGAGGGCTCCAGGACCTGCAGCCCTCCTGCTGCGGCTGTCGCGGCGGCAGCGAGTGCTCACTCGGCTCTGAAGCGCGGCAGACCAGCAGGCGTTCGGCGTGGGTGCTGGGGAGGACCGGTCCACCGTGAAGGTGGGACACGGGGCTTCACACAGCCCCCAGCTCCCCTTCCTCTGCTGCTTTCTCTCCCCGCTGGAGCTCAGCACTCCAGCAGCTCGGCGTCCAGACATGCTGTGCATGAAAGCAGTCTCGTGTGCTTGTCTCCCTCCGGCTTAGCTGGTGTCGGGAGTGACAGCACGTGCTTTGAGCCCCCTGCGTGCTGGAGGGCTCGGCCCGTGCACGAGCCCGAGGCTGTGACCCCAGCTGAAGGAGGAGACGGGGAATGTCTCCCCGAAACTGCTCCGAGCAGCTGAACCCAGGAAGCCGGTGTTTCCCTAACCCGTACAGGTGTCACCCACAACCGCGTTCCCTCTTGTAACGGGGACGTCACTGCAAGAAACCGCGCTGGCCTGGTGCAGCTCGCTGTGCACGGCTGCCCCGCTCGGCTGCACGAGCGAGGGGGTGGCCCAAGCCACGGCTGTACTGCTCAGCGCTAAGCGCCCGGGGCAGCTCTGCCCTGCAAGGAAAGGAGGTTTTCCAGGCAGGTGACGGCAGCTGGACTGCGTGGGTGCGACGCCTTTGCAATGGGATGGGCAGGGGGTGAGGCTCGGCCACCTCCCTTCGGTCCTTGCTGCGCAGGAGGGAAAAGAAAAGACAAGTGCAACCTGTTGGGCTTTAGAGGCATCTGTATTTCCTGCTGAAGCTTAGAAACAATGCTGCCTGACTCTCACGGCCCGGCTGCTGGCTCAAGGTTTGCAAAAAGGAAACGGAAAGCTGCAGGGAGCAGCACGGGGCCGATGATCCCGTCCAGCTTCTGCGAGATCCGGCTTTGCAAGCAAGGATCCACCCAGCAGGACTCAGGCTTCGGCCACGATCAGGTCCCTGGTGACTTGGAAAGCCGCGATGAGGGAGCTCAGCTGAATCTTCTCACTGGTCCCAGCAGCCAGCCGGTACCTGGAGCAGGGGGCAGGGGCAGGTTCAGGTGTTTACACCACCGCCCGCGCCCTGACAAAGGGACAGCCTTCGCCGGGACGGAGCGAGCCAAGCGCAGCGCTGGCGGTTTATGCGGCAGGGACGGATGCACAGGGGCTGCGGGCGTCTGCCAGGACTCGGCACAGCGCGGTAGCGGTGACCCCCACGGGGTGGGCGCGCTGGCAGCCCCCCAGCCGCGGTGTTTCGGGGCAGGGAGTGGGGCTGAGCGGACACTTACTCGATGTCTGCCATTTTGATCAGCAGCTGAATGCGGACCGAGGGTGGGAAGTCAACTGCGGAGAGAAGGAGACGGCGTGCGTCAGCACGGGCTGGGGGGCATGGCTGGCCCCCCCAGGGTCAGCCAGGAGCGGGCCCCGCAAGCCCCTACCTCTGTGCACAAACAGGTGGATCTCGGTGAGGATGTCCTGCAGGGCCAAGCCCTTCAGCGTCTTCAGCTCTGTGATTTCTGAGATGAGAGCGAGTGAAGGGCTTTCTTCCAGGCCTTTCCCTGCGAGACCCCACTCCTCATCCCTGCGACAAGCCCGAGGACCCTCCCTGGCGAGCAGCACCCACCCCAGCCGGAGCAGGAGGTCACAGGACGGGAAGCCCTGGCGAAGAGGAGGATTTACAGCAGCGGGGATTAAACCCCAGGGCCAGCGGAGGAGAAAGGATACTGCGATAGGCGGTGGAAAAGTCCTGGTTCAGCATCCAGTCGAGGATGTTGGCAATGTCAGACTTGAGGGGGTGTCCCGTGCAGGTGTAGACGTTCTCCTCCGTCACCTTCCCGAAGGCCATGGTGGTGCTCTGAGGAAGAGGAGGGTGGAGGAGGGATGAAGAGCTCAGCCCTTCCTCCACCAACCCCTCCAGGGCAGCTGCCTGCGTGGGGCCGACGGCTGCCGGCTTACACGAGGGGAGAGCGGCCGCGGCCGCGGTCCGTACCTGCAAGATATTGAGGGCTCTGCGCATGTCACCGCTCGAGAGGGTCACCAGAGCCTTCATCCCGTCCTCAGTCACGTCCACCCTGGAAAACAAGACCTGGGGCTGCAGAGGGAGCCAGCGCTGCTGGGGGGAAATATAACCGTGGAAAACCAAGCCCGCTGCTCCTCCCCGCGTAGGGGAATGGGGAAAAAGGGGGCGTGGAGGATGCTGCGGAGCCCCCCGCGTCCCGCGCCGCCCCGGCTCACCCCTCCTCCTGTATGACGTGCCGCAGCCGGGGCACCATCAGCTCCGGGGTGAGGGGGCCGAAGCGGAAGCGCGTGCAGCGGGACTGCAAGGCGGGGATGATCTTGGAGAGGTAGTTGCAGATGAGGCAAAAGCGGGTGTTTTCTGTGAACTTCTCGATCACTGCAAAGAGGAGGGAGGAGAGGCTGGTCCTCGTCTGCCGCCTCGTACAGGCTCCCGCCCCGCTCCGGGCTGGGAAAGGCTGAAGGGGTGCGAGCGGCGTGGGGTCCCCAGCACCCTTCACCTCGCCTGAGGGCGTTCTGAGCATCCTGGGTCATGGCGTCGGCTTCATCCAGGATGACGAGCTTGAAGCCTTTCCTTAAAAAGGGAGAAAAAAGGGGGTGGCTTTGGTCCTGGCTGCTGGCTTGGGGCTGGAGAGGGGGGAGCAGGGGATGCTTATTCCCAGGCTGATGCCCACGAATGCTCCCAGGGAGCGTTCCTTTCCCCTCCGGACCAGCATCTTTATCACTCATCCTTGCCGCTCTCATCCTCCCCGCTTGCAGGGCACCCCTGACTGCTTCCCATCCGCTCCGGCATGCTTCCCGCCCCAGGAGCCCCCCCCCAGACCCACCTCCCAAGCCGAGCGCCGGGGCAGGCCGTGTCGGAGGGGGGATGCCAAAGGGACTGGGAGGTTTGGGAAGCGCGGACCCGCCACTTACTTAAAGATGGTCCTGGTGCTGGCGAAGCTCAGGATGGGCCCTCGGACGATGTCGATGCCCCGGTCATCGGAGGCGTTGAGCTGGAGGGAGGTGGCGTGGATCCACATCCCTGCCCGAGGACGCACCCAGGGGTGGGGGGGAACCCCACCACCGCCCCCCCATCCCATCCCATCCCATCCCCGCTTACCTCCAGCACCATGGACCCAAACTCCCGCTCCCGGTAGAGCTGCTTGGCGCAGGCGAGGATGGTCGAGGTCTTACCGGTACCGGGAGGACCGTAGAGGAGAAGATGCGGGAGCCGATCCTCGCTGATGAACCGCTGCACTGGAGCCGGGATAACGGCGGTGGGGGATGCCCGGTACCCCCCCGCGGTGATGTTGGGGGGGGGGGGTACATACCGGGGATGTACGGGCTTACTTACCGGTGCTGAGGATATCCCGGTGAGACACCAGCTCCGACAGCGCCTGCGGCCGGTACTTCTCCACCCTGCACCGGAGAGAAGGCACCGGGAACGGGGGGGGGGGGGTCAGGGCGGGGCTCGCCCGCCGCTTCCCCCCCCCCCACCCCGCCGATCCGCCGCGGTGCCGGTCGTACCACGGCAGGTTCCCGCCACCCGCCCGCGCCATCCTCCGCCACCGGAGCCTCGCGAGAGCGCCGGGACGGGGCGGAGCGGGCGGGGCGGCCGTACGGCCGCCCCGCCCGCTCCGCCCCGGCCCGGCGCAGCGGCTGAGGCAGAGTCGGGGTTGGAGCGGAGCAAAGCGAGGCGGTGCCTGGGCTGGCGGGGCGGGGGCGGCGCTGGGAAGGGCCGGAGCAGAGCTGGGGGTGCCGGGGTTGGCTCCAGGGAGGTTGTGGGCGTGGGGTTGGGGGGAGCGAGGTGCTGGGAGTTGCTAAAGTGAGGTTGTGGGGCTGGTTTTGGGGGGAGCAGGGCACCAGGAGTTGCTGAAGCGAGGTTGTGGATGTGGTTTTGGGGGAGCGAGGTGCTGGGAGTTGCTAAAGTGAGGTTGTGGGGCTGGTTTTGGGGGGAGCAGGGCACCAGGAGTTGCTGAAGCGAGGTTGTGGGGTGCTTTTGGGGGGAGCGAGGTGCTGGGAGTTGCTGAAGGGAGATTGTGGGGCTGGTTTTGGGGAGAGCAGGGCACCAGGAATTGCTGAAGTGAGGTTGTGGGGTGCTTTTGGGGGAGCGAGGTGCACTGGGAATTGCTAAAGTGAGGTTGTGGGGCTGGTTTTGGGGAGCGAGGTGCTGGCACTCAGCAAAGCAAGGTGGTGCTTGGACTCTTGGGGAGAGCAGGGCACCAGGAGTTGCTAAAGTGAGGTTGTGGGGCTGGTTTTGGGGGAGCAGGGCACCAGGAGTTGCTAAATTGAGGTTGTGGGGGTGCTTTTGGGGAGAGCATGGTGCTGGGAGTTGCTAAAGCGAGGTTGTGGATGTGGTTTTGGGGAGAGCAGGGCACCAGGAGTTGCTAAAGTGAGGTTGTGGGACTGGTTTTGGGGAGCACGGTGCTGGGAGTTGCTAAAGTGAGGTTGTGGGGTGGTTTGGGGGGAGCAGGGCACCAGGAATTGCTAAAGTGAGGTTGTGGGGTGCTTTTGGGGGAGCGAGGTGCTGGGAGTTGCTGAAGTGAGGTTGTGGGGTGCTTTTGGGGGAGCAGGGCACCAGGAGTTGCTAAAGTGAGGTTGTGGGGTGCTTTTGGGGGAGCGAGGTGCTGGGAGTTGCTAAAGTGAGGTTGTGGATGTGGTTTTGGGGGAGCGCGGTGCTGGCACTCAGCAAAGCAAGGTGGTGCTTGGACTCTTGGGGAGAGCAGGGCACCAGGAATTGCTGAAGCGAGGTTGTGGGGCTGGTTTTGGGGGAGCAGGGCACCAGGAGTTGCTGAAGTGAGATTGTGGGGCTGGTTTTGGGGGAGCGAGGTGCTGGGAATTGCTGAAGTGAGGTTGTGGGGTGCTTTTGGGGGGAGCAGGGCACCAGGAATTGCTAAAGTGAGGTTGTGGGGTGCTTTTGGGGAGAGCGAGGTGCTGGGAGTTGCTAAAGTGAGGTTGTGGGGCTGCTTTTGGGGGGAGCAGGGCACCAGGAATTGCTAAAGTGAGGTTGTGGGGTGCTTTTGGGGGAGCACGGTGCTGGGAGTTGCTAAAGTGAGGTTGTGGGGCTGGTTTTGGGGGGAGCAGGGCACCAGGAGTTGCTGAAGTGAGGTTGTGGGGTGCTTTTGGGGAGAGCGAGGTGCTGGGAGTTGCTAAAGTGAGGTTGTGGGGTGCTTTTGGGGGGAGCAGGGCACCAGGAGTTGCTGAAGCGAGGTTGTGGGGCTGCTTTTGGGGGAGCGAGGTGCTGGGAGTTGCTAAAGCGAGGTTGTGGATGTGGTTTTGGGGGGAGCATGGCACCAGGAATTGCTAAAGTGAGGTTGTGGGACTGGTTTTGGGGAGAGCAGGGCACCAGGAATTGCTGAAGCGAGGCTGTGGGGCTGGTTTTGGGGAGCAGGGCACCAGGAATTGCTGAAGTGAGGTTGTGGGGTGCTTTTGGGGGAGCAGGGCACCAGGAATTGCTAAAGTGAGGTTGTGGGGTGCTTTTGGGGGGAGCGAGGTGCTGGGAGTTGCTAAAGTGAGGTTGTGGGGTGCTTTTGGGGGGAGCAGGGCACCAGGAATTGCTAAAGTGAGGTTGTGGGGTGCTTTTGGGGAGAGCGAGGTGCTGGGAGTTGCTAAAGTGAGGTTGTGGGGCTGGTTTTGGGGGGAGCAGGGCACCAGGAGTTGCTGAAGTGAGGTTGTGGGGTGCTTTTGGGGAGAGCGAGGTGCTGGGAGTTGCTAAAGCGAGGTTCTGGGGCTGGTTTTGGGGGGAGCGTGGTGCTGGCACTCAGCAAAGCAAGGTGGTGCTTGGACTCTTGGGGAGAGCAGGGCACCAGGAGTTGCTAAAGCAAGGTTGTGGGGCTGGTTTTGGGGGGAGCAGGGCACCAGGAATTGCTAAAGTGAGGTTGTGGGGTGCTTTTGGGGGGAGCAGGGCACCAGGAATTGCTGAAGCGAGGTTGTGGGGTGCTTTTGCGGGGAGCGAGGTGCTGGGAGTTGCTAAAGCGAGGTTGTGGGGTGCTTTTGGGGGGAGCAGGGCACCAGGAATTGCTGAAGCGAGGTTGTGGGGTGCTTTTGCGGGGAGCGAGGTGCTGGCACTCAGCCCAGCGAGGAGGCTCTCGTGCTTTCAGAGCGAGCGCGGGACTGGGATGTGGTGAAGGGAGGTTGCTGGCCTGCTCTCGGGAGCGGGTGGTGCTGGCACTCGCCCAGGTAAGCTCACGCCTGGGCTCGGGGGGAGAGCACAGCGCCGGGAGTTGCTCAAGGACGGTTATAGGCGTGCTTTTGGGGAGAGCGCGGTGACCCTGCTCTTGGAAACCCACTGGGGCGAGGGGCACCCGAAGGCTGCAGGCTGGGGCCGAGGGCGGCAGCTCCGGGAGCTGCCTGGGAGCTGGAGGAGCGGGGACCTGCTGCGGGTCACCCACTGTGACGGGACCAGCCAACTCGGGAGGTGGCTGCAAGGAGGAGAACGCCTTTATCCCCGTCCCTGCCGCTTCCCAGTGCATGACAGCAGCCCGAAGATTTGCAGGTCTCTTTTTTTTTTTTTTTTTTTTTTTTTCTCCTGTTTGACTAACTTGAAAAATCAGTCCCGTCTTCTGTTCCTCGTGCCGCCAGAGCGCTTGGCTGAGTAACGGGGGTCTCTGCCTGGGGCTGGGTGGCTCCCGGCTATTGCTGGAGGTGCTGGATGCGGCCTCTTCTCACCAGAGTCACCTCCAAAGGAAGAGGAGTCCGTGCTGTTTCAGGCTGGGCTTTGGGAAATGGCTGGAGCCTCCTTAGAGAAGGGGCTTAAAGGGGAAAACAACGTCAGCTGCCCGGCGGGGATGCTCAGGCGCTGCTTCGGTTTAAGTGACACGGGTGGAGAGAGAAAAGCAGGGCTGCAGTGAGAGACTCTGGCTTGGAAAGCGCAGGCAGAGAGATGACGGAAAGCGATCCGTTGGGAAGTAGAGGGAATGGGGAATATATCAGAGGGGCGAAAAAATCATGGGGAAATCCTGTCGCTGGCAAGGGAAGGGAAAACATCAAGAGCTCCAGGTCGAATCCTACAGAAACCCGAAAAGCTGCCGGAGGGCAGCTGCTTTCCTAATTTTTTTCCTGTTTTTTTTTCCCCCTATTTTTCTCCCCCCCCCAGCCCCATAAGGGAAAGCAGGAGCTCAAAGCGGAGCTTAGCAAGCCTCAGCCGCTCCCCTGGGCGCGTGGCGGCCGTGACAGATGGCCCTTCCGTGGCAGGCGAGGAGCTGCAAGGTCCTTCCCCAGCACCTGGGAACGGGCTGGGAGGTGCGGCCGCAGCCCTGACGGGCTTGGGCTTCTCCCCTGTGCAGCGGGTCCGGAGCTGCTGTTCTCTCCTCGCCTCTGCCTTCGCCTGGGGCAGGCTCTTGTCCTTCAAAATTGATTTTTCCAAGCGTTCCTTCCCCCCCTCCCCGCCCCATCATTAATAAATCTTGAGCTCCAGACCCGGCAAAATCTTTGGAGGTGGCAGGCAAAGTCTTCTGCTTGCAGCCGGTGCGTGCGCTCAGATCCACAGTGATATTTCTCACGGGTGATTTCACCTCTTTCTTGACCAGATTGCTTTAAAGATTATTTTTTTTTTAATTGGTTGTTGTTTAATATTGCTAAAATTGATGGGTGCATCCCCCTGCAATGATTCTGCATCGTTAGGACCGGCTGAATTATTAACCCTTGTCTGAGCTGCCTGTCTTGGCTCATGTACCTGTTATACCTCTCGGGCAGGGGACCGGCAGGTCACATCAGACTTGGAAAACAGCGCTAGGGATTTATAGCACTATCGATAGGTTCGTTAACGGCCCTGAGGCATCAGGCGCATCCCTTCAGAAGAGGATGAGGGAATTCCAGGCAGCTGGTGGCTCTGCGTGGCGGCAGAGGCGATGGTGGCAGGGATGCTCTTTCGCAGGGAAGAGACACGGGGGCTCCCCGAGAGGCGAGGTCCAAAGGATGGACCCATCCATCACGGAGGCGGAGATGCTACGTTATGTTAATAATATTTGGCGTGTGTAATACGGTGTTAATAATAAAGAAATAAAAATGCTAATATCAGAAAGGCCCCTTGCATGCGGAGCGGCACCCAGCCTTTAAGATTAATGGAGACAACCCTGGGTTTAAGGGGTCCGCGACAAGCCAGGGCAACAATTTAGCCCTCGTGGCCGATGGTCAACGGCACGTAAAAGCCTCGCGGGGCGGTTTTATAGGGAATTTGGTGGGAAAAGCCTTGTGTGATGCTGCGGGGACTCTCAAGCCAGCGAAGGGTGGGTTTGGCTGGGGTCCACCCAGCAGGCGATGAGCCGGCCGTGCCGAGGGGATGCCCTCTCCCCTCCCGGCTGGGTGCTGCGCCCCGGCAGAGCGTCCCCCGCGCTAGAAATGAACCTGATTTCAAGAGACTCTTAGTAGCTGCGGGCTCACGGACGTGCAAGAAAACCAACACGAGGGAATTAAGTCATTACAAGATACATTTTAGATGAACCGATTGTGCCAAAACCAAGTTGTGTTTAAGAAATGAAGCAGTTAAAGTTGCTGCGTGACAATGCAGGCAGCTAGCCCCTGTACGAAATCCAGGCACCGATAACGAAGGAAACGAATAATTCAAGCCGTTCAAGGCTGTAGAATAGAAAAACACAGGTTTTCTTATTGATCTCGGGCCTGTTCCCGCCATCCGTAACATGCATCCGCCTTTTGCACCGCAGCCCAGCCCAGCTCCAAGCACGTGAGCTGTCCCACTGACTGCCGTGGGGTTTTTTGGGGAGCGTGAGGTTTGGCGTACGCCCCAAATCCCTGCAAGTCTGCTGCTGCTGCTGGTTTGGGGTTGGGTGTTTTTTCCCAGTGGAGTCTCCCTGCTTACATTTTACTTTCTTTTATTTTACTTTCTTTTATTTTACTTTACTTTCTTTTCTTTTACTTACTTTCTTTTATTTTACTTTCTTTTCTTTTACTTACTTTCTTTTCTTTTACTTACTTTCTTTTCTTTTACTTACTTTCTTTTATTTTACTTTCTTTTCTTTTACTTTCTTTTCTTTTACTTTCTTTTCTTTTACTTTATTTATTTATTTTGAAGGGCAGATATGGGGAATGTGGGAATTTTTTTTGCATGGGAAGCTGTCAGAGTCATGGGGAGGGGGAGCAGCCGCTTGGGCAAAGGATGCCAAGGGGGATCCGCTTGCTCCCCAGCACCCCGATTTTGAGCTGGGGCTCTCAGCATCCTCTCTCCTCCAGGTACCATCCCATCCTTCCCTCCCTTGTAATCGGATCTGGGAACAGCGGACCCAGAAATGGCTGGGCTGGTAGCTTGGATGTTTTAGGGAAAAAAAATAATCTGTTGTTGCAAATGGGCTGAGTACAGAGAGTGCCTTCCCCTCTTATCTCCGGTTTGGTTATTGAAAGACTTGATTAACCACAGGAGCCATCAGGAGAGAAAATTTCCAGCGTGGTGGGGTTTTTTTTTCCTGTGCTCCAGTTAATGACAGGAGTTGCATCGCATTTCCAGCACGGGCAATAGTTAAATGTCTGGCGATTACTGCCTTCCCCAAGCGCCTGCCGCAGCAGTGAAGCGAATGCCGGCCATTCCGGAGGGCTCTGCCTCCTTCTTCCCAGAGGAAAAGCCGGCAGAGCAGGAGGATGCTTCTCCCCTGGGACCCCCGCAGCCCCCGCGGCTGCACCAGTGCCCACCAGTGCCCACCAGTGCAACCCAGCTGCTGCGGTGCTGCTTCCTCCCATCCACCCCAGCTAAAACACCCAGTTGAAACGTATAAATGTATATATATATATATGCATGTGAAATTAAGACCAAAATTGAGAGCACAGCCCAGCTAAAATGGGATCCTCTGTATTATGAAATTACACCAGGTTTTTCCTTCCAGCTGTCCGCTCTGTGGCTGTCGTGGTTTCACCCAGCCGGCAGCTAAGCCCCGCACAGCCGCTCACCCACTCCCCTCCGGTGGGATGGGGGAGAGAATCAGAAGGCTAAAAGTGAGAAAACGCGTGGTTTCAGGTAAAGACAGTTTAATAGGGAAAGCAAAAGCCGTGTGTGCAAGCAAAGCAAAGCAAGGAATCCATTCACCACTTCCCGTGGGCAGGCAGGTGCTCAGCCATCTCCAGGAAAGCAGGGCTCCATCACGCGTAACGGTGACTTGGGAAGACAAACGCCATCACTCCAACTGTCCCCCCCTTCCTCCTTCTTGCCCCAGCTTTATATGCTGAGCCTGAGGCCATATGGTGTGGGATGTCCCTTTGGGCAGTTGGGGTCAGCTGTCCCAGCCGTGTCCCCTCCCAACTCCTTGTGCCCCCCAGCCCACTCGCTGGTGGGGTGGGGTGAGGAGCAGCAGAGGCCTTGGCTCTGTGTAAGCACTGCTCAGCAATAACGAAAACACCCCTGTGTTATCAACACTGTTTCCAGCACAAATCCAAAACACAGCCCCATGCTAGCTACTGGGAAGAAAATTAACTATCCCAGCCAAGACCAGCACAGTCGCTCAGGTGGGTTTCACTGCCTGGTCCCGTTGTGGTTTCAAAGCGCCTGAGTGAGTCCCAGCCTGATCCAAGCACGTTGAGCAGAAGGTAACAGCTCTTTGCAGTTCAGCCTGGCACACCCTTGTTATTTCTATTCTATTCTATTCTATTCTATTCTTACTCTGTTCAGTTTGGGTATGGTAGTCTGGCATCCCCTTTTGATCTCTCTTCTCTTCTCTTCTCTTCTCTTCTCTTCTCTTCTCTTCTCTTCTCTTCTCTTCTCTTCTCTTCTCTTCTCTTCTCTTCTCTTCTCTTCTCTTCTCTTCTCCCCTCTTCTCCTCTCTTCTCCTCTCTTCTCTTCTCTTCTCTTCTCTTCTCTTCTCTTCTCTTCTCTTTTCTTCTTTTCTCTTCTCTTCTCCCCTCTTCTCCTCTCTTCTCTTCTCTTCTCTTCTCTTCTCTTCTCTTCTCTTCTCTTCTCTTCTCTTCTCTTCTCTTCTCTTCTCTTCTCTTCTCTTCTCTTCTCTTCTCTTCTCTTCTCTTCTCTTCTCTTCTCTTCTCTTCTCTTCTCCCTTCCCTTCCCTTCCCTTCCCTTCCCTTCCCTTCCCTTCCCTTCCCTTCCCTTCCCTTCCCTTCCCTTCCCTTCCCTTCCCTTCCCTTCCCTTCCCTTCCCTTCCCTTCCCTTCCCTTCCCTTCCCTTCCTTTTTTTTCCCTTTTCTTCTCCTCTTTTCTCTTCTCTTTTTTCTTTTCTCTCTCTTCTCTTTCCTATTCTTTTTCTTCTTTTCAGTTCGGGTATGATAGTCTGGCATTCCCTTTTTAATTCTATTCTATATTCTATTCTACTTTTCAGTTTGGGCATAATAGTCTGGCATTCTCTTTCTAATTGTATTATATTATATTTTATTATATTATATTATATCATATCATATATCATATCTCTTCTCCTTCTCCTTCTCCCAGAACTGGCTTTTTGAACCCTTTTGATGTATTTTCCTCCCCTTTATCACCCCTCCACAACCCCTTTGGAGGCTCCCGTGGCCGGCGGCAGCGGGTGCAGGCAGGGTCCTGCCCTCGGCCCCTGCCCCGCTCTCAGCCGGGGGAGCTGCCGGTGTTTCCCATCCTGGGGGAAGTCCCCCTGAGTCCCCCGTACAGACAGGGTCGGGGACGCTCTGTGGAGCCAGGGTGGCTGCAGCTTTGGGTCACTTCCCGGGAGGACAGCACAAAACCGACCGAAAAGCTAAAATTCCAGTAATTTCTATAAAATCCCTCTAACCTGCTTCTTCCGACCCTGAAAGAGAGTTTTTGTAGGTAAGGAAATGGGTTGTTAGTGAGAGGGAGGAAAAGGGACATGTGTAGTCATGCCAGCACGGGGGCAAGCCTGGAAATTAAAACTTTGGTTTAAAAAGGGCAAAAATCGGCAAATTTCAAACTTTTTTAGCCATATCCCAACTCGGAGTGAGATGACCACTGCGAGCACAGCCGGTTTAATTTGATGCATAAAGCCATTGGGGGTTTGGTTCGTGTTCTCCGCGGAGTTGATACGGACCGGGATGGGTACGTCGGGATGGGTACGTCGGGATGGGTACGTCGGCTGGGAATGAAGTCAAATATCCAAAGCCGGGGAGGGTGCGGTACAGGGAAGCTTTGCTCTGGGGGGGTGGGACAGGCGGAGTTTCTTGCAGCATGGTCCTGGCTCCGTCTCTCCTGGATAGGTGCTGAGCTTGTTGGCCAGGCTTGGCCGTTCTTGACTGGCTGTGGGTATCTTTTATATATATCTAAATATCATATATAAAATTAGAGATACAATTTTACATATATATATTGTTTTATATATACACACACATATAATATGTATATAAAATGTTCTGTATACGTATACCAAGCTCCTGTAAAGCTTCTCAAGCACAGCAGCCGGCAGAGGGAAAGGCTCTGCCGCTCCCTGGGGCTGGTCTGAACCCCAAAATATCTGAGCGTGCTAGAGAGGAGTGGGGTTCATCCCCTGCGTGTGGGGTTAGTGCTTCTATAGGGACTCTGGCCGCTGGGAAACAGAGACCCAGGGATGTGCGTGGGGCTGGGGTGGCTCTTTTGGCTTCTACCCAGCAACCTGGGTGTGAGTGTGGGGCCATCACTGTGGCCTCTGGGGGGGGGGAGCGGAGGGGTGTCTGGGTGCCCTCCTCCTCCCCTGCACCCCGCCGCTGCTCCCCAAACTACATACTGGGTGTGTCAAATCCCTTTACGGCAGCTGGAGCGGAGCTGGGAGAGGGGAGCTGGGGGGAGAGGGGAGCTGGGGGGAGAGGGGAGCTGGGGGGAGAGGGGAGCTGGGGACAGGAGGGGCTGTGGCGCGTGGCAGCTTTATTTTTATTTGGTTTTGCTCCCTTTCAGGCCAAATTCCGTTGCTACAGCAGGGACCACAGGGTCCCTTGGCTTTCCCCGGATCCCGCTGCAGCTTTCCGTCCCGGCCGCCCCCTTCTGTGCCACCCTCGGGGTCCGTAGGGTGAGGCAGGATTTGGCCTGGCCCTGAGCAGCACCGGCATCCCCTCCGTGCCAGGAGGGGTCGTGGGGTGGGAGGGCAGCGGGGGGGAGCTGGCCCCTCCTCACCCCCAGCGATGTGAATCCTGCCCCATTCCTTCCACAGCGGGGGCTGCAGCCCAGTTGCCCCTCGCACCCCGATACGGCTTCCTTAGGCCTCTGGGGGGGCACAGGCCCTGTACCCCCAGCTGCACCTGCAGGTCCTGCCCTGCACTCCCAGCCAGCACAGCCTGGCCTGGCCGCCTCTGCAGCAGCGTCCCCACTGCAGCGGGACCCCCCCGTGCAGGGGTGTCACTGTCCCCCCATTACAGCAGGGACCCCCATTGCAGCTGCACCCCCATTGCACCAGGCCCCCCATGTCACCCCAGGCCCCGCCACTGCTGCAGGGTCCCCCATTGCACCAGCCCCCCCCATTGCAGCATCCCCCCTCCCCGCACCCCCTCACCCGGCGCTCCCCCCCCATCGCACCATGCCCGGAGTGGGGGCGGGGGCCGGTACGTGGTGGGAGGGGTGGGGGGGTGGGGGTAGAAGGATGGAGGGATGAGGGGATGGGGGATGGAGGGATGGGGAGCGAAGGGATGGAGGGATGGGGGGGATGGAGGGATGGGGAGGTGAAGGGATTGGGGGATGGGGGGTGGGGGGTGGAGGGATGGGGGTGAAGGGGTGGAGGATGGGGGATGAAGGGATGGGGGTGAAGGGATGGGGGTGAAGGGATGGAGGGATGGGGGATGAGGGATGGGCGGTGGAGGGATGGAGGATGGGTGATGGGGGGTGAAGGGATGGAGGGATGGAGGATGGGGGGATGAAGGGATGGAGGATGGGGGATGGGGAGGAGAAGGGATGGAGGGATGAGGGATGGGGGTGAAAGGACGGAGGGATGGAGGATGGGGGATGAGGGATGGGGGTGAAGGGATGGGGGTGAAGGGATGGAGGATGGGGGATGGGGGGGTGAAGGGATGGGGGATGAGGGATAGGGGACGGAGGGATGGAGGATGGGGATGAGGGATGGGGGTGAAGGGATGGAGGATGGGGGATGGAGGATGGGGGTGTTGCCGCGCGGAGCGGCGCGCAGCGAGCGCGGCCCCGCGGTGCCGGAGCGCGCCGCCCCGCCCCGCCCGCCGCGCCCGGGGAGGCGGCGCGGCGCGGACGGCTCGGTGGGCACCGCGGGGCCGCGATGCTGCGGGCCGCGGCGGAGCGGGGCTGAGCGGCGCGGGGGGCGGGCAGGGGGGGCCGCGGCGGCGGAGGGTGGAGGGGAGGGGGCGCGGCGAGCGATGGATGAGGACAACATGACGAGGAGCGAGGAGCAGCAGCTGAGTCTGCAGAAGGCGCTGCAGCAGTGCGAGCTGGTCCAGAACATGATCGACATCAGCATCTCCAACCTGGAGGGGCTCCGCACCAAGTGCGCCGCCTCCAACGACCTCACGCAGAAGGAGATCCGCACCCTGGAGGTAGGGGCCCGCCGACCCCCCCCCCCCATACCCCCCCCCCCCCCCGGGCCGCGCCGGGCTCCCCCGCGGCGCTGCGGTGCGCCCGAGTGAGGCTGCGCGCTCTGCAGGTGGCCCCGAGGTGGGTCCGGCACCGCCAAACCCTCCTGCCGGTACCGCCCGGAGGGGCCCGGGCCCGCCCCGGCCCCCGGCATCCCCCGGCCCCACGGCGTCCTCCCGGCCCGGCCGCAGCCCTCCCCGCCGGCTCCTCACCCCCCCGGCCCGGCTGCATCCCTCCCACCGGGCTGCATCCCCCACCGGGCTGCATCCCCCCGCCCGGCCGCAGCCCCTCCGTGGACTCCTACCTGCCCACCGGGCTGCGTCCCCCGGCCCACCCGCATCCCTCCCCCCCGCCCCGCCCCGGGCAGCATCCCCCCGGCCCGGCTGCGTCCCCCTCCCCGTCCCCCTACCTCCCGAGCGGGCTGCAGCCCCCCCGGCCGGGCTCCGGCCCCTCAGCGGGAGGCAGGCCAGCATCCTCGCCCCCGGTTCCTCCGCCGCCGTGCTGCAGCGCCCGCCCAAACCCCCCAGCCTTCCCCGGCAGCGGGAAGGGGAGGCTTCGCCAGCCGCGGCCTCGATGCTGCCGGGGTAAAGGCGGTGAGGCCGTGCCAAGGGGAGCGCCAGCCGGCTTTATGTATGGGTCAGAAACGGATAAAATAGGTAGCAGTAGGAGCTGCCGCGCGGGGCCCCGTCTGTGGTGGCCCCGTGGGAAGAGGTTCCCCGTGGAGTGTGCCGGGACCGGGCTGGGGATGGATTTGGAGTTCGACAGGAGGCTGGCAGGCCGGGACGGGCAGGCTGGGATGCCCGGCGGTGAGCGGGGCCCCGCGCCGGCGGCAGAGTGGGGAGAAACGTGGCCACGATGGTGCCGTGACCCCGGGGAGACGCCGGCAGGGCCGTGGCGGCGTGGAGGTGGCCGATGTGGAGCTGGGCTGTGGGTGGGGGGATTTCGGAGCCCGGCCTCACTCAGGCCTTTTGGCTGATGCTTTCTAACGTGGCCGCTCTCACCGAGAACCCAAACGTGGTGGCACAGCAGTTCCTGTGCCGGGCCACGCAGGGCCCTGCTGGGGTCCCGCAGCCCCTCTGTGGGGCGGCTTTCCGCTCTGGACCGCGACCAAAACTCCCCGTCCTGCTGCTTTTGCTCCTGAAGGTCCCGAGCGCTGCGGGAACAAGTGGGGCATTGCCGTGCCGCTGCTGTGCTGCTCGTGGGGGGGACCCCGGGGCCGGGGTGCAGCTTCCACCTCTACAAGCGCCGACTTGCGCCACGCTCCCGCACCAATCCCGCACCAATCCTGCCGTCGCTTCTCCTTGATCCACGCCTTGTCCCATCCCACCTCTCCGCACGAGGGGCTGCGGGCTTAGCTTGGAGCTGTTGGTCCACGCGTGGCCCCGGAGCAACCTCAGAAGAGGGACAGGGAGGTGGGGAGGAAGCAGCAGCAGTTTTGGGGTGTGTGGGAGACTTTGTGGGTGGCAGGCAGGCTCAAAGGCCGCCCCCCCCAAAGAGCTGATGCCCGGAGGTGCAGGACTACAGAAGTTTATCCCACGTGGAGTGACCTCCTCGTTAGGGTCAGCGTGGCTGACGAGGTCCTGCCTCCCTCCCGCAGACGGGAGCGAGGGGAGTGGAAGCGTGCGGTGAAGCCGTCCTGGTGGGATGCTCCTTCCCTGCATCCTGCGACGGTGCGTGGGCGAAGCAGCATCCTGGTGTCACTGGGGCAGCTCAGCCTGGTCCGGCCGGAGGGTTCGGAGGTGGCCGTGGGGATGCCACCCCGCAAATCCCAGGCACTCACAGGGAAGCATCTCTCCAGCCCCTATGGATCGTGCTGCGCCCGCCGCGGGGAGCCCTGGCATTGCCTTCCCTAAAACACCCCCAAACCGGGGCACCTGCCGCATATCTCAGCCATGGGCACCCCTGTCCATGCTCACCCGTTGAATTTCAGCACAGAAACGGGGTGATTCCCAGGAGGGGAGTGACCACGGGTGAACCTGGGGCCAGATTCCCGGTGCCGGCACATTGGTATAGGTCTGGAGCTCCACGGGAGCCCATAGCTCCCGGCGGCGTTGTCCTGGGTTGCCGCCAGCGTAAGCAGGAGCCGAGCTTGGCCCTGAGTCCCTGCCGCCACTGCCGCGTCCCAAGGACGTGACGCAGACGCAGAGGCCCCGCTCGGCACTTCTTCCCTTCCCATCTGGCGGCAGCAGAGCCGGGCCAGGCACTGGCAAGGCGAAGGGGATGGTGGCCGGGGACGGGCGGGCTGGGAGGGCACCTCACCTCGAGCATATCCTGGGGAGACTTTGCACGGCCCTCGCATCGGAGCCTGGAATAAAACAGGTGAATCCACGTTTTTTGGTTAATCCTCATATGCTAAACCCTGATTTTGCCGGATTAATGGAAGTTTTTCCATTCTTTTTTTTTTTAAAACCACCTTAACGTACACGCGAGGCCCCATCCTTTGTGTGCTGGGGTTGTGTGGGGTAACAGCATCCCGCGACGCAGCGTCCTTCCTTTGGGATGGGCACCACCGGCTGCAGCCCGGCTTCGGTGGCAGCCCTCGGGGCTGGGAGGCTTTTAGGTCCTGCTTGCACCTCGGGACAGGCTCCAGCGGAAAGCAAGGCAGCGGCTGGGACCAAAACGCTGACCGACACCGCCCAGGGTGGGAGCCGGGGCCGGTTTGCTTCCTACGGGACGGCAGCAGATCTGGGGCTGAGCATCGTCGGAGCAGGAGGGTGGGAGCCGAGTGGCCACCCCCGTTAGCCCTGCCTGGCCCTGCACGGGCGGTGGGGCTTTATTCCCCGTCTGAGCGTGGCAGTCAGGCTTTGCATCTCTAACTTTGGGTTTCGGGGTGTAAATACGGAAGAGGGGTGCTGCTACCCGCCTGTTTGCCGGAGGTCTGGGGGCAGCACGGAGTAAAAGCAAGAAGGAAAAGTCGCTGGGCGCTGGGTGATTTTTCTGGCTGCCCTGCGCCATGTTGCTCTCTGTGTTAGCCCAGCGGGGTCAGACCCCCAGCCCATTTCAAAGTGCGGGTCAGGGCTCCCGGGACCCGGCGAGTGGCTCCAAGGGTAGCCCAGGCTCGGCAGTTGCCCCTCCCTGGGCTGCCACGCTCCCGCTGGGACGGGGGAACTGTCCCGGGACGCTTTCGGCTGCCGCGTGGACACGCAAGTGAAGAGGGGAAGAGGAACCTGGGGAAGAGCCGCGGCCATTTCCAAACTTGCACAGGCCCGTGGCCAAAGGAGACGCTGCCCCAGCACTGGGAGTTTCACTGCCTGACTGTGTGGATTCTCTGGTGTCTAATACTGTGGGTGAGCACTGTGGGTGAGCACAGTGGTCTTCCCCCTGCGGCACGGTGTCTCTCTGATTGCAGCCGTGTTATTTCGGACCGACCTGCAGCCCCCCAGGGATGATGGCAGCCCCCGTTCGCCCCGTACCAGCCGGGCAGCACTGCCCTGCCAGTCCTGGCTCAGCTCTTTGCCAGGGTAGCAGGGAGGTGGCAGAGGATGGGCTGTATCCCCCCGGAGAGCCAGGCACCTCCAGGATGCTGGGTGGAGCCATTTCAGCCCCTGTACTCCCAGAGAAAGCCCCGGGGACCATTTAGCAGCGCTTGAAATAAATGATGTACAGAGCCGGAGATGGCACACGAGCCTAGAAGGGCCTTGAAAGAGCCCTGAGAGGGAAAATATAACCGTGGCGAGGTATTCCCCAGCCCGAGGGTGCTCCAGGTGTCTCTGGAATAACGAGCCCCTTGGTAGGAGTCGGAGAAGAGTCGCTCCGGTTGCGGCTATGCGCCGTGGGAAAGCATCCGTTGCAGCCCGCTTCTGTGCCGGGAATATTCGGAGGCGAAGAGCAACCTCTCCGTTTCGCAGCACGAAGGCATCCGGCACAGGCACGTGCCGACCCTGCCGTGCCGAGCGGGACAGGCATCCCGGCAGGCGCGGGTTCCCTCTTGCTGGCTGAGCGGGTGCTGGTGTTGGCGGCGCATGGCCCAGCCTGCGCAAGGTTAATTAACGTTGACCTCGTGCTCCCGCAGGTGGATTTTCCGCCGCCTCTCCCAGGTCTCCAGGCAGGGCTCGGTGCCGTCTCCAGCCCGGCTGACGTCAGGGCGGGCGCAGGGTGCCGTGCCGGGGGGGTGCAGCCACCCTCCTGCTCCTTGGAAACTGGCTGCTTCGCTCCCCGTGCCCGGTGCCTGCTCGAGGCGGGGGCAGCCGCTTGCCACTGTGCCAGCTTTTGGGGCGAGCGCCTGCCAAGGGGAAATCCTGCTCGGGGTGATGGGAGGAGGCTGGAAATCCCCGTCGGGGAGCGGAGGGGAGGCGAGGTTTGCACGGGGGCGGAGGGGGCTCCAGCCCTGGGTGACTGCAGTCCCTCGCCTCACCGGGGTCACCCAGGGTCCCGGGGGAGTGACAAGGAGTGGGGACATCCCTCCTCTGCCTGCACCCATCCCCGCGGGGCAGCAGAGACCTGTCGGGGTCTTGTTTTTTAGCGGAAGGTCTCTGCCTTGAGGAGGAGATGGGGGGAGCCGGGAGCCACCAGCCCCTCGCCATGGCCAAGGGGAAGGGGCTGCTCGTGGCTTTACCCCCTTTTGTCGGAGCACCGCACCCTCCCTCACCCCCTCGCAGTGCTGGAGGGGGGAGAGGTGCTTGAAAGGGTGCGAAAATCGAGCCCCGGCCGCAGGGGAAGATGTGTGGGACATGCCGCGGCCCCGGCCCCACCGGCAGCATCCCTGCTTGGACTGGCAGCGTATCCCCCAAACAGCGAGCACGCCCCGTGTGCCGGGACTCCGACCCCTCCGCTTCCACACCCACAGCCACAGCACCCCAGGGTGCTCCGTGCCATTTCCCAGATGGGTAAACTGAGGCACAGAAAACCTGAGGGGGGAAGGAGGAGCGCAAGGCAGGATCTGGCCTTTGCAGCAGAGCAGCGTTTGGCACGTTTGCAAAATCTGCATCCCGCGCAGGGAGGGCTGAGCAGCGGCTCAGGGTGAGTGAGAGCATCTCCGCAGCCGCGGGACGGGGCTTTCCCCGTGGCACGGGGCCGTCTCGCTCGCTTCCCTTTCCAGCCCTGCTGGTGAAGCTCTCAGCAAAACAAGAAGTGCTTTTGGACTTCGCGGAGGTTTGCTGGGCTTGTTTTCCCCCAGCTTGAGCGGACCCATGGGCCAGAGCATCAGCCCACGCCTGGGGCACGGGGGGTCCCATCCGGGTCCTGGTTTGCGCTAACGATGGCCCCTCCGGTCTCTCAAGAGCTGGGTGGGGTGACTTTCCCCCACCTGGAGCCTGGAAATTAAAGTTCCTCCCTCTGCTTCCCCTGTCCCCTGTTCCCAGCAGGTCTCTGCATGGTGGTGGTGGAGGCTGCCCCGTCCCCAGCTCTGTCCCCATCCCAGGCCCCTGATTTTAGCACTGGAGAGGCCCCTGTGGCTCTGGTGTCCCCTTTAGTTCCCCCCAGCTCTCAGGCTGGGGGGGACCAGAGGAGCGGATGCAGAGCAGGCTGCTGGCGTTGGAGGTGGGTTTTTTTAGGAAGGTTTTTGCTGGTGTTTTGCTGCGGTTGTGTGTGGGGAAGGGCTTTTTTTTGGGGGGCAGGAGCCGCCTCTGTGTGCGTTCAAGGTGCCTGCTGCTATCTCCCCTCCAAGGGCCTGGGGTGCATTTAGGATGGGCCATCGGGGCTGACCCTGAAACCTTGCGCTGGTCTGTGTCAGGAGAGTGGGTCTTCTTAAAAAGCAGACCTGGCAGCTCGTCCGGGTGCTGCTGAGCCCAGCCAGGGGCTCCCTGTGGCCTCCCCAGCCGTTTGCTTTGCTAGCCCCAGCTATCTTTTGGGTATTAATTTTTGGTAAGTAATCTCTGGGGCCATTAGCCAGGTCGGGAGAGGCCGCCCGCTTGGGGTGTCTGGCTCCTGGCAGAGCTGTCACCCGCTCGGGTGCTGCTGGTGGCGATGTTGGTGGGACATCGGGGTGGGGACCACCAACCTCTCCCATGCCTGAGCTGCCTGGCCCCCCCCAGGCAGCAAGGAGGGGGCTGGTTTTGCCTGTTTTGCACCTCTCTGGGTGCACCCAGCTCACCCCAACCACGATGGGTGGGCGCGGGGGGGCTGGGTTCCCCCCTCTGCTCACGTGCGTGCATCACGCCAAGCCCCGTGGCCGTCACCGCTGGGTGCCACCGAGGGAAGGGACCAGGAGAGACGGGGAAGCTCTCCCAAACCCTGTGATGCCGTAATGGGGCTTCTCCCCTCGCCTCTTTATTCCAAACCATCACATATTTTGCTCATCTATTTTTGGGGTGTGCGGGAGCCGGCAGTGGGCAGGGGCACAGCACCATCTAGTGCTGCCGGCAGCGGGGAATCACCCAGCTGGAAAAGCGGGAGCAGGAAATCCCAGCAGGTTTCCAGCGAGCTGGGCTCTGCTCTATATTTCCAAGAAAGGAGGCCAGTCGCTCAGCGTCTTTATTTTGGGAGCTGTCAGGCTGCGGTTGCTAACGTGGCATCTTTGGCCTCGTGGTGGGAGGGCTTGGGGGGGGGACGGTTGGCGGAGGGATGGGGCCACGGCCGAGCAAAGAGGGATCGATGGCTCCGGTCGTGGCGATGAGGAGCAGTGGGAGGAAGGAGGGCTGGGGCAGACGTGGGGGGAATAAAGAGCAAATGCCCACGTCCCGGTCTTGGTGCTGTGCGATGCTCTGGCTGCTCCCAATGGAGGGGTGCTCGGGGGGTCCCTTCACACCGAGCCCGGGTATAAGAGAGGGGAGTGTGCCCTTTGGGTGCTGGGCAGTGCTGGGAGGGGGTGGTATTTGTGTTAGCGTGCGGGAGAAGCGATGCCTCTGTGTCCCCTGTCCTCTCTCCTCATCCACCCGCCGTGGGGTCCCCGGGGTGGCGAGGGCTGGCCATCCCCCGAGCAAGACCCCAGCGCTGAAGCACGGTGGGCTGGGGATAAAGGAGCTGAGAAAGGGCTTTTTTGGGAGGGAAATGCCCCCCCTTGGACACCCGGCTTGATGCCAAGGGAGCCCTTGGCTGCAGAAGCTCGGCAGCAGGTAACGGGGGGGTGTTCTGAGGGCAGAAGGGGCTGCGTGCGCCCTGGGGATGGGGCAGAGGGAGGGGAGAGCCCACGCTGCCTCCTCCTGCGTCCACCTCCTGCCATGGGGTGGGTTGGGGGGGTCATGGCAGGGGGTCCCACGGGGCTTTCGCCTTCTCTTCCAGAGCAAGCTGGTCAAGTACTTCAGCCGGCAGCTGTCCTGCAAGAGGAAGGTGGCCTTGCAGGAGCGCAATGCCAAGCTGGAGGGCTTCCCCCAGCTCCTGCATTGGTTCCGCATTGTTGACATCCGCAAGGAGGTGATGGAGGTAAGGGCTGGGCATCGAGTGTGCTGGTGTGGGAAGGGCCCTGCTGCGGGTTTGGGTGCCAAACCCCTCCAGTAGCGTTTTGCCCAGGGGGTTGTGGGATCCTTGAGCAAAACTAGACAAGGGGGCAGTTTTTTCTGAGATGGAGACTGGCTTGAAGCCATGTGTTTGGGCCCTGGGGCAGGCTGGAGGGGACGGTGCTGGCGGGGGGGAACGAGGTGGGAGACCAGAGCGGAGGGACTAGGTTGTTTTTACTGCATGGAAAGATGCTGCAAGCCCGTGGTGGGACTTGCTGGCCAGGGTCACCCCACGGCTCTCCTCCACCCACCAGTGGGGACACCCCACCGCTGTTCCCGGCAAAGGACGTGGGTGCCAGGGGGACCTCATGGGTGCTGCCCCCCAGACTGGGGGTCCCCCATGTCCCTGTCACGGCGTGGTGGTGCCACGGCAGGTCACAGCGTCCTTCTGCCGTGTCCTGGGCTCCTGCAGGCGATGGGTGCAGGGAGGGGGTGGCACCCAAAGGTGCTCCTGTAACAGCCCCCCTGGGGAGGAGGAAAGCCTGTGCCGAAGCTGCCAGTCCCTGCGTGTGCTCAGGGCAGGGGCAGGTTTTCACAGCGCTCCCAGATGTCCCGGTGTTGACCTGGGTCTAGATATGCCCGAGACTGTGCAAAAACTCGAGATAAAGCTGAGGTGTGAGCTACGCTCTCCGGGTTTTCACGTGGATGGGGATGGAAACTGAATGGTTTTGGGTCTGTGACCCAAATGGGGCAGCAGGAGGGAACAGCTTCTCATCTGCGTGCCCCGAGATGCTGGTTTAGAGGATGCTCCAGGATGGTTTGTTCCTCCCTCCTCACTCCTGCCTCATTCCTCCCCACCAGGAAATCGCCCCCGGGCAGCTGAGCCTGGAGGAGCTGCTGGACATGACCGACGACCAGGTCTGCGCGACCGTGGAGAAGTTTGGGGCCAACAGCGAGGAGTGTGCCCGCCTGAACGCCTCCCTCTCCTGCCTCCGCAGCGTCCACAAGTCCGGTGAGTTGGGCACCCTTGTACCTGCTGGCCGGGTCCCCTCGAGCCGGTTGGGGTGAGTGGCACCATCCCGTTGCGGTGACACCGGGAGCGCGGAGGCGTTTGCAGTCTTCTCCGTGGGTTGCAGAGTTCCTCCGTCCCTGGGGGACGGCCGAGTACCCGCTGCCCGCGGGGGCCGTCTTCGCTCTGGTGCATCCCTGTGGCTCGGGAGCGCACGGCGGGCTCGCTTCTCTGGGAAGTGCTGAGTTGTTAGTTCTCTGCAGGGAGGCTTTGCCCAAGGAGGGTGCAGCGTTTCCTACAGGGTCCCCCCGACCCCTCTTGCTTGCAGGAGCGCAGCCAGCAGCCTTGGGAACAGCCCCTGAGACTCAGCAAGCTCCTGCCACTCGGCATCGCTTCGTGGCTGGCTGCACCCCCGGACCCAGAACCCCTTCCCAGGGCGTGCACAAGCCCTGCTTCCCCTTCCCGCGGGGGTATGGGTGCCTCCCCGCGGCAGCCGGCCCGGGGGGATGCTGGTGGGTGCCCCGGGGGACGCCGGCGGCCCCAGGTGCGGGTGCTGGGGTGCGGGTGCTGGGCTGGCGGGTCCCCGGGCGGTGGCAGCAGAGCTCTGTGCTGCAGAGGCGGCCGCACGAAGCAGGAGCTGCTCCAGCTTGATCTGCGCCGGCAGCCTGCGAGCGGAGCGGGGCGGGAGCAGGGGGCTGGGGGCCGCAGCGGTGGCCGGGGTTGCGTGGGGAAGGGGCGAGGGGTGGCTGTGCAGGATCCGGCTCTCCTGGCACCCCGTCCTAGGCCAGCCGAGCCTTGCTGGATGATGCTGTCCAGGCACCGAGGGCTCCCTTCCTGGGGCTGCTGTTGTCAGGGTCTGGTCCGAGAGTTTGGGGGGCTCTTCCCTATGTGTGTGCCCCCCAAGGAGAGGCCCAGCCTCACCTCCCCGTGTGCGATGGGGACCGTACCCTGCCGGCGTGGTTCTTCCCCGCAGAACCGGCGCTTTGGTGCCAGCTCGGGGGAGCGCTGCCAGCACGGGGTGCTGCCCCGTGGGGTGCGTACAGGCAGCAGCAAGCTGGGGGGGACGTTCCCTTTTGGAGCAGCTGGGGGGAACGGTGAAACCCCCTTTCACAGTCTAAACCCCTTCCCAAGGGCTCCCTTCCTGGTCCTAGCCTGGGGCGATGGTAGTGGACTGGTTTAGCTGTGGCCCCTGCTGGGAGTCCTGGCCTGGCAGGACCCTTCTGTAGGAGGACCCCGGTCCTGCCAGCCCCCCAGGGTTTGGGGACCCCAGACCCCTCTGCCTGGCTCCCGTCCCCTCTCGGCGGCTCCTCCAGTGTTGCTCCATGCCAGAGGCTGGGGGAGACGGGGGATGAACCCTGCTGGGGTGTAGCTGCCAAGTTTTCGGCTGGGCTTTGCAGGTCCAGAGCAGCCCCTGGGGACAGGGCTGGCAGTGAGGAGGGTGATGTGACGTGGTTTCAACGAGGGGCAGCTTTTGGGGACCAGCAGTGTCCCCCATTACCATTGCTTGGCATGACATGTTCCAGGCAGGGGGTCCCTGTGCCCGAGCAGGGAGGTGGGGACGGCTGAACCCAGCCTGGCACTTCTGGTGGAGCACGAGTTCCCCCACGCTCTTTAACTCCCTGAATCCAGCTCCTGCCTGCGCTCCTGCCCTCCTTCCCTTTGGCATTTTCACTAAGTCTCTCCACTATTTGAGGAAGGGCATCGATGCCTCCCTCGGAGCCCGGGGAAGGCTCTCAGCCTGCTCTTTGTTTAAACACTTTTGACTTTTAAAGCCCGTTGCAAACAAATACTGCTTTACTCGCCGTGCTGGCTCAGCCCAGCCCCTGCATCACCCCTCCTGCCCCTCCACTTGGTCGGCCAAGGGAATTCCCCTGCGCCCCGGTAGGACCCGTGCTTTGGAAAATCCACGTGAGCCTTCGGCTCAGCAGTTGCAGTGAAGATGCTAAAACACCTCGTGCCCCTCCAGTGGTGTCTGGCTGGCAGAGATGGGGGGGTACTGGGGGGCTGCGGGATGCTCGCTGCTTGATTTGCTTTTTAATGGGGCAGGTGATGGGGCTGCCAGCCCCCCGGCGGGACGTGGCTTGGTGGTCCATTGGGTCCCCGCGGGAGGGAGTTTGCTGCTATCCAGGCACCGTGTGCGTTTGCCTTCCCCAGCGCTCTCTTGAACTCCGTCCATCATCGCGCTGCTCCCGGGCGGGCTGCGGGCTGGGCCGCGCGGCGAGGGCTGCCGTTTCATCCCTCCGGCATTGCAGAGATGTTGCAGTGGCCGTTCCTGCTCCGCCGGGGCTGGAGGCTTGGGCTCCGCAGTGCAACGGTCCCTGGCGTTACTGGCCGGCGTGGGTCCCTGCTGTGCTGGCACCATGTGTGCTGCTGCGGAAATCCCTGGCGCATCGTTCAATGGATGGCACAAGCCTTGGGGACAGGGAGGGGACGGGCAGCTTGGGGCACTGTGGAGCCCCTGCCAGCCCGGAGAGATGCAGGAGCTCCCCGGGCAGCGGAGGAGACCAAATCTCCCTCAATTTCCAGAGGATCTGGGTGCAGAAAGCTCCAGGCGTGTTGGCAGATGGTCTCCTTGTATCCCACTCCGTACAGCTGCGTGTCCCCTGCCTCTGCGCTGGTGTTTCCCTGCCTGGAAGAGCCTTTGCCGAGTCAAATGGCCCCGTCTCAGCAGTCCCCCTGCTTTTTGCCCCCTGGGAAAGGGGGAGCACAGCCCCTGCCCCTCTTCTGCAGGTGGGGAGATGGGAGCGGTTGGTACCTCTGGCCGGGTCAGGGCAAGATGCTCACTAGCTGCCCAGGCTGCAGTTGGGTGGTGGGAGCAGATCGTCCCACCCAGCTGCTCAGGGCCGGATCCGAGATGCACCGTGGTCCAGGCAGCGCGTTTTGGTGGGCTGTGGGGATGGGGAACTGGCAGAACAGCGTTTCTGGAACGCTGGCAATGTCCCCCCGTGCTGTTGGGACCGAGCAGCGAAGGGGCTGTAGCTCTCCCATCTGGGGTGCACTAAGGCTGCGTCCGTCCATCCACCCACCCACCCACCCATCCGTCCGTCCGTCCGTCCCCCAGCTGCATTTCAGCAGATGCCGAGCTGCTGGCTGGCTCCAGGTCTTGGCAACTGGCCACCAGCTTTGCCCTGCCTGCAAGCTTGGCCAAGGCAGGTCTACACCGGCTTCGAGAGCTGGCCTGGCTTGTGGAGCCACGTCCCTTTGCTGTGTGTCCCCTGGGGCTCCGTGTGACGGACCACCAACCCTCCGTTGAGGGTTCTGGAAATCAGCTGCGTTGCCTCGATCCTTGCAGCCCCCGGGAGCTGCGTTACGCCTGGCTGGACCCCCCCAGCCGGGGGCCTGGGGGGTTTGCATGGCCCTGAGGAGCCGGCTGGGTGCTGGGGGGGGTTTGAAAAGCATCTCAGGATGGCAGCGATGGTCTTTCGGGTGCAGTGCCGGGATCTCGGGTCCATGGGGTTATCGCGGCCCCTCCAGAAGGAACCCCAGATGTACCACGCTGCGATGGACGTGGCTTTTTATCTGCATTTTATCTCCTTGTAAACAGAGACGGTCCTAGTCTGAAAATATAATTAATGAACAAGTCGCTGCCTCTTTAAAACATCATGTAATTTCTTTGCAAGTGCAGCAGTGGTCGATTTTTAGAAGCCAAGATTAGTATTAATAAAGCAGGAATGAGGTACAGTATTAACCTTTTCCATCAATCTCTATTTATTGAGCTGTTAATTAGAGACATCTAATTTCCCAGGCCAGTTCTGCCTGGGCATGGGGGCTGGGAGGAGGCAGGGAGGAAGCAGGATGCTGTTTTATCGCTTAAATGCTGATGAATTTTGCCTGGATGGAGTTTGATGGTGGGGAAGGAGCCCCTTTGCATACCGAGCATCCTGGGGGCAGCTCCAGCAGCAGGGAAAGCCCCGGAGCAGCTTATAAAACAAAACAGTGTTATATTTATCAAATATAGTGGCAGCCCTATATTAAACCCCTGCTTTACTGCGTTAACAAGTCTGTATTGGATTTTTCTCAGCTGCGAAACCTTACACTTGGCAGCGGTATTTTATTAGCAGCCAAGGCGTCGGTTTTGAACTTGAAGCGGGATTAATTTGTTATTAAGTAAGAGCGGAGCGGGGCCGCTGCGGATTGAGGAGTTGATGGCGTGTGACTAGTGAGTTATGCGTGGAGGTTATTAGCTGTCCTATGGGGAAAAATGATCCGGCGCTGAATATTTATGAGTCGTCCCGGCTGCGGGTGGCTTGGGGACGGCGCGGGGGCAGGCAGGGCGAGAGGAGCCCGGGGAGGCTGCGTGTACCCGGGATGGGGCACGGGCTGGTCCCTGCCTGCGATGGGGCCGAAGGGCTGGGTGATACCGGGGTTTATTTTGCCCCATGGCGAGGGTGGGATCGCCCCAGATGCTGGTGCTGGGAGAGGTGGCTGCAGCCACGGGGGTTTCCCTCGCTGTAAAGCATGCCAAGATCTTGCTCCGCTTTTGCGCGTGTCTCCGTTTGGTTGGAGATGCCTTGGGGGAAGGAAGAAGAGCGATCGCAGCATCTCCCAAGGAGCAGTCGGGGTGCAGGGCTGCTTCGGGTACGGCTCCTCCTTTGGATGGGACCCGCTGCCCCAGCTCCCTAAAGGGCAGTAAATGATTCCCAGCATTTTGTTTTAGGAAATCAAAGCAAAACTTGCTATTTGTCTTTTGGAACAGGGGGAAAACAGCTTTTCTGGTGACACTTAGCCATCTCTCTGCATCTCTTGATCTCCGCTGCATCCCGACGGCAGGCACTCCTCTCCACCTCCTCCCAGGAGTTTGTTTTCTTGTTTATTTTAATGGAGTGGTTCAAAAAAAGCTCCTTCCCTAATGAAGTACGGTGGAGTGAAGGCTGAGCTAAGCAGGGCGGCAGCGGCAGCACCGAGGGGATTAACGAAGCCAAATCTGGCCAAGGAGAGCATCTCTCCTTTCGTGCTGGTGGCCAGGGCTCGGTGGCAGCCGGGAGGGGAGAGGCGGCCCGTGGCTGAGGGGCAGTGGGCGGCCGTGGCGGCTGCTCATTTCGATATGCAATTAATATTCCCTATCTAAAGAAAACAAAGAGGCTTTTACGAGCGAACGGGCGGCCTTGCAGTGCCGTCAAGGCAGGTAGAGCTTGGGGAAGTTGAGTTGAGTTTGCTTTTGTGCGAGCTCTTCCCTCGCTTTTCTGGCTGGGAATCGGCTCTGGCAGAGCAGCAACGCCCAGGGGAGCCCTGGGGGGATGAAATCCGAAAGTGTTTAACACGCTTTGCAGAACGAAGAGCTCGGGGGATTTTTTTTTTGGTTATTTTTGCTTTCAAGCGCGTTCTCGGTTTAAGCGTATCTCATCTCACGGAGTGCCCGTTACCTGCAGCGCGTCTGTAAGCAACCGTGTGTTGAAAATACATTTCCCCAGCTTATCTGGGGTATTTTTAGCCCTGACGCACCCACCAGCCCCCAAACGGGTTATTTTTTGCTCTCAAGTGCATCAGCCATGTTATGACACGGCTGAGCGGCGAAGGGGACAGCAGCGAGGGGGGGACGCGGTGGCCGCGATGCCACAGCCGAGCGTCAGGTCGCAGGAAGCAGCCTTGGCTCTCCTTCGTTAACCGCTGCTAATTACTGCTGGGGATGGGAGCGGGGGGACGCAGCATCCGGGCAGTTTTGAGTTATGTAAATCTATGCATGCAGAGCAACCAATGGGGGAGCACCTTGATTTGCATACATGCATGCTGATTTGCAAATCCCTGGCTGTGGGTTAATTAACTGGAGGGGACGATGGCTTGTGGGAGGATTTAATTCACTTTAATTCACGGCCTTGCGTCCTCCCTCACCTATGCCCGTGCACGGCCACGGCTGCACTCTCCCCAGCCCCGGGCTCTGCGTGAAGCCAGGTGCCACCAGCCGGGGAGGCCTCGGGGACCGGTGGCCACCGGTGGCCTTGGGGACGAGGAGATGGTCCAGCTACATGGCACGGGTTGAGCACCCAGCTTTGCTGGCGCGTGGGTGCAGGCGCCCGCGGGCAGGGTGGCCTTGCCGGAGGTGGCACGTCCCTGTGCAGAGCCGTGTTTCGGGGCGGGGGGGGTGACACGCTCCAAGCCGTCACCTGCCGTGTCCCTGCTTGGGCTGGGCTGGTTCAGCGAGGAGGGGGCTCGTGCGTGGCTTTGGAGATGCACAAACATCCCGGCAGCGCTGTCCTGGCAGAGGCGAGGCTTTCCTACGGCAGGATTTTTTCCTTAATTAATAAAAATATAAGGAAGGGCGTTAACTTGCTGGGTCAAAGGGCTTTTCATAGCAGCTGGAGAAGCAACTCTGCAAGCAGCTGGATAGGACTTGCTTTATTTTTTATTTTTATTTTCTGCTTTGGGAGAACGATTCAGGAAAACTCCTCGTCCCCCTTTTCCCCTGGAGCTTTTTTTTCGATCCAGTCCTAAAGCTTTCATTTCCAAAGCCCTTTCCTCCTTTCCTTTTCCTCTGGAGCTTGAAATAAAATGTTTCCCTTGAAAAGGCTGGGGAGAGAAGAGGCCGGGCAATTAATAATCAAAAAGGGGATGGGGAAGGAGCCGTTTTAAAATAAAGAGATTACGGTTTTATGTTGGTTTTCTTAGCGGAGGCGATCAAAAGGAGTCGGCGCAGGGACCTTGAATTGGGTCTGTCGCTTTGGGGCTGTGAAGTTGCTGCCAACAGCCCTTCGCTCGTCTCTGCGCTGGTGGAGATGAATAATTAGAAGCAGAGAGGAGCCCCACTTAATTACAGTCCCCCTCCTCTATGCAAATGGCACAACTGGCTGGCACGGGGGGGTTTGCAGGGGTGAGGTGGGGGCATCAGCCTTGGCCAGGCGAGGGCTGTCCCATCCCCGTGCTGCGTCCTGGGGTGGCGGTGGGAAGATGGGTGATGATGGGGGGACGCACGTGGGGGGCTCCGGCAGGGAAACGCGTGGGCAAAGCGCCTCTCTAACCCTGGCAAAGCAGTTGTTTGGCTTTGCGCGCGCGTAACGCGGAGAAGCTTCTTGCTGGTGTTTCTGGGGGGGATGCGGTGCCAGGGTGGGGACCGCGTGGCTTCTGCCACGCCACACGGCCACGTCTGTGTGCTCTGTTGCAGGCGGCAGCCTCTCCAAGCAGGACTGGACCATCCAGTGGCCCACGACAGAGCCGGGGAAGGAGAACAGCCCTGGGTGCCAGCCGGAGCCGGGGCAGTGGGGCAGGACGCACCTCTCTCAGAGCCCCAAGGTCCAACCCAAGTGCGGGCAGCATCACTGCCACGCGGGCTCGCCCCACGGACCCATGTACACCCACGTGGACCGGCTGACCGTGGAGGGTCACCCAGGGCTGTGCCCACCCGTGGAGTCCGGCCACCGCTCCCTGCCGCCCTCCCCGCGCCAGCGACACGTCGCTCACACCCCTCCGCGTACCCCCAACATCGTGACCACGATGACGCCGCCGGGCACGCCGCCAGTACGCCGGAGGAATAAACTGAAGCCCCCTGGGACGCCCCCGCCCTCGTCGCGAAAACTGATCCATCTCATCCCCGGCTTCACTGCGCTGCACCGGAGCAAGTCCCACGAGTTCCAGCTGGGGCATCGCGTGGATGAGGCGCACACCCCCAAGTAAGTGGGTGCCCTGGGGTGCTGGGGTGCGGTGGGGTGATGAACCCCATCCCAGCTCCTTTGGAAAAGTGCTTTGGTCCCTAAATGTCGGGGCGCGGTGTCTTTTTTTGTTTGTTTTTGAGCTTTGAGGTAGAAAAGCCCTTTGCAGCTCTAGCAGGCAGCGGGGATGCTGCTGGGACAGTACTGGGACTTTGCTCCCCTGGAACCCCATTTTGGGAGCGTGGGGTGAGCAGGGAGCACTGAGGGGCTCCAGGGCCGCCGCTCAGCGAAGCCCGCGTGTGCCGGAGCGTGGCCCCGTGGCACGCGTGGGTCGGACGGTGGGATTTTGCAGCTGCAGCGCGGGGATGCGCAACCTGGCCCTAAGAGCCGCGGGTGGGCGTGAGTGCATGCGAGAACGAGATGGGAAGAATCATCTTTCAGCTGAAACGTGGATATTTTATATACTATGCTTTATATTCTGGAGACCTCCCCAGTGTCTTTTCCATCCCTGCTGGTGCCTGCAGAAGGCTCGTCAGTCCCCGGCCGTGCTGCGGCTCCTTCCCGCTGCTCTTGCTCTTCGGCTCCGGTGCCGGCAGAGGCTGCTGCTGTGCAGGGAAAGGGCTCCCCGGCACCCACACGCTCCCTCTCCATCTCCTTGGGGCTCTTTTGGTGGCCGTGCTCGGAAAGCCCTTCTGCTGCCTCGGCGTGGGGTGGCGGAGGGGACCAGTGCCACCTCGGGGCATCGTCCCCTCTCCCTGAGGATGCGTCAGGGTGGAGCATGGCTGCTAGCCTCCCAAAACAGATGCCCCAGGACAAACCGCGCTGCTTGTCCTCAAATTTGGGGTTCTTAGAAAAGAAGGCCGTGCCAGAAGCCCAGGCAGAGTCCCCTGAGGGATGTGGTGGGAGCGGGGGAAAGCTTGGCTACCCTGGCACGGCGGCGCAGACCCTCAGCCCGGCCCCCGAGGCAGCTGTGATGCTCGGGCAGCTCTGGCTGGGGCACGTGAAGGGTTAAAATCCGCTGCCTGCATGGGGTGCTCCTGGCTGCCAGCCCCTCATCCCCCCGTCTGGGCAGGGGCAGGCTGGAGGGGGTTTGGGGCGGCAGATGTATCTGGTGGCCGCAGCATCGCGGCGTCACTTGTTTCCCCGTCGCGTCCCCAAGGCTGTGGCAGCTGCTGGGCTGCGGTCGTTACATGAAATGAGGGTGGTCATCCTTCTCCTCCGGGCTCAGAGCTTGCGGTCTCTAAGGGCTTTTGGAAATTAATTTATTTCAGCTGGACGATGCCTCCTGTATGGTCACCCTCCCCCTCGTGCTTCGGCACCGGAAAGTCGTATTTACTTTGGTCCGTCCCCAGCGAGCATCACCACGTTTGCAGGAGCAAAGCCTTAGTGAGCAGCCCGTCTCCTCTCATACTTTTATTTGCATTTCAGCATCCGATCCAAGCTCTACCCTTTGCTAACACGGCAGGTCTCACCGAGGGCAAAGTGTGCCTTTGGTTCCCCCGAGCCGTTTGATCCCCACCGTGGTCATTGCACGCCCCAGGTCACCCTGACATGGATCTGGGGCGAGGTTTGGACACGGGTGTCTGGACCTTATTCCAGCAAACCCTTTGGCCAGTGATTCCCCGAGCCAGCCGGGGACGGGATGCCTCGACTTTCCTGCAAGGGGAAAGAGCAGGGCAGGGCGTGGAGAAGGAAATCGTAAACAGGGTTTGCATGAACACGGTCACGTCCCCTCTTCCTTCATCGGTCTCTACTTTCCTTCAGTCCCTGCCCGACCGCGTCCCGTTTGCCCGGCACCTCTGGTGCTCCCCTTCCCCTGGTGCTGGGCCACCTTAGGTGACGCAACTTCAGTTCACGGTTGGTGAATTATTAGAGGGAAGAGAGAGCCAATATTAACAGGGCTCTGTTGTGCTAGCGTCCTACCGGGGGTTCATCGTGTCTATGCGGAAGGACCCAGGCTCCCGAAAGCCGCTCGGAGAACTGGGGAGGTTAATTTTCTCTAATGGCACTTAATGATTTTTCAGGAGGCAACCACTAAATCCTGCTTGCTAATCCCATTAGTGTTTCGGGATAGTAATTAGTGCATTAAAGAGGCAGCTTCTTCTTTTTTCCCCTTTTCTCTAGCAGAGGCGTGCTGAAGTTTTAGCTGTTTATTAGCCTAAATGCGGTGGCTAACGCTTTGCCTGGCACAGAGAAAAAGTGGCTTTTTGGGGCTGTTATCAGCTAATTCTTATTTTATGGCAGCGTCTGTGCAACGCGCGTGCATTGGAGGGTAGGTTTTTTTGTTGTCATAACTTCTGTGGGGTCTGAGTCCTCTGTGCTCTCCGCAGGAGGGAAGTTTCCTCCTGACCTCAAACATGAAATGGAGCTCATCCCTGAGAAATTATTTCAAGCCTTCTCTGATCAACCCCTTCTGGTTTTAGCTGTGCCAGTGGGCTCTTGGTTTGCTTCGGATCGTGGCTTCCTGTTCCCTGTATCGTGTCCCAGCATGGAAAAGAGGTGGTAGACCTGCAGCGCTGATAGCCTGGGGACACTGCTGGGGACCCCATGTGCTGGGTGGGATGTCCTGGGGCGATTTTGGGTCTAGATTTACCCCACAGTGCCTCTTTGCAGACCGCTCTCTGGTGGGACCCATCTGAAACCCTCCCAAGAGGCAGGCTGGTGTCCCTCAGGCTGATTTATCTCCTCGCCCCGTCTCAGGACGGGATGAAATGAGCTCTGGGGAGCCAGGGATGCAAAAGCAAAAAGCTCTCTCCCCATGAGCTGTGGGTCAGTATTGATGGAGGGAAGCTGTTGGGGTGCTGCGGGGCTGTCCCCACAGATTTTCCATCTCAGCGCAGGCACAAAAGTAAACCACCACCATATATCTGGGACAGCAGTAGCAGTGACGAGGTCTTCTGGAGCAAGGCCACCATGTACCACTTGACTCTCGATGACAGCTCATAAGTTTGCTTGCATTTTGTGTTTCGGAGCTTATTTCTAGGGTTTAATCCATCATTTTTGTATGCTGAAATCTTCTGAAGCAGGGGTTAATTTTTTTGAGCTTACAGCCTCAGATTTTCCTGCACGGAGCCTCCAGCTGTTGACCATAACTCTGGGGTATGGAACATTACTCCTAAAAAGATCCCCCGGCTTCCATAAATCCACAGTCCATAAACATCTCATGAATGGTCTTGAAACGGAAACAAAACATTTAGAGTGGTTGATAATATAATGCCCATTTAATACCTCATGAATTCCACGGGCCATTTAAGTCTTTCATGGATAGTTAATGATTATTCATCAGCAAGAAGTCAGAACAAAAAAAAGAAACTCTGAATGGAAGGTCTTAAAAATACATTAGTTGGGGAACAAAAGTCAAGCTAGTTAAGAGCGAGCTCAAGAGCATGTGTTAACCCTTGGAAGGGGGCATATCCTAGATCCTTGGAAGGATCTAGCCTCTGGAGGCAAGATCTGCCCTGGGGTGTCCTGCCCCAAAGCGGTGGTTGGGTGGTCTTCATCCTTAGACCCATGCAAAGGGCAGGTGAGCCCAAAACCTCATCCGCTTCCCAGCTGTGGTTCCTTTTGCTGCTCTGGTGTCTGGCCAAATTAATGAACTCCATGGCCTTCAAAGAGTAGCCTCCGGCAAGCAGCTGGGGAGGGAGGATCAGAGCGTATCGATGGTGAATTAAAGCAGCATGACCTGACATAGCTGAGCCCTGGAGGCAATGCTGAACTCTCCCGAGAGCTAAAATGAAGCATCTGCTGGAGACAACAAGCAGTTTTTGTGGTGTACCTAGGTCAGGTTTGGGCTGGGAGGAGGCTCCTCCAGCTCAAGGCAGCTTTATTTTAGGTAAGCTTTCAGTGAAGTCTCCTTATCCTTTATCGTTGCAATCGCATTCAAGGCATGGATGCAGATACAGTTAGGTGTTCTGGTGGAAAAGGCTGTTTATCCAAAGCCTTATGATGGACATCTTCCTTGCCTTTAGCCGTGTTGACACTGAGGTGGTTTTTTGGTACTGTTTCACAAAATCAGCATGAGGATATCCTGGATGAATGAAGTCAGGCGTGAAGTTCACATCTGATCTGGTGATAGAGCATGTACCCATTTTCTTCTTTTCCTTTTCCCTTGTATGATTTCCTACTCTGAGCCAACTCTAACTTGACGCTTTCTCTGTTGTGGGGTTGGTTTTTTCCATCCCACGTAACAGAAAAACCCCTGAGAACAGCATATCTCCTGTGGCACTTGGCCAAGGATCCTACCTGGGGCATCTAGGCAGCGAGGTGAAAGGCTGAGTCATAGACTTGCAGAAACCTAGGACCAGAGGTCTTCTCCACCGTCCCCACCACACCGAGCAGTTAGACTGTCCCTCAGAGTTAATCATCTACGCTGGTCTGAAATGCTACTGAGTGATAGGCCATTTATTCTGCTGCTCTGCAACCTTTATAATAATGAAGTTTTCCCTTGTATCAATTCCAATCAGTGCTTCTACCCGGTAGATCAATTATTTGATATTCTGCATGGGCTGGATTTGACAGAGCGGCATCGAGATAGCTCTTGTGCCTGGTGTCTCTCTGACATTTCCCAGGCTTGGAAAGGCAGGTGGGCTCTTGGCTTTGGGGCTGAGCAGGAGACTGATATTTGTAGAGGTGGATGCAGCGGGACACTACCAACGCGTGCAAGTAATCCATATGCAGCGTCTTCAGCGTTGTGTTATTCACCCTGTATGGTGTCTGAAAATGTAGAGACCTGCCTGGTACTTCTGCAAGGGGGAGAGCATTGAAGTGAGGGAATTTGGAGAGCAAAATGACCAGCATCTCTCTCTGTTTCCAAATAATCTTTCTGATTAATCTTGGTGCCTTTGATGGTGAGTCAGGGCTGTGGAGTTTTGCACAGGTCCTGGATTGTCTCCAGCTCTCTCAAAGTATGGTCTGCATACCGCATCTTGACAGTGATGGGTAGCCTCCGTAACAAACTGGCTCTCTGCTGCAATTATCCCACTGCTCTGGGCTGCGGTTCTCCTTAGGTATGTCATTAATGTTAATTACTGCTGTGGTATTCCATCAAGAGGAGCAGGAGCTTTAACATGCTTGGAGGAGAAACTTTTCACCGTGTCCTTTAATGAGAAGTTGAGCCTCCTTTCGCCACTTTGAAAACAGAGAGCGTGATTATGAATTTAGATAAGGATTAACATCTCGGGGCGGGGGGGGTGGGATGAGAGGCGGCAGAGCTCTCCTGCTGCCGTCACCATTGCCTGGTTTGCTGCCTCCACGGTGTCTGCACGGGAGGGGAGGGCATGGAGAGGGCAGGTGCTGTGGGCAACGTCCCGGAGTGGTGACCAGGAGATGGATTGACCACTGTTGGTCATGATAGGACGACATGCTTGAGCTCTTCTCAGCTCTCTCTTCCAGCTGCAGCTATGGAGGGAAGACATGAAGCAGCTCCTCTGCCCTCTTCTTTGTGGCCCAAGAGGTTGGTGAGCGTATTTCACCACCATCCTGCAAGCCCCCACTGACCCGCTGCTGTGGCCAGCCCAGTGCCCAAGCAGGTGGTGGGTTGGCCAAGCGCTCCGGTGCCTTCCTTGGCAATAATGAAATGAAAACCGAGCAGGCAGGGAGAGCAGGCTTCCCAAAAAGCCATGAGACTGCTCTGACTTTTCTCTTTCAATTAAAGAGCTGCCCAAGCCCACCATGCATCAGCAACCTCGGATCCAGAGGCAGCCTGCAAGCAAACCACAGAGAAAAACCGCCCCAAGTCTCTTCTGAGATGAAAAGTTTGCAGAGCTGTCGTTAGTGTAATGAACCTCCACCTCGGGGCTCTCCAGCCGTGGCCAGCCCATGCTTTTCCCTCCAGTGATGTCGTTTTTTGAGAATTGCCTCCCAAAACAGGTCTGGGTGTGTGCACGGGTGCCTGGGCCACGCCGGCGTTGCTCTTCTCACGTTAATGCAAGTGGTGTAGGCAAGTGCTTAAGTTGATCACATCTCTTCTCTTAGTTGAGTTTTGCAAGCGTGGTGGTGATGGTTGCTGGGAAATGGAGTCTTATACCGATGGAGAGCTCTGTGGTCTTCAGCCCACTCATTCCTCTCCTACGAGGACAGGCTGAGAGGGTTGGGGTGGTTCAGCCTGGAGAAGAGCAGGCTCTGGGAGACCTTATAGCAGCCTGCCAGTACTTAAAGGGGGCTGACAAGAAAGATGGGGACAGACTTTTTAGCAGGGCCTGTAGCGATAGGACAAGGGGTGATGGTTTTAAACTAAAAGAGGGGAGATTCAGACTAGAGAGGAGGAAGACATTTTTTACAGTGAGGGTGGTGAGGCACTGGCCCAGGTTGCCCAGAGAGGTGGTGGATGCCCCATCCCTGGAAACATTCAAGGTCAGGTTGGACGGGGCTCTGAGCAACCTGATCCAGTTGAAGATGTCCCTGCTCGCTGCAGGGGGTTGGACTGATGACCTGTAAAGGTCCCTTCCAACCCAAACCGTTCTATAGGTCTATGATTTGGTGGGGAGGAAAAAAAAATGCCCAGAGCTGGCCCGCCTGGCTGAGGTCGTGTTGTGGGATGGAGAAACCCACTCATCTGGGTGCAAATGAGGGACACCCCGGGGCTGAACCAGTGTGGAACGGGCTCCGGCAAAAGGAGACTCAACCTCACCATCATTGGTTGCCCACAGCCGGTGGTGCTCATCAACCACCGCCCTTGTGTGTCCCTCAAAGAAACGTAACGGTGGAAATAAAGAAAACAGAAGGGGTTTAATGAGAAACAGGACCTGCTTCAGAATCCTGGCAATTAGCTCCTCGAGCTCCTTCCACGCAGCAGCCTGCGTCTGCTCCGAGCGTTGTTCCTGCTGCCCTCCTGCAGCACCGTCTTGTCAGTGCACGAGTCCCGGGAGGGGGAAAAAAACCTGTTTGGCTCGAGCTCCCTTCAAAGAATTTCCCAGCTTTGTAATTTGCAGCTGTAATAAAAAGTTACGCTTTGTGCTACGAAAAGAGAATAATAGATCAGTAAGACTTGAACCTTAAAATTCAGCCATCCAGGGAAGCGGGACAGGCACTTGGATAAATATTTAACTGTCGAGGCTTTGATATGAAGAACCTGCTTTTCCTCTGGCTGGAGGAGGAGGGGTTTGTTGCCTCTTACGGTAATGAGGAGGATAAATGTAACATCTGGTGGATATTCTCTATTTTTTTTTAATATCAAGCTAGTATTGCATAGAGCTTGTTCAGATCTGGGTGTATAATGAAGAAATTTCATCTGTTCAGACAGGTTCAAATAATCCACTGGCTTTACCTGTGTGTTTGCCTTGAACCCTGAAAACGCTAAAGCAGCCGGTGCCGTCCTTGCTGCTCGGGGAGGGACGGGTGACAGCACCGGCCGTGATGCTGTATGTTTATTCTCATCATGAGAGGTGACCTGGGGCCTCCTTTTCTGGCTGTGATGGCTCCAGCCATGGTAGTCTTGCTCCAGACACCCCAAGCCTGTTGGTTTGGATAAATATTTAACTGTCGAGGCTTTGATATGGAGAACCTGCTTTTCCTCTGGCTGGAGGAAGAGGGGTTTGTTGCCTCTTACGGTAATGAAGAGGATAAATGTAACATCTGGTGGATATTCTCTATGTTTTTGGTAATATCAAGCTAGTATTGCATACAGCCTGTTGGGCTCTATGCAATGATATGAAGCCTGTTGGCTTGGGGATGCTCGTGCCGCTTGGCCAGGGAAGTTGCCTGGATTTTTGTGGTTTTTTGGGAATCCCTGAAGAGAGGAGTTGGGTTTTGCTAGCCATGTGCCAACACGGGAACCCAACAGGAAGGGAGCAGAAGTGGCAGCTGCTCTTGTGTTAAAAAAAATGCAAGAGTAAATTTGTGGGGTTTCCTCCTTTTTTTTGTCATTGCACATGGGTGCTGCTTGCTCAGGATGGAGGTGAGCGCCTGGTGTGGACGGGCAGAGCCTCGCAGGCTGCTGAGGCACGGGGGAAGCGCTTTACTTTCTCCTTCCTCTGATTTAATACAGAATATTGGGCAATTAAGCCAGTCAAAAGGCCATAAATCTTCTGGGCTGAATCCTGACCAAGGCTGTGCACTTCAGGCCAGGCAGCAGCGATCTTTAATCCTTTGCAGAGTGCTAACTGAAATACCGATGAGAGGATTTTTTTTTTTCACTCTATTTCCCTTCCTTTAAAAGAAATGCTTGCGTTGAAATTGGAGTGCGCTGGAGAGGAGCAAAGTGGTGAATAAAACATAGTCTGGCACAGTCAGCTGCAGGGCCAGCTCACCTGTTTCGGCTAAATTTTAACTTTGAACCTCTTCTAATTCTTTTTATTACAATACTATTGGCAAGTGGCAACAAATGCCTGCAGAGCAGGTAGTTATTTACCCGATTTCCATCTTTTATTTAAGAAGTGGGCACAGAGAAGCGAATGCTGCCAGGGTGCAGGGGATGGGGTGGTGCGTCCCGTTCGGGATGGCTGCGGGTCAGCCGTAGCCCTGGGCAGAGCCGTACGCCGCAGCATCACGGGGCTGACAGCCCTATAGCTGTTGCATCTCTGCTCCCCATAACATAAAGGTCCCCCTGTGCCCATCCTCATATTCCAACTTCTGCTGGTGAGCGCTCGCTTTCCCAGCGCGTCCTGCTCTTCCAGCCTGTGAATCACCTGGGGACATCCCAGCTGCTTCGTGCTTTTGCACAGCAAAGCTCCGTGCGTCCTCACTGCTTAACCTTTCTCTCAGGAACCCTATAGCATCCATACCGTCCCTGCGGCCCGGCTCGCACCGCAAGCCCCTGTCAATCCCTGCCCTCCCGCTGGGCTCCGATGCACGTAGAGCCTCGCTGGGCTGAAAGGAGTGACGGGCCCTTTGTCCTGGGTGTCTGCTCGTGTTTTTCACCGCCTGTTGAAACCCTCTATTTTTTTTTTCTGAAGCCGGTGATAAGCATTTGACTGATTCCCCAGAGCAGGCGGGGATGAGCCATTCAGTCTGGATTGACACCTAAAGGGATTTGCATTAAGCGCTTCAAACTAGCTGGGCTTTTTTTTTTTTTTTTGATTTATTTGAAAACCATCATCATATATTTAGCAAATTCTTGCATGAAATTATGTCCCTAATAGTTGGCATTTACCTGTCTGTGCGTGGAATCACTCGCTCCCGGCGAGCGGCACCGACTTTCCCGAGCGTCCATGTCAGCCTGCGGCAGAAACGAGCCCTGATGCTCCTGTGAACTCTGGTTTCGGGGGGCTCGGGTGGGGGGTGCTCTGTCTGGTGTCCCCCCCGGGAGATGCACGGGGAAGACAAGGATAAAAATGCGGTTTTTTTGGGCCATGCAGAGGGTTAGGGGACGGTGAGAGGCAACAGAGCGGGGCAGGATGACAGGGGATGCTGTGGAGGGTCTGCAGGTCCAGGAGCAGCCGTGGGGCTCGCAATGTGGGAAGGGCTGAGAGCCGGTGATCTCGGGAAGGGTTTGGGGAGCCGCGGGCTGCGTGGGGCAGGATCTGGTCCCGCCTCGCTGGTGGGGAGCCTGGCACTCCTGCAGCGAGGGGTGCTTGGTGCTTGCAGAGCCTCCGGGGCTGCCCAGCTTTGCAGCCTCTTGCAGCGGGGCTGGGGCTGGGACAAGTGTGGAGAGGGGACCCAAGCCTCCCGGAGTGGCAAACAAAATAGTCGGGATGTTCAGATTTGGGGATCTGCTCCGAAGCTGCCAGGAAAGGAGCCCTGGTCCCTGCGGCGGCACTTTTCCTGCCATCCCTGGGGGTGGCAGGGGCTTGCTGTAGTCACCCCAGGGTGTCTCCTAGATTTTGGGGGGCTTCAAGCCTAGAGATGGACTGCACGTGGTCCTCTTCACTCCCCGCAAACCCTTTAAAGCCAAAATAAAAAATAGCTGGTATGTAACTAGCTCCCCGCTCCCCCTGCCTGGAGCTTCGCAGCCTCCCCAGCGCGGGCTGGAGTCTCATTTCGGTGGTTGTCCAGCTGTGACTGGAGGAAAATGGCCCTTCCCAGGGGCTGGGAGGTATCGCCACCATCTAAATAGCCCCTTCCGCAGCCCCGCGGCTTTGCAGAGCTGTGCTGCGCTTTCCCTTCTGCTGTCTTTGCTTCTCCATCAGCGTTTCTTGTATAATCAGCGGGATGTATTAGGAGGAGCGCTCGCCTTTTCCACCCCCCCCCCCCCAGCCAACCAGCTGAGAACTTGCCAGCTTCTGGAGCGGTCTGAAATGATGCTTAATGGGGGGATTAGCGCAGCCAACCGCCCCTGAGCATCGAAGCGAGCCCGGTTCGCACCGTGCGCTGGACTTTGCCGGTTCCTTCCGATCCGGCTGGGGCTTGTTTGCCTGAGATCCCCAGCAGCGAGGTCCAGCCTGGCCCCCATCCAGGAAAGGGGGGTCTGCTGCTGTCTCGAGGCTTTATCCCTATGGAAAATTGAATTAAGCTGATGTTTTTCCTTGTTTAAAAAAAAAAAAAAGGCCCCTTTTTCACTTCCACTGTCCTCGCCCGGTTTGGAAGCCCGGCAGGGGGGTGATGCCCAGCGGAGCGGGCTCCTCCTGCCCCCAGGGTGTGGGGTCCGGGGGCTCCGGGCTGTGCTGGGGGGTTTAGGCTGGGAGGACCAGGATCTATTTCCAGCACACACTTTTTCCCCCCCTTGTGCAGTTCTGGCTTGGGTAAATGAGGGAAAATGGAAATGTTGGCCAGAGATGGGTGAAACCGCTCCTGGGAATTGGAAGCTGAGGCCGGTGGCGGTTAGGAGTATAGCCTCCTCCGCCCCGGGGATCTACACCCTTATCTCCGCTACTGCCTGAAAAGCGAGAGACATTACACCCCCGGCACGGAAAAAGCCTAATTTAGGAGCGGCTTGGTGCTCGTGGAGGAGGAAAGGTTTTTGCAGTGGGGCTGGGCTGGTGCGGCCCCGGCTGCGTCTCTCCCAAAGGGTGGTGGCCGCATCCTGCTCTGGGCTGGCACAGTCACTGGCCAAAGCGCATTCCTCTGAGAGCCCAGAGTCCTTTGAGTTTTACCGTGTCCTGCTGGTAGGTTATGGGGAGGGGGCTGTGGCGTATCGTCCCCATCCTGGTGCTCCTTCCGTGGGCTGAGACGAGCACGGGTGGTGCAGGAGCACGGGGCGGTCTGAACGGTTGGACTTGATGATCTTAAGGGTCTTTTCCAACCTAAATGATTCTATGGTTCTATGAAATGGCATTCCCCAAAATGCCTCCCTCGGAGCCCTCTGCAAAGCCCTTGGGGAGGACTCCCTGATGGGCGAGGAGATGCTTCCCATGGGGATGGTTATGGCCCCGTGGCCATGGCTGGTCTGGGGGAGCGCCGCCGGTGTAAGGCCAAGGGGAACTGTCCCAGTTTCCCTCTGGGATGCCGCAATGCAAACGGGTGGATGTAGGAGGCTGGTGAGGAGCGGGCTGTGAGCCCCCCCATGGCAGCAAGTCCCTTATGCGGTGCCCATGACCGGCCTCATCCTGCGCCCCTGCTCCGAAGCCCATGCAGCAAGGGTGGTATTTGACCCTCTTTTTGCACAAGCAGCCCCAAAAGGGGCTTGGTTTGCATGGCAGGGAGGGGTTTGCTCCATGCCCCGCTGGCACCCCGGGTGCCTTGTCCCCAAATCGGTGGTCGTGGCCTTGCGACTGCTCTGGAGCGGCCAAGAGGATGCAGAGAAGCAGAGGAACCGTGTCGCCTCTTGGGGTGTCTTTGCAGCTCATTGTTTGTGCCTTCTGCCGCTTGCAGGACTCCTCCTCCTCCAGCTTTTGGAGTATTTACCGCTGCCTTTGCTGGAGGACGGGGTGGGGGTTTGCTCCCTGGGTGCACCACCCGACCGTGCGTGGTGCTGGGACCCGCTGCCAGCCGGGGGCAAAACCGGGGGAAGCCAGCAAGGGGACAGCCGTGTCCTCTGCAAGCCAGCCACGTGCTTGCCCTGGCCCTGCAGCTCGTCCCAAGCTCCCCATGGGCGCTGTGGGCTCTGTGGCCGTATCCTGCCCCGGTGCTGCTCTCCCATGGAGGGGCAAGCTGCCATCTCAGCCTGTTCGAGCAGGGCTCAAAGCCTGGGGGAGCAGCAAGTGCTTGTGCACACCCAGGGAGGTGAAGGTGCAGGTTTGCTCTCAGTCCCCAAACCAGTCCCCCAGCGACACCTCAGGGGTCCCTAACAGCTGCGACACCGCTGTCCCCAGTGTTGGGGTGCTTGCAGCAGGACACCCTGTCCCTGTGCCCCCCCTGCGGCCGGGGACTTGCCATGGGTGAGGATGCTCCTGCGGCAGCATCCCGCTCCTCTCCTTGGTGGCAGGGAGGCTTCGGTCCCTGCTCCCCCTCTTTTGGGAGAGTGAAAGAGGTCGAGGCCATGCTGAGACAGGCCGCCGACCCTTGCTGGTCACCTAGTTGAATCATGGTGCTTGCGTGTATTTATTTAATTTTTTTTTTTTCTGAAGAAACAGGGAGAGAGAAAAATCTCCCTCTGTCCAAAATCACTCATCCTTCCTAATAATGAGAGCTGTCACCAGCCCTGCTTGGCGAGGAAATGATGCTCGCAGTAAATATTTGGTCTGGAACTGATTTATGGGTGGAAAAAAATGAGATTAGTGGCTAATCACTGCGTTGCAGGAAGCGCTTTGGGCTGAGTGCCGGGGCCGAGCTCGCAGGGAGCTGGGGCCATGCCCGCGCCAGGGGAGCTGCGCCGGGGGCTTCGGCGGAGACGTCGTGGTTGTGCCACCGCGTTGGGTTGGGACCAAGTGGCAACAACGGAGGGGTTGGACCAGCTCTGGGGGACATCGGGCTTTTCCTCGCCTTGGTGCTTTGCAGATTTGCTTTAAGGACTGCGGGGTTAGGGTCAGGGGCAGCTCAGGGCCCCCCGGCAGGGCTTTGCCCGCGGGGCTGCCGGTGCATCGGACCCCCATGGGCTCCAAGCCAGGAGGGTTCTGCTGTTGGCCCCGGCTACGGGCAATCATCCACCCCATCCCCGAGCCCAGCGCACCCAAAGCAGTCATTACAGCCACCCTGGAGGCAGCAGCAGCTTTTCCTGTGCGAGGAAACAATTAGCTTATTAGAGGGCGGTTTAATTTTCTCCTGCTGAAGCGGGCTGGCGAGTGCAGCGTGGTCATTTCCTATCGCCTGGCAGGGCCAGATGCCCCTGGGCGCTGCTGGGGCCCGGGGCGGTGGGAGGTGCGTGGCCCTGGGGAGGATGGGGCTGGCCCGCGGGCAGCAGCGGGTGCTGGAACGCGGGTGCGTCTCTGGTTGACGTTACTGCAGCGATGGCGGCAGAGCAGGACCCGGTGCCTGAGAACAAGTATAGAGGTGCTGGCAGGAAAGCAGCTGTTGGACACAGAATCACAGAATCGTACAGGTTGGAAAAGACCTTTAAGATCGTCGAGTCCAACCATAAACCTAACACTACCAAGCCCACCACTACACCATGTCCCTAAGCACCTCATCCAAACGGCTTTTAAATACCTCCAGGGATGGCGACTCAACCACTTCCCTGGGCAGCCTGGTCCAATGCTGGACAACCCTTTCAGTGAAGTAAAATTTCCTAATATCCAGTCTAAACCTCCCCTGGCGCAACTTGAGGCCATTTCCTCTCATCCTATCACTTGTTACTTGGGAGAAGAGACCGACCCCCACCTCTCTCCACCCTCCTGTCGGGCAGTTGTAGAGAGTGATAAGGTCTCCCCTCAGCCTCCTTCTCTCCAGGCTGAACAACCCCAGCTCCCTCAGCCGCTCCCCATCAGCCTTGTGCTCCAGACCCTTCCCCAGCTCCGTTGCCCTTCTCTGGACACGCTCCAGCACCTCAATGTCTCTCTTGTAGTGAGGGGCCCAAAACTGAACACAGCATTCGAGGTGCGGCCTCACCAGTGCCGAGTACAGGGGCACAATCACTGCCCTAGTCCTGCTGGCCACGCTATTTTTGATGCAAGCCAGGATGCCATTGGCTTTCTTGGAAGAAATTGGCTTTCTTGGAAGAAAGCCATTGGCTTTCCTCACAACGAGGAAAGCTTTGAGACAGGGCCGTACCTGGCTTTGTGCTCTCCTGATCCCCCCTGTAGCAGGGCTCGCGGCATGGCCTGGCGTTGCGCAGCATCGCACAGCTCTGGTTTGGTTTTGGGGCCAGATGCTCTAGGTTTCCCTCCCGGGCTGCGGCAGGATGGGCTCAGCCGCGGCTGTCGTGGCAGTGCCACGATTTGCTCGCCTTCCCCTCTGCTCCCGCGTTGGTTTTTGCCTTAATTATAACAATATAACCAGGAATTGAAGGCAGCGGGCTGAATTAAAGGCTGTACTTCAGTCGTGCATCGATGCTGTTGTCACCTGCAAGGAAACCATCTCCAGCCATTTGTGAGCTGCGCTGCCGGGAGGGCAGGACGGTCCTTGATGACCGTGAGCTGTCGCACTGCCCTCTCCGTGCTTGGATGGGGATCCCTGCCCCAAATCCTCCAAATCTCCAAAAGGGCTGAGCTCCCTTTCCCGGAGGCTGCTTTGGGGCAGGGCAGACGATTCTCCTCTCTACCTTGCACTATTGCAACGTGGCCAGGGTGGGAGCGGCTGAGCCAGCAAAGGCTTAGCAGTGCCAGAAACCTGCAGCCCGGAAACCCAAACCCCTGCGAGCTGTCGGTGTCAGTCTGCGTTGCAAATCTTCCAGGTTTGTGTGCCGCTTTGGGCCCATCTGAGCCACCAAAGTGATGGCTGGTCCTTGTCACAGCGCAAGGCAGGTGGAAAAATGGGCTGATAAGTGAGGGGTGGGTGTCTTGTATCCCCCTGCTCTGCAGCATTTCATTTCTGGTGAACCTTTCCCTGTGCTTAGGGTCGTCCGCACCACGGTCCGGTGCCTCGGCGAGCTGTTCCCCAGGTTTCTGTTGGGGCCGCTCACAGCGTTAGCCTCGGGTGACACGTTCTGCTGCAGTCCACCCCTTGGTTGTACTCAATTCCCCTGCTCGGACCCTAAAATGGACGTAGGTGACATTTAATGCCATTAAAATTGGAGCAGGTGCCGAGTGCCGCAGGGTGCCGGTGGTCTGGGTGGCAGCGCCTCGCTCCCAGTGGGAGGGAGCCGGGCCCAGTGCTGCCATGACGCACAGACAGCAGCATCTCTCGAGCTTAGCAGTGCTGCGGGTGCCTACGTCCATTTTAGGTGCTGTAGCAAGCAGTCTGAATCTGCTCTGTAACCCCTCCGTGCCTCAGTTTCCCCCATTTGAAGCGGGGCTGGTATTAACGGCCAGTGTTTTGGGATGCGGAGGAGCTCTGTATGACGGCTGCCTGGGAGAGCAAGCCTTACCCTGTGCGGGCAGCCTCTGAGCTGGTGTAAAGAGGAGCGGTGATGGGCACAGCAGCACATCCAGCCCTCCTGGCCCCAAATGGGACAAGGCAGTTACCCGGGGTCTTGTGCGAAGGTGTTCAAGGACTCGGACGTGACCGCAAGCACGCCTTTTAGCCATCAGCGAGGCGCACGCTGGTGGTTTTGTGTTGGAAATCTCTTGGGCTGGGGCACTGAGGAGGGATGCAGCCCCGTGGAGGTGATTTTGGGGTTGCCATAAGGCGAGTAAGGCTGGGGGTGATGGGGCTTTTGGACCAACTGACCCTTTTCAGCCAGGTTTTGCAGGAGGAAGAGCTCTCGAATGCAATGTGTTCCTTAATGAAAATTGCCTTTTTTTGATGAGGGGGAGGGATTGAAAGTTCTTGTAGGGATAAGGGTCTAATTATCACATAAGCTCATGGGGCGGCGCAGCATCTCCCCGCGTGAGCAGCCATCCTACGGGTGCCACCAGTCCCTCGGCGCATCGCTCCCTCCTCCCCGCCTGTGAGCAAACCCTCCCCCGATTTCTTGCCCTTCACTTTTCTCTCCTTTTCTCTCCTCCTTCCCTCCAGAGTCAAGAAGAAGAACAAGCCCTTGAACCTCAAGATCCACAACAGCGTGGGAAGCTGCGAGAACATCCCTGCGCAGCGCTCCCCGCTCCTCTCCGAGCGCTCCCTGCGCTCCTTCTTCGTGGGGTACCCACCTTTCCTCCCCTCCACCCCTCCTGTCCACACCGAAGCCACCTTCTCAGCAAGTAAGTCCAAGTGGCCGCCTCAGGTCCCCCTTCCATGGGGTGGGTGATGGTTGATGCCAAGCAGAGGACGTGACCGTGGGAAACTCGGGGCGCCCGCCTGGGCATCGTTGGTCTGGAGGATGTTGGTGGAGTGTTGTGCAGTGAGCACATCAGCGTTGAGAGATACGGGGGTGCTTCTGGGCAAGTACAAGCCTGGAAACTCGATTATATATGTCTGTATATATACAAAACCACTGTCATATGGAATATTGTTTTATGCAAAGAGATGTGCTCCCCTGTTGCAATAACATGGGTGCGGGAGGGTGGCTGCTGCCATTTGGAAAAGCCATGAGCCTTTCCACGCTGCCTGGGTTGGTGCCACTGGCTGTCACTTGAGAGTCACTTTTCCAAGGGCTCCTTTGGAAATCCAGCCATGGTTTTACCTTTGTGGAAGGAGGCTGCTTTTCAGACCTCTCCTGCTTGCAGGGTTTTGAGCCGATGCGGAGTCTCAGGTGAAGCCGGCCCTGATGCAGACAGGTCTGGTGCAAACCCCACGGAGCTCGATCCCAGCGGCTGGCCCCGATCCTGCCTGCCGGTCTGCCCGGGGCAGTTTGCCCTCTTCCAGGAGATGCTGGTGGTGGGACTCGATGGATGGGTTTGGGTCAACGAGCTCACCCAGGGCGTTGCTGCTGGCCGGGGAGAAACAGCCTGACCCTTATTTCCCGGTCTTGGACTGGTGCCCTGATTAATTCCGCAGGAATCGAAGCTTTTACAAGCCAGGCGTGGCTCTCAGCCTAAACAAAATCCTCCCAGAAAACGCGTGGCAGCTGCTTGGGAGTGATTTGCGTGCCAAGAGCTGTCGTGGGGAGGGCGAGCTCCCCTTGCCTCTTGTTGCTGAGATAAAAACTTCCTCCAACTCCATATCCAGGCTGGTTTTCTGCCACCTTCCCCTCCCCAGACTTTTCCCTTGCTTGCTTTCCCAAAATGTGGTCTTTCTGGCTCGTTTTGGGTTCTTCCAGTCGTTCTTACTGCTCAGCTCTTGGCTGAAGAAGGGCTTTGCAGGCAACACCCCTCCCTGCCCCTCCAGCCCCCCGGCACCAGCAGGTTTTCCTCCTTGCCGTACTTCTCACCGGGGCAGGAAGCAGCACCGGGACGGCTTCCCCAGCCGCCCTGAGCACCGGTTTGCAGGCGCTGGGTGCCAGTGTGATGGGGCAGCTCCTTCGCCCTGCTCACGTCCCCCCAGCCACGCCTCTCCCAGCCCCCTGCAAGGCAAAAACCTCGCAATTTTGCTCTTTCTTTATTTTTTTTACGCCAATCAGCTGCTGTGTGGGATCATTGAAGAATCATCGAGCCATTTCTGGCATCCTTTTGCTCCCCTTTCTTTGGTTTTGGGGACAGTGGGACCTGGTAGGAGCTCTGTGGGCAGAAGATGTTATTTCTAGAGATGTCCAACTACCTGACTCTGGCTGGCCCAGCCAGCAGATTTGCCTGGAGCGAGGGGTATTTTTGCATTGCTATTTCCCCCGCGGCATCGGCTGAGTTTTCAACTTGCAGTCCAGAACAACGGGGACTAGCAGACCAGAAACCAAGAAATAAAACCCATTCTCAGCAAACCCCCACCATGTCTTGTCGCATTAGGTTTCCTCACGCATCAGCGTTGGATTACATCCTGTGGTGTGATAACCTGATGTAATGTGGCATCGCAGGAACGTGATGCAATGAGAAGTGATGGGCTATCAAGTGACTAACACTGCTGGAGAGGTGTCTCTTCTCATTTCCCTCGGCCCTCCAACTTTCTTGGCTGCTGTGAATGTTTGTTTTCTGGGCTAGACATGAGCCGTGGAGAGAGGGGCTTGGTTGCATCAGCAGGTTGATCCTTGTCGAGAGGTTTTTAGCATCAGCGAAACAATTTGGTCCTTGCAGGATCAGCGTCCATGCACTCAGTGACCTTCGCTCCTGGGGACCTGCGGGGAAAATTTGATGCAAGGCAAAAAAATCCCACTAGAGTGTAGCTTTTCTAGCTCCCTCGTGTTCCTGCATCATTTCTGTACCGGTGGCCTTGTCCTCAAGCTGCATCCCAGGTTTCTGTCTGCTTCCACATTTGCTTTCTGGCTTGTGACCCTGTGGGAAGAGTGGCCACATCCTGCACGTGGCAGCCGGGTGCTGAGCACTGGGGGAGAGAGATGGGGCTTAATGGAGCCTGATGCCAGGGTTCGTTACCTTGCGGGGAGCAGATGAGTTATGCCAAGCGGTGCAGAGGCACGTTTATTTGGGGGGAGGAGTAGATATCTCTGCAGATTTCCCCGTGCCTGGCATTGCTGTCATGGGGCCTGGGGGGCTCTGCCCCGCTCCGCCACATGGTCCTTCACGTGTCCTCAGGTCCCTTGCTCTCATCTTGCTGCTGTTCTCACTGGTCCAAAGTATCAGGAGCTGTAGGGCCTATGAGAAGCGCTGGTCATGGTTTGGGGGTCACACCTTGCCCCATCTCCTGGGATGCCACTATTTCTCGTTGCCTTTTAAGTGCAATGGGTTTCCCATGCGCTGCTGGATGAGCTCCATGGGGCTCACCATGGGTGTGGGGAGCTCATGCCCATCCCGCATCCCAAGGACCTCCCTGTCCCCATCCCCATCCTTGAGGCACAGATGTGGTTTGGCAGCCAAGTTCTCCGCCATATCCCATCCCTATGACCACGGGTACCTCAGCTTTTAAAAAGGAAAATGCCTCTTCCCTTTTTCTCTTGTGGGGTCAGCACGGCAGTGCCTGGTATGCTCTGGATTGATGTGGAATTACTGCCCGGAGCACTGAAACCAAAAAATGTTGTTGTCGGATTGAGATGCGGGAGAGGAGCCTGGTGAGCCCTTGGCGAGACCCCCCTCTCTCCAGCTGTCTCTTGATGATCTCTTTTCAACAGCCAGCACGTCTTGCTGCTTGTGGCAGGAGCATGCTCCCATCTGTGTCATCTCTGGTCCTGATCGGATGTGGGTTTGGATGCTTCTCTCTTATTTTTAACAGCCGATTTGCCCTGATGGGAATAGATTTTCACAGACACGGAGTGAGAGCGCAAGGGCTGGCAGCAAGCTGCAGAAGGAGCTTCTTTCTCCTGCAGTACAAATCTTGCTGGAGGGGCAAAGTCCCCTTCATGCAGGGCCAGGTTCCCCATGAATTTTGGTTTTGAATTGAAATTTTTCCTTAGCAGCCCTTGGAGGGGAAGCAGAAGAGGGGAAGTGGAGACTTTTGGGGTGCCCTTGAACTCTAGCTTGGCCTTGAAATAGCCCAGCCCTATGGCTGAGGGACAGAAGATGGCTTGTCTGGCTCCATCCAGGGCCCTCTCTTGGTGCATCTGGTGCATCTTGGGTCACCTGGTGAACCAGTGACCACCAGACACATGTTACTTTGAAATAGGATTTAGGACTCAACACCCTGTGAGTTGGCCACAAGCACCCAGAAATGAGGTTGGATCTTCTCCTTTTTTTGTAAAGGCTTAGGTCTAGTAGGTCCTGTTTGCATCTCCGTTATCTGGGTGTCCTGGAGGCAGCTGGCATTGCTCCCGGGCTGTGCCCTCTGCCTGTCCTCTCCCTGCTGCAAGGCCAGCCGGAGCACTGTCACCATGTGCACCCAGATCAGGTCACCTGCTCAGTGGTCTCCAGGATGGGCCAACAACGCATTTCCATCCTGGACTAATTAAAAGAAAAGGGAGCAGAAGGAGGGACAGAAAAGACGGTGTGTGACTTTGCTGTGCTAGGACAGAAAAATGAGGACCCGGGCACGTGGCTGTGCGGGGAACATCCTCGCCGCTGCCCTTCCTCCAGCTGGTGTCCAACCCTGCAGAAGGAAAGGAGCAGCCAACGCAACCCAACCCAAGACCTTGTGTGTACCAGGAGAGAAAAACCCATCGTCTGTGCCCAGTGGCCCATAAACTGAAACTCTGTGCGAGGCTTCTTCACGCAGGGACATCGCTGAACACCTTACTGCAGCACACAGTGGAGAGGCTCTTTCTATGGCTTGAGAGCAAGACAAGAGCCATGGAGCATCCCCTGGTATGTGGAGTTATAAGCAGTGACCCCTCAAAGCCTTTGTCTTGTCCCTCGAGAGCCGATCGTGGCTGTTTTAACGTGGTCTCCGGTGATGCCCACCTCCCCTCTCCTTGGCTCCCAGCTGGGTGCATCAGCCCAGACCTGTATGTCAGCTCTGTTGCATCCACAGTTGCCTTTGGTGCCGCTCTGGCCGTGTCCCTGGTGGGTCACTTCTCCTGGATCCCGATCCTGGCTCTGCCTCTTGGCTTTGTGACCAAGGACTTTGCAGTTTATGGCGCTGACTTTCTGCCCTGGTAAGCAGCCTGGCTGTGCCTACCTGGGGCTTGGGTGGCCAGTCAGTGACAGCCAAGCAAGTGGCAAGTGCTGAGATGCCACCAGAGCTCCTTGTGCATCCTCCGCCCCTGCGCATCTGCGAAAGAGCCCTCAGAAGGGCCGGCATTGGGTAGGTATGGCTGGCGGAGAGGGATTCAAGATAACATCCAGTGGATCAAGCCCTGTGCTGGGAATCCAGGAGCCCTAAATCCAGCCTTTCTGCTGGAAAGGACCAGGCAGGACCCAAGAGCACGATGCCGGTGTTGAGGGTGCCATGGGGCACGTGCGTGAGCAGCCAGTGCCATTCAGACCACGGCCCTTCTCCACAGGCATCCTGTCCCCGATGCTGGGGGTGGTTTTGCAGGGAAGAGACTTCTCTTAAATACTCTCCCGGCCCAAACCGCCTTCAGCAGGGGACTTCCCAAGTGGGACATCGTTTCTTTGTGACCATCAGTGGTTTTCTCCTCCCTGAACCTGCCCGGCTGCCAGTACAAGCCATGGTATGAGCACTCCACAGCCGTGTGGGCAGCCCGGCTGGGAGGTCCCTGCAGCCCACATCTGGCCACAGCTGGCTGCCTCGCCATCGGGCCGCTCCAGCTGGCAGCGAGGCACTGGAGGGTTTCCTACCCCGGCAGCGCTGTGCGGAGCCGAAGAATACAGCTTTGTCTGGGTGAGCCTAATTGACCCTGCAAGGCTGTGGACTGGGGGAAGAAATCACAATGCGAGTATTTAAGCCAGCGAAGTGACTGAACATGACATTTCGGCTGTATAAATAGGATTGTCACGCTGCAAAGAGGAACTGCCGGGATTATAAAGTGACTCTGTTTTCTTACTAGAGAGATGCTCTGAGAATAGCTCTGCCTTCTTCGGCTGCTTTGGATGATCCCCTCGGCAAGGGCTGAGGGTTTGTTTTGACCTGTCGGATCATCCTTCCACCCGCAGCAGGAACACCGCGGGGACGTCGCTGGGTTTGGACCTGGCTGTGATTGCAGAGTATTTGCCATGTGCACGAACGGAGGGGGCAGGTCGATCCCCTTTTTAACTTGAATCCTGCATGGATTTTATATTGCAGGGGGAAAGCTGCTGGTGCTGCTGCTCCGAGCATTGCCGCAGCTCCTTTGCTGCTGCAGCTGAGCTCTTCGGGGTTCTCTCCCATCCCATTTTGGCCCTAAAACCAGCCAGAGTGAGGACCGAGGTGTCTCGTGGAGGGACTTTGCACCCTCGGGTGCACCCTTTGCTGCGGAGCAGCCCACCAGTGTGCTTGGCTCCCCAGTTGGGACTATGCAGGCGGTAACCTCTGCCAGTGTCCCCCTTCACTATCGTGATATGGTCCCCGAGCTGCACTTCCTGCCTGGGGCTGGGGGGCAGAGATACACCTGACGCTGGACCTGTCATTGTTGTCTTCCAGGTGGCTGTTGAACTGTTTCGGGCGGAGGCTGCACCCCGGTGTCTCCCCATAATCTTCCCAGGGGACTCAACTACCCCAGGGCCAGCGCTGGGAGTCTTTTGGTGGCTGCCTGGGGTAGATGCTGGTCTGTAGGACGTCTGCAGACAAGTACAAAGCCTTCTGGCCGTTCCTCGGCTTCGCAGTGATTCATCCCGGGATGCTTTCCAAGTTCACTTCCATCGATTTTATCTGTCCCATTCATAACGCGAACATCGCCTGGTGCTGTTTGTTGTAGTAGGAGGAGGAGGGTTTGTTTATTGGGCTGTCGCCGTGATGGATAACATGTTCACACCAATTCCCTGGGCATCCAGAAAGGTGCCAGGAGATGAATAAGGGGGATATCGTGCCAAAATATGGTCCCCATCGGTGTGCTTCGGCACAGCTGCCAGCCCCAGGCGATGCTCCTGGTGTGTTCAGTGAGGGTGTCGGGGCTTGCTGAGGGCATCGCTGCCCTCCTGATCTGCCCCCAGGGAGGGTGGAAACCCAAAATAAACGAAATAGGGGAGCTCTGGCTGCTCTTCTCCACGCAGGAGATGCCCAGGCATCCCGCCTCCCGGCCGGGAGCAAGGGGGAACATCCGCGCTGGCAGCCGAAAGGCACCAGGGAGCTGTCGGGATGGCAGCGGGGGCGAGGAGGGCGTCACGGCCGAGGCAGCGTCCCGGTCCCCGTCACCTCTGAGGCGCGCGGGTGCCACTCAGGGACCGGCGGCGGCTGTCACAGCTGCCTGTCGCGGCTGGGGAGCCGGGCAGCAGGGCTCTTCTCCCGTGTCCGCTGTCAGAGACGTGCCGGAGGCGGCTGTCACCCTCTGCCCAGGCAGTTTCCCCCCTTCCCTGCTCTCCTCCCGGCACATCTGATCCCCGTCAAGCACGGGCTGTTGACTCAAGGATAAGCTGTGCCGCGCAGAGCAGGAGCCGTGACCTTTGCCGGCGCGATGCTGCGGAGAAGGAAAGCGCGGAGGTTTTGGGGTGTTCGGGTGGAGGGTGGCATCCCCCGGCATTGGGTGCCCGGCTGTGGGGTCCGTGCCGCTCTGCGAGGATCGATGGCTGGGTGGCATCGGGCAGTGCCATGACGTTGGGGAGCCGGGTGGTGGGGGAGGCAGGAAAGGGGTGGATGCTCAGCTGGGGGGTCCCCGCTGGGCTGCTCGGTGGGTACCAGCTGCGTCCTTCCCTGGGAAATTACACCCATGCCCATTAAATACCATCTCAGAGGAGGAGAGGGGGGGGAAAAAACCCCCTAAAACTGCCCTCGCACACTTGTGCGAGGGGAATTATGGCTAAAAGAGCTCTGATCTTCAAGCCGCAGATGAGGTTGCTGGTGATAAATGTATAAGTAATGACTGGCACCCGGGCGGGGAGGTCAGGAGACGTCAGTCGCTGCGGGGCAGCTCAGGGTCCGTAGCGCGGGGCTGAGCTGCCAGCAGCGGGAGGATGGAGGGAGGCCGGCAGCCGGCTGCCACGCTTCAAAGCTCGAGAGGGTCAGTCGGGGCAGCCGCCGCACCTCGGGTCTGGCACTTCTCCATCACGGGGTCCCTGCGACAAAGCCTGGCCCCTCTGCAGCGGCGAGACACGCTCCCGTGGCCACGAGGGGTTTTTTTCTTGCAATTACCTCTAATTGTGGCAATTTGGGGGTTTTGATGAGAATATTCATCCTGGGCCGGGGCGGGGGGAGGCTGCTGCATCTCCATCTTCCCTTTGGGCATCACCCTGATTTAATGTCGCACGGGGAGAAACAGCTTTTCCTCCGGGCGAGCATCTCGTATGCACAGGTTAAAGGGGAGAATCGCTAATTAGCTTCCAAGCTCCCCAAACCCTTGGGGCTGTTCCCCACGGCAGTGGGATGCCTTCCCCTGCCCTCCTGCCCTGCTTTGCTTGTTTTTCCTCCTGCAAACAGCAGGTCTATTGTTAAACGCCACGATCCTTCATGTATCGCTCCCTCTAATGAACATAATTAGCCGTGAATCACGTAGGTCTCATTTTTGTTAGGAGGTTAAAATCCCCGCTACACTTTAATACATTTTTGCAGTGAGCACATTTAGAAAGTAATTAAAAGGCTCAGCCGTCTTTGCCTACGTCCCCTCTCCCCCTCCCCGGGATGGCAGGATTTAATTGAGGCCAGCTGAAAGTTAGTGGAAATAAATTGTGGCTGATAAAGCGGAGGTTGTAATTTAATTCTGGGAGAGGAGCTGTTCTTGCCCATGTGTTTAGTTCATCAAGGACCGGTGTTGAGGCGGGGCGGGGGGAACTTACTTGTGTAATGTGATTTACTGATGAGAAAATGATGTTTAGGAAGGAATAGTGCTCGGGTGTGGAGTGGTCCCGCTCTTTAGAGCATCTTCTCCGGGGCTGTGGACATCCCTGGGCGGCTGCAGATACTGGGGCAGTGGGAGGGGTGCTGGTCCAGGAGCCCGGGGTGGGTTGTCTCAAGGGCTGGTGAGAAGCGTGGGTCAAAAATATTGGCGTGCTGCTGGTGTAAAACAGCCAAGCCGGGGCTGGGGGCAGCCGTAACCTTAATTGACTTTGTAGTCCTTCAACATCTTAATTGCTGGCTCTGCCCGAGGGGTGATCGGGACCGAGGCGGCGGAGTAAGAGAAGGAGCCGGAGCAGCTGCTGGCGGGAGGTGCTGGAGATGGATGCGTTTTAGGATGCTCCCAAGACTTTTAACAGCGCCTTGCACAGGAAGCGGCATGTAAATGTAACCTTCAGAAAGAAAGCGCAATTAAAACACCCTGCCGCCCGCTATATTAAAATGGGATATTAAAGCAAACAGTGGTTCTCCCCGCTCGGAGGGATAATATCGAAAGCGTATTTAGCGAGGGATTTGCTGGCATACTGAGCAAACGTCCAGGCTCGCAGCTGGGGTCTGCCGCTCGGCTCCACGCCGTGGCTCGGCTCGCGTCGTGCCGGGGTTGGTTGCTTGTGCCCGGGAAACCTCTCAAATCCCTTATTGAAAACCCAGCCTCTGAATCCCCGGCACAGATCCCCTCCCTGGGGCTCAGCATCCCGTGGGGCAGGAGCTCTCCCATGGCTGGGGCAGCTGGCAGGAGGAGGAGGAGGAGGGTCTCTGCCCTCGCTGAGGCTGAAGGGGGACGTGGAGTCCAAGCACGGCACCAGCAGGGCCGTGCTGCTAATTACCTGCCCGCTCCAGCCGGTGCTAATGAACTTATCTCTTTTTCCTTACCCAGCCAAGGTCCCGTTACCCTTTCTCCCTCCTTTTCCCTCAGAAGGAGAGTGCCGAGGCTGCTTTTTACTTTGCTCTTCTATTTGAGGATGAGTTAAATTGCCTTCCAAGTGGCTGACACTTGGCTTCTTGTTCAGCCGCAACCGCAAGACGTGATGTCTCATTAATAAATGATGCAGTTGCCGTTTCGGCTTCGTTTTCCCTTTCTTCTTTGGACATCATGACGGGGCTCCGGTAGCTTTGCAATCCTGCCTTGTGTGCAGATGGGTGCAGCACCCATGGGGTGGGTGCATCCCCTCCCACCTCTCTCCCTGGCCCAAACTGGGTGCTGGGGGCTGTTATGGGGGGACAGGAGACCCTGGTTCCCCGCAGACCCAAGCACAAAGCCAGAGGCCTCTTGCTTTCCAGAAAGGGAGCCCAGCAGGGCATCTCTACAGGGAAATATTAGGCAAACCCTATTTTTTGTGTGCATCCTTTGCTCCCCTCTCCAAAAGCTTGAACCCTTGCTCCCACCTTTATTAGCATCTGATGGTTTTCCCCGTCTCTCCTCTCCCTGCAGATACGCTGTCAGTGCCTCGCTGGTCCCCGCAGATCCCCCGTCGAGATCTAGGAAACTCAATAAAACACAGGTACGCCAAGCCTGCCGCAGCGCCGGGTGAATCCCCCCCAGAGCTGGGGGATGAGCATCTGCCTCTCCATCTCTGGTCCGGGACGGGGGGCTTGGGGCCATTCCCCGTTTCCCACGCTGGGCTGCGCTGTCCTAGAAGCCCATTTAAATTCCATTTCAGTTCAGATTTGGTTTAGATAAGGCTTGAGCTGCTATCAATAAAAGCTGTGTATAATCTGCGACCCTGCCAACCTTCAGCAAATTTCCCATCTCCGGATTATTGTCCTTCCATATCTACGGCAAGAAGGAGAAGCACTAGAAATAGCTCTGGTGCTATTTCAGCAGCTGTTCAATGGGGCAGCTGCTTCTCTGGTGGGCTGGGAACTTGGGTCCCCAGGGCAGGGAGGTGTTCTGGGGGCTCTGGCCACAGTCTGGGGTGAGCAAAGCTGGGGAGCTGCAGCGAGCTGGTGGCTAATGCCCATCCCGGCCGGCTTGGACCCCTTTGGAGCAGGCTGTGCCCTTCTGCATAACCAAAGTGGGGCTCAGACTTGTATTTTGGCATCCCTAGAAAGATGCCTCGACACTTACAACAGTGTTTGAGGGTGCCAGGGAAAGGATAAATTGGGGTTCGGCAGATAAGCGCGGCTCGGGAGATGTTTCTGCAGGAGCACAGATGTGGCAGCACAGCCTCGTCTGCCCCCGGCCACTCTCCGTGTTTGTCTCCACAGGTTTTCCACCAAGTACTGGATGTCTCAGACCTGCACAGTCTGCGGGAAAGGAATGTTGTTCGGCTTAAAATGCAAAAACTGCAAGTACGTCGTGGTGCTGGAGCTGTTTGTGTCACTCCTTAACGTTGCGAGGGGGATAATTAGGGTTTCAGTGCTGGAGCGGAGCAGGGGTGCAGGCACGGGGAGACCAGCCAGCCTCTCACCAGCTCATCCTTGCAGGAAGCTTTAACGAGACATGAAATTGGGTGAAGAACACCACAAAACGGGGCTGAGGTTGGGTCTGCATGCGGGGCACGGGAGCGGGGTCCTCGGGGGGGATGCTGCCCGTCAGACCCCAGCTCTGCTCGCACCAGAGCTCCGAGTGAGACCCTGACGGCCTCCCCCCTCGCTGCCGTCCTTGGCCTGGCTTTAGATGCCCACGTTATAGGGTTACGTGTGGAATTATCTGCGGGAGATGGGGGAATGGATGTGCAGCACCAGGGGTTGAGAGCAGCTTGGACAAGAGCATCGCCTGCCTGCGGGGTAGCTCCGGGCATCGGGTGGGTTTTGCCCACAGACTCGGGCTGTATTCTCTATTTTTCACATCAGCAAAAGTCTTGTGGCCCTCTGTTTCCTGGCAATGTTGGGGCACCGAGGAGCCAACCCACCCCAAACCGCAATTAAACTGCGATGCAAAGGAGAGGGGCCGCGCTGGCCATAAAATGGGGCAGGACTGGAAAAAGATAGCGAGGCAGAGGCTGGGGCCACTTGTACTGCTTTAAATCCGGCGTAGCCCATCTCTTACACAGTATCGTGCAGCCATCAGCACTTAGTAAAGCCGCTTCTGGAGACCCAGTTGCCTTTTCTAGGGATGGGTGCTGGGAATATGCGCATCGTCTGCGGGTAACTGAGTTAGACGGAGCTATGAAGTGATAATGATTGCTGTTGCCATTGATTAAATGCTGATGAGTTAGCAAATTGGGATTTTAAACCTGGACAAGAAGTGCCTGGTTACTCTGCAGTTGGTGGTGGTTTCCTGGAAGTGATATTATCAAATATATATATTTTAAAGTGGTGATTCCTATTGCATTCAATGCTCAAGCAACTGGAGGCTTTGCTGCCTGCAAGCCCTGCCTGCTGTGCCTGCCCGGGGCTGGTCCCCGTGCGGGAGGAGGGATGCTGGGACCTGCCGCTGCGCTGCTGCGGCTCCGACTCTGTCGGTCCTGCTGCCTGTAGTCGCTCAGAAAAGAGCAAATAAATTCCCCGGTTGTAAGAAAGTAGGGTGAACGCAAAGTATTTAGGTTCTCTGGTTTTGCCGTAGCCACCTGGCCCCGGCGCTGCTTTCCCCAGAAGCAGGAGGGGAACAAGCAGGTAAAACAAACAAACAGACCCCAACCCCCCCAAGCCTCGAATACCAAATTAATCTCTGCCTTTCCCTCTAGGAACGGCTTTGTAATAAAAGCTAACATGCACGGCTCCTGAATTTTCATTACCCAGCTCATTGACTTGTAGCTGCTGTCTTTTTTCTCATCCTTTACCCTTGTTTTTTTAAATCCTTTCCTCCTTTTTGCCTTTTCCCCCGTGGCTCTCCCCGTTCTGCCGGGGCCGCTGCGGCAGAGCGTGAGCCGGGGACTCGTTTCCATCCCTAATTAAGAACGAACGGGAACGTTTCGGGGCAGCGGGAGCCTGCTTATGCCTATATGCATGACCCAGGGGTGAAGCCCTGCATAGACTCCTGCCCCGGCTCTGCGAAACCAGGCAAAGCTCTGCAGAATATTCAACGTAGCCGTAAATGCTCTCATTATTTTTGTTAAATGTCCTGCTAATAAAGCTAGGAGGGAGCGCACAATGGCAGAGATTCATCGGGAGCCAAAAGGGGCCAGGGCAGCCGCTTCCTTCCCCTCCGCTGCCCCTGAATTTAATTAAGCATAAAGCAGCGTTAACGCTGGATGGTGGTCAGGGGGAAATGGCTTTCCCCCGAGCGCGGGTCTCCGCTCCTTTTATTTCAGCCGAGGCTGGCAGAAATGACAATTTTGGGCGTCCTGGAGCTGGCTGCTGGGTGCCGGGGTCCCTGCAGCTGGCGGAGAAAGGGGGGGAGCTGGGCAGCCCCCCCAGGCAGGGCTGGTTTGGGGGTTCCTGTGCCCCTCCACGGGGCAGATGCACCCACCATGGCTCTCGTTTGCCGAGGGCGTGCAGCCCCTGCGTCCTCCCAGCCAACAGCCCCGATGCTCCGACGATGTGCGTCCCGTAGCGCTTCTTACCCCGGTGCCCGCAGCCCCGGCGAGCGGCTCGGGCATCGCGGGTCTTCCTGAGCGCAAGCTGCAGAACCGCAGGGATCCGGGAGGCTTTGCCCACGGGACCGCTCGGGCAGCGAGCGCCCAGGGGCTGTGCACGACCAAAATATTACATCGAGTCATCTTTCTGGGTGGAGAAAGGGTCCCCGGTCTGCAGCGATGCTCCCTGCTCCGGGCTGCGTCCCTTTGCCCGTACCGTGATGCTCTGCATCCCCTTCGCCCTCGCTTCTCATGCCTTTCTCTCTGTCCCCTGCTAGGCTCAAGTGCCACAACAAATGCACCAAAGAGGCCCCTCCGTGTCACCTGCTGATCATCCACCGCGGAGGTAAGGGCCTTTCTTCCCCCTTCTGCCTCCGTGGATGTTGCCACCAGGTAAAACTTTCAAAAGCTCCCCGGGCGATTCGAGAGCCTGACCCTTGCTGACGGCCGGCGGGACGGAGGCTCCCGAACCGCTTGGGCGCTCTGTGAAAATTTTACCCACCGTTTTTTCCGCTTGTAGGGAGACGAGCCGTTCGGGGCGAGGCAGATTTGCATTGCAAACCACTTCCACCCACCCTTCCCCTGCCTCCTTTTCTTTTCAGATTCCCCACCGCACGGGGTAAGTGCATCAGGTTTTAGCCTTTTGCTACTGTTGAGAGCTTAGGGCGGACGCGTGGGACCCAAAATCTCCCGCGGCGCTGTCGGTGCATGGGGGTCCCCGCCACGGGGACGCGGCCGTGCCCCTGCGGATGCTCATGGTGCTTTCGGAGCTGCCTTATCCCGCTCTCCTCCGGGAGAGCCCGTCCAAAAATCCTCAGAGGAGGGAGAACTTTGCAGCAGGACGACGGGCGTCGCTTCCCACCTCTTTTCTTCCAGATTTTGGCCGAGTGCTCCCTGACGGCCAGAGGACTGCGACCGCCTAAGGGAAATGCTTCCAATTACCATTGCCTTGAATTCTGAGCTCTTAAGGCCGTTACTCTGTGTTGAATACCACCAAAAACATGCTCATTGGTTTAATCACGGGGAAATGCATTGCGCTGGTGGCACCTCACAAGGCGAGTGGGGATGCTGTGGCTCGGAGGGGGGCAATTTTGCAGCCTCCACTCTGCCCCCATGCCATTGCTTGCAGCAAATTTGGGTGGAAGGGACTGAAGACCCCCCCCGTCATGCTCCGAGCTGCTGCAAACCCTGACCAGGAGGCAGGGAAAGCAGCATCCCGTGCTGCCAGGGGCAGGTGGGCTCCTGGGATGGGCAGAAATTGGGATTTACAGCTGCGGTCTGCGATGTTGCGAGAGCCGGAGCTGCCCGCTGTGTGTTTTAGCACAGGAGCAAGGGGCGGCATGGCTTTGGGGTGGCCTCAGCATCAGTGAAATAGCCCCCAAAAAGGTTCTTAAATGCCTTGCCCTGCAGCCGGCCTGTTCCCCAGTCCCCTGGGCTGCAGGCTGGCTTTCCCAAAAATAATCTCTCTGCCAAGAGCAGGGTGCTCTGAGCCGGCTCCTTCCCCCCGCCCTGAAAAGCTACGGCGAGGAAGAGGACAGTGCCTCCTCCTGATGCTGGCTGACCCCCGTCTCGTGGGGTGGTCGCGGTGGCTGCTGAGCCTCCCCGAATCGCAGCCCCTCGGCAGGGGGAGAAGGGTGCGGTTCGCATCCCACCGTGGGGGGCTTTAAGCCCCCCACGTTCCGGGGGGTTTGGCTGTAGCCTGGGTGCAGGGGGCTGGCTGCCATCCCGAGGCAGGAGCCAAGCGGCTGGAGGTGCCACGGGGGATTGCTTTGGAGAGCGATTCAAGAGCGGTTTGCAAGCACAGGGTGACCCCAGGTGCTCCTTCGAAGCTTTGATGTCTCTCCATCTCTCTCCCCCTCCTCTCCATCCCCTTTTCCCCTCTCTCCCTTCTTAATCCAGCAAGGTTAGTCCGGACAGAGTCGGTGCCCTGCGATATCAACAACCCCTTGCGGAAACCCCCCAGGTATTCGGACCTGCACGTCAGCCAGACGCTCCCCAAAACCAACAAACTCAACAAGGTGAGCTGCTCCCCCAGCCCTGACCACCCCCTTCGCGCCCACCCCCTGCCAGAGGGGACCGGTCCCGTGTGGCCGAAAGATGAGCGGCTTTTGCTGGTTCTTCGCGTGCAGCTGCTGCTCTTGCAGATGAGGGGGCCAAAGCTGGTGGCCTTTCCAAATGCCACCTGAGCTGGCTTGCTTGAGCCACCCCGTTTGCCTCGGCTTTCCCGGAGGGGATGCTCCTTGTCTGAGGAGCAGCAGCTTTCCCAGGGCACGTCCTTTGGGAGCATGGATCCCATTTGCTGGGTGGGAGCACAGCTCGGAGAGTAATTTCTAAAAGAAGGAAGTTAAGAGCAAAAGGGGCCATGCCCTGACCTTGCGTTTGGGGCAGGAGGGGAGCGGTGGGTTGTCCCCAGGACAGGGCATCTCCCAGCCTTCAGCTGTCTGCCAGGACCAAGCCTTGCGGGTGTCTCCGTGGGTCTCCAGGCACATCCACCGCTATGGGACCGGTGCGTGTGTCAGCGTGTGGGTAGGAGCTGCCTAGAAGCCTGCGTGGGGGCTTGAATTAAAAAAATAATCCCGTGGACTGGTGCTAATGGAAGGAGCAGAGCAAGGGTGAGCTTGGCAGTGGGGCAGGATGAGCCGTGCTGCGAGTGGAGCTGCGAGCCCCTTGCCCCTTGGGTTTCCCGGTGTGGGTTGCATCCGCCGAGGTTATTTCTTTTAAAAAGAAAATGGGATCAGCGCTTTCGAAATAGCCTGTGTCCCACCAGTCCTGCCCTGCTGTGGCCTCTCAGTCTCCAGATCTAAGCTGAATTTGGGGTGCTTTGAGGTCTCTGCTACCGCCTGAGACTTCTGTAAATAACAAATTTATTGTTACAAATAAAACAAGCCCAGAATTTGATTGTCCTTGGCAAAGCTGGTCAAGCCAGACCTGACAGCGCACCTGGCTTGCTTGCTTCTGCCCTGCATTAATAGCAATAAAACCGGCATGGGGTTATTTTTGATGAAATTTAGAGCCCGTTGCCTTCAGTGGAAAATTTCTCGCGGGCGGCCGGAGGTAGTGCAGGGTGAGGTGTTTGCAGGCTGGAAGTGTTCAAAGCGAGGGAAATCCTCGGTGTGATGGGGAACAGGTCGTCAAAACCCTGCCTTGCCAAAGTCTGGCAGGACCCCCCCGCTCCTCCCGGACCTCAGCATCTTCTGGCTCTCAGCAAAGGCTGGGTACCGGATGATGCTCTCTCGGATGCAGTTTTTAAACCGAAATCTCTTAGGAGATCCTTGGTGTAATGATCTGCTCCGTTGTTGTTACGGGGTGGTGCAAATGGCTTGTTGAGGCTGGAGAGCTACTGCAGGTATCCAAAAGAAAGAGAGATGTGGTTTTCTTTTTAGTGCCCGTCCTTCCAGTGATTTGTTTCATTTTATTAGAGGGCAGTGGGGGAGTGACTCAGCTCACTGATAAAGGCTTTGGGTGCGAAGGGCATCAGCCCATCTAACCATGATGATGCACTCTGTGTGTGTGTGTATATATATATATATATATTTGGCTTTGACCTGAGCACTCCCGTTCTGGTTGAAGTTTCCTCTATAAATGTGCTTTATGCAACAGGGGTCCCTTCTTACTTTGATGTTTCTAAAAGCATTTCTTTAGAGATACCCTGTTGTCTGTGAATGCCATTGAAATCTGATTGTTAGTGGCCTTCAGTGTTGGTTTAAAAAATAATTTACCTAGCCAAGATTGTTGTCTGTGTCACGACGGTCTATATAAAATGTATGTGGGTTTCCTGGAAAGCCCAGCGCATTTAAAAATTAATCAATTTGGACAAAATTATCTGCTGGGGGAGGCTCATGCAGATTTTCTAACCTTGGAGGGATCTTGCCATGGGTGCCCCTGTCTGGAGATGGGAGTGCTCAGTGCTGCTGAGGGTCAGACCCTGTGAAGTGCCTCCAAGTTGGGCAGCAAGGTCACGAGCAAGGTGGGAAATCCTGGCTTCAATTTTGCTTTTCAGATCTAAGATATCCAGGCAGGTCTTCCTTCCCGTTTGCTCCCAGGTGGCCCTTCCTCGCCCATGGCAGCGTGCTCTGGAGAGGTGCACCCGAAGCCGCCATCCTTGCTTTGATTAGGAAGGGTCAACGAAGGGCAAGGGATGTCTTGAGATGCGCTGGCTGATCCTTTCAAATCTGCCTCAGCTCAGCCACTGCTCTGAGCAAGGCGCTGGGTTTTTGGCTTGAAGGAGGTCAGCAGAAGCTGCCAGGTCCTTGATGTCCCTAAGGACTGAGCCCCAGCGATGTGGTCCCCAGCTCTGGTCTCGGTGGCCATGGCTCTGCAGAGCCAGCGGGGTTTGGGGAGCCCTCAGCCGTGGATGTGTAGCATGGAGGGGCTGGGAGAGGAGCCCCATTTCTGGTGTGAAATGGCCTTGGTGCAAACTGCAAATGCAAACGGCTTTGGAAAAGCCCAGGCTGGGGCTGGTTGTTTTCTAGGGCTTCTGGAAATGGGCGACAGGGATGACCTGTGTAGCTCTCGCTTGTCACCCAGGTCCTCTCTGCTGGAGCACCTTGTGGTGGCACCGGCCGGCACTGCTCTCACCGGCTCCTCTCTTCTTCTCTCCTTCCCCGTGTCCTGCAGGACCACATCCCAGTGCCCTACCAGCCCGACTCCAGCAGCAACCCCTCCTCCACCACCTCCTCCACACCCTCCTCGCCAGCCCCACCGCTGCCGCCCAGCGCGACGCCCCCGTCCCCCCTGCACCCCTCCCCGCAGTGCCCGCGCCAGCAGAAGCAGTTCAACTTGCCAGGTACCGTGCTGGGTTCCCCATGGGCTCCCCTCCTCCACATCTGCCCGATGAGAGGGGCTTGTGCCCCGGGGTGGCCTCAGGGTAAGGATCTGCTCCATCTGCTTGCCTGCCTGGGCTTACGCTGGGATGGGGAAAAGTTGGAAGCAGAAATGAGCAGCAAAGATGAGTTTAGGATAATTCAGGCTGGGAGGGAGCTTGGGAGTCTTTAGTCCAACCTCCTGCTCGAAGCAGGGTCAGAGCTCAAGGCTTGATCCAGTTTGGTCTTGAAAACCTCCAAGGATGGAGCCAGCACAACCTCTGTGGGCAACCTCCTGCACCTGAGGCTACAAAAACCTTTCCAGGCATGACTTCTCCATGGCATGTGCCCTCTGTGTTGTCTCAACAGCAAACAGGGAACAAGGTCTACAAGGGTAACTTGGGTTGACTTCATTGTCTTTGGGGTGATAGGCCTCCAACAAGCTTGTTGGCAGCATGCGTGGGGTGATAGTGGGGAGTGGCTGATGCTGGGGGTGTCTGATGTAGCTTGTCCCACCGAGTCTTGTCTGGGTACCTGGGACACATCTGCTGCTGGAGGTCAGTCTCTTCAGGGAGGGTGGAAGAGGTAATTTGGTCATGGCGGCCGCAGGACACAGGATTTACGTTAAATGGCCAAAAAAGCCCCTCCTGGCCTAAGGAGGTACCAATGCCTGCCCCAGCACGGCTGCCTTCGGGATGTCCTTGGGGCAGCGCTGCTCTTCCCGGCAAGGTCCCTTCCTGGAGGGGGATGGCTTAGTATCATCACTTCTGGCAGCATGGAGGAGTGCAGCTGTCCTCAGCCACCCGCCTGCCTCTCCAGCTGCTCCCAAAAAGGGCCTGGCAAGGGGAGAGGAGGGAGACCCATGGCCCTGACCCATCTCTGAGATCCTGAAACACTCCTGGCTGGCCCAGGGATGGAGACCCCTGTTTGGTCTGTGGCCTCAAGCCTCTTTGATAGGGCAGTAGCCAGGAGGTTGGGGTCCCTCCCACATCCCAAAACCCCAGGGTTAACGAACTGGTCCAGGTAGGAAGGAGGGTCGGGACTGTGTCTCCAGATGAACCAGATAGCACCTTCGTGCTTTGCTGATCCTGCTGCACCGTGGTGATTCCTCCCTTCTGTCTTGACAAGCCTTCAGCTACAGAGGAGGAGGAGGAGGGAGGTGAGGGGGGATTTGACTGGGAGGATCCATCACCACAATAACAAACATTTCCAAAAGCTGAGAAAAAAAAAATAAAACCCAAAAAACACACGTCCTCGTGTGCCCAGAGAGGCTGCAACCGTGCACAAGTCTTGCTCGCTGGAGTGCCCAGGGCTCAGGCAGGATGCTGGAGGGGTGTGAGGAAGACAGCGGAGGGGCTGTGAGGAAGCACTGGGCATTGCAAGGATTGATGTGACCCATCTGGTGAGGAGGGGCTCGGCTCCTGCTTCCCGGGTCGGGATTTCACCAGCCGCAGCCCTCGAGCCTCCAAGTGCTGGGAGGATAGTCCACAGCGTGGCTGCAAATCTGAGAGCGTGGTGTTGGTTTCCGTGCCAGTATAACCGAGGTCATGGTGGTCCAGCCAGAGCCAAAGCATCCCGACGTCTCGGCGGTGTGATAGCTCGCAGTGGTTAACGTCCCCAAACCGCTTGCTGGGCAAGCCTGGACCCTGCCTGGGTCTGGGGGGAAGGGACAGAAGGTCCAGTGTTTGGTGACCCCGTCATGCATCACTTCTGGAGCAGAGACCTCCCTGCAGAACTTCTGAGATGTTATTTCATGTTCTAAAGCAGAAGCCACAGAAGTAACCCCCACAGTGGGCAGCAGCATCTCCTTATGGGGACCTGGACATGCTGTCGCTGCCACCGCAGCTGAGCCAGCGCAGGGAGCCCCTGGCACGCTTGCCCAGCCGGCAGGAATGGAGCGGGGCAGGATCAGACCCCGGCAGCTTGGAGGGGGTTGCTCCCTTCTTCAACGCCCGTGATGAGCAGGGCCCTGTGGCAAACGGGAGCTGATCTGACACAAAGCAGGACTTACTGTGCTTTCATCTTCCTGCGCGGGAAGTTCTCTGTGGTTCATCTCATCAAGATGGTCATCTTGGGGATTAGGATTTGAGCTTGGAAATTGCAACACGGTGACCTTTTTCTGCCAGAATTACCGTCGAGTCTCTTTGATCTCGGCTCAGGGGTGCTCAGGTCCCACTGCAGAGCTGACGTTGGTCCTCGGGGTCTCGAAGCTGGAGAGGAGAAGCTGCGGGACGGTCTTTGGGATCTTGAAGCTCAAGGAGAAGGTGCCTTCTGAGCTGGTGCCAACCTCTGGTGGCCTCAGCAGCTCTGTCTTGCTTCATACCCATGACCTGCCTGCCCTGAGTCAAATCAGCCCTTGGGCTTTGCCCACTGGTGATGGAGGGTACCACCACCCAGAGCCCTTCTGCAGCGCTGGCTTTGGACAGTGGCTCCTGGGGCTGCCACCAGCTCCTTTCACCAGGACGGAGGCAGCCAGCCCAGCAAGGACACGTCTCTGAAGCATGGCAAAAATGCACAGCTAGATGGGCCAGAGCAGGCAAAAATAGGCAGCAGCTGCAAATCCGTCGCTCGGCATCTCCACAATGCTGAGCGGTTCCCGAAGGCCGTTTGGGAGCCAAGGACTCAAACCCCATGGGCTTTTGCTGGCAACCAGGCGTCCAAATCCCACCGGCGACTTTGCAGATGACATCAACACTCTCCAAATGTTAATGACGGGTATAGATGGTGGCGAAACTTAAGTTATAATCCAGCCGGATCATTAGAGGGCTGAGGGTCTTAATTTTTTGGCCTGGGCACCCTACATGCCATCGTGTACGGCATCCTCTGGAGAGATGGAGGTGGGAGAGGTTGGGCCATGCAGGGGTGCTGGTGGGAGGGACTGGACCTGGGGCTGGTGTTTCACGGTGCAGGACTGGGCGCAGTTGGGGTCTCTCCAGCTTCTGGCTCTGCAGGTCAGCGTTTAACCCCGCTTTTCTCTTTTCCAGCTTCCCATTACTACAAGTACAAACAGCAGTTCATTTTCCCAGGTAAGCCTCTTCCAAAGTCTCTCTTGGAACGCGGGGTGCTGAGATATCCCCCTGGGAGAGCGGGATATCCCCCCACGTCCCTTCACCCTTAGGGGGGTGGGTGCACAGCCGCCTCTCCTAACGCTGGATTTCTGCAGGGAGGGTTGTGCTGGGGTGGGATTTCTCCCCCAAACCAGTATATTGTTGCAGGACTGTGCGCTACTAAGATGCGGCAGGGCTGGGTGGCCCTGCGTTATACCCAGCTGATAGCTAGGGGTGTAACTAAATTGTAGCTGGGAATGAAGAGAGGTTTTCAGCGGGATTTAGTTCCCCTCGATGCCCCGGCGCTGGCTGCGGGGAAGGGGGTCCTCGTGCCTCCCAGCCCGCTCTCACTCCGCTCTCTTCTCCCCAGACGTGGTGCCTGAGACGCCGACCCGAGCCCCGCAGGTGGTCCTCCACCCCGTCAACTCCAACCCCATGTGAGTGCCTCCCCCTTCTCCCGGCTGCCTTCACCTTCCCCTCCCCAGGCAGTGCATCCTCCACACCCCGCTCCTCCGGGCACCCGTGGGTGCTGCCCTGGCTTTGTGGGAGGGACTGGGTGCTCAGGAATGCCTTTTGGGCGGGTTGGGGTGGGGTGAACTCCCAGTGCTCCTGCTGCCCTAACCCAGCTCACGGCTCTGGCTCATGTCTCGGGGAGGAGAAGGGTTGAAAGGAGAGGGCAGGGGATTGATTTATAACCCTCAGGAAAAAAGTGACTTTCAGTCTGAGGCAAAGCCCACAAGGTGCCAAAGCCCAAGCGATTAATCTCTTACTAAATTATAAGCAGAAAACCAGTGTCTTTGAGTTAATTTTAATAGAGGTGGTTCTTGCAGCCCCACCCGTAATATTTTTAAGTCCAATAAACTTTGCACGGAAATTAGTGTTGAAACGCAGTATCTAATTGGCGTTAGGACTAGCTGTCCCCGGCAGGTCGGGTCCGAGCTGCTCTGCCGAATCCGGTGTTCACCGAGGTCCTCGTGCCTGTGCTGCCCTGGCAGCGTCCCGCAGCCACGTTACAGTTCAGGGTTGCTTGCTGGTCCTTTTTATAAATGCCATTTTTGAAGGATTTTACAAGCCAGGAGTTTAACAGATAGGGTCTCGCTCCAGGCTGCGATGTGGTTTGCGTCCGGCTCTCCCACGCTCTCCAAACTGCATTGGTGACTGCTGGGGGGTCCGATGGATCTCGCCTCTGGGGGAGGCGATGGGAGGGATGGGGACAGAGCCGCTGTCCCCGCCGGTGGCTGGCGGCCGGGAAATTAATGGCAAAGTGGTGAAGTCAAAGCCTTTTATTTTTTTTTCCTTCCCTGCCTAAAGCAAGGTGTTGGGCTTAGGGCTGGCAGGCTTTTCTGGGAAAATAGCTTTCAATATGCAAAATCCGTGATTCTCCTCTTGCTCACCCCATTGAAAATAACCCCCGGGAGCCGCTGAGGTTACCCCGGGCTTGGCTGGGTTAAACAGCAGACTCTGCTCCGTACGGTCGGATACTCGGGAGACAGGTATTCGTGCCTGGATTAAAGATCAGGCAGGAGGAGACTACTGCTCCTGCAAACTGCCCGTGCATCGTGATGGGCGGCAGAAGCCGTCTGCATCCACCTGGGCTGGCTCTGCGGCTTCAAATGTCAGGGTCGGCTCCTTCTGTATACGCACCTCCGTCTCCCCTGGGATTTATAACTCTTTAGTGGCAATTGAATGGGATAGGAAGCACAGGACCACCGTGTCCGAGTGGCTTGGGGAGTGTCATACCTCTCCCGTGATCCTTGCTGCCTCTGGGAGGCGATGCTGTTATTTATCTTATTGATCATAATAATTTATATATTTATATTGTGCTCGAAACCACCTGGGCTGCTCCAGCTGATCTTCCCCACGGAATTTCTCTAATTCCCTGTTAACTGTTGGGTGCAGCAAGACCCTGGTCATGGACCTGGTGGTGGGAGGTGCTGTGGAAGCGGAGAAGAAAAAGAGGAGTTCCTGGCCCAGGGAGCTGGGAAACTAGACAAATTTGGGTGCTCTCACTGCAGGAAGGGTGTTTGAAACCTCCACTTCTCAAAAATAACTGAAAAACCCGTTTTCTTCTCTTCTGTCTGCTAATCGGCCATGCTTGCTGCTTTGGCTGGTGTTTGTTGGGAAGGTAATTCTGATCTTAGGAACCACTTAAAAATGCCACGAGCGCATGCCCCAGCGCTGCCTCGATATGGTCAAAAGCTGCGAGGGTGTAAATCTGTCCCCTACCCCAGGTTAGCCGGGGGCGATGCCTCCCGGGGCGCGCAGCGATGCTGCAACCTCTGCACCGTGCGCTTTGGGCGACGGGATGGAGACCTGGTCGTGTGCTCCCGCATCACCAAATCCATTCTGGGCTTCACGCATCCAGTGTTAATTAATGCAATAATTAATATTGCTCAGCCCCGCTATCCTCCCCGCTCCCGTGTGAGCACCCAGGGCCATCCCCAGGGATGGAGGCAGCCAGGGGGTGGGTGGGAAGGGGTTGCTCTCCCAAATTAGCAGCGAGCCTGGTACTTCTCCTCCCTGATCCCTTTAGTCCTGGTGCAGAGCGATGCTGCGGGAAGCAGGACTTGACACCTGCATGTGGTCCCAACCTAACTGTGTTTTTACCTGGCGGTAATTCAGTAATTCTTTTAACAGCCTGGAAGGAAACCCATTGCTTCAAATTGAAGTGGAGCCCACCTCGGAGGTGAGATGGCTGGGCTCACTCCTCTGCTTAACGGGCCTTTATTTTATATACATCTTGGGGCACATTTCACTGGAACCAGATAAGTTTAGCATCTGTGCAGTGAAATTGCTGATAATTGCATTAATGGCCAGGCATGATCCTGCCCAGGCATCCATGTCCCCACCCCATGAAGAGGGACCCTGATGGGCTTTGCGTCTGCCCTCAAGTTTATAATTCAATGAGCTTTTCTGAGATGCATTAAAAATGTGGAGGGGAAGGGGTGAAGGGTGAGGACAGGGATGCAACTTTTAATGGGCATCGTAAATCCTGTAGAAAGCATATACGGAAAGGAAAACCTGTCCCGGGGGGCTGGGGGCTGCAGACCGGGGGGTGTGGGGTTGGGAGCAGGCGGTATTGGCAGAGCACGGCTCGGCAGGGCTAGGATGAAATGCTGCTTTCAGACAAATGAATTAAATGCCCCGGTGTGTCGCGCTCTTATATTTAACCCTGGGGTAAATAAGCGATAAACGCCTCTCTGCAAAATCTGGGTTTCTGCTGGCTTGCATAAAACGCAGCCGCCTGGTTGCCTTTGGAAGGTATCTGCCCGCTTTCTCTGGGTCTGGGCGAGCAGTAGGTGTGTTAGTGGCGTTTTGTCCACGTTATCTTCCTTGGCCGCAGTTTTTTTCCCCTGTTTTATTGTGCTCACCTCCCTTTGCCCCCCCGCAGAACGAGGAAGGCACTGAGGAGGCGCAGGAGTCCGAGGACGACTTTGAAGAGATGAACCTCTCGCTCCTCTCCGCACGCAACTTCCCCCGCAAGGCCAGCCAGACCAGCATCTTCCTCCAGGAGTGGGACATCCCCTTCGAGCAGCTCGAGATTGGCGAGCTCATCGGCAAGGGCCGCTTCGGGCAGGTCTTTCACGGGCGCTGGCACGGGGAGGTGGCCATCCGTCTCATCGACATCGAGCGGGACAACGAAGACCAGCTGAAGGCCTTCAAGAGGGAGGTGATGGCGTACCGGCAGACCCGGCACGAGAACGTGGTGCTCTTCATGGGAGCTTGCATGAGCCCTCCCCACCTCGCCATCATCACCAGGTAAGCTCCAACGCCTCGTGCTCAGCCGGAATAATTTTTTCTTTCCAAAACACCTTCCTGCAGTCAAACGTTACTGGGAGGCAAGGCTGGCCATGCCTCCCTGCCCTAGCAAAGTGATGGTCTCCATCTGCTGTGATTTATGCTGCGAAGCAGGTAGCAAACTGATTTCAGTGAGTCCAGGCAGATTCATCTCCTGTAGAAGTGGAGCTTGAGACAGCAATGATTTCTTTTAACCAGGGACAGGAATGATTTGTTTTAACCAGGAGGGATGTAACCTGGTGGGATCAGCGGCTTCTGTTCTGGGGGGTTTTTTTTGTGTGGTGCCCTGGTCAGGTGCCTGGATGGGTGACGGGGTCTGGACCCTGCTCGAGCACTGACACAGCATGGAAAAGCCTCTAATTGCGTAAAGCAGCTGGCCACATGCGGACACCAGGTTTCATGAATAACCTGACGCTGTGAAAACAGCTCGGGTGTCTGAAGGCTCAGCAGGATGCAAGTGTTGGGTCCAATGGTCTGTGAAATGGCCAGAAGGGCAGCAGAGGCAGGAAAACTGCGTGCTTGCAAGGAGAGCTGGTGATCCATGAGACCGGAGCCTGACCACGGGGGTCTCCTCGCTCCCGAGGATGTGGGAAACCTTGCAAGATAAGTCACGGTCTCCTGGAGCATTTCCTTCCTTTCCCAAAGCCGTTGTCTCTATTACACCCAACTCTGGATATGGGACTAATAAGAGTGAGTTTGGGATGGGGCCAGGGGAGGGAGACTGGGGGCTTGAAGAGCTGCTGGCTGGGCAGCTGGTGATGCTCAGGGACGTTGCAGCAAAGTGCGGGAATGAGGCTGCTGGAGGGGGCTTCTTGCAGCTGGTTGGGAAGCAAGATGGGATTTGGGGTCTCCCAAACCGTCTCAAACACCTCCAGAGCTGCCTCGGTCTCAAGGAATTGCCGCGTACCCGCCGTCACCCACGCGCCGGGTGGGAAACGCAGCACCGAGCATCCCTGCTGAAGCAGCACCGAGCATCCCGGCGTATTCCTTGCATGGGTGGGCAATCACAAAATCCTCGCTGGCCTCGAGGTGGGGAGGCTGCGGCTGCTCCCAGAGCAGCTGTCGTCATGTGAAATACATTTATTTCTGAGTATTCAGTTATTTCCCTCACCTCTAGACCATGCATTCAGCCACGGGGCTTGATGTGGTGCCGCTTTGCATCCCTCCACGGGCTACCTTCTCTCGGAGAAGTTTCCCCAAGGTGAGGTTGAATTTCCAGCCTCCTCCTGGCAGCATTTCAAAAAGCCTGTGCTGAAATGGCAACGCTTCCAACGGCCATTAGCGGTGAAATATTGCATCATCCCTTCCTAAAGTCCCCTTGAAGTCAGCACCTCCTGGCCCCTGGTCCCAGCTGGGGCAGCTCTGCGGGTGCTGGGGTGGGGGCTTTGCTCTGCTCCCCCTCTTGCTCAACAGGAAAGGATTTCAACCCAAATTTGTGGCTCCTCATGCCATCGCTTGCTCCCTGCCCCGGTAGGTTCATGGGCTGCATTTGGCTCCAGAGTTGCATCCTCCGGAGACAGGGTGACTCCAAACAGGGGCTGGCTCTCCCCAGCTGGGGACTGGGAAAAATATGCTTTTTATTTTGGACCAAAAAATAGTCATCTGGGAAAATTCAGCAGCATTTCAGATCTCCATCTATTAGCTAGCTTCAGGGCAAAAGCTTTTTGAAAAGCGTGCAAACACACGTATTGATCGATGCGTCAGAGACCCCATCCATGTATGACACCGGGCAGCGTTGCTGCCTCTACCCAGAGGAAAACGCAGCTTCTCTGTCCCGCTCCGCTCCACGATCCCTTTGCAGCCCCTGTTTGCTCAGCTTTTCAATCCTATTCAATATCAAAACCTGGGCAATATATTCTTTTTTTTTTAGCTACAAAGTGTTTTCTATTCTAATGCCTCTTTATATAAAACCATAAAGGTGCCATTTTTGACAGTTTGACAAAGTAAATATGTGCGCTGCAGTAGCTTGATGCATTAATATGAGGTCTGCGAAGCGTGCTGCTCGCCTTGCTTTTCTTCCCAGCTGCACCCGGTCCCTTTTTTTAAGGTCAAAGTACAGCTTTATTGGATTGCCCTAAATATAACCTCTGCTCGCAACATCTCCGAGCGTTGCCTGCTCTTTGCCTACAACCGGCAAGCTGCTTTTATCCGTATTCTTCGAAGGCTGAATCAACATCAAGATAGTTTTTCGACTGCAACGGGAAACCCGTTTGGTTTTCTCCTGTTGGGATTTCTGGGGCCCGATGGGCTGGTGCCCGGTGCTGGTGGTGGGCTGGCCACGAGGATGCAGGAGAACTGAGGGGGATGCTGGAAGGGGGCTCAGAGCTCAATCTCAGGGAATTTTTGGGAGGCCCAGGACTGCATGAGCATACATCCCTTAGCCCTGAGGTCATTTCCAGGCACAATTTATTCCCGTTGGAGGCTTCCCGTGGGGCTCTGTTCTGCTGGTGCTTCCCCAGGAGGCAGCTCTGGGGCTCTCGGGGCAAAGCATCCCTTGCGTGTCCTGGGACGACAGCCCAGGGATGCACACTGCCCTTGTGCCTGCGCTCCTTGGCTGGTCTATCCTTGGTTGAACGTTTCTGGGGGCTTCTTGGGACATCTCTGATGATCTCCTGTGGAGAAAAGCCTCCTCGCCATGTGGAGGTCTCCATCCCATGCATGTTTCTTTATCTGGCCCTGCTTCTTGGTCTTTCCTAAGGGATGCGACAGCCCTGGAGACTCTTCTGCCACGGCACAGTTGTAGGGAATGAGTCTGGGAAGAGTGGCGTGAGCTGGACTGGGAATGGTCGAGGATACTGGGAATGGTCGAGGATACTGGGAATGGCGCAGGATGTGGCACTGGGGGAGGAGGGAGGCCGGTGACCTGCACAGGGGAGAGCATCTCTCTTCAAACAGGATTTTTTCTGAAGGGACTCAAATTCTTCACGTGGGTTTGTGGGAATAACTTTAAACCAGGCTTTGCTCGGAGGGGGAAAAATCAGTCCCAGTTGCCTGATGGGGCTAATTACAGACACAAATCCAGGATGTTCGGATTTCCTCGCCCGCTCCTCCCCACGCACATCCCCGGGGCCAAACTGGCTGTGTGCAGAAGAGGCCTCTTTTCTTCTGGGTGCCCAGAGGTGGTCGCTCGAGGATGTTTTTTCCACCAAGAAAAGAGCAATTTCTTGTAGCTGTTAAAGAAATCTCCGTTTTCCTGCCGGCACACTGGAAGCAGCTGCCCGTCCCTGAAAGGGGCTTTACCACGTCGTCCCGCCCGGCGCTGCCGGAGGGGGGTTATTTATAGACGGGTTTATTTTTACTTTTTCACATCCCTACGTTTTCCTTCCTGCTCGCTTGTGATATTCAAGGATCGTCTCATTAGCAGAAAGAAATCTCCCCCTCCAAACACCATGGCCCACAGGCAAAAGCTGGGAGGGGAAACTGAGGCAGCAGCTTGCCGACAGCATGATGCTTTGGGTTAAGGCGCTGATTTTCTCTGCATTAATCATTGGTCTTGGCGGATGATGGGGGCCAGTACTGCTCAATACCTTCATCAGTGACATAGATGGTGGGACCCAGCGCACCCTCAGCACATTTGCGGGTGACACCAAGCTGACTGGTGCAGCTGACACGGCTGAGGGAGGGGATGCCGTCCAGAGGGACCTGGACAAGCTGGAGAGGTGGGCCCATGTGAACCTCGTGAGGGTCAACAGGGCCAAGGGCAGGGTCCTGCACCTGGGCTGGGGCAACCCCTGGTGTCAATACAGCCTGGGGGATGACGGATTGAGAACAGCCCTGCGGAGAAGGACTTGGGGGTCCCGGTGGATGAAAAGCTGGACATGAGCTGATAATGTGCACTCGCAGCCCAGAAAGCCAACCGTATCCTGGGCTGCATCCAAAGCAGCGTGGCCAGCAGGGCGAGGGAGGGGGTTCTGCCCCTCTGCTCTGCTCTGGTGAGACCCCCCTGCAGTGCTGCGTCCAGCTCTGGGGTCCTCAGCACAAGAAGGACACGGACCTGTTGGAGCGGGTCCAGAGGAGGGACACGAAAATGATCCGAGGGCTGGAGCACCTCTCCTACGAGGACAGGCTGAGAGGGTTGGGGTTGTTCAGCCTGGAGAAGAGCAGGCTCTGGGAGACCTTATAGCAGCCTGCCAGTACTTAAAGGGGGCTGACAAGAAAGATGGGGACAGACTTTTTAGCAGGGCCTGTAGCGATAGGACAAGGGGTGATGGTTTTAAACTAAAAGAGGGGAGATTCAGACTAGAGAGGAGGAAGACATTTTTTACAGTGAGGGTGGTGAGGCACTGGCCCAGGTTGCCCAGAGAGGTGGTGGATGCCCCATCCCTGGAAACATTCAAGGTCAGGTTGGACGGGGCTCTGAGCAACCTGATCCAGTTGAAGATGTCCCTGCTCGCTGCAGGGGGTTGGACTGATGACCTGTAAAGGTCCCTTCCAACCCAAACCGTTCTATGAGTATACGATTCTTGAGTTGTCTCTTAACGCAGCCGTCTGGGTCGGAAAGGAAAGGAAGAAATTCAGCATCTTTTGGCAATGGGAGGTGGTGACTCCAAAGAGCGCTTCCATCAGAGCCACTAATAGATTTTCTCTTGGGTAATGAGCAGTGGGGACAGTTAACATTCATCTTAATTAGTCTTGAGCAAGAGCGAATGTGAGCCTTGGCGCTTTGAGTGCTGCATAATGGATAGCACGAAACGGCATCAAAGTCCTCAGCCCCGTGGAAATGAAAGGACTGAAAAAATGCCGTGTTTGCTGCATACAGGCAAATGACAAGTTGCTTTTGCCGGTGTTGAATGAGACAAAGCCAGGCCTGGCTAAGCTCACATCAGCTCCTCGGGGCTCCTGGTCCCGACCCCCGTCAGCGGCAGCGTGGGGAGGGGAGGTAAAGCCTCAGCCACCCAGGAGGTCCTTCCAAGGACAAAGTCTAACAGTTTTCTAATGCTATTAAAATGGCTCGAGCCACCCACAAAGGTAATGGATTGCAGAAACTGCCAGGTTTTAGGATTCTGGGTGTTCCTTCTGGGGGGAAAAAAAAAGGGGGATTTTAATGCTTATTGATCCTTCCCAAGGCTCCTGGGTCTCATCGAGTCTGTAATGAAAGTGGGGGGATCAGCATGCTGGGTGCAGCTTTCTGGGGGGGCACCGGTGGCTCTTGTTGGATGGGAATGTTGTTTGCAAGAAGGGAGTGAGGTTAGGAGGTCTGAAAGGCAGGAGAGAGGAGGTTTGAGCTGGAGCTTGCCCATACTTTGAGCTCCTGCTGACTTGCGTGGGGGATTTGGTGCAGCTTTTCTAAGAAGATTACTTGGTTTTTAGTTAAAAGCTCAAACGTGGCACTAGGACCCCGTGCAAAGACCCTGGGATTTGCACCCCGAGATGCTTCTGGCCGGGTTTTGGCCCCTCTCTTGTTGCGGTGCAATGCCAGAGCAATTCCAGATTTACACGGTGCAACCGGGAGCCAACTCGATGGCTGCTGGCGATCCCAGCCGGGGTTGCGTGGCCATGATTTATATCCGTGCCGTGATGCGCCAGGAAGACCAAGGAGAACACTGAAAAACATTAGGAATTAAGCTTGACCATGGCAGGACTATATAAAGAGAATTAATTTGTCGAAGGTGCCTTTCAGCAGAGGAACTTGGAGTGTTTCTGCCGGAGAGGGAGCATCTCCCAAACCCTTCCCTAGAGCTGGTGGTTAGTGGGGGGGAGCTGAGTGCTGAGGACGAACATAAACCCAGGCCCTCTTCTCATGTGAGGTACCAAAGATGAAAAGAGAGTTTGCTCTTTTTTCCTCTGTGGCAAAGCAAACTGGCTTTAAGAACAGGGAACACATTACCTGCCACGAATCAACAGGGAAGGCGTGAGAGCGAGGGATGGGAAGAATATCCAAGACGCTACGGCTGTATCGTACAGGATAATTTTCTTGCACTACATGGGCTAAATGTTATGGTTTATTTTGGTTTTATAATTTATTTCTGTGCTGGCTTTTGGCAAGGTCTAATGCTTGGCTCCGCCACCGGGAGGAACAAGCCTGGCTCCTCACAAGGGATCCTCTCCCATTCCCAGACCGTGTTCCCTGCGGGCATGGGGGAGCTCTGGACAACGCTCGGCTTTAAACGCTCGGCTCTTCCAAGCCTCTCCCCGTGCCAAACCTCCTGACATTTACAGTGTCCTGGCTCAGCTGCGAAGGATTTGGGGCTTGTAAATCTTAATGCTTAGGGAGCTGGGGGCCGAGTGGATATTTAACGTGATTTGAAGGATGGGAGTAAATGGGGAAGGGTGTAAGTCATCGCACTTAAGACAAAACGGATTGGGGCCGCTTGGTTTTCCCCCGTGGGTGCTCCACAGGGTCACGACGGGCTGCACAAGCCTGTGCATGCTGCTTGCAGCCAGCCCGCTGCTCTCTCCAGGGAGCAATGTTGACTGTTTGGGCTTTAAAGCCCAAAATTGGCTTTTTCTCCTCACTGCAATCCAATGATCTCAAAATACATCCATTAGCCTTCTTTCCTGCCCTGGAGAGTTAAGTAGGAGCTCTAAATCCTGCTCAACAGGAGGGAAACTGAGGCACAGAGCTGCCACATTGTTTTCCTCCATGCCGGGCTGGAGCTGGGCATTTCTGAGACGCCTTTCAGGTCCGGCCCTTCTCTCCCCACTCCTGAGTGTATTTTGGGAGCAGAAGCCATGAGGTCCTGCCTCCCCTAACCCTCCCCACGTTCAGATACCCACTTTGGGACCCAAAGCATCACCTCCTGCCCTGCCTCTCGGTTGTTTTCCCTCCTCTTACCTTCTGCTGCGTTTCCCCTTTCCCAGCAGTTAAAGTAATGGAGCTCGTAGATCATATAATAAATAGGTATTGACTTCATGCCACAGGCTGGATCAGAATTGATTGACCTGTGGGAATACACTCCTTCACAATCAATAAGAGGCCATCAGGCTGGATAAATCTTGATAACGACTGACAACAGGAAAGTCGATATGTGTATTAATATATACGTTAAGCAAGTATATAACTTCAGCCTGGAGACAGCGTTGCTTTTAGCAGCTTGCGGAGCGGGATGGCTTGGGCAAGAGACCAAAATATCCCAAGCAAAGAGGATGGCAGGGATGGGGGAAGGCAGTGGCTTGATCCTCTGCGAGGGCGATGGATGTCGAAATAAGAGCTGGCTGCTTTGGTGCTGGCTGAGCTTCTCTTGCCCGTTGCAGCATCAAATCCCTGTTTGTTAGCACCGCCTTAACGCGCTCCTCTGGCAGGGATGCTCCAGGGGAAAGTTCTCCTTTGTATTTTAAAAGTGTTTCAAAAATGCCATAATATTTCTATTTTGGCTGTGACTTCTTGGGGAAAGTACTTAACGCAGCGGGACTCAGCGCTGAAGCACTTTACTAGAGAGGAAGGGATTTAAGCGGGTGTTTAAGGAAAAGCCTGCGATTAAGTGCCCCGCTGAGACGTGGTCCCACCACGTCTTTCCGCTGGTGCCAGCTCCTCCCTTCGCTATTGAGTGACATCTCAGCACGGTTCCTTATTTTTTCTGAGCATCCTCAATGCCGGGGACCCTCTTTGGGGCCAGAGAGGGCTGTTTGCTGGGGCAGGTCGTGGGGGACCCATGTGCTGGCATCCTCCTGCTAGCCAAAGAGGAGGCTGCCCAGGGACACAGATCCCTCCTGCGACAGCATTATTAATTTTTTATTAATAATAATTATTATTACTATTCCAAAGTGGTGTTGGGTTCTAGTGAAGCAGCCGTCTTGATCAAAAGACTTGCTTCTTCCCTTTCTTCAAAAGAAGGGGTTTTTTAAAATTTCTTTTCCTTCCTGAAGTTCAAAATAGCAGGAGGATCACGGCACAGAGAATATATTAGGCTCCTTCAAAGGCAAGGAGAGGTCAAAGTGCCTTCGCACATCCCCGTACACCCAGCCAGCCCTCCCGGAGCCGATTACGAGTGGACCCTTTCAAAAGGCAGCAAGTGCCACCTGAAGCATCACGTATTTTCGGATGACTTGTTTGCAACCAGGGCTTTAGATAAGCTGCTGGGGCCCGTGGCTGCTTGGCATTCACCTGTCTCTTAGCTCGTTTCCCTGCAGCTGTAGAATAGCTCGTCTCCTCTGACACTGTCTCCTTCAAATAAAAATGCATGGAGTTTGCTTTTTCTAAATAACTTGTTTTTTTCCAAAGCTGCGATGGAATTGGAGCTACTTTTTGGGCAGGCTGATCCCCCTCCTCCTCCTCCTCCTCCTCCTCCTCCTCCAGCCCTTGCGGTTTGGCTGCGCTGGCTGTAGTTATCTCGCGTGCCAGCTGCTGGGAGGAAAATTTTGCTTCCTAAGTAATATCCATCAAAGGACGGCGCTTCCATCGGGCGGAGATAGCAAGCGCAGGACGAGGGGAGCATCGGCTCTTCAGGGCTTTTCTATTTCCCTACGCTAACTTTGCTCTGCAGAGGCTCCTCCATGCAAAGGGGGAGCCGGGTCGCTGCGAGCTCCGGGCTGGGGACCTGGGCTTCTGGACCACCATGCCTACTAAACCATGTCCCAAAAAGTTTGGGAGGTGGAGTTTGCTGGGAAAAGTACCGGGATGCCCCCGGAGGGACCAGGCTCCGATGGATGCTGATAATCAGCATCAGGTCTGCAGGCTCCCGGTCCAGCTTTTCATGGCACTGTGCCGCCGCAAAGCTTTCGGCTGCTGCTTTCCTCCCTGGTCGTGGCCCAGTGAGGAGGGATGGTATTTCTCGGTGCCCGGGGAGGAAGGAAACCACATGTTGCTTTTGTCAAAAGCAATGGGAGAGGAGGGGAAGGTGGCTCCCTGCTTGCCAGCGGGCACGGTAAAGAGGAGGGAAATGAAATAAAAGTTGTAGTCCTGGGGCTGAAACGTTTCCATGCTAAATCTCGGGGCACTGGGTATGCGTGGCTCAGAGAAGAGCTGCTTCACTTCACCGGCAGGTTTCAGGGGTGGTAAATCCCAGTGAAACCAGTCCTGAGCATCCCTTGGCGGGGCTGGGGGGACCTGGGGTGCTGGTAGCACCCAGCAAGGACAGCTGGCCTAGGAACCAGCCAAGCTTTTCTACCCCTGTGCCCCCCGCCAAGCTTTTCATTAGGGGAAAAGAAAGTATATATATATATAGGTGTGGGGGTCCAACACGTGCCAGTGTTCTGCTTAGACTGAGACCTAACAAACTCATTGCGGCTCATGTTGGTGTGACCCCGGTTGTCACAGCTGGCTGTCCCTGCTGTCCTTGGGCTGGTGTTTAGATGCAGAGCGCTTGGGGAGCTTGAGCTGGATCATGCCACTGCTCTGCTTCACTCACACCGGCGTAGCAGGGAGAGCGGGCATCAAGGGTGCGATATTTCTTATTGATTTTGAGGAAAATAAAGCCTAGGGATAAAAATTAACCCGTACCTCTCCCTTTGCTGCTCTTCCAGCCTTGTTTCATTTTCCATTTTGTGAAACACACTTGTGGCTGTCTCGTTTCAAAAGCACAATTGCCAGACATCGGTAAAAGAGAAAAACAAGCCAATATATGGAAACAGCTTGAAAACTTCCCAAGTAACTCAAGCACGTGCAGGCGTGTGCAGTACTCGTTCCTCTCCTCCCTGCCGCGGCTAGTCCTGCTCAAATGAAATCAAATAAGTCCCAGCTCAGCAGCTCTGGTTGCTGTGGCTATATCTTTCTTAATATCCCCCAAAGATCTCTTCTTTTCCATGAAATACGAAAAATCAGTAAACTGATGGGGAATGTGGAAGCACCCGAGCAGCCCCTCCTTCGCTCTGCCTTTCCTCGAGCACAGATGTAACCTGCTGGCAGAGGTATTTTTATATTAAAGTACTTATTATTAATTCCCACTCTCTCCTTCTGTGTCTCCCCTGGGTGTACGGTGCCAGCTATCACCATGGTATCTGAGCTGGTTCCCCATAAATCAATATACTAGCAAGTAATGAGCTTCCTGGGGTCTGGCATTTATCACTTCGGGGTGTTCAAATGATCCTATTTAATTTAATGGGCATTTGTGTGGATGGTTGGGCAGAGGGAAGAAAAGCACAAAACACGGGTAAGTAACGGCATCGCGACCTGCGTGCAAGCGCCGCTCCGTCAGCTCTGACTTTATTCCTGCTCCTGAGCAGGAGCCAGGCTCAGGTCTTCAACCCTAGCGAGGTGATGGCCGTCAATATTGCCGGGCGGGGGGGAAACTCCAATGGTGGGGGGTGGATGAGGCTGTTTTCCCACTGAATGGCAAAAATTTCAAGAGGCAGTGCTCCAGCTCTTCCTCACTCATCCCTCCCAAATCGTTCCTCTGCAAGTCGCTTTGGCTTTGCTCCCATTGCTGATGTCTTCAGCCCACGCTGGTGAAATGCAGAGTGTTTGTAAAGCAATTTGGGATTTGGCTTGCTTGGCTGAACACTTCAAAAACTCATTTTGAATAGAGAGTTGCATCTGCAGCGGGATGGGGCCACGGGGCTGGGACTTTCGAAGGGGCTGGCGGGGGGAAGGCTGCAAGCTGAGGTTGTGCCCTGGGTTGAGGTGCGCTCCGGGGTGCTGGGGACCCCGGGACGGACCTCTGCGTCTCCCCACGCTGTCTGTCTGGGCTGTCCCTGCTGCCCCTCGGCTCTGGCTGGGGTTTGGTCACCGCAGGGCGCCGGGGCATGTGTCACCAACCGCCTTGCTCTGCCGACAGGTGGGATGGAGAGGTTTAGGAGGAGAAGACAAGTATTTGTTTATGAATACGTACTTCAGCGGTGAATAAGCTGGGATCTGTCTGAAGACGCAAATCGTCTGCCTTTGTTCCTGGTGTCAAGTGTAGGCGGTCTCTGGCCTTGTGATCCGCAGCATCGCTCGCTCGCAGCCAGCTGGGTACCTCAATGCCGCGGTTCAGCGTAGACCTCTTGAAATGGAAAGGCAGAAGAAGATGTGCATGCCCTGGGAGCTGTGCTTTGTGCCTGCCGCTCCCGCCCGAATGGGGATCGATTGACGGCAGACGAGGAACGAGAAGAAGCGAAATTGTTGAGCTCTGCCATGAAAAGGTTCTGCAGGTGGTGGCTGAATGGGCTCAGGTGCTGCATAATAGGTATCAACCAGGCTTTATCACTGCATTGGCAGCTCCTTATCCAGCAAGAAAACTCTAACAAATACCGGTGCGGTGGTTGCTAGTTGAATTCATTCGGAGGAGTTATTCATCGAGGGGAGGAGAGAGGCACCTGGGCTGCCTCGATGGCTCTACCAAGGTCTGAGGAGCGGCGGTGGCATGGCCCGTGCCCGCGGCGCTTCACCACGTGCTGGTACCACCACCCCTGCTCTGAGCAGCGGCTGCTCTCCTTGTGCCGGCGCTTGCGCCGGGTGCATCCTCTGCCTCCTTTAACGCTGTCCCTCTGTAAATTAAGTGGAGAGATGGGAATCTCATCAGTAAAGGGCTGCAGGCTCCGATCCTGGCGTTATCTCTGCAGTTCAGATAGGCAGAAATGTGAGGATTTTTCTCTAAACAATGCTTTTCCAGGAAAACAGCTGATCTTAACTCACTTTAGGGCTGAAATCAAGCCCCGTTCCAGCACTAATCTATTCGTTGCATTTGCAACGTCGATTCATGACTAATGCAGACCACAAGCAACTTGCTGGAATGGTTTTCTCTGGGGAAAACAAGCGTTTGCTGGGGAGCGGGGAGGGCTGGGGGAACTCCTTCGTGCACGGGCAGGTCATGGGAGGTGGCAGAAAGCCTGTTGCGTCGCGGAGCTTAAAGCTCTACAGGGTTATTTAGCAAATTAGTGCAAAAACCCTTCCTACCGGAAAGGTGGTCCATCATTATTTTGCACCCTTTAATTCCAGTTGCAGAAAGCCAAGGGTTATCTCTATCACTTATTCCCAAGTAGCACTTCAAGTGCTTGGATCCTTATCTCCAGGCGCATTCATATTTCTCCAGGACGGCAGCCAAACTACTGCAGAAGATAGGAAGCGGCTGCTTCAGTTAGAGGAAGATGGTGTTTGTAATTGCGGGTGCCTTGGGTTTGCAGTCCAGCTGGTGTGCCCAGGGACGTGCCGAGACACCTGAGCAAGGAAAAGCATTACCGAGGAGGCAGTTGCAGGGGTATGAAGATGCCCTGAACTCCCTGCCGTGCCTTGCTTGCATCCAGCAAGGCTATTTTCAACACAACCTGCAACAAAGTGCTCTGAAGGATGCTGTTGTCTTTCCAAAACCCGTGAGATATGGGGTCAGGCCTGTTCCTGCTTGACCTGAAAATGGTGCTCTCTGCCCACGGAAGGACATGGAGCTTTTGGCTTAGGAGCAGGGGGGTCCTTTGTATCTGCGAGCTTCTGGAGAAGCAAGCAAGGTTTATTCCAAATAAGCGCTATCCCGATCAGTTTAATCCCCCAAAGAGCTGCCGAGAGCTCAGCTTCCCCTGCTTTCACATTTTCATTTTCACATTTTAATTCACATTTTTCACATTTTAATCGCTTGCAGGGACCTTATTTGCATCCGGGTGATGGCCTTGGCCAGGGGATGTGCGGTAGTGATGGGGGAACGGTGACTGCCCTGCGGCTTGGGGACATTGCCGCTGCTGTTTTCGATGTCCCCAAGGAAAATGCGGCACAGCCTCCTGGGGGTGTTGCCTCTTCGTACTGCGCTGAGCCAGCCTCGGGGTAAAAAACAAAAGCGAGGCTTTGCCGCAACGTTGCATTCCCGATTTCTCCCGATTTGCAAAGCGGGGGAAGTCGCTGTGGGGCTGGGCCGCTCGCCCCTCTGCAGGGCTGTGCTGAGCTTCGCTGCCCTTGGTGTGCCTCTTCTTCCTCGCCCAAGCTGGGGGTCCGAGCTGTCCCTGCTCCCAGTCTGAGCAACGTGGTACCCAGGCAAACCCAGGGCTGCTCGGCGCGATGCTCCTCAGCCCTTGTAACGAGGCACAGCTCGGGCCGGTTATTTCCATCCAAAAAGGGCAAAACCTGTTGTCTCCCAGGGGACGCATCCGGACCGGTCCGTGCTGGCATCCCTGGGGCTGGAGCAGAGGGGCGAGGGGGAAAGCGGTGGAGCCGAGTGAGGATGCAGCGGGAGGAGAGCAGAGGAATTAAAACCTGTAACTTTTTATTTGTTAACTAGAACAGGATCAAATTAACGTCTGTGGCTGCTGAAGCCTCTTTAACGAGATGTCTGTTGGGCGCTTTATTTCCCGGGCACAGGTATCCAGTCTCATCTTTCTAAAGTTGCATGTAATGAGCGTGGGTGGATATAGAAAAGCAAAAAAGCCCCTTTTTGTGGGCGGGAGTCGAGGCAGCATCCACCCACGTACGCCATTATGATATTCAAATGTCAATATATTTTTAATTGGTTTATATCCCCCCCCCCTCCAGCTGCCTTTGGTAATTAAGGCTCTGTAAATAGATTTTACTGTAATTGGTACGCGAAGGAAAATTGGAGGACATTGTACAGTGCATTCGGTTTGGTTTTTTTTTTCCTCCTTGTCTTTCCTCTTTTGACTCATATTACATCTGTGAGTATTGTATGCTCCGAGGGAAGAGGCGGGAAGCCGTGGCCAGTTTTGCACAAAAAGTCTGAAGCAAGAGGACCAGGTGGTTTGCTCGTGGCTGGGACGCGGGGAAGAGCGGGGGAGCCAGCCCAGGTTACCCCTTACGAGGCTCAGCACCATGGTGATGGCACCAGCACACATCAGGGAGCGGCGTGAGCTCCCTCCCAGTGCCAAACTGGGGAGAGCCCCCAGTTTCCGTGCTGAATCTTCAATCTGCCTTGAGGCGTAGCCAAAACTCTTGTGGTTATTTATAGCTCCCTGCCACAGCCGCTGTCTTTATAATTCGGGGATGTTTCTCAGCAGGGGTTTATAAACCGTGTTTTTTTCTTCTCCCTTTTCCTGTTCTTTCAGCCTGTGTAAAGGACGGACTCTCTACTCGGTGGTGAGAGATGCCAAAATTGTCCTGGATGTCAACAAGACGAGGCAGATAGCGCAAGAAATTGTGAAGGTACGGTATGGTGCAGGGGCAGCTCGGCACCCATGGGGGTCCAGCTCCGGCCGAGAGCCTGGCCGAGCTGCTCCGGGCAGCGGGAGTGAAGAAGGCAAGGAGGCTGGGCAGGACAGCACCTCTTGGCTTTAAAATCCAGGTCTCTTAGACCTCCCTCACCCACTTTGAGCTGAACTGGGGCGGCACCGAGGCTTCCCGTGGGCTCCCCATGGAGCGGTGAGCTTGGGGCTCATCCTAGCCGCAGCTCCTCTTCCCCCTTGGAAGTGCCGGTGTTTAAGTCCAGCTTTGCTGTTGGGAGTGAGTTGCTAGTTGGAGATTCCTCTCCTCTTGGAAAAAAAAAAAAATAATCTGCAGTTGGTCTGAGGTTTCCATGTCTCTGTGGTGAAAGCATCCCCGCAGCCAAGGTGCCCGGAGGAGTCAGTGCTGTGGTGCTCATGGCAGGGGGCTGTGCATGCCATGAGGCAGAGCACACGTACATTTTTCAGAGCTAAAAAAGCTTTTCCTTTCGCAGAGATGACTCAAAGTGCATCTTCGACGCTTCAGACGTGACCATATAAATAGATGCTGGGGAGGATCCTCACGTGACAGGGTCAAGTGGCTGGGAAGTTGGGTGCTGAGCCATCAAAGCTTCCCATCGAGTGTCTGCAATGGCTTTGTTTTCCCGAGAGGTGTTGAGCCGGCTGCCAGAGTAGGGTCATACCATGATTACAAACATGTTTAACACCAAACGATACCAAAAGTATTTGGCACGTGTCCTGCCATGGGAGCCACGACACTGACCCTGTGCCCCGTTCAAGGTCAGCCAGCACCTCTGGCCCACAGCAAGACCAAATCATCTGGGGCTGAGATCATGTTTGACATATTTCTATGAAAAAAAAAAAAAAAGTTATTCTGGCAGATCTTAAACCCCCTTAAATATTCAAATCTATGTTATAAAACAGAATATGTTCTGCAATATATCCTGAATCGTGCCATCCCCCGCCTGTGCTTATGCTGTCTCTTATTAGATTGCCTATTTTGCGTTTATTTACACCCAGATTTAGCAAAGTGTATGCTGTTTTAAAGTAAATTCCTTAAATTCCCCCAAAGTCTGTGGGCTCAAGGCAGGAGCTGAGAGTTGAGCACAGGCTTAACCACTTTGCTGAGCTGGCGTTGCAAGGGGCATCTTGGAGTGGCGAAGCTATGGCCTGAATTCGGTGTGTCTGACAGCCGAGGGCCTCTCTGCTGCATTTCTATTTTTGATCCGTATTTTCCACTTTTTAAAGATGGATTTTTCCCACTGAGCAAACGCCTGAGGCATCACATAGGTTTGCCTCATATTTTTTTCCCCTGACTACCGGGGTTCTTGCATCCCAGATGTTCCCAGCGGGAGGTAATGGCTCGGTTCAGCCCCTTTCTCTGTGCGGGTTGCATTGCTTTGTGTGGGGTGGGGTTTTGAGGACTCGGCTAAGAGACCGCTGTCTTCTGCAGCTGCCTGTGCATTTGGAACAGGTTGGAAACCTCAAACTCTTAGTGGTGTTGTGAGGCATCACTGGCACAGGGGAAGCATCACTGGATCTCTGAGATGAAAGCACTACCATGAAGAACATCACCCATGAGATCTGCTGAAGACCACCATGAAAGCACGTAGAGCTGGTTGTAGCCCCAGCAGCAAGCCAGCTTCCCTGCGTCCTCTCCTCCTTGGGAGTATGGGGTTGGGTGCTCCTGCTGCAACCCGCTTGGGCAGACAGACTTTGCAACCCAAGGGGCAGAGGGACTTCGGGTCTGACCCAGGTCCCCATAGGAATTAGCAGAGGTCCAAAGGCGGAGCTGTGCGGCATGGGTGCGGAGCCCAGGCTCTCCCTGCACGCCGGAGGGATTTTAAGACAGCGGCTCCTGCTCGTAGGAGAGGTCCATCACACCCCTGTCGCAGCCGCCTCGGTGCTGTGCCCCGGATGCACGGCCCCTTGCTGGTGTGCACCAGGGAGAGCAGTTTCTCTGCCTTCCCACCTCTCTGCCTCAACCACCAGCAGATGTTAAGGATGTTTTGGTGGACTTGGAGGTGGCTGGTGTGGAGAAGCAAAGGAAAACCCAGACAACTTGGTTTGGTTGGGCTTGGGGCAGCATCGCCCGGAGGAGCTGGAGGCAGGACGACAGCGGAGACATCGGCTCCGCTAGCCGGTCGTGGCAGTTGTTTGACTTTATCCTTTGAGTCCCCGTATGCGATAGGAGAGCCGCTAAGCTTATTGGATTAGCGGATGCAAGGGCTCTCGTTATGCCGTGATCCTCCGGAGGCAAAAGTTAATTTATTTAAGAAGCGAAGCCGGCAGAGGGAGCTGGCTTTTCACACACGCCGGGCAGCCGAGCAAATTAAGGCATTACTGGGCCGAGAGTGTTTTCTCACAGATCATCCCCAGGGGCGAAGGCGGCAGGGCTGGAATTTGCAGTGGGATCTGTGCGATACCCCGAGAGCTCCTCGAGAAATACCTTCAGCAAAGGCTGGGCTGCGTTCGATGATTGCATGGGCGATGCATTCCCATCCGTGCTGTGTGAGCATGGGTGCAAAGTCCCCGCTGCCTGCACTGAGCTCCTGTCAGCACTGGCCGAAAGGAGGGGGCTGCAGAGCATCCCCATGGCGCTGGGTCCCGTCCTGTCCCATAGATGCTCGGGACCCTGCACTGCACCTCGCAGGAGGAACAGGCTCACGGCATTGTCTTCCTTGCACAACCCCGGCACTTTGTGAAGGTGACAGTGACATTTTAAAGCAGATTTTTAAACCTCATCATTATTTCATATGCTGGGACCCAGAGACCCCTAATGAATCCCGGTGCTGGAATGGTCCCAGCACCCAGCTGCAGCTGTGGCATCTCGGGGCCAGCCGCAGCCCCGGATCGTTTCCTTCCTCCAGCATCCCTTAGCAGAGGCTCTTCAGGATTTCACTGCCGAGGGGTGCAGTTAAACCCCCATGACTTGCTATGTTGGGGTGTTTGCTGTCCCCAGCAGCACGTTGTCCCTGGCTGCCGCCAGCCTTCCCCGCCGCTGGAGCAGAGCCCCGCGGGTCTGTGCTGCTGGCGAGTCTTTGGTACCTTCAGGATTTTCTCCCACATCCTGGGCATTTGCATTTGAGGATTTGTGGGTTTTTCAGGTTGCTTTCCCAATTTTTCCAGATCGTTTCTGAATTTGGATCGTGCATCCCAGCTCCACATCGGCTGCAAACTTAAAAATATATTCTTGTTCCATGCCTGCATGGTTAATGACGATACATGAAAAGATCAGACTTAGGATGGACCCCCGTGGAAATCCAGTTAATAAATCCCCCCGTGTCAGTGATAGACAACTGATATTTGCTCTTAAGCAACAGTTTGCTGGCCCATTTGGCATTTATCCTTCAGTAGCTTCCTCTAGACCAAGTTTCCCCTAGTCTGCTTATGAGGATGAAAAGTGAGACAGCATCGAAAGCCCTGCTGAAGTCAGGATAAATGGCTTTTATCACCCTCCCCGTTCCCAGAGCCGCTTATCCCGTTGAGCTGAACGTCCGTCACATGGAGCTGTCGGCAGTCTGCTTGATTTGCCGATGCTAAACAAGCCAGGTGCAGGGGAGTTTGGATTTCCCACCCATGGCCTTTTTTTGCATCATTAGCAATAATTTTAATTAACCACCAAGTAGCTTTTCCTAGGGGAAAAAAATTAAGGCAGGACTCCTGCGAGGCGCTTGTTTCCAGGCTAATGGTGTCGGTGTGCACATAGGAAGCACTAATGGCTCAGCCAGGGTATGCGATAGCGGTGACGGAGAGCTTTGATTTATTACCCTTCTGCTCCCAGCCCCAAAAGAGAACGAAGGCAAAAACATCATCATCATCAATTTCTCAGCAGAGGATCTCAGGAAAGCGACTGCCAGTTTGGTTTGCCGCTAATTTTTCTTGCATAACCAATTAATCAGGAAGATGAGTGGGTGCCATCGCAGCTGAGGCGCCCGCACCACGATCCCGTCACCCTCCGTGAGCACCACCCGGTGCCTGTCCCAAGCCAGGGACGCCCTGGACACCTGCCCTTTCTGCAGGGACATTCGGGGATGTGCAGCTTTTGGCTGTGGCTCAGCCGTACCTTGGTAGCACGGACATGCCGCCGCGGCACAGGGACGCTCGCGGCTGGGCTCTCCCCGTCTTGGCAATTGTGGGGCTGCCCGTGCTCGGGCACTATCCTGGCTGTTTGTGCTGCTTTTTCAGTTTGGGGGTATTTTTCTCTCTCTTCCATCCTAGGGAATGGGCTACCTGCATGCCAAGGGGATCCTTCACAAGGACCTCAAGTCCAAAAATGTTTTCTATGACAACGGGAAGGTGGTGATCACGGATTTCGGCCTCTTCAGCATCTCGGGAGTTCTCCAAGCGGGCAGGTAGGACATGGCGTGGTGGAAATCCTGGCGTTCCTTCCCATGCCCTAGAGCTCCCCTCTGAGCTGGGAACATGGGGAGGGAGCCCAAAACCTTCCTCTGCAAGTGCCTTTCTGGGTCTGTAGCCTCGGTAGACATGAGGACAAGGTGCCTTTGGGTGTCTGGAGGCTGCCCCGGGGATTTCACCTTCTCACCTCCAGGATTTTGCTTTTGAGGAGGCTTGCTTTGGGAAAAGAGCAAGATGTGTAGCTCCTGCAGAAACCCCTCTGCCCCATGAAGAGTGCTCCCTTGAAACGCCAGCCCACGTTCAGCGCCGGTGTTGGGTTTGCAGTGCAAAGCCCCAGAGGGACGGCGAGAACAGGGCTGGGGTTTCCGCAGCGCCGAAGCGGTGAAAACAAACTGCTCTGCTCCTTGGGTGCAGAAGTTGCAGCTTGTTTTGATTTGATTTTGTTTCATTTATTTTTTAAACCTAGTGTTTAAAGGCAGAGTTGCTTTTGAGTGGTAGGAAGGAGCACGATGCTGCGTGTGACTCTCCAGCAGTTTGGTTCAGAGAGGCAGGACCTGGCCCCGGGCAGGGTAGCTTGGACCCAACCTCTTCCCAGGGGATGCATCATTTCCATGGCCAAACCACCCTGCAGCCATGCGGGAGATGCTCCTCGGGCTCTGTTTCACCAGGGCTGGCAAAGCTTGTTCGTTCCTTGGCCTTTCCCTAACACCGTCGTTATAATCCCCTGGCATCTGCTTCGTCTCCTGCCGCTGGGCTGATGAGCGGTGCAGCCGGAGCGGTGCTGTCCCCCAGCCTCTCCGGTGACCTTTCGGGTGCTGGCCATCTGGCCATGGCGTCTGCGCCGAGCCAGGGCGTGGAGCAAGGCACAGAGAAGATGAGAGCCAAGCTTGGGACATTTACAGCATTGTGACATTTTTTGCTCTCTTTGGGTTTGGAATCAAGCCCATTTGGTAAATGTTCCTTATTAAATGTTTTTTTTTCCCAGTGCTTTGGGAGGTTTTCCAGCTGTAGGCATGGCAGGGCAAAGAGTTTCAGCAGCCATGGAAAGGAAGAAAAGCAAAGCTGGGGGGAAAAGGAAACAGAAGAAGGGAAAAAAGAACAAAGATTATATTTTCCTTTTTCGTTAAAACTAAAAAAAAAGAGTGTTGCTGACTTCTCCCAGCGGGAGAGCACTTTTTCACTAAACCCTTTGTGTTAGAAGCAGCACAGGCCAAGTGTGGCGTTATCGGCGCCGGCAGCTTGGGCAGGTTTCCTTCGGCAGCGCGGTACCCGCCTTCGGGTCCTTTCAGTCTCCATCACCCCACGCGATGGGGTTTGTCGCTGGAGAGGTTGTCGTGGCTGATCATCACTTTATGGCGAAGCTGCTCAGGAGAGAAATGCACCTTGGAAATTATAGATTTTATTTCTAGTTCCTGTGTGATGAGGTCAAAGGATCAGAGGAAAAGGCAACGGCCGCCTCTCTCCATCCCACGCCTCTCACGGCGAGCCGGGCAGCCAGCCTTTCCCTTCTGCTTGTATAAATATCATCTGGTTTTAGCACAAACTTAGCCAAAAGCTTAGGAAGCCCAAGAAATCCAGCAGTGCTGCTGCTCGCCCTGCAGCAGAGAAGGGGGTTTCGGCTCTGGTTTAGCAGCTGGGCAGGGCGTTTGGGACTTAGGTCCTGCCAGGATGAGGCTGCAGCTCATGCCAGCAGTGGTAAAAGGATTTGGGCAAAAATGGCCAGATTTTGCCAGGGGCCTTTGCTCTGAAGGTCAGAGATGCTCTGGAGATAAAATGAGAGATGAGACGCTGGGGAAATGGGGTATCTGATGGGGTGGACCAATGCGTGGCCATCTCTGCTCAAGACGGGGGTGTCACTTGGGGAGTAAAGTCCAGGAGATTACTCAGGAGAGGAAGGATGGTCAGAAATGCAAGGCTGGACAGAAATGAGCAGTGTTTTGCTAGAAAAATGGAGAAAATGGGGAAATTTCTGCCCCGAGGAGCTTTCAGTGTGGCTGCCCTGGACTGCTGGTGGCACACACGTCTTCTGCTGGTGGAGAGCTGAGAGAAGGCTTTGGGGATCTGCACTCGTCGGTCACCATGAATTTTGAAGCAGCAAGTGTCTGCAGGTCTGGGTGGGTTTTTTGCTGGTTCTGGTTTCTCTCAGATGAAGAAGAACGCTAAAGCGCAGTTTTGGGTCCTCAGAGGCTTGCGTGGAGAAGGAGCCAATTTTTGCAGGTCAGGTTAAGGATGGTGGTGTTGCTTCAGATGTGAATGAGAGCTACAAACTGGCCTGATTTTTGCTAGGGTTAAAAAAAGATATGGCTTAAAAATCCTCCTCGTCCTCCTAGAGCAGGCTCACTTTCAGTTCACGAAAGTGTCTGGCTCAAGGAGTTTGTAGCGTCCATCTGTGCCGTGACACGCTTGCGCTGCTGAAAAATGAGATGGCTATTGCAACTACAATACTTTCTGCAGAGACTTTGTAATCTGGTGTCTTATCCTGGGGAAATCAGATTTCTTTCTCCTTTATTTAAACGTTGCTGGGCTTGGTAGGGCTGCTCTGTAATTAGGAGGAGCGCGAGGTGGGTCTTGAGTAGTCTGAAGAGCTCTTCTGCTCTTGCCTTTGCCTTGGGGCTGGCTTGTCCTTCGGTGGGTTTAGAAGATGCTCGGCTGGTTGTGCTGCTTTCTGCTAGTGGAAGTGGCCAGGTTGGTTATAAAGTCAGGCAAACTTTTGTCATGAAACCTCAAATGGCTGTAATTGAACCACGTTTGGGATTGCATTAAAGCTCAGCCCTCGTTGCTGGAAGCTCGTAAACCCATAGCTGCGTGCTCGGGCATACGTGAGCTTTGCAGAGGGGCGAGGCTGGGCTCGCACGGGAGCTGTGGAGCCAAATCCGGTCCCCGGAGCATCCCGAGGCAAGCCTGAACGCCGCTCCTGGGATATCACAGCACTGGGTGACTTGAGTGAGCAAAAATAAAAGCCCCAGGTGCAATCCTGGTCTTGCTGAGGGCGGCGGAGCAGATCTGAGTGCTGCCTGCTGCATCCTGCTCCCCGCTGCCTGCACGGAGACGGAGACAGGGAAGGACCAGCGAGCTCCTCCGTGTCTTTTCTAATTGCCCTGGTGCTTAACGCCGGCTTGTAATTAAGAGCTGCACAGGGATGGAGGATGGCAGCATGAGCCGGCTGGGGAGCTGAAAGCCTCCTCCCTGCGCCGAAGTGCTCTCGCCTGCAGCTCCCGGGGACGGAGGGTCCATGCTGGAGCTGCTGATTATGGCGGTGGCTCCGATGCAGCAGGGTGAAGAGGAGCCATCGAGGCCCCGGAGGGGGCATGGAGGCTTAATCAGCGATTCCCTGGGCCAGCAGCATCCTTCCCTAGGGAGGGGGTTGCTCCTCCGGTCACTGCCAGACCCAGGGGTGATGCCTGGGGACGGGGACAGCTTTGCGGCCGGGAGGATGGGGACTGCGTCGTCTTGGGAGTGCGTGCGTTGTGTGCACGCAGCCGCGGGGGGAAAAGCCAGCCAAGGAATCAGCGTTTGCAGTGGGAGCTTGTCATCTTGCCTCAGGGGTGGATGGAGATGCCCGTGCCCGGATGGTGTCCCCTGGGACCTGAGCTCTGGGATTTTGGCCCCGGCAGCCCCACAGCCATCCCTTACCCCTGCGCATCGCCATCCTCAGGAGGGCATGCCAGCACAACCAGGCAGAAATTCCTTGATACGAGATGGTGGGCTCCTCCTTCTCTAGCCCAACGTGACCTGGGCCAGTTTTTGTTACCTCCTGCAAAACTACGCCGCCAAATTTGGGCTCGGACACATGATCAAGCTGCTTAATGTGTTACCACCACCGGTGGTCCCTGCCCATTTCCCTGCCCGGGGACCCTTTTTATGCCAGCGGTGCATCCCAGGTGCCTGCTGGAGGATGTAAGGATGAAGAAGCAACCAACGACATTCTCAGCTGCTGGCCAAAGCAGCCTAATGTATCTGTACGGAGCAGGGGGACCTTGAGGTTGAGGAGAAGATGGCTGAGGTTAGCTGAGGGGCTGGTGAGGGGGGTTAAAGACGAAGTGAAATCCCTGGGTGGCAGCCTGGGATTTAATAGCAATGTCACAGTGAGGACCGGCCACTACGTATCGCGGGGCAGGCGATTACAGTGCTGCTCCCATGGGCGATGGCATGGGAGGCTTGGACACGAAGGTGGGCTAGAGGGGCTGTTTGGGGCCAAACACCTGAAAACACGGATTTCCAGGCCATTATTATAGGGTGGGTTTGGTTGGAAGAGACCCTTAGACGTCCTCAGTCCAACCTCCTGCTGAAACCACAGTGGGGCCAGCTCAGGTGTCAACGCTGGTGGGATTTACCCCAGGTAATGTTTTGCCCCCGGCTTTTTTAAGGTGTTTTGGTGCAATGGTCACAGCGAGGGCCCTGGCAGACCCTGCATCCCCGTCATCAGCCCAGCAGAGCCGAAGCTCCCCCTCCCCACCATCCTGTGCCCAAATTGTGTGCTGCTGCCTGGCAGGGACGGGCATGAAGCCGCTGCGCCGGCATTTCTCAGAGCAAGCTTAAAACCCAAATTTGCAAGGATGCCATAGGGAAAACCAGGCTTAAATGCCCTGGGGAGAGGGTGGGAGGGCTGGGGGGCTGCTCGCCGATGTGACGTCCCCCTCCGTGGTACCCACGGCTTCGGCTCCGTGTTTTGGCAGGCGGGAGAACAAGCTGCGGATCCAGAACGGCTGGTTGTGCCACCTCGCCCCTGAGATCATCCGCCAGCTCTCACCGGACACCGAGGAGGACAAGCTGCCCTTCTCCAAGCACTCGGATGTCTTTGCACTGGGGTGAGTCCCCGTGGAGTGGGCAGGCTGCAGAGAACTGGTGCGGTTGTGTCAGGTGTGAGCTGCCCTGAGCAGCCGGGAGGGGACGGGGACACGCTTTGCTTGCCACAACGCCGAGGGGACGCTGCCTGTGGGAATCCCCATCGCTGGGCTCGGAGCACCTTCCCGCTTCAAGAAATTTTGAGTTAAACCCCGCTAAATCCCCAAATCCTCCTGTTTCAACTACGGACCGGGGTGGCTGTAGGCAATGGGACCTGGAGCATCCTGGGGATGCCAGCCTGGCGTAATCTCTCCCCTGCATCCTCCTGGGGTGCGTACTGACGAGAAGGTGCTCTGGATGTCGGCTGGGGACGCAGAGGCTTGGGGACACAGGTCTGGGAGCCCCCAGACACCCCGATTCTCCCCACCAGCCGGCTGCAGACGGGCTGGCGGCGGTGGCTGCCACTGCGAGCTGGGGCTGCCAGGGGGAGGAGATGCCAAAAGGCCAAGAAGAGGAGAATTGATGAGTCTCCTTCAGCGAACCGGCTCGTCGCTCCTGCCATTTATCTGAAAGCAAGCCTCCCTTATGGCAGGAGCCCAGGCATGCCCCGATAAAACCTTTCTCGAGGCGGACGTAGGGCTGGGGGTTTTACCCAGCGGATTAATTTTCTCGTGGATACCTTAAAGGCTGCGGGGATTAGTGCGCATGGAGCTGTTATCGGAGGCGATATTTCCATCAAAACCGCAATAATTACAGCTGAAAGGGTCTGGCTTTTTTTTTGCCCTCCCCGAGGTATAACTTTAGCACAAAAATAAAGAAGTAATTAAGGGATCATATCGAACTAAGTGAGAGTCGGTTACTTAGACTTAGTTTTTCCTCTTTTCTTTGAGTGTGAGCTCTGCCCTTATGTAAAGCATGAGTTTCCTTAAAAGATTAAAAGATTTTCCCACATTTTCCCTCTTTCTTGTTTCTGCTGCCCTCCGCTGAGCCTGGGAGGCTCATGGATGATCCGGAGGGTTATTGCCATCACCGCTTCCCCATAGGGATTTGAGGATCAGTGACAGCAAGAGGAAAAGATCTTTTAAAGACTCCAGAAGACGGCAGAAATGTTAAATTAAAGTGTGTGTGAGGGGGATGCGGAGCAGGGGGCTGCGGCTGGTGGCATGTGCTCGCCGAAGCCTGAGAGATCGCGGCAATAATTAATATTAGATCTGTGGTCTTCTCGTGCAAAGGGAGATGGAGCAGCAGACCGCTCTCCGTAGCACCATCCACAGCCCAGGAAACACAGCCCAAATATTTTGGACACATCTGAAAGCAGGAAGGTGAAAAATTGAGTCCCAAACTCCCAACTAGAAACTTGAATTTAACTGCATCGGATGCATTGAGGCACCTTCAAAATCCCCTCTCCTGCCTGAGCGTCTCGTCCAGTGCCACTGGGACCTGCCCCTCTCCAGCCCCCCGATTCCTCCACGTCCACAGCACCAACGGGCATCTCACATTTTTCAAATTTTTGGAGATTTTACAGCCAAATTGTGCATATTTTTCAAAAATCAGGAGAGCTGATCTCCAAAATCAGGGAGCCCCCCTATGCGAGAGTGATCCCTCATTTATCAGACCCCCTCCACCAGATTTTTCCACCCTAATGCCATTTTCACCCCGTTTCTTGCTGCTTTAACTGGCTGTAATGGCATCCCTTGAAGGGAAAAGCAGCTCCAGGGGATTCGCCTTGGAAATCGGGGCCAGCACTGTGGGAGTCGGGGCTCATCCAGCCTCCGGGTGCCGGAAAATGAGGATGCAAAACTCCCAGGCGGTAGCGGGGGCGAAGGATGGCGGGGGTGGCCGCCAGCTCAGCCGGAGACGCCCTTGTTTTGGGATATTCCCTTGGATTTGGGAGTCCTCATGGAAAGGAGGGCTTGGCTTAGCCATAAGAGCGGTGCAGTGGCAGATGGCCGGGGGTTCACGTGTGCCATCACCCGGTGAGGGTGCCGGGGATGGTTCATGCCATGGCTTGGACAGCTTTTTGCGGCTTGGAGTGCTTTTTGCAGAAGAAAAAGGGAAAAATCGGAGTGAAAGCGAGTGCTCAGGCTTGTCCTTCCCCGGCACTTGCTGCCCCACGCAGCTGGAGCCAGTGGCAGTGTTAGAAATGTCAGCCTGGCAGCTGGACCATGTATTTACCCCCCACATCATCTATTAAGCTGCTCCGCGGGCAGCGGGGCGAAGTGCTATTGCAGCCCGGCGGGAGATTCCCACTTGATGTAACAGGCTGGCTGGCGGCTCTGCCCGTGCCTCTGCCCATGCCTCTGCTCGTGCTTCCCGTCAACCTCCATCCTCCTGCCCATGGGCCACGTTCTTCCCTGGTGTAAACCGGGGGCTGTGGCAGGCTGGTGGCTTGCTCTCGGTCAAGTCGACAGCCTCAGTTTCCCCATCTGGAAAATGGGAGCGTTGATATCTCTGTAATGAGCACTGAGCACCTCTGGTGACATATCTGGCACGAAGCATCTCCTGGATGTCGGTGATTTTGGAGCAGGGAGAGATGGTGGATGTGGGTGCAATGGCCAGATGTCCCCGCCGTGATGCCTCCCAGCTCCTCCCATCTCTAATCCCTGCTGTCTCCCAACAGCACGATCTGGTACGAGCTGCACGCGCGGGAATGGCCCTTCAAGACGCAGCCAGCGGAGGCAATAATCTGGCAGGTGGGAAGAGGGATGAAGCCCAACCTCAGCCAGATCGGGATGGGCAAGGAGATCTCGGTAGGTGGTGCGGGGCAGGCGCTGGAGCCCCGTGTGTGTGTGCAGGGAGGGGGAACGTGTCCCACTGGCGCACGCCTTGGGTGGAGGGTCCCTTTGAAAAACACTCTGTGCTGCCCAGGATCTGCCAGCAAAAAAGCAAGGGGTGCCTCCCTCCCCAGGCAGTGAGGCTCGGTCCTGCTGCTGTGGCTCAGCTTGCACATCCCCTCCACCCCAGCCCTTCGCAAGGATGAGGTGATGGAGACTGGGTCCTCATGGGATGGACACATCCCCTCCACCCCAGCCCTTCACCAGGATGAGGTGATGGAGACTGGGTCCTCATGGGATGGACACATCCCCTCCACCCCAGCCCTTCACCAGGATGAGGTGATGGAGACTGGGTCCTCATGGGATGGACACATCCCCTCCACCCCAGCCCTTCACCAGGATGAGGTGATGGAGACTGGGTCCTCATGGGATGGACACATCCCCTCCACCCCAGCCCTTCACCAGGATGAGGTGATGGAGACTGGGTCCTCATGGGATGGACACATCCCCTCCACCCCAGCCCTTCACCAGGATGAGGTGATGGAGACTGGGTCCTCATGGGATGGACACATCCCCTCCACCCCAGCCCTTCGCAAGGATGAGGTGATGGAGACTGGGTCCTCATGGGATGGACACATCCCCTCCACCCCAGCCCTTCACCAGGATGAGGTGATGGAGACTGGGTCCTCATGGGATGGACACATCCCCTCCACCCCAGCCCTTCACCAGGATGAGGTGATGGAGACTGGGTCCTCATGGGATGGACACATCCCCTCCACCCCAGCCCTTCACCAGGATGAGGTGATGGAGACTGGGTCCTCATGGGATGGACACATCCCTCCACCCCAGCCCTTCACCAGGATGAGGTGATGGAGACTGGGTCCTCATGGGATGGACACATCCCCTCCACCCCAGCCCTTCACCAGGATGAGGTGATGGAGACTGGGTCCTCATGGGATGGACACATCCCCTCCACCCCAGCCCTTCACCAGGATGAGGTGATGGAGACTGGGTCCTCATGGGATGGACACATCCCCTCCACCCCAGCCCTTCACCAGGATGAGGTGATGGAGACTGGGTCCTCATGGGATGGACACATCCCCTCCACCCCAGCCCTTCACCAGGATGAGGTGATGGAGACTGGGTCCTCATGGGATGGACACATCCCCTCCACCCCAGCCCTTCACCAGGATGAGGTGATGGAGACTGGGTCCTCATGGGATGGACACATCCCCTCCACCCCAGCCCTTCACCAGGATGCAGTCATAGAGATGGGGTCCTCGTGGGATGGACACATGCCCTCCACCCCAGCCCTTCTCAAGGATGCAGTGAAGGAGATGGGGTCCTCACAGGGTCGACGTTGGGCACAGGGCTTGTGGTGGGAGAGGGACTGGCTCTACTCACGCGCTCGCCCTGTGTGGCTGCAGGACATTCTCCTCTTCTGCTGGGCCTACGAACAAGAGGAGAGACCCACCTTCACCAAGCTCATGGACATGCTGGAGAAACTGCCAAAGCGCAACCGTCGCCTTTCCCACCCCGGGCACTTCTGGAAGTCGGCGGAGTAAGTCCCTGCCCCTGCCCGTCCTTCCCTGTGCCGCAGGCAGCTCTGCCTGCACTCCCCAAGCCTCCACTGTCACAGCTGGGTGGCTGGCGTTGGTGGTGGGGGAGCTCAGGGACAAGCTGTGGGTATATTGATGCCATGTGGGGGGGCAAGGACGGGTAGGAAGGGTGGTCACAGAGCGCTGTGCCCATGCCAGCTGTCACTGCAGTGCTGCCTGTCTTTGTTGGGGTGAAAAAGCCCGTGAAAGTAGTTGGAGATGATCAGGAGGAGCCTGGTGATGTGTTCCACCAATGCCAGGAGGAAGAAGCAGGGTAGGTCCAGGAGCAGGCTGGAACCAGGACCTTGGGGACATCTCCTTGGGGGACATCTGCTTTGGGGACATCGGCCAGGGCTCCAGTGCCTGCTTGTGCACCATGCTCAGAGCAGCTTTCCCTCCTGGGAAGCTGGTTTCTCCTTCTTTTGCCCAGATTCAACTGATGGGCAGATGCCCTGCCCGGGGTCCCTCCCCAGACCTGCAGCCTGCATCAGCCATTGCAGCTTCCAGCGGTGGGAGAAGAGCATGGTCTCTTCTTCTCCCGCAGACAGCTCGTGGCCAAGTCCTGCTCCGTTTCATCGCTTTGGCTTAGTCACGTCTCTCTGCTTCAGCAAACGTAGCATAAATGGGTCTCCAGTCAGGATTTCAGGATCTGGCCTGTTGGCAACAGCAGGAAAAAATGCAGAAGAATCACTTAGAAACTCATTTTCTTCCCTGGAATTCATCATATTATGACAAACAGGACCAAAAGCCTAACCCATGCGGAGGTTGCATGCACATGGGGGGATTTTTCCTTCTCCCGGCGTGCATCCCCGGCCCACGGAGGCTGGAAACCGGGGGCGGGGAAGGTGAGCTAAGGGAGAGAAGCGAGGGCACTTCAGACTGCTTTGAGCATCCCCCTTGGACCCCACCGAGGGTTAGAGATGCTGATTTCTCCTCCTGCATCTAATAACCAAACCTCCTCACTTCCTTATCTGTGCGGCAAGCACGGGCGGCCCCAAGGTTACGGGCACAGCGAAAGCTGCTGGAGTGTCCCCTGTGCCACCTCCCATCCCCGTGTGCTTGGGGCTGTCGAGGGGCTCCCGGGAACAGCACAAAGCCAGCGGTCAGATGGCCCCCAAATCACCCGGAACGTAAGCCGTTAATCAGGAGGGAAGTTAATTACCAATCCGTGCTCTGAGCAGGCACCAGGGTGGCTCCGGCAGCCGGGCAAGGAAAGCTGAAGGTTGATGAACCCCAAAGCAGCAGGCTGTATAATTGCTCGGTTGGGTTTGGGAAGGTTTTTGCAATCACCGAGCCACGCTCTGCCTGCCACCGGCTTTGGATGCCTGGCAGCTTCCCCTTAATTACCGGCCCCCTCTTTTGCTAAGCACGAGGGGAGGGGGGATGCTTCAGCTCGGCACTCGCTCTCTATCCAAGCTGCCTCCTTCCTTAGGGACTCTGCTCCGGCCACTGTTCCCGTGTTAGGTCCCAGCTTCCCTGCGGGGTTCCTGCTTGCCCAGGGGCCCCGGCTGTGCGGGGGATGAGCCGGCTGCGGTACCCGGGGGCTCTGCCATCTGCACGAAGGGGATGAGGGGCAAAAACCTCTCGGAGGCCCTGCTGCTGGGAGAGCTTGCGTGTATGTGGATGGGGCGAGGTGTGGGGTACCCAACAAGCCCTTTCCACTCTAGATGATGCTGAACCTGAGAGCGCTTGCACCAGGAAAACCCAAACCGGGCTGGCGGGGAGGTGCAGAAGTGCACGGCTTCCCACGGTGCTGCTGCCTTCGGGGGTGCTCTGTGGCAAACCCATATGGGGAGGCTTTTTGCAATGGGCTGCCCTACAAAAACCTACGGTGCCGTGGGACGAAGCGCCCAGTGCTGACTCTGCCGTGTCGTGTCCCTTCCAGGCTGTGACGGGAGGAGTTAAGGGACGGTGCCTTTCTCCCCCTGCGGTTCTCCTCTTCCTCTCCGCTTCCCAACCCGGCGCTACGGAGGAGCAGTGGGCGCCATGGGCCGACAGCAGGACGGGAATGAGCCTCTTCCCCTGCAGCGTTTCGCCCTGTGAAGCCTCTCTGCAAGAGCTGGAGGAGCTGAGCCGGCGGCCGAGCCCTGTAGAGCAGCGGGGATGCCCGGCTGCGGTGGGACGGGGATGGCGGGCGGCTCTGTGCACCTGGGGTCGGGTCCTGGGTTGGTTCCCCGCCGAGCAGGGGCAACCCACGAGGCAGACGGCTTCAATTTAACCCCAGGGCTCCTCTGATCCCAATCAGCATGGTCAGTGCTCACGATGCTCATGGGGAGGGGTTGCTTCTTGGTGGGTTTATCTAATTTCCATTATTTTTTTTTAAATGAAAAAAGGGGGAAACGTTGCTGATTCATGAGTTTAGTGCCGGATCCTGCTGGGGCCAGGGAGTGCCGCTGCTATTAGCTGCCCCCCGCGGGGAAATGCATCTGCAGAGCGGGAGCTGGAGGAGCCCTGCTCCCCCGCACCTCTGCAGCCCCTTCCCGGGCAGCGGTGACCTTTCGCAAGTGGCTTCTCTACCTCCCGGCCGTGCCCACTTACGCTCCCCCCCCGGGTCTCCCTCTCGGCAGGGCGCACCTCCGCATTCCTGTTAATTTAGCTGTTTGCCCCGGCGCGTATCTAATCAGTGAGCCTTTCCTTCTCGCCCTCCCCAGTGCTGCTTTGCTCTTGGCTTCGACCCTCGCTCCCGAAGGCGCTGCTGAAGCCCCGGGTTCGGGGATGCTCTGGGGCCGGGCAGAGCGGAGCGGCTGGGGTTGGGGTCCTTCCCCTCTCCCGGTGCCTTCCCTGGGCTCATTGCCAGAGCCGGGGATGCAGACAGGCTCTGGTTGTACAGAGCATCTCCCTTCCCGGCCCCACGCACGGGAGCCACGGACGTCTCAGCTGAACAAGCAGCCATGCCCAGGACCGTTTTCCCCTGCATATTCATCTTCCATCAGCCAAATCCTGGACCCCCCAAAGAGATGCTCTTTGGGCAGCGTCTCGGAGCCGGTGTTGCCATCTGAATACCGTGTGCCGGTATTTCCCTCTCCCCATCAGCTCGGATGGGCCCTCAAGCCCATTAGATGAGCTGTCAAGTGACAGATGATAGCAAATTGCGTTTTCAGTCCCTTATTGAGCATAATTGCTTGACAGGAACCATCCTGAATAATTCAATCGTAGTCTAAGTTAGTTTTAATTTGGAGATGTGATGAGGCTCTGCAAACTAACCAGCCCTGGTTTGTTTGCTGCTCCTCTAACTCCCCCTTGCCGGTGTTTGAACTGCTTTAGCATAAGTAAATGAAGATTAGAAACCTAATTGCAGCTAGGAAGAGATGTTACTTTAATTGTGGGGGAGTGTCAGAAGGTGCTTTTATTTCTTAAAATTTGCACAAGTGCGTATGTATAAAGTCCGAGGTGGGCAGGAGCGGGGGGGTGAATCCGGCCTCCAAGTGTGCTGGCAGAAGGTTGGTCTGGATGAGTCTCCTGGTGATGCTTTTGGGGCATTTGCTGTGCCACGCGGTCGCATCTCGCTCTAAGGTGTTTTGCACAAAGTAGGGATAAGGCAAGGTGACCCGCACCTGCCTTCGATGCTGAGGCCAAGTGGGATGAGTGAGCAAGGGCAGGATGAGCCCTCGTTTGTGCTAATTGCCCGCTGCACCGGGGAGCATGGGCGGTTTGTGGTCCCCTGGGCAGGACGCTGCAGAGCTCAGCAAAGGGGGCTGAGCATCACCTCGTCCCAAAGGATGCTCGATGGCTGCTTGCCCTCTGCCTCCTCCGCATCCCACCTCTTCCCTCGCTAACACGCACCGGCTTCTTCATCCCGCCCAGGGCCACAGCGGCGATGTCCTCTGCCGCCTGCCCTCCCCATCCCAGCCCTTCCCTGCTGTCTCATGGCCTCTCCATCCTCTGCGCGTGCGCGCACGTGTGCCATAAACGTTGCACTAATCCTCAGAGTCTCTCTGAGTTTTCACCAATGCCTTCACCCGCGGTGGTCCCGGGGTCTGTGGGAGGGAGCAAACCCCCACCGCCGGAGGTCTCTGCTGCCGGGGGGGGTGCGGGGAGGTCTCACCATGAAATCATTGTTCCCCAAACCACGTTCAGGTGGAGCAATCGCTATAGAAAGGCGGTGTCCTTCTTACGTGGTGGTTTTAGTTTCCGAGTAGGTGTGAACTTCCTCGGTGTGCAGTAGCCAGCGGAGCACGTTGGAAAGGTGAAGGAGGTGATGCTCGGCAGCGGGGGTGGCAAAGTGCTGTAGCCTGATAGACGTTGTGGAGATTTACAGTGGAAGGTACAACGTCCGTCTTAAAAGACTTACTGTGGGTTTGCTCTCTGTGCCCCAAGCCCTCTACTTGCCTGGAAAGTCTCATCTTGACATATGGTCTCACCAGCCCTTGGGAGATGCCTGCTCTATTTTATCAGCTGAGACTCAAGGAAACAAGTGAGCTGAAGAGCGTGTTGGTTTGGTCCTCGTGGGAGCACAGGGCTCTCTGCAGCGGCCTTGGCCAAGCGTTTCTCCCCTGGATTTTGGGCATCCAAAAGGAGCTAAGTGCTCCTATAGGCAACAGATCTCACCAAATCCTCCCACATCCTCCTCCTCTTTCTCCCCTCCTTCCCTGACCGTAATGTCTTGCCGGGCCACGAGCAGAGCCATTGCACAATAGTATCGATGGAAAAATAGCTGCCCTGTATTTATCATAAATTAGCTCAGAAGAGCAGCTCCTTCCCTTCCATTCAGCGCAGCAACGGTTGTTTATGCAGCCGTGTTATTTGCATCATGCCTTCTTATTTTTGAAAGTCTTAATTATTAAAAAAACCCGAACCAACAAATCTTACTTTTTTTTTTGTTGTTGTTCTTTGTTTTTTGACTCCAGCTTTGTGCAGGATTTTTTTTTCCCCAGTTTAAAAATATCCAGCCCTTCAGCAGGGAGAGAATGTAGGAAAAGCTCTCCACAATGCCCTCTAATAGGAGATCCGAAGCAGTGAGAAGGTCCATCCGGTGGCTCAGTTTAGCTGCGTGAGCTAGAGGAGAGACAGGGGTTATTTCCAGATGCGCCGGGCAAGAGCGGAGCCGGTTTTAGCATGGTGGTGTTTTGAGCAGCAGCTCAAGACGTAGGGAACCGTCCCCAACCCCAGGGTACATCCCTGGGCTCTTGCAGCGGAGCAGCTCCAGCGATGCTCTCCTGGCCTGGTCCTCCAGCTCTCAGCTGCTTCATCCTTTCGGTCATCCTCCGAGGCTCTTCCCTGAGCTTCCCAGTCCCTGGCCTTGCTGCTGTCTGAGTTTTTTTCCAGCATTTCAGTGCTCATGGGGAACACTGCGTTTGGGGCTGGGTAGTGAAGCCACTGCCAGTGACGGAAGTGGTGGTGCTGCATGGCCCCAAAGCACTATGTCCTCCTTTGGCTGCTATATTATATCCCCTGGTCCTGCTTCTTCTTCTGCCCACCTTTCCCCCCCAAATTACCCAAATCCTTGCTGAGCCATGACTGGGTAGTTCCTGGGGATGATGAGCTCAGAGTCCGGCCTGATGACTTTTATCCAGTACTTGACCATGGCAGTAGCGGAGATGATTAAGATTTAAGACAGACGGTAGGCAGCAATGAATGTCTTGGAGGTGGAGGAGCTGCTCAGCCTTTGCTAGACGCTACGGAAGAGTTGGTGCCTACGGCTTGGTCTCTCTGGCCGTGCCAAGGAGAAGGGGTCTGTGTTGGTGCTGCCATGAGATGCTGCCTGCACCCCCAAGTGCCGCGGGGAGCCCCGGGTTCAGCCCTGCGGCGGCCGGCGCTCTGCTGGGCACCTGTGCTTTCCTTCCTCCTTTCTTCACCGTTTATTTATTTTAATTTATTTTAATTTCTTTTTTTCTTTTGCAAATAGTGATTCTTCGGGAAGCTTGGTCAGCTGCAAACGCCTTCTTTAATTTCTGGTCCCTGTAAAGTATGCTGTTACATTTTCTTGTACATAAGGTATATATAAATATATATACATATCTCTATATGTATGTATATAGATATATACATATATAACGAGCTCTAAATCCTGTACAGTTTCAAACTGAACTCGATGGCCTGCTTTGTTTTCTCTGTGTTAGTTCTGACCGTTGCAGAATGAGCTGACTTTCATTTCCTTTTTCCTCTTTCCCTTTTCTTTTTATAAATATATACATAAATATATATATATTTTGTTGTCGTTGTTGCAAAACTCTTGTCACTGGAAAAGAACAGTTGATTCTGGTGCAAAAAAAAAATCACCCACAAACCGACAAAAAAAATTGCTGAGAAAGGCACGATGGATCTCCCCGATGTAAATTTGTACAGTAACATTTATAACGTTTTCTACACTTGAAGAAAGTATTTATAATTTCAGCTGTCTGACTGAGTGCGAATCTCTGTGACCTGCAGAAATGGATAGCCATTTGTTCCCGTGGTTTCTCGTGCAGTGTTTGGTGAGGTGACAGTGTATGAATTATTTATGCCAATAAAAAAAAAAAAAAACCTTTGAAACCCATTGCACCCCTGTGCTGCTCCGTGTCCCCGCGCCGCCGGCCGCTCCCTGCCCTCTCCTTGCTCCGCAGCGGCATCGCGTCCCGGTGATGGGGTGGGAGTATTTGTCCGTGGCGGGGTCTGGACCGCTCTCCTCCATCAGAACCCCGGGAGCATCTCGGTGCCAAGCTCTGGTTCGGCAATGCTTGAGGGGAAGCACGGCGCTGCCGAACCCCCCCTTGTCCTCTCTCCCACCATCTTGGCTCGCAGCCCAGCCCTTTGGGGACGATAATTCACAGCGAACATTTGGATGGGAGCCACGGGGAGACGCGGCAGCCGAAAATATGGGCGTAGGGCAAATTATGGGGCAGGCAGCAGATAAATCTCCGCGCGGCTCGGCTCGGCAGAGGGGCTGGGGCTGGGGTGGGGTGCGTGCCGGGGGATCCTCCTCCCCAGCCAGACCCCCGCAGGGACGGCTGAGGCCGGTGATGAAGCGCTGGAGGCTCTTCGCATCTGCTGCTTTGTTTGTTTGCTTCTCCCATGCTGTTTTACTGGGAGGCCACCATAAATCTGCAAAAGAGCCCGTCGGAAAGCGGCGGCGGCGTTCGCTTGTGGGGCTGACGCAGGCAGTACCTGATGGTAGGAGATGGAGAAGAAAATCACAGAGGGTTCGTGTTGCTTCCCCCCTCTCCTTCCCTCCTCGCTGTCGCCCAAGCGCTTGAAAGGTAAAATAATGATGGCTCACCATTAATAAACCATGAACACTCAACACTTCTCCTGTCGAGGGCTTTTCATCTTTCAAAGCCTGCAGGAGCCGGTAACCAATTAGACCGGGCACATCCCGGGTGGGGAGCAGCGGCGGGGCTGGCTGGGGGGATTTTCCTGGGAAGGATGGGGAAGGCGAGGCCGGACGGAAGGCTGCTGCTGTGATCAGGCATGGATGTCCCAGCGGAGAGAGAAGCAGGGGATTTGGGGGTAAAGAGCCACCACTTGATGCCCTCACCATGCCGGGGACTTTACCACCCTCCTGGCTCCCTTGCCGGCTAAATGGGATGCTGGCTGCATCACGGCGTCACCATCTCTTGCATATATGCAATAAACAGGGGTTAAACCCTGCTGGTGGTTCCCCTGGTGTAAATCTGGAGGGCTCCCACCACTGTGGAGCGTAACTGGTTGGCACTGGTGTGTAACTGGGCAGCCAGGGCCATCGTGGCTCCAGTGCTCCAGGGACAGAGTCGCTAATTGAAATGTCGGTGGCAGCGCCGAGCCCCTGCGGAGCCCAGCGCAGGGATGCTGAGCTCGCTCCTGGCTTGCGGCTAATGAGATGCCAGCACCAGAACGGGGATAAATGCGCAATATATCCCCAAAACAGCCTTAACAATGGCGCCGGCAGATTAGAGGCATCTCTGAATACATATCTGCATATATGCGCGTGTGTGTATCGGAGAGCCACATGAATACGCACACGTGTCCGTAATCTCCTTCTCGCTGTTGATGAATCACGAGCCATTAATATTTCACAGGCGAAGAATAAATGCAGGGAATGAAAGAGGAGCTAAACCCCCAGGACGCCGGCTCTAGCCCTCCTGCCGCTGCTCCCGGGCAAGCCCACGGCAACGCTGTGGGACTGTGGGTCGGGGCTCAGGGTGGGCATCGCTCCCACTTGGGTGTGGGGTGCCAGCGGCATCGGCACAATGGGGGTGCAGCCAGCCTGGCTGGTGTGACAGCACACCGTCATCGAAGGGGGCTGTTTGCTTTGGGCTGGTAACCCTTTTGGGGTCAGCTATGTTGATGGAGAAGGAGGAGAGCAGAGGGCATCTGTGTTTTCACCAGGAAGGGTGGCTTCGGAGATGTCCCCATGTGTCCTGGGTGCTGCTTGGATGACCCACCCTCCCTCCGGACATAGGGGGCTTGTTATACACACGTATCTTCCTTGACTTCCCCCAAAATTAAGCATACGCTGAAGCCTTTTATTGACTTGAACTTAAAAAATCAGACATGTGGGCAACAAGATGGTGCACCTGGCTGTTAGACCTGGACGCCGGCCACAAGCCCCTGCTCACCGTGGGGACCGCACTGTCACCACAGGGACAGCTCCAGGCGCTGTGTCTGCTGCCAGTGGGTTTGGGTTCCCCTTTCCGCTCTGTATCAGCAGAAAAGGGAGAAAAAAAGGCTGGCGGGGAGACGAGCCCTGAGCCCGGAGGGTGAGAACTGGCGGTGGCCCCAGCCAGCGCTCTCACCAGTCCCAGCCCAGTGCTGGGGTGGTCTCGGGGGTGGCACGGAGTTTGCAGAGCAGGAAAACTGCTGCAGATTAACGCAACGCTCATGCTGCAGCCGGAGCCAGGATGGGGCTAGCAGGGGTCTTGCATCACTGACCCGGGCCCGGACCATCCTGCCGGTGCCGGTCCTCGCCAGGACGGGTGCAGCCCCAGCACGGGCGGGGGTTGTGGCAGTGCCTGACAATGGGGTATTGTTCGGCCACTGTAATTTATGTTTCCTCCCCAGGCTTGCCTGGGCTTTCTCAGGAGCCTCAATGAGCCCTCGCTGCTAAAGCACAGGGCTGGTCCCTTCTGGGGGGGCCAGGGTGGGCTGAGCCCCCTGCAGCCACCCCAGCAGGGCCTGGGGGGTCCTGCCCAGGTGATGCGCATGTGGGCTGGGGGATAAAGCCCAGCTCCAGCCCTTCGTTAGGGCTTGATTAGCTCATCCAGGGCTATCCTGCCCCAGGAGCAGGACATGCTGGGACAGCCTGAGCCTGCTCCCCCACGGGTGTCCTGGAGAGCACCGTGGGGGCTGCAGGGAGCCCCGGACAGGCGGCTGACGATGCACAGACTAATTGGCCGCTTCTGTCATGGCCACCCGCCCTTTAACAGGATTGTTGCTCTGAGCTGGAGCGGAGCTGATCCCGCTTTGCAGAAAGACCTGGCTCGTTAGTGGGATTAATGCCAGCTGGGGCATATAAGGGAGCTGCCTGGCTTCCCCCTGCCCTGTGCTTTGTTCTGGGGTTTCCATCCTCCCCTGCCCAGCTGCCGGGGAAGGGGCTGCCCTGGCCCTGGCCCTGGCCCTGGCCCTGGCCCTGGCCCTGGCCGAGGTCCCCATGGTCTTGCTGTCCCATTGCTCAGCAGATTCCCTTTCCTCACCTCTATTTTTACGCTGCCTTATGGACAGAAACCTGACCCCTGGCCACCTTGCCCTGTGCCCAGAGATGTTATGTGAGCTCCCACTTGGCTCCCAGCACAGGACCCTTTCCTCCCAGCAGCCCTGGGAAGGAGCGACAATTCCTACTTCCCAGCTTTTTGCCCTAAACTTCGCACCTGCAGCTTCCTCCGAGGGTTAGAGAGCCGTGCCCTTGGCAGCACCAGGTAGAAAAAGTGGCTGAAGGCTTTCCCATGCCTCGCGGCTATTTATTTATTCCGTGTTTTGTGGGGACAGGGCGGCTTTCTGTGCGTGTGCAGCAAACTCTGGACCTGGGGGGGTCAGGGCACCCCTGTGCCGTTGGGTTTGCTGTGAGGTCCCTGCGGTCTGGAGATGGGACTGTGGTGCTGAAGGTCCCCTCTGAAAATAAAGCTGCAGCTCGGGGTTTGTGCCCAGGCACTTGGAGGGCTGCGCTCACCGGGGCGGCATTTGGGCAGCCGGCACGGAGAGCTGTGGCCAGAGCAGAGGTCATCCCACCGGGGGTGGGTTGACCTTTTTGGGCACGCTGGGGTGCCAGGCATCGCCGTGGGTCTCCAGAGGACATGAGGAATACCCTGTGCCCCCCATCCTAGGGACAGGCATGGGGTAGGGGTGCTCTGTGGTACCCACTGGCTCCACGTCCCCATTTCCAGCTGGAAGAGAGAAACGGCCCAACAAACTGGCTGGTACCAGTACCGTGGGTGAGCCTTCAGCCTCTCCCCCCTTCCTCCTCGGCCAGCGGCCCCTGTGGGGAGAGCTCAGCCGGGCTCTGCCCCCCCTGCAGCCCCCTCCAGCCCCACGGTGATGGGCAGGGCGAGGGCACCGTCCCGAGTGGGCAGCCGGACGCGGGCAGAGCCTGCCAGCACAGGGTGCCCATGTGGGTTTGCTTTCTGGGAACACTGGGGTGCTGCAGCGGGGACCAGAAACCTTTTTTTTTTTTTTCCTGTGAGCGTGAAAGCAAGTGCTTCTGCCCACACCTCCCTCCGTGTGGCTGGGACAGAGGGATGGCTGGGGCAGGGATCCCCCCCGGGCTCTCCCCTCCATCTGCAGGGGAAACCCGTGCTAGCTGCGATCTGCTGGGGCAATACAGCCCTTCCGCGGGGCAAAGGGACACAACTCCCCCTGTACCGGTCCTACCGTGCTTACACCCAGTTGTGCAGCAGCTCTAGAATCTCACAGGGGGATTTGTGAAGGCCTCTTGGAAAATCATGCTCCATAAATACCTATTTATCTTGGGGGCTTTTGCAGCACTTGGTTTGCTGGCTGCTGTGGCCACAGGTGCTTGGGGATGCCCCCAGCTTGGGGACCGGCTGTCCTTCTGTGTCTGCTGGCACCATCAAGCTGACGTCGCACCAACAGGCTCTCGTGGCCTTGGCTACTGCCCCGTGACTGGGGGGACGCGGGAGGGGACGGCCACCCCCAGGCTCACGGACACTGAGATTTAGAGCGGTGCCGCTGCGGCGGCCGAGCCCCGGGTTGGGTTTCACTCACTGGCGGCTATTTTCAGGCCCGCAAATCCGACGGGTGATAACGCTTGCGACTGTGTGTGTGTGGTAAAGTCGTCCTTGGAGCAATGGGTCCTTCCTCAGCCTGGCCATGCTGCTTTCTTTTTTAGGATCTAATATACTCTTATTTTCAGCTGCTTGCTCCATGCAACCCCTTTTCCAGCATCCCGGGTGGGGATGGGTCCTTGCTTAACCCTTGCACAGGGAGTTTGCTGCTCAGATTAGCCCATAGCATCCTACCGTGCAGTGATCCGTCCCTGCTCCCTACTCAGAGCCCCCAAAAAACCAACACGCTGGGCTGCTTTTGAGTTTGTTTTGCATTTACAGCAGTGCATCCGTGCTGGCAGAGCAACTAAACCATGGTTCTGCCAGGTGGCATTGGCTCTGCAGCCTGTGCATCATGAACCCTGTTTGCATCCTCAGGGATGCGGGGAGGCTCCGGGCAGGGAAGGGAAAGATTTTGGCAGCAGGGATCCCTTGCTCTGCGGCTGGGCAAACACTCTCAGCGGGTTCCCCCAGGTTCTGCTCCTGGGCTTGGCTTGGAGCAAACCTGCCTCGGGTACTGGGAGGAAAATTGATTGCCCCATTATCAGCGCTTTCTCCCACACCTTAAATACAATGCACTTGGCAGGAGAGGGGCCCCTGGGTGCTGCTCGCCCACACCTTGTGGGTCCAGGCAAGCGGCTCGGCCACGGCCTCCCGAGGAGCACCTGTGGGACTATTTTTCCCAGGGGAACAATGCTGCGGCCATCCTCGGACCCAGCGGTGAGCGAGACCTGGGCTGTGCTGGGGCTGGTGGGTCGAGACCCTGGCCTGGGTCCGTGTGTGCCGGGGATGGCACAGGGACTTGGGGTGTTGCTGGATGGGGCCCTGCTGCGGGGACGCGTGCCATGAGTGGGGTGCCTGTCGTGCTTGGGGGGGGGAAATTTGGGTACTGAGTGGCTGGGAAGGTCGTGCTCAGCTCCTAAAGGGGCAGATGAAAACTGTTGTGGAGGCTCAAAACATTCTTACCTGCGGAAATAAGGTGGGGAAGGCAAAGGGCTCGCCTTCAAACGCTTGGGAAGCCGATAAAATAGCAATTCCTCAGCGGGAGCTGCTGCCTGTTCCCATCTGGCTGCAGCCCTGGGACATCCCTCCAGGACTTCCTCCTGCACTGCTGAGATCTCCAAGCCCCTTCTCTAAATGCCTGTAGTCGATTATAAAAAATTCCTGTAAGCCAGTGCGCAGCACCTTTCCCGCCTGCCTCCTCCTTGTTTCCATGAAGCTGGCTCGTGTGCAGGGATGGATCTTGCTTCTCCCCCAGCCCGAGCTGGGAAGCTGCAACTGGGGGTTTAGGCAGAAACACTGAACTGCCCCGATGCCTCTGCTGCGAGGTGGCTGCTCAAAAGTCTTTCTCATGGAGATTTGGTGGTAAAACGGCCCCGGTGCAGAGCAGTGGGGACTGACTCTGGCTTTGGAAGAGGAAAATGCCGGGTTAAATTGCTCGCAGCTGGATAAAAGTGGGGTTTTGCAGGCAAACAGTGAGCAACTGGAGGGCACGTGGGACAACGTCCCGGATCTCACAAGCAGCATCCGAGTCGCCTTGGGATGGGAAGGGCTCGTGTGAAGTATAGCAGGGACCTGATCTATTGGTGTTGACAGCAATCAGGGCAGGATGTGACTTTTGAAAACTATTTTTATTCTACAAGGTTTGGGTTCCTTGGGGTTGAGCTGAGGCTTCTGGGCAAGAGAGCCATGTCCGTGCCGGTACAATATGTGGGTCAAGAGCATCCCTCCCTGCCTGGGGCTGGAGGGCTCTCGCTTGGGGTTAAAGTCTCTTAAATTTAAAGAAGCAAATTGCCTCTGCATCAGCTGAGCTGGGGAAGCTCAGGGGCTTTGCAGCAGCTGAACCCGACGCTGAATCGAGGTGCAGTTCTCCCATTGCTGGGTGGATGCTGGATGGGGCAATTGGAGGGGACAGCAGACAACAGGGTCCCTGGTGATGATTTAATCTTGAAGCACTGGTTTAATTAATGCAGCAGCCTTCAGATGCATCCTAATTCTCCGGGCACGTTGACTTTGCAGCATACGGGGGCTGAAGTCACGGTGAGGAGCCTGCATGTGCCTTTCTGCTCTCCCTCGATTTGTTGCTGGGAAAAATTGATGCAAAACCCTTCAAGATGCCTGGAAAGACCCGTTATCTCCTGATCGAGGCGGGGAGGTGAAGTTCAAACAAAACCCCACCGCTGCGTCAAGGACAAGAGCTCCTTGCCTGCTCTTCTGAGAGGGGGTTAAAAAAACCCAACTCCTTCCTTATAGACATATATAATTCCCTAGGTTTAAGGCAAAAAGAGCCTTGTTTGCCCTGGGTGGTGTGGACACAGCCTTTTCCCTGCATCTGCTCCTTGTTCTGCTTTGGAAAAAGCATTTTGCAGAGGGGAAGGTCCTGATCCCCCGTGCACGTGTCCCCGGGAAGCAGGGGACAATCCACTGTAGCCTGTTTCTGCAGCAGCAAAGTCTGCTGGGCTTTCTCCTTCTAATTTTTCCTATTAGTTGGGTGTTTTGAACCCAAAGCTGTTGCTTTCTGTCATCCTTGCCCTCCCTCCTCCCAAGCCCACTGGTTGGTACAAGGGAGAGACAGATCCTAAACCACTGAATGCCTGAAAATTAGCTGGAAAAAGCAGCTTGTGTGATTAGGCAGGCTTAGAGCAGCTTCCACGTGGGGAGGTTAAAAGTTATTGAATAACTAAACTTCTCCGTCAGCTGCCGGTCGCTGCCGGGGACTCTGCGGCTGCGCTGGTGCCAGGTGCCCTGTGGGTATTTTTGGTCATCCAAAACCACAAGCAATTCCCCCCCCGCCCCCCATCCCAACCCTGGGGAGCCCAACGGGATGCCCTGGCTGAGCGTGATGGGCAGAGTGGGTCCTGGTAGAGCCACACAGTGCTGGGCATGGCCTGGGGAGGGGACAGGGACACCGCTGGGCCCCAGCGAGGGCAAATGCCACCGTGGGAAAGCTGGCTGGGGCCGCGCAGCCGGCTCGGCATCGCGCACACAGCCCTCCCGTGGCTCCACCGTCCCCTCCGCCTGCTCCACCGCAAGCAAAGCCCTTTCTCTCCCCCTGTTCCGGCCAGCCCCCCGCCTCTCGGACGGCTCTGGAGCGATGGAGTCGGTGCGTGCCTTCTGTTTGCTCTTTCTTTTGGGGCTGAAATCCCGCAAGCTGGGGCAGGGGGGAGCGGGGCCCGGGCCAAGCGGCATCTGCGGCGGGGGCGAGCAGGGTGCGACGCTCGATGCCCGGCTCTCTCCATACTCGAGTAAGGCTGGGGGCAGCGGGGGCACCTGGGGGGTCTGGCTGTGGGGCGGCGGGGGGGAGGCTCGGGGTGGCTCTGCGTGGGTGGGGGGGTGCGAACGTCTTTGGGTCCCACCCAGCCGGGAGGTTTCCAGGCGTGGGAGCACCGCGGTTTATTCGGGATGGGATTGTGGGGGTCGGCTCCCCCCCACCTCCCCATCCCCTGGTGGTTCCTTAGCCTGGGAATTGCAGGGGGATCGCTTCTCGTCTCCAACCCTCCGGGTGCTTCACTTGTTACACTCCTTGGTGCAAACGTGGCCTTTGCAGGGTGGGCTGGGGGCCAGTGCTGCCGTCGGCATCCCTTTGGCTGGAGCAGGAGGTTGGCAGCTCCCTCCCAGCTCAGCGGCCCGACGGGCTGGGGTCCGCGGGACCATTGCATGCACTGGAAGCCTTAAAAATCCCTCACGCGTGCGTCTTGCTGCTCTTTTGGGACCTTTAGCTTCTCCTACGTGCCACGGGCTGGCAAGGCGTGCTCTGCCTTGATTAACCACAGCAAATTTTTCGGCACGTTAGCACGGGCGAAGCGATGTGGGGCACAGAGGGGCGGCCGCAGCGCCTGGGGAAGGGAGGAAGAAAAGCAGCCGAAAGGGAGGGGAGGCACCTCCAGCCTGTGCGGCAGCTTCTGCGGGGAGGCGTGCGCTCCTTCCTCCAGCAAGGACCTCATCCTGCAGACTGCAACGGCGCGCAGCTGCTCCGGCTTCCTGGGAAGTCCTATTGATGCCAAAGCAATCCTGGGCGGGGGGAACGACGAAAGTTATCCGGGGCTGCGTGCGGCTGCAGATGCGGGGTCCTTCGCCCCCGCCTTCTCCCTGTTTTCTGGGGAGGGGTTCGGAGATCGTGATCAAAAGCTGGAGCCGCCGTCCATCTGCTTCTGACAACCTGAGCGCTCGCTGGCAGCTTCTGAATTCAGAGCGTTGAATTCCTCAATAATTAGAGGGTTTTTTGCAAAAAAACCCATCTGGGCTTTTTCATTATGGGAATGAAAAGCCAAGGTGGGTGTGGGAGGGGGGCAGGTGGATTTTCAGCCTTAGCAACCCAAATCTTGAAATATTACATCAGCACCGAAGAGGTGTAATTAAGTAGGAAACAAATGAGCCCAGCTAATCTGTTTTGCTTGTTTGAGCTTAGCGGAGTGCAGAAAACAAACAGAGGCTGAATGCTGAATGAGACTTTTTAAAATTTTTTTTTTAAAGGGGTTTTTCTTTCTCTGAGCCCCGAGGGGGGGTTGGCACGTGGGTCAGGAAACTCGGCCGCTCTCCCCCACGGCTCGGAGGCCACCCGGCCACGGCAGCCGAGGCTGCGTGCGGGTGCTTGCCGTTTGCCCGTTTCTTGCTTTAATTGGCTGCTTTGCCAAGCTGGCTCCCTTGGATGCCTTCCCAGAGGGATGGGGATGGATCTCCACACTGCCGTTCCCCACGGCTGGGGGGGCATCAAAGCCACGGCCCCGTGGGTCGCTGTGCATGTGCCCTATAGCGCAGGCTCTGCCGCCCCATCCCTCCCTCGGCCGCGGCCCCAGGAGCTTCCGCGTGTCCTTGGGAGGATGAGCCCCTGCCCAAGGTTATCTCTCGGCATCGGTGTTTCTGCCGCTGTGGCGCAGAGAACCGATGCTGTCGGTGCATCCTTGGTGGCAGAAGTGGGGGGGCTGGGCAGCCCCCACGTGGGGACCCGACAGCATCCCCCAGCCGCTCCCCCTCCTTCTTGCTGCCTCCCCCAGCCTCGCCGCCACCAGCCACCCCACAAGGGACAGGGGGACGCGTCCCCAGCTGTGAAGCCACCCACGCGGGCAGCGTTTCGCAGCCCTTTAAACGCCCCAAAGGGCTTCGGCAGCTTGGCCGGAGCAGACCGTGCCGCTGCTTCTCGCTGCCCAGCCGTGCCCCAGCTGCCTGCAACTCCCCCCTGCCTGCACCGAGCCCACCGGCGCAGGCTCGCAGGGCTACCGGCTGTTTTCGGCCGGCCGCAGCGGGGAGGAGGGTTGGCTGCGGTTTGTTTTTTCCAAGCGCTCGCGTGCTTTTGGGCTCCGGCAGTGGCACAAGGTGCCAGGAGCAGATGGCAGCCATCGGCCGGGCTTTCTCTCAAATCCCCGTGGCTCCTGGCACCGCGCTGGGCAGTGGCTCCCAGTAACCCCCTCGCTCCCGCACCGCTCTCTGGGGAAAGAGCTGGGGTTTTTTTGCCTCTTCTTTGAGCACATTGCATCTAAGTCCCCTCCCCGACCCACCGAGGAGCTTCTCGCTGTGGTTTTTGGTGTGATGCCCCGTGCTGGGGGCCAGAGGGGACCTGGTGTGGATGGGTTTGAGTTACAGGCAGATGGGTCTGAGCTGCTGCCCATCAGCTGGTGTCAGCAAACACCCTGTTCCCCCAACACCCTCCGGCCAAACCTTCCGAAAACAAAGGAAATGAGCAACTTGCTTGGCCCCAGGGAGCAGAGGGTGCCTTGGGGAGGAGCGGGGGCTTGGCTGGGTGGGAGCAGGGCATGCGGGGTCCCGGGCGCTGGCGAGTGGAGTCACCTTGGGACGGTGGGACTGGCCACCACGGTGCTGGTGCTGAGTTCCTCCCTAACCTTGGGTATGCACCTTCCTGGCCTGCACCGTGACCCCAAAATATTGCACAGCAGAGGGGATGCTCCCAGTGAGCCCCAAAATATTGCACAGCGGAGGGGACGCTGCCGGTGCACTGGGGGTGTCTGTCCTGGTCAGCATCTCCCCAAACCACCCTGGTGCTTCCTTTGCACCCGCGCTCTTGGTCCTGCACCTTTAGGCTGTTTAAACCTCCTTGCCGGGGTTGCGTCCGCGCTGGTGTCTCCCGCAGTCCCCCCTTTCCCCGCAGCAGGAGGATGCCGAGCCCCCCGCGCACACATCTGGCTCTCCCCTCTGTACTCCCAGCCCTGCCCCGGCCTCCCCTCCGCCCTCCCCTGCCAGCCACATCGCACCTCCTGCCCCCGGAGGGGCCGGGAAATTGGGAAATGGCCAAAATGAAACAAGTTTTCCCCTCCCCTCCTGGGTGACAATTTCAACCCTGCAGGAGCTTGGTGGCTGCCAGCCGGCTCCTGCATCCACACCGGCCCCCAGCAGCCCCCCCGGAGCAGAGCCCAGCCCCTGCCTCCCATCATAACTAGCACAAGCATTCGCCTTATTATTATTATTATTATTATTATTATTATTATTATTATAATTTTTAAAAAAATTGTTTTTTCTCTGCGAGGACAAGGCTGGTGCTATTTATTCGCAGGCGTTGCAGTTGGCTGCCTTGTTTCAGCAGTGTTGTGGCTTCTCCAAGTAATAAGAGCATCTCTGGAAGAGAAAATTGAGCAACTCGGTAGCAGGCAGTGTCTTCCTCACCGAGCAAGGGTGTTTATCCTCCTCGTTTTGTTTCAGATGAATAAATTTGCCAGACAGCAATGATATTAGCCTCGTCTCAAAGACTTTATCAATTTGCAGTTGTCTCTTCGATGATAGTTTTTTTATTGAACTGTCTGAGATGATTTCCAAAGAGAGGACTGCAATTTAAACTATTAAGTAATTTGGGAGAGCAATTAGTGTTAATCTGGAAACTCCCTGTGTTGCTCCCGAATAAATCAACCTCTCTGTGAGAGCCATGCTGAAAGAGCCTGGGCTGATTTATGTAAAGGGGGGGCTTTCGGCCAGGAAAACAACAAGGAGTGTTTCTTGCCTGGAAAACTTTAATACTTTGGTGGTGCTGTGGTTCAGAGGGTGTGGTGGGAGCCGGGCTTTGCTCCTGGGGTCTGCCAGCATGCCGGGGTGCCCCTCCATGCATCCCCATCTCCGAAACTCTTCTCTGCTGGCAGCTGCGCACAGCCCTGCGGTGCTCCCCAGAAAGGTCTCGGTTCGACCTGGCGCTGGGGTTTTGCTTCTGGCCTCATGTCTCCCAGGGGAGATGGAGAAGGGACAGCAGGGCCGGGGTGCAGGGAGATGAGGGAGGGCAGAGGAGACCCCCGCTTCCTCCCTTGCTGCACGATCCCGTGGGATGGGACCTGGCTCACGTCTGCCCAGGGCGCCGCGTTGCGCGTCAGGTACGAGAAACACCGTGTGGTCCCATCAGGTGGAGCTGGCGGAGGTGAAGCCTCTTCCTCCTCTGTCTTGTTCTCTGTTGGCTTCTGCTTAAAACCAGCTGCCAAAACGGTGTGCGAGGTCTCCAAACCTAGCCTGTACAAGCAGTATCTGTGTTCTGCCTTGCACCCTGCCTCCTCTGCCTGCACCATGGGCGTCCTTGCTCAAGGCAGGGCCAGAGGTGGTCGCTCAGGGCCATGACCCAGCCAAGTTTCAAGTAACACCAAGGATGACAATCCCATGTGTTTGACCACCTTCATGGGGAATATTTATTTCCCCCCCCAATAGCAAGTCAGAATTTCTCATGTTCCAACTTGTGCTGTTGCATCTTGTCCTGCCTCTGGTGACTTCTGGTTGTCTTCTCCTCAGCTTCCACTTAGGTGGCTGCAGACAGCCATTAGGTCTCTTCTTCCCCTCCTCTTCTTTGGGGAGAAGGAGCCCAGCTCCTGCAGCCTCCCCTTGTACATTGTGTGCTCCTGCTCCAGTCCTTGATCAGGTTGGTGGTCTCCACTGGACTTCCTCCAGTGTGTCCATGTCTGCCTTATCCTGGGAAGCCCAGAACTGGACACCGTCCAGACCTGCAAGTACCAAATAGTGGGGAATAATACAGCTCAGGGACGCAGTTGGCTTTGGCCAAGCTGAACTATGGTTCTTCTTGTCCACCAGGATCTCCACATCTTGTTCTCCAAAGCTGCTTTCCAGACGTTTGGACCCAGCCTGGCCTGTTACTTGGGGTTATCCCATTCCAGGGGCGGGACTTGGTGTTTGCCTTTGAATTCCCTGAGCTCCTGTTGGGCTGTTTCTCCAGCCCATCGTGGTCCCTCTGGATAGCAGCCCTGCCTTCCAGTATGTCAACTGCTCCCCCCTATCTGGTATCATCTGAAAATGAGCTGAGAGTGCACCCTGTCCCCAATTTATCTGCTTATCCTCAATTTGGCCACAAGGATACTACAGGAGACTCTGTCAAAGGCCTTGCTAAAGCGGAGTTATACGGCTTGCACTGCTCTGCCCTGGTCCATGGAGCCAATCATCTCACCCTGGAAGGCGATCAGGTCCATTGGCCATGATTTATGCCTGATAAATCCCTGCTGGCAGCTCCCAGTGACTTTCTTGTCCATCATGGGTGGAAACAGCTTCCAGGATTATTTGCTCCATCACCTTCTCAGGCAAGCCGAACAGCCTGTGGTTCCCTAGATCATCCTTGCTGGACGATGGGTGACGCTTGCCTTTTTCCTGTCCTCAGGAAACTCCCCTGACCCCCACTCTCATTCAGTGACAGAAGCAGCCTTGGGCGAGGGCAGAGCCGGAGGGGCGAAGGCAGCCCCGGCAGAGTAGAGAGGCCATCGCAGCCCTCCTCTCCCCCACCTTGCCTTTCTCCTCAAGGGCATCCCAGGGAAGATATTTCTGTTTGCAGGGAGCATGACGGCACCTTGCGAACGGCAGCCTGGAGAGCCTCCACCTCTCTGGACAGTTGCTTCTGTTTGGAGCTATTGCTATTTTCGGGTGGCTGCTGGTTCCCCATTCAAATACCTTCGTAATCCACTAAGGGACCTCACATCTCCCTTTCTTTCTTCTTTTTTTCTTTTTCTAAAACAATTAGCTTGGCTCAAGCCCTCTGCAATACATCAATTAATACAAGCTGCAGCAGTAAATTAAAGGGAAACAGGAACAACTATGCTGGGATTAGGTCACTGAAACTATAAACTTTGGAACAAATCAGATTTCCTTGGGAAGGGAAATGGACAGCGGTGATATGTCAAGTTGTGAGATGAGACAGGCTCAGAGCAACTTTCCAGAGTCTCCCGACTTGGCCGCTGGATGCCAGAACTTCTTCCCTAGGGAAAGTTTTGGGTTGCCAGACCCTGTTGCTGCTGATAAATGCTTGGATGGCCAAACAAACAAACAAGAAGAGAGAGAAAATGGAAAAGAGGGTGGGGGGAAGCTGCGTGGCCGCTTTGGGCAGTGTATGGTGTGTAGTTGTATCAAGACTTGCTGCCAGCCAGGTCAAGCCCCGTATCCCCTCCCCTGCGGTGGCTGATGCTCTTGGCTGTTGTACGTGGCTATGCTGGAAGGTCAGATTTGTTCATTCCCAGCTCACCACGTAACGTTTCTGTCCTGCACAGCGGTGGTAGGGAGCAATGCTGGGAAGGGTGACGGTGTTCAGGGGTCCCTGCAGAAGGGCCGGAGGAAGGCAGGGCACTCGCACCTCTGTGCCAGCTCAGTCAGCAGCCAAAAGGGGCTAAAAAATCCTCCCAAAAGCCAAGGTGACGGGTACAATGGCAATTTCTGCACTGAGGGAGCGAGAGCATCCTTGCCCTGGTGCTCCCGTAAGGCACAGGCAGTCCCTTCCCCTGCCCACCCTCTGCACCGCGCTGCCAGTACCCAGGACAGACAGACTGCCGGACAGACGTCATCTGTCTTCCCCCTCCCCAGGGAGGATCCACTTGTGTTCCCAGTGATCTGAGGTCGGTGGAAGACCAGGAGCCAGGGTTTATACCCTCCTGGGGCACTCTCGCCAGCAGGGATGATTACAGCCCCTGTGTTCTAATTAGCCGCATAAACGCCTCATCCCTTTTGGCCTCTTACTCAATTCTTGGCTGCAAACTGAATTACACGCTGTGTGCACGAGCGAAACTTTTCCTACTCTCGGCTCTGCATCATCCCTCCTTCCTCTCTTCCCACAGCTTCTGTTTCCACCTCGTGCTTTGTCCCCCGGGCCGGTCGTGCAAAACCCACGAGGTCCCCACCGCCTTCGTGGGAACGTCCCTCTCACCCTGTGAGCACAAACTCCCGCTTGCTGCTGCTATCTGAGCGCCGGGCTGACCCCCAGCACTTAACCCCTGCCCACGCAGCTTCGTTAGCAGCGCTGTGAAGGCCACCGCATCCCTTCACCTCCAGACAAAAGTCTTGCTAATGATGGAAACATCTGCTGGTGGAGCTGGAACAGCGTGGGAGCTGCAGGGACAGGGATGCAGTGCTCTGTCTTGAAAAAACCACCCTACGTGGCCTTTTATTTCCTCCAGCACTAATGATGTTTCTCAGCCACCCCAGCTCATTCGGAGCATCAAAGTTGGGAGCCAACACTCTGGGCTCCTCGTGTTGTCAGAGAGGCATGTCTGGAGGTGGGGCTGTGGGGGGCTCCAACACCTTCCAGGGCTCCCACCCCTCACTGGAGAAGGACCATAGCGGGCTATGGTCCCTGGGGACCACAGGGGGCCTGGACGTCTTCAGGGCTGCACCCTACAGTGGTTGGTGTGGCTGCTGCCATGGCAAAAGCTCCCTGTAGCAGATGTGTGATGGGGTAAGGTTAAGTAGATGTGTGGTGGAGTAAGGTCTTGGCAAACTTGGTTAACCAAGTTTCCTGCTTCTTGCTTTTGGTTAAACCAAAGCTGTGCTGCCTCTCCCTGCCCTAAGGGAAGGCAAACCAGGGAAATCCTGCCCGTGTTTTGCACTCCTTCTTTCCGAGGTAACACTGGAGGGATGCCACTGAGACATTTCCCGACGTCTTCATCGGTTGCTGTAGGCAGAAGTATTTTGCAATGCTCCTGCCGCTGCCTCCCTGCCTGGGGCCGGGCTGCCGTGATAAGCACGCAGCCAGCTCAAGGCTGTGTTGGAAAAGCTGGCTTTGCCATCCTCAGCCTGACGTCTCTGCCGGCTGCTGCTGGGGACAGCGTTTGCGTTCTCTCCGTGGATAAACCGGTGTGGTAATGAAACACTGGGAGCAGACTTACGGCGAGAGGCAGATGTTCACCCCTGTGAAATCACAGACGTGGTGTCATATGCAGTGCTACACCCAATTTATTGCTCTTTCACCACGTCTTCCTTGTATTGAGTGGGGACAGGGATGAGAGAAGCAAAGAGATTTCAGCATCACTGAAGGCAAAACCTAGTCTTGGCTGTTCTGGTGGCCCCGTGTAATTTGGCTTCTTTCTTGATCTTCTCCTCTGAATTATTTTTTCCTAAGCCCTCCTACCCTCGTAACAATAGAGAGCTGATCCCAGAAAACGTGTTACCATGCAATGTGATGCCAACCAAAAACCTTCATGTAGACTCCAAGACCGGTGTCAGGAGGACCCTCAACCAACTTACATGAGCATCTCAGTACTGGTTCAGGTGCAGCAGATAAGGTATGTCATATTTAACGCTGTAGCAGAACTTGCATTACTCCAGTGTCTTGCCTGTGTTTCCAAAATTAATATCCCCAGTCCCCTCGTGGGAACCAACACGCACCGTTGAGTGAGAATGAGCCATCAAGCTGGAAGAGGCCAAGACAGCAAAGCAAAGCGGGATTTGTAGCTGGAGAGCCTGGGATAACATCTGCTCGAACCTCTGCTAGCAGTGCCCATGTTCACACCAACGAAGCCTCAATCTTTGGCTCCCCTCAATCTTTCCTGCTCTGTGTCCACCTGCATCTCGGGTTTCTGTGGCTGCTTGGGGTTTTCTGGGGTCCTTGAGCCTGTTGTGGGGAGCGGAGACGACTGCAGCGAGATCGGGAGGTTCAGACACTGGCTAATCCTGTTAGGAAGCCAGTGGTTATTGCAGGGCTTCCAGTGGGACCTGCTAAATGAACCATAATTCTGTAATGAGATTTCCTTTTCCCGGACAGACTAAATGTTCTTGGCCACTGGGAATAAAAGGTCGGGGGGAAGAAAAAATAAAGAGAGAGAAAGAAAAAGAGGAGGGGGAAGCCTGTCTCAGGCTCCGTCTATCTCGACTGTATCAAAGATCTGAAGAGCTCTCAGATGTGCCTGGTTATTGCAGCTCACTTCTGCGCCCCGTGAGTGCAGCTCAGGGCAATAGGCTGCCCTGTCCTCCTCTGCAGGGGGTTGATAGGACCCTGAGAGCAAGAAAAACACATTTGAGGTTGTGATATCACTCCAAAATTCAGAGAAGGTGAGAGAGACTTCTTTCCGAATCAGCAGGGTGCTGGAGAGGGAAGGGGAAACGGCTGCAGGGCTAGCAAGGAGAAAACATACCCTAGAAAGACAGCGATTTCTTTGTAGGAAAGCTGAATTACACCAAGAAACGTCCCAGGTGTGTTTTATTCTGACTTCTAGCTGCAAGGGGGAAAAGCCAGCAGCCTCCTGCTCTTCCCCAGGAGGTCTCTGGAGTATGAGCGCAAGCAGAGTCTGCAGGGGAGGGATGCTTTGGGCTGGGGCACCGGCGCCGGTCCTGTCCCGGTTCGGCAGTGGGACGCTCGTGCCGCTGCAGCCCCAGTGCTTTGGCTGCGGTGAAGTCAGGGCAGAGACGAATCTGACCTACGGTATTTGCAAACAGTGGGGGTTTTTAGGTGCAAACCCACAGTGTTAGCTCAAACTGGTGCCGCCTCAGCCGCGGGGTCAGCCACCAGTAACGCACCCGGTGCAACGCAGCCTCTGCCAACGCCACATCCCTCTCCTCCTCCATCAGCTGGCTTGCAGGAGTTCCCAAACTTCCCAAATTGGCCTCATTTCACCCCGGGATGAGAAGGCAGCCTCCCTGGGGAAGGGCTGGGCTCTTTGCTCCATGGCTTGTTCCAGTGTGGTCTCTCTGCTGGGGAGCGGCTCAGGGCTGGGAGCTTTTGATGCAGCCCAAGGAGCAGGAGAGATCTGCCTGCTGTGACTTGGTGTTTTGCAACAGCTCTTGTCTTGCTTGATCTTGATCTTGCTTGGGGTTTTTTTCTTTTCTTTCTGGTCTTTTGTTTTGAGCGTCTGACTCTAATTTATTTCTGTCTAAATGGCAAACAGAAGCTTTTGGTTTGCCAAGTCCTGGGCTGGGTTTCTCTGGCTGTGGCTGGCGCTTTGGGGTGAGCATTTTCCAGCCTTCCCCTGCTTGAGGGGCTCCTGATGGTCCTTTAACCTCGCAGTGAAAACCCTGAGCCCTGTCTCTCATCCGGCAGGCAGGTGAGGGTGAGGAGAAAGAAAAGTGCTTTGTTTTTTTGGTTTGTTTTTTTTTTTTTTTGCTTTGAAATTTGGTTCCAGGGGTGCTGCAAACATGTGGGCTGACCCTGGCCCCTTCTGTGCCTCAGTTTCCCCATTTGTAAAATGGGGATTGGTGAGAGGGGTGGTTATTTTCCGGCATTTCACGGGGTAGTGCTTCACAGGTCCAAGGTGGCCTCTTTATTTGTTAGGCTGTTTTTCCTGTTTACTATGTTTTTAGCCTCAAAGCTCTCCCTCGGGCTGCGTGGATGGGTGCCTCCCGCTCCTAACTCAGAGCCTGTTTCCAGGCCATCAGCTGCTCTTGCTGCAAAAAACCCTCAAATGAGGATGGGAAAATAACATTGCTAAAAATAAAATAAAAATCTGAGTGGTTTGGATGCCAGCTCTCCTGGTATCTTCTGAGCACCTCTCCTCCCTCCTGGCCCACAACCATTTGATATTGGTCTCAGCAGGGCAGAAAACATTGCTGGGCTGGAGATGGGTGCAATGGGGCTGGGGCTGTCCTGCTCCACCAGCCGTGGTGCTTGGCCAGCGTGGGGGCAAAGCCCGTGGGTCTCCATCCTCCTGCCTGGGCTCTTCTCCATCCTCCTGGGCTCTTCTCCATCCTCCTGCCTGGGCTCTTCTCCAGTATTTAGTGGTGGGGTGGGAGGGGGATTCAACACACATGACATGCAGTGGTGACAGCCTTGTCTGGGGACACCGATGAAGTCTAGAGGAGTTGCAGCCACAACCCAACTTTCACTGCCAAAGGGCTTCTGCCCATGGCCTGGTGGCGAAGGGACCGTCTCCTATGCTAAGTGGCTGTGGAAGGAGCCCGAGGACCATGGCAGTGCTGTTCCCACTGGGACCTCGCTTCCCCTGCTTTGGGGGCAAGGTGGGACCCATCACCTGCAGGTCCAGAGCTGGGCTGAACCAGAAGCTCAACCAGATGGAGCTGGAGAGCCACGGAGCAGCAAGTCCTGCAGCCGTGACCCCTGGGCTGGCAGACAGATTACCAACCAGCTCCGCACAAAGCATTACGGAAAGTCGAGGATATCCGCAAGCTTGTTAGGCAAAGCCCGAAAGCGCACAGCTACGGCTGCCTGTAGGCAAAACCCTAGGTCAGATGTTAATGTCACAGCAATCAATTTAATCCAGACTTAACCGAGTCGTCTCATAAGAGCTGAATCGTGTTAAGAAGCAGCAGGGAATGCAGGAGCCTGGAAATAAAAGCAGTTGGGGCCCCTCCAGCATTTCCCTGGCATGGAGAGCCAGGATTTCCTGGGATTTCACCTCCTCCCTCTGCAAACTGGGCAGGATCCTGGGTCTGGGCGGTGGGACTAGGAAGGTCTGTGTGTGCCCATCAGGAAACCTCGCCTTGCCTGGGACTTAACTGTGGCCCAGCCTGGGAGGGTAACTCCAGCAAGAGAGCGAGGAAAACATATTTTAGCCTCCAAAGCAGCTGGTTTGGGTTTTGTGGACAGCGATGCCACCTTTGGTGGAGTTACCATCACCTGCCAGGGGTATCGAGAAGTGGAAATCCTCCAGCTTTTAAACAAGCACAATTTCCCTTCTCCAACAGCACCAAAACACTAGAAGGTTTTGGGGGTTGGTTTTCTTTTTGGGGTACCTTTGGTACCACTTTCCTAAGGAAACAGGGTTCATCCAGCTGTGCTCTGGTTTATCCATCCACCTCGTCCTAACAAATCCAGCTAATTTTGACCAAATTTAATGGGAGGGTTGAGACCTCAAAAATAGGCTGTTTTTGTGAGTTGCATGAAAATGGGTCCCGGGTGGCTGGAACGAGCGGGATGCCGAGCAGGGGGCTGGGATTTGGGCTGAAAGCCATGCGGCACCGGTGATCTCACAAGGAAACCTCAGGGATGTTTTTGACCGCAGGCAAAGTCTCCGTCAACCTTATTAGAGCTGACGTCAGCCCCACGTGGGGATGGGGTCCCTGGTGCTAATGAAGCTCTCACAGGTGACACCGGTGAGCTGCTCAGCCCCAATTCCCTCTCACTCGTGGGGTCAGCCCTGCTTCCAGGAGCCTGAAGCCAGAGGGGCTGCACGCAAGCCGGGATTCGGCTGTAGGGAGTCTCTTTGCAGCCTGGAGGTAGGTGAATCGCCGAGGCCGAGCTGTGTCTGGAGGTAGCTAAAAAGCTGTAAATTGCTTTTTTTTAAAAAAAAAAGAAAAAAAAAGCTGTGAGCTCAGGGCCTGACATGTTCAATCCTGCTGCCGAGGCTTTGCGTCGGGCTGCTGAGCTCTCCTGACCGCAGCCGTGCTCATCGACTCAAAGCAAAGTGGTTCGTGAAAGGGTTTGCTTCATTGTGGTTTAACCAGAAGAAGCTGTTTAATACCTTTAAATTACAGCAGCATTTCAATATCCCATTAAAGTCATTCCAGAAATAAATCTAAATTCCTGGCATAGCTTCTGCAAACTTCTCCCCAGTCAGTGGGAAGGCTGAGCGCCGTCTTTCTTTTGTTTGGTTTGTGGAAGAAAAGGGGGGAAAAAAACACAGCTCTGTCTCTCCACTTCTTGTTTTCCTCCCTTTTTCTGGGGAGCTGCTGACTCACACGTTTGGGCTGGGAGAGATCCTCGGTCGCTGTTTGGCTGTGGCCAAACGGTGCTGATTCAGAGGTGGGTGACCAACATCTTTGTGTCCCCCTACGCTTGCACATCCCCCAAGGCTTTTATTTTTTTCCTGGGGCTGTGAGTAATTTGGGGGCTGGGATCATCCTTCCATGTTATCGCCTTCCCCTTGGTCTTTGCAGCTGGGGCTGTGTCACTTTGCTGTTCCATCCGGGCTGGAAGAAGCTGGGGTCAATGTGCCGCACAGCTCGTGGGGTGCCCCAAATACACTGCTTCGCTTAAGTGGGTCTGGGGGGTGATCAGGGATGCGGGAGCCTCCCTCCCCACCCACCCTGTGGGGAGGCACGCCAGGGGCTTTGCTGGTGGGTAGCAGAGTATTTCTGGCGGTTTTTTCTTCTTGCTCTTTTTTAGAAATTAAGAACTCAACAGCAGCTGTTTCTCTGCTTTTGGGTTTGCTTTGTGTTCTTTTTTGCAATGAATGCTTTGCAGATTTGGCTTATCAGGCTTGTCAGCCTGCTCCAAGCCCTCCGCTCTCCTCCCCGTCCCTATTTACCCAGGGCGCTGGCTGACGCAGGGCCCTTTCCTGTGTTTGTCACCACCCACCCCAAGGTCCTCCGGTGATAACTTTTCATTTAAGATTAGGGATTTGGGTCTTTTCGAAAGAGTCTTTAACCTACAGTCTTCTGAAATGTGTCACTTAATAGAAAAAAAAAATCTCTAAATATACTGTTTAAGGTTGACACAAAAGTGGTTTTTCTAGTTTGTAATTATCCCAATAATTGATCCAAAGGTTAAAAGGTACCATTTGGGGGCTGGATCCCACTAGAAAGGGAAGGGCTTGAAATAGGGACTCAGATGGTATAAAATACCGAGAACTGGCTGGTTTTAGCTGGCTTTAATGATCTCGATTCTGCTGATTTCAGTGGAGTCGTGTAGCTCTGCCGCTGCCGAGCATCTGCCCCCAAACTTACAGCTGCTGGTGGATGGCTCAGGCACTTGTGTTTCAAAACACTGTTTGCATCTGAATAACCCAGAAGTAACTCGAACCCCTTTCAGCTTGTGAAGCAAGGTCTTAAAGCAGGTTTTAAAATCTAAATTAGAGCCTGGATTTACAAGAAGCCCTTGAACTTTGGTGGGTTTGCTAGCCCTCCAACGTGTCCTTAAAATTATAATGAAAGCAATTTTGATTTTGATGGAAAGGTGGTAGGGCTTGGGCCGGAGGAAACATGCTACTGTGACTTTTAAAGGTAGGGGGTTCACATTTTGAAGTACAAGAGAAAGAAATGCAAGGGCAGACAGACAGGTATTTCTCTGCCCTGTAACAGCAATGAAACATTAATTCATCCCCCTGGAATTTCTTGTTTGTGTGCTCCCATAATTTCATTTCTTTGGTGTCTGTATGAAGCCTGAGTTAGTTGAATGCCAGAAGCCAAATACTCTTCGACTAATATCTTTTTATTAGATTTTGTGTGTGTGTGCGTGTGCGCCCATGCGTACGTGTGAGAGAGAGATCACCCTTTATAACCCACTTTATACCCTTGAAGGCTGGGAGATGTGCTCCAAAAGAATCTTTCCAGCAGCACATTTTGAACTCTAAGCCACAGCGCAGGGAAGTTTAAGACATATATTTGGCTTTTGGTGGGATTTACAGGTGTCTTGTTGGAAGGGAGGGTGGTTTCGGGGAAAAGCTGACGTTGGTGTTTGTGCTGGAAGACTTCACCTTGCCACGTCTCTGCCCGGTAGCTCAGGACTTGTTACAGCTCCTGAAAGTGGGGAGCAAAGAGTTTCCCCCCAAACTGGAGCTGGTGGAGCTGGGAGCTGGCACAGGGGTGTTTCTGAAAGCGAGCTCCCTTGGCCGTGTCCTCCCAGGTTTTAAATGCAGTCTGGATTTGATCAAACCCAAATCTTTTCCCCATGCGCCTTGCCGAGGGGAGGATGCCAAAGAATCCCCCCGAGCCCATGGCGTGGGTGGGCATTACCCGCATGGAGGACAGCGGAAGGAGGCAGCGGGGCTCCTCCTGGCAGGTCCCACCCCGGGATCTGCCGTGTGCCATGTGGGCACAGGTACCTGTCTTTATGCCCACAGCAAACACTTCACCTGCGGCCAGCCCAGCAGAGAGTGCAAAGCTCCAGCTCAGCTGGGGACTTCCCAGGCCCTCCTGTGCTGCTCTGCTCTGCTCTGCTCGGGGAGAGGACAAGAGCGAAGGCTCACTGCCACCTCTAGGCAAGCACCAGCATAGGCACTTGCTCTAAACTAGAGCACAGACAGACAATCCTGGGATTTGTCCCAAATCACTGCAGCCTCTGTGCCAGACCCCCCTATCAGCTGGTGTGTGTGTGTGTGCAGTTACATAGGCTCCTTAAGCTTTAGTATAAATATGTTTAGCCCTTTCTTTATTCCCTGGGCAGTAATCCCTCGAACACATTTCGAGTTGCATAGAAATAGCAGCCAATAACTCCAGAGCCACGGCTGCCGGGGATATTGTGTGTGTGATCTGTGCCGAGGCCACGGTTTCCTAAGGATCTTAGAGAGCCGAGCATCCTGAGCGGCACGTCCCTGCCGGCGGGCTGCGAGCCCCGGCAGCAGAACCGGCTGCTGGCCACCCACCCCTCGAGAGAGACCCGTCGCCAGCTCCTTGACGCACACCCGACGTCCCCGCTGGAGCCCACAGCTGCTGCCGGCTCCCGAAAGAGAGGTGGGTGAGGATGAGTGGCAGCAGGAGAGGGGAAAGAGCCCAGATTGGGGGGGGGGGGTGGGGGAGGAAACTTGGGTGAGCATTAGCTGCTGTGTTTGTGTTTATATTCGGCTTCTCTAACCACTGGCAGCATATGGCCAGAAGCAAGCGGCGCTGAGCTGATTTCAGAGGAGAGGGGGAACTGGGGAGCAGTTGTGCAAGGGGCAGGGAGGAGGCTGTTCCCTCTCCCGAGCTGTTTTGGGGGATAACTTGCTTGGTAGCTCCGCTTGCATTTCTCCCAGCTGTGAGAAAGGGGGAAGCAACTTCCATGGACAAGGCTGGCTTGGCAGGGCTGGGCACGGGGGGGCTTCTCCAGAGCTGGCGTCTCTTCTCTGGGGCTCTCGGCTACCCAAGTAGGATGAGGCAGGATTACAGGAACGTGCTCCCTGTGGAGAATTCCTGTCCACAAATGCTCTTTGCTGGAGGAAGGAAGGTGCAAATGTTTGCTGTCGCACCAAGAGCTGTGTGGGAATGGGCTCACTGGGTGCAGATGAGGGTGTTGTTCCACCTTCTCCATTCCTAGGCCAACATCTGTCCCATTAGTTGTTTATGAACCTCCGAGCCTTCCTCTCCAGGCTGACTCATGGCTACCAGCTGGAGGGAAAGGCTACCTGGGGCTTCTCCCTGGCTCAGGGGGATGCACAGGACATGCATAGGCCAGCAGCTCCCTTCTCATACTGACACTTTGCTCCTGGCTTGCCCAGATTTACAAATGATGATTTGTATCATCTTGTCCAGATGATACAAAAATGAGCGTTGTCCCATTGAGTCTCCTGCAGGTGAAGGAAGTGCTGCCGTGCCCTGGTGAGGATGTGGCCCACGGATGAGCACGGCTCATCTGGTGCCCCTAAGCTCTGGGCTAGTGGAGAGGGCTGGGATCCTGCCAAGGGTGCAGCTGCAGGGTGTGGTGGGTGAGCTGTGCTGCCAAAGCTGCGTCCCGGCGTAGCACAGGGAACCCTGCTCGCCTGGATCCAAGCACCTCAGCAGTCAGGGCTTTGCTTCCCCAGCATGGTTTTGCCTCCTGCAGGTCTGCCTCACTGGCAGGAGAGCAGAAGAGCAGCGAGGTGCTGGTGGCTGGAGCTCATGTCGTGTGTCAGGGTGGCTTTGGCAGTGCAGAGTCCCCTCGAACACCTCGCGAGTGCCTGTCGCACCCATCAGCCTTGCGTGAGCTGGACCTCCAGCCGTGCTACGCTCACCCCCATCCGCCTGCGCTCCCGTCCAAGGGGGACCGGCCCTGTTTCCCTGATAATCACTAGCACACGTGGCCCTGCAGCACTAAGGCTATGCCCAAAGATGTGAGCCCTGAAAGGAGAAGGTTTGGGACTTTTCTTAGCCTGGGCTGAAGCTGACAATTTTCAGCCTGTGGCCAGGTCATGAAGCCCTTGTTTGCTGGTGTGCACCTACTCGTCCTTCCACGGGGCAGGTTTCCCTGCCCAATGGATCAGAGCAGATGTCGTTGGGCTGCTTACTATTAGATTAGTCCTCCTGCATCTAAATAGGCATAATTATGTTTTCATTAGCCCCAGACAGTGCATTACAGCTTGATGCATGGGTAGTGTGAGGAGGGGGGAGTATGGGGAAAGCAGCCCCAGCCCCAATTCTGCTGCTGCATTTGCCTGTACTCTCCCCTTCGCCAGCTCGGCAAAACTCCCCGTGCGTCAGGGAGGAACAGGGCTGCTCGGTTTCCTCTTCCCTGCGGGAAGTTTTGTAATTGAATCGCCTGCTGTGCTGCACTTTATTTGCCTGCCTCTGGAGAGGCAGTGGGGCAGGCAGGCCGGGGCTGCCTGGGGCGGCTGGCTCTTCACCTGGCTGAAGCCACCTCTCCGTGCCCCGGTGGGGGCTGCCTCCTGGGCTTGGGAGGAGGCTGCAAGCAGGTAAAGCTCGCACTCCTGCCCGAGAGCCTGCTCGGGTTTATATAATATTATATATCTATAATTGTGTGTTTGTTGTTGCCATGGGAATGAGCACAATTGCAAAGCCTGGAGACTGATGTCAAGCCTCGGTCTGCACTGGGCCTTATCGGGGGCAGGTAGAGCCAGAAGGGGAAACGGGGTTTGGAGGAGCCCCTTTGCTCTCTCCCCTGTGCGCAGCCCAGGCTGGGCTCTGGCAGCAGAGGTACAGGCAGCTGGGAGAGGGGCAGGGCTGCCCCAGCCTGCGGCATTGCCCGGCTCGGGGCTGGGGGCATGGGGGAACCCTGGTGGGGCTGGTCCCCTCTGCCCTGGGCACAGAGAGGGCAGGGGCAGACCTGGCAGGAGGGGGCTGCCTGCTGCCAGGGAAGGAGGGGGCTTTTCTACAGCCCCCCGAGCACTACCCAGCTGGGAGCAGGGAGGTGGGGGGCTGTGGCTTTCCAGGGGCACGGAGGCAGCTGGCAGGGGAGCCGGGGCGGGCTGAGCCCCCGCTCCCTCGGGGCAGGCTGAGGCGGGCCCGCGGGCTGCGGAGCGGAGCTTCCCGGCAACAAGTGGGGGCCGGGGGGTGTCTCTCGGCTCTTTAATTGGTGGGGGAGCTGGGGGGGGGGGGGGGCGCGATGCTCCCCGGTAAGGGGAGGGAGGGGGAAGAAAAGCCACGCTGGAAATGAGGTTATATAAAAGATGTATGATTTGGAGAGCAGAGTGTCTCCTAATGAGGGCTGCACCGGCTCGCTCCACACCCATAAAAACCCTGGTTGGACGTCAAAGCGGATTCGTTTCGGTGATGCTGGGATAAAGGGGCGCAGCGAGGACTGGCTCCCTCCCTGCCAGCCCAGCCGAGCCCAGCGCCGCGCCGGGCTCCGTCCCTCCGCCGCGCCCGGAGCCGCCGGGAGGGATGCGCCGGGCGGCGACGGGGACGGGGACGGGGACGGCTCCTCTCCGCCGCACGGTAGGTGGGGCGGCGGGCGGGCTGCCCCCAGCCCCGCATCGGCCGCCGCTTCTCCGGGAAACTTTGCGGCGGGGCAGGGGGTGCGGGACCGGCCGCGGAGCGCGGAGCCCCGCGGGACCGTGCGCTCCCTCGGGCGCCCGTCGGAAGCGCTCCCCGCCTCGGGGCACCGGGGCTGCGCCGCTCCGCCGAGCCCTCGGCCGGGCGGGAGAGCAGCAGCGGGTCCCCAGCCCCGCCGGTGCCGGCAGCCGGGCTCTGCCTCCGAGCCGCCCCCGTGGGCCCGGCGGCGGGGAGCGGAGCGGAGGGCACGCGTGGGATCTGCCCGGCTAAAGCCGCTTTGCTGGCCCGGCGAGCGAGACCGTGGGTGGCCGCGCCGAGACGCGGCTCCCACCCGGCTCCCCCCGGGCCGTGCTGCCCGCCGGGCGGCCGCGGTCGGTGTCGTCCCCCCCCGCCTCCGCTCCCCGGGGCTCCGCTGCAAACTTCCTCCACCGCCTCCGTGCTCGGCTCCCCCCCGCGTCCCTCGGGCTGGGGGGCTGAGCCAGCTGCGGGAACGGAGCGAAGCTCGCTGTTATCTTCCTCCTCCGCAACTCTTTGCAGCAAGTTTGGATGGGGCGAGGGGGGCCGCTTGCACGGGCGGGCAGTTCACCGGGGGGGGGTGGCAGGAGGCGAGGGGGACTAGCGTGTCCGTGGGGGGCAGTTTGCCCAGGGAGGGAAGGCAGGGGCAGGTGGACGGTGTGCGTGGGGAGGGCAGGGGGCCAATTGGGCCGGGGAAGGCAGGCGGGAGCAGGCGGGCAGCATGCCCGGGACAGCCGGCAGTTTGCCCGGGGAGGGAAGGGAGAGGGGCCGGGGCAGGCGGGGGGGAGGCCGGATGCGATCTGTGCGGTGACGGCAGGGGCGGGGGACCGGCGTGCCTGGGGCAGGGGGTTTGCCCGGGGACGGGGCAATTTTTCCCGGGGGGCAGTTTCCCGCGGGAGGGCAGGGGCAGTTTCCCAGGGGCAGGGGCAGTTTCCCAGGGGCAGGGCAGGGGCAGGGGCAGTTTCCTAGGGGCAGGGCAGGGGCAGGGGCAGTTTCCCAGGGGCAGGGGCAGTTTCCTAGGGGCAGGGCAGGGGCAGGGGCAGTTTCCCAGGGGCAGGGGCAGTTTCCAGGGGCAGGGGCAGAGGGCAGGGGCAGGGCAGGGGCAGGGGCAGTTTCCCAGGGCAGGGGCAGTTTCCTAGGGGCAGGGCAGGGGCAGGGGCAGTTTCCCAGGGGCAGGGGCAGTTTCCCAGGGGCAGGGCAGGGGCAGGGGCAGTTTCCCAGGGGCAGGGGCAGTTTCCCAGGGGCAGTTTCCCAGGGGCCGGGGCCGGGCTGCTCCCCCGCCCGCGGCCGGCGGTGCCGGAGCTGTCCCGGGTGCTGAACGCTGCCGGCGCCGCCGCCCGAGCGGAGCCCCGGGGTCCCCGCCCCACAGCCCGGGCACCGGCGGGGAGGGCTCGGGGCTGCAGGAGATGCTACCGCTCTCCCCCGCAGTGCTGGGGTGGGGGGGTGACCCGCGCCGGGTCCTGTCGCTGCTGTTTCTCCTGTCCCAGGGGGTCGGCGTGTCCCCGCCGTCCCCGGGGCACTGGGGTGGGAAGGGAGGAAGATGCCCATCCAGCTCGGGGTGGGGAAGAGACATCCCGATGTGGCTCCGGCCCCCGAGTGAAGCCCTGGGCTGTCCCGCTTACGGCTGGCTCTTGTCCTTCAGGGATAGCCGGGGGTCAGTCCGGATCTTGCCCCTTCCCTCTCCCCACCCACGCACCGAGGACCTCGACAGTCCCCTCCGGATGCGCTTGAAATGCAAAAGGGAGCTGTTGTCGCAGGGATCAAAGGAGATGAACCCTGCCTGCCCTGCCCGTGGTCTTGCTCTCGGCTTGATTTGCAATAGATAGTAGAAAGCTTTTGTTTTTTTACTGGCAAAGCAGAGGAAAAGGGACCTCTGTACACGCACATCTTTAGCATCTGTGCTGGGGTGGGTGTAAATGGGCATCACCCCATCCAGCTCCAGTCCCGCAGAGCCTTTCCCTGCCTCAGCTCTGCGATCCCCGAGCACGCTGACTCCACAGCCCAGGTGCAGACATTTTCTTCCAATGCTTTCAAGTTATGACTGTCAGGAGGAAATTCTGGCAGGCAACTTGACAATTATCTGCTGAGTCCCCGAGGAGCTGATCCGCCTCTCACTGAAATGGAGGGGAAGTGTCTCCTTCCTTCCCGTGGGAGCACAGGCTGTCTGGAGCAGGAGACGTGGGAGATTGCAGGGGGCAGTTGCAGTGGTCGAGGGCTCAACTGCTTTTAAATGCTTTAAATGCCAGCTCCTCTTCCTCTTCCACATCCCCAAATGCTGACAGCTCAGGCAGATGGCAGAACAGGATCTACAGGGGTGATCACCGGAGAGCTCTGGGGAGGCTTTTGGGGCAGGGGGCTGTTCAAAATAGCACTCTCCCGGAGATCTCTACCTGCACATCTTGGTTGGCTATGCCTTTTCTGTAAAGGTCTCAGGTGGGGAAGTCTTATTTTAAAGAGTTTGGGTTTGCATCAGCAATTTCTTCCTCCCTCTATTTTCTTCTAGCTTGTATTACCCAGAATATTTTCTTAAAGATGCTACAAACTCAGTCATATACTTTCCAGTTTTAAAACGTGCATATGTTTGCAAACAAACTCCCAGTACAGAGTCTCTTCGTACACAGACGTGGGTTTTGGGGGAATATTTCTCTAATCAGATACCTGCACTGGGAGAAGCATCACATTCCCTCGTGAGCAAAGGAGAGTGACAAGTCCTTGTGCCCTTTGAATTCTGTTTATTCCCTCTGTCAGCGCGGCGATCGTGAGTGAGTTCTGGAGAGGCCATCTTAGGCAGAGGGGTTTGGGCTGAATCCTCACTTGCAATTAATGTTGTGTATCTGCTGGTGGGGAGGGGTTGGTCCTCCCTGACCCTCAGGGACATTTTGGCCCTGTCAGATTTTTTTTTTCCCCTGCTTTGCTCGTGTATTTTGTATTTTCCATTTCAGTAGTGTATCTGTACAAAGGCTTAGGAAATCTGCCAGATTGCCTAAATCAGTGCCTGAAAACAACTATATATAGTAACTGATAAGTCACATGAGCTTGGCTCGCATAGATTAGCATTTACCTTTCCTGAGTAATGAGAATGTTGTTTGATACTTGTTGATAGCATCAATTTTTACTAATACAACCCCGATAGCAAGGGACCGGTTTTGACAGGAGGCTCCAAACAAAGCTAAAATGCCTTTGCTCTACTCACGCTATTCTGATTGTATCTGTGCATTAAATCAAATCTATATACGTGATCTGATCTCTCGTACATAGCCAAAAATAAACATATTGTGTCCCGAGGAGGGAAGGATCTGTAAGGCACTGTCTGGCTGAAGCCGGATGAAAGTGTGTTTATTTGTTCCAAATTAACTCCGCGATGGGCTGTGTGCCATACCTGACCCAACGCACCCCGGATTGCCGCCCTACGTGGCAGCTGTAATGCAAGCGGAGTGAAGTACCGATATGACGCCAAGCAAGTGCTTGGGATCTGGCTGTGGGCACAAGAAATATGAGGTCTGGAAAGCCCATATGTTATCAGTATGTTGGTTCTATATGCAGAGCGTGGAAATGTGCAAGTACTGTGTGTGTATATACAAAACCGGAGGTATTTATGTTAAGGCAACTCTTTCCATAGCCTCTCTTATACATGGCAGTTCAGAAATGCTTAACAAGATCTTGCAGTGCCCTTCTAGGGTAGGCTTGTCTTAATCCCATTTTGCAGAGTCTCAGGCTTATGTTTTCAGACGTGCTGAAAACGTGCAGCTCTTTCTTGCCTTGAAAGTCATGGAGGCTCAGTCTTTTCAGAGCAGGACCCATCCTTCATCCCCAAACGCCACAAAAATGAACACGTCCTTGGAAACATCCCTGGCATGTCTCGGCCAAAGGCTCCAGTCCCGCTGCAGTGCAAGGGCACCGTGGCCCTGGTGTGACAGCCTGCCCCACTGCTGCTTCTCCCCAGGATGCCAGGATTGAGGAGCAGGGTCTTGGGAAGCCAAAATCCTCTCCTCTGGCGCAGGGAAAAACTCTCTGTTTTCAAGGTAGGGGCTGGGGCTGCTTCAGCCAAAGGCAGCATCGCCCAGCATGGGTCTGTCCCATGGGGGAAGGGGAAAAGCCCCAGGAACTGATGAGCATCGGGGCCCATTTCCATTCCTCTCTCTCATGCACTCATGGCTTTCTTGCCACAGTTCCCCATGCCGAGCCCCACGTTCAAGGATGCTGGCGGAGTGAGGATGATGTGGCTGATGCTGCTTCTAAGGAACGGCCTCACTCTCACCGGCAGCACCTTTAGCAAAAATTAGGAAGCAGAAAATTCCACATCCCCCCACCCCAATCCTGCCTGAATTAGAGCCAGAGCCCTCCGTGGGACAAGGAATGGGTCCCAGGAGGCCCCCAGAGAACTTTGCTGCCACTGTTGATACTATGGCAACAAGTGCTAATGCAAAACCCTAAGAAAAGCGCAGACAGAAACTCAGGGGAACAAATTATCTTCGCTTTTTGCCTTGTGCAGTCACCGGATGCCGATGTAAAGCGGGCGAGAGCTCTGCTTTGACTCCACGTACCAGATTAATTGGTGGGGAATCGTACCTCCAGTCCTCCTGCACCTTTCTGTGCTGAAGAGAGGTGGTAGCGATGCTTGGGGGACAGAGAAAATCCTGCAGCCTTTTCAGCAGGCTTTCACGGGGACCTGGCAGGAGGCTCGTGCCTCCCGACCAAGGAACCCAGGCTTGTGCTGTGAGGAGCCTGATGTTTTCCCGAGGTTTTTAAATAGTGATATGAGTCACTCTTTATGGAAGTCAGTGACAATAAGGTTTATTGCTATTTAGTGTCCTAATTGGGCTACTTCTCCCACTGGCTTGTTAGAGCAGGAAAATTTAACGCCATGCTAGAAGGATTTTGGGGAGTCAGCAGCAAACGAAGGGACGAGAACATGAGCCGCTGAAACAAGCCGGGAGTTTAATTCCTGGACCGACTCTGAGCCGAGAGCTCTGCCGCTGACTTTATTGATGCTGGCTGGCAGCTCTGGAGCTATTACTGCTCCAGCCAACCTGCTGTGATTTTTAAATTCCCTTTTTCTTTTTTCTAAATGGAGCCACGATTCCCCTCTCGTGCTGCGATTGGATTTTGAGACCATGCATCAAGTGGCATTTTCTCATTTATTTCCTATCTACCTATTTTGTCATTTAGGACAAAGTGGTGTTGTGTTAACACGGGTCCCATTTGTCAAACCAGAGTCGCTGGTGTAATTCCAATTCTCTCGGCAAATTGATGGTGGTGAAATTTATGCTTTACAGATGGGCCGAGCCCTAATAAGAACATCAGTTTTAGATGGGGTTAGCGGCAGAATTGACGGTTTTATCTAAACTCCGTTTCAGCCGCACACCACAGGCGCCAAGAAAATATTGTATGAAACAGTAAAAGAGAAATGGCAGGCGTGTTACTGAAATATGCTAAGCCTTGAACTCTAAATTAAAACAAAACCTCCTTTCTGTCATCTAAAAAGAGGGAATTTTGTCAACACAGTTGTCTTGGTAACATCAAAATGTATTGCCTGTGGTCTGCTTGGAGAGGTGCTGTTCGTATCGGATGGGGCGAAGGGGAGAGGGGCGAGGGACTTCATTAAATTACAGCAAAGTTTCTCTGCGGTTCTGCCTCCTCCAGCATTGCTGCTCCATGATTAGGAGGGTGCAGGAGGCTGGCCCGAATAGAACAGAACAGAACAGAATAGAATAGACCAGAATAGAATAGAATATTTCGGTTGGAAGGGACCTACAATGACCATCTATCTCGTCCAGCTGCCTAGAAGGCGTGCCGGTGGCTGCTTGCACCAGCAGCACCAGGCTTTCCTCGGCTGTTTAATTCCCTGGAGAGGGACGATTGGGATGAACGCAAAAGCAAGTGCCAGGAGTTGGATAAATGTGCAGGTCGCGAGGCTTTGGGGCAGCTTCAGCCTGACGATATGGCCATGAGCAAATGTGTATTGTTTCACTTTCCAGGAAACAACCCCCTGATTAGAGGCAAGTGAACCCTCTCCGGGAATGGACAGAGATTTATTTACATCAGAAAGCAAGCATTTATTTTATTAACTGTTCTTTTACCAGTGATAGGCATGCTTTCAGTGGAAACACCCGTGCCCTGCTGACGTGGGGGAAGCGAGGGAGTCTCCAGGGCTGAGACCTTGGCACTTCATCCCTTTGGCAGCATCCTTCCTGAGCCCGCTGGTTTCCGTGGCTGCGTGGAGCGGTCCAGCAGCTCTGCAGCATCACTGGACGCTGGGCACTGGCACCAGGGTGTTGTACAGATGGCAAAGTGCCTCTTATTTAATTCACTCCTATGTGTAAATCGGGTTTATTGGGGGTGAAGAAAATGTCATGGCCCAGGTGAAATAGCCACTTCCCAGCCTCGTGCACTGGGGATGGGAAGGGAGAAGCGGAGCATGTCGTTTGGCTGTGAAGGAAAAAGGACTCGCTCCTTCCCGGGCGGGCTTTGGCAAGGTTGGTGGGAGGTGAATAATTAGAGATAGCTGGGGGAACATTGTCTATATATTCTTAGGATTAAAAGGCCCTGTACATAGATACACCGCGGCGTCAGTCTGAGCCAAACGGGAGTTGAGCGCAGAACTGCTGGCACGAGCGAGCTGGCTGCCAGTGAATCACTTTAATGCTCCATTTTCAGATGCACAAACACGCAGGTTTACAGTAACTGTGCATATGTTGCATCCCATTGCTCCTCATCAGATTCACTGACGCTCCATGGGTCATAAAAATTAAACGGGCATAAATCCATCAGCCCTGGGGTTCTTCATTGAACGCTATAAATCCCACAAAAACTAATTAAATAGGACAATGGTGTCCATTTAAAGCTGGCACGTAGAAATGTAAGCCATTACTGACGCGAAGACAAGCCTCAAAATTGATTTGTGAGGGCAAGGGCAAGCCAAGTGCCCACACCGAAGGGCTGGTGTTGGGTACATCCTAGCTCACCGTAGCCTGCAGCTTCTGGCTGGGAGAGTTAAGAGATTGTGTTAAGCTCCTAAGACTGATTTCTCCTCCACTTTGCTTTCTAAATCAAATCATCCAATTAACATATGCGCTGGAGTTTGTTGCTTGAAATGTTATCTGGTGACTCTAAAAGCTTTTCGTTATTGCTTTTCATAGGGCTTGTTGGTTAAGCGAATGCCTTCATCAGTGCCGTAGGGGAGCCTGTTCTGCTGCTCTTCCCTATGCTGATTAAAGCCTCCAAACAAGCAATGTCAGCGTGGATCGGTGTCGAGATCGGAGATCAGAGTTAACGCTTGTCTGCGGTGCTACAAGTTCGCAGCTCAGCAGGGTTTGTTGCTCTTCTGTAGTTTGAGCTGGTTTTATGCTTTGGCAAGGGGAGGGAAACCGAGGCAGGGAGTGGGACGGCACCGTCCGTGGCTATTTATTCAAGCGGGGTGGCTTGGCAGGGAGCTGAGCCCGGCTTTGCCCATGGCATCGGCCATCTCCCAGCTGCCTTTCAGGGGTGAAATAAGTGTTTCCACCTGAGTAGCACTCACCCCAGTGAAACCCTGCTCACTGCACTGCTCTCACCGGTTTTAAGGAGTTAGATGTGACACCTCCAGTAGCTTTAAATGTACAACCTGGCAAACATACTACTGCTCTTGGGTTCATAAATCAGACTCTTAATGATGCTCGTAGGGAGAAATGAACTCGGCAGAGCTGAGCACAGCTCAGCCACCCGCGCTGCAAACAGCCGGCGTCTCCCCATCGCTTCGCACGGGGTTGAGTGCTTCAGGTTTCATCCGAAGCGTTCATTCCCTCTGGGAATAGACCTGCAGAAGTCCCAGGACCCCCTGGGAGCCGGGCAGGGGGAATCCCTGACCCACGCTGGGTGTTCTGGGGAAGTCTTCCCTGTGGTCCCAGGTGTCTCCTGCTGCCCTCTCATGCCCTGAACTTCTCCCTCTCCCTCCCATCTTCATTCTGAGTTTGTGCAAGATTTTGTAGCTGGAAAACGGTTGGTGTCAATGACCTTAAGGTTATTTTCCAACCTAAATGATTCTATGATTCTATGAAAATCCTTGTCCAACTCTTCCCCAAAGGAGCAGAAGGGTCTGGGGCTTAGAGACAAGTTGCCCTCAATTTCCTTGCCTGCCTCTCTGCTTCTGGCTTTTTTCTGACCTTCCTTACCCTGGGGAGCAGCTGAGAAAAAGGCAAGAAAAGGCTCAAGTTGGTAGGAGGGGAAAAAAATCCTGAACAGGCAAATAATATTGTTCCCTGTCTTCCAGCCAGTCCCCTGCTGCTGCTGCAGAGCCTGCAGCTGAGGCAGGGGGAGATACCGGCTGCTGATCACCCATGGGTGAGACCGGGAAGGTCTGGGAGCAAGTCACCCTCTTGTCTGTAGAGGACACGCTGGTGCTCACCCCCCCATCTTGGAGAAAGCCCTGGCTGGGTGCTTGGGTATCGCCTAGAATCTACTTTTTTCTTCTCTTCCCTCTTGTAGGGAATGCTGAGATGTCGGCGAGTTTCGGGGATGGGGAACGATTTGCACCCAGCAATAATGTTGTTCTCTGGGATCTTGCAGGCTGGAGCTGCACATATGTAACAAATCATAAGCTTTGCTATAAGCTTTTTGGAGGAAAGAACTGGAAATGGGCCTGGTGGGAGAAGAGCGAGGGACTGTAAACACTTTGGGGTTTCTCAGCTTTTTGGGGTGGATGAGGGCCCTTTCCAGTGAGCTCAGCATCGCCCCGCTCCCCTGCAAGCACTGCAGTAAGGGGTCGAGCCAGGCTGAAAGGCATCGTCTCCTTCGGCTCTTGGGCATCCACCCGCGGGAGCTGCCGGGGATGCCTGCCAGCCCGGCAGCGACAGAGGCTCGTGCCGGGCAGTGCCCGAGGTGGCCCTGGCCCTGCTGGGATGGGCACGATGCGAACACAGACTTCACCAGCTGCGAGGAGTTCATGAGCACCGCGTAGCTGGTGACTAATTCAGAGCAAATAACAGGGTTGTCCCCTGGACGGGGAAGCTGACAGTCCCGCACTCGCGTGGTACTTACACTGCTTTCAAAGCCTCGTTTGGCCTTGCGCCGTCAGCTAATACATGAGAAATGAGTCCTGAGTGAATCAGTGGCTTGCGCGGATGTCCGGGTGACGGTGACCTTGTTTGCAGGGGGGACCAGTGGAGGGGCTGGGGGATGCAGGGACCATGCCGTGCTCCTGGGCATGCTGGTGGGCTGCCGGGAGCAGGGCGAGGGAAAGACAGACCCTGGGCAGGGAGAAGGGAGCTGCTCCTGTGGTTTGGCGCTGGCACCAAAGACCCCAAGGGCTCCCGCCTGCGAAAGAGGGGGAAGGCTTGGCTGGGGTCCTGCCTGTGCTGCCATGTCCAGCGCTGCTGGCGAAAGCGTGGTCTGGCTGGGGAAGGGATGGAGGGGCTGGAAAGGGAGAGGGGCAGGACCTTCCCTGTCCAAGCAGACCTCTGCCTCCCTCCTTCCTCCCCAAATATGTGACCTTCCCTCCCCAGGTGGCCTGAGGGTCTGGAGAAGATGTCCTGCTCTGCTGCCTCGAGCCCTTCGAGGTGGCACAGCTCATCAGGGCTGGCGCAGGTCCTGCTCCAGTGACCTCTGGCCAAGGCCACTTGCGGGAAGTCACCCAGCAATTAGGGCTTATGTCACCCAAGCTAATTAGCCCTTGAGGAGGTGACTCCCCACCAACCTACTCAGGTGGCATTTAACCCTTTGTATGCTGCTACTGCTCTGCAGGGCTGAGTGATGGCAGGAGAAGGGCAATAGGTGTTAAATCCATCGGCTCGGGTTATCGGGCTCTAATTGCTTTATACTTTACTCGCCTGTAAAGAGCCAGTCTGGGGTCAGCAGTCTTCATCACATGAGGATTAAAATGCTCAAGTGAGTCAATGCCAGGGCTGGTGTCACTGCCCTGCTTCTCAGATCCCTGTTTCCCCATCCGGGTGCTGGAAGGAGCTCCTGGCAGAGGGAGGCTTGGTGTGAGGTGTCTGAAGGTGCAAACACTGCCCCAAATGTGCTGCCTCTGGGAGACAGGAGAGTATTCTCCTTGGCACATCAGTGCCTCCAGCCTGCAGATCTAGTGCCCTCTGTTCTCTCCCCAAAATTCAGATTTAAAAAAGAAAAGAAGGCAACTGCATTTCAACTTGCTGCTAAATGTCAGGGCACAGTCACAGAGAGAAATGTTCTCCAGAGCATCTAAGAAATGGGAGGGGAACGCGGAGAGGATGTGGGAGCTGAAGTTAGCGAATGCAAGCGTAGGCATGTAAGAACCAGGGTCCCATCAGGAGTCAATGAGACGTGGCTCCCCAAGCCACGTGAGGGCTGTAGAAAGTCATGCCCAGCTGCGTAAGGTTCCCCCGAGAGCTGGGTAAACTCATTGCATGTTCTCCTCTAGATGGTTTCCCATCAGCTGAAGCAGTTTGTTTGGGAACTGTTCAGAAGGGGATGGCAGGGCTGGGCACGGGGGAGTGCTAGCTTTGCCTCCTGTATCCCCATGCCAGGCTTGACATATGGGGAGAGGAGGAGCTGAGCCAGGCTGAGGCTGTGATCCCTGTAGCCAGGCTTAAAAGCACTTGCCGTTGTAAGAAGTGCTTTGCTGTAACTCAGGGTAAGGGGAGCTGAATGTCCTCTTCAACTGCCTCGTTTTGCTTGTGGCTACTACTCTTTCTCCTGAAGCGTTGAAACGGACTCGATGTGACAGCACCTCTGGAACGGGTTTCATCCTGGGCAGGGACATACGTCCCCTGTCTGGTCACCCCGATCCATCTCGACCATCAGGTTGTTGGATACTCTGGAAAACACATGGAGACAAGATCCTCAACCGGCAGAATTTGCTGCCGAGCTCCATGCGGCTCTACCCATTTGCCAGACTTGCACGGTTTTTGCTTGCGACCCATGGGCAAAGCGGGGAGGGTCTGAGCAAGGCTGCCCAGCAGCCCCCTCCCAGGGCTCCCCTGCTCCCCCCGTGCTTTCCCGGCCCCCGCCGAACAGATGGTGCCGATTTTTGCAGGGGGAGCGGAGGAAACAAAGCCCAGAGCGATGGGAGACTGCAGCCTGTCTCCCAAATGCAGCCCGGGGGATGACATCTGTGGGGACGGGCTGATGCATGTGGGTGTCTGTGGCGTGCCGAGCCCCGTGCTGAGCCCACACTTACACCCGCCCTATCTCACTTTTCTTTCTCCTTTGTTGTTTTTTCCTCCTTTCTAGGTAAAGAACATCGCAGACCGTTTGCAGGGATGTCGGTGAAGCAAGCGGGCTGCCTCCCTCCCTCTGCCCAGCACAGGACCAGAGGCTGACTGGAAGCTGGCATGTTGCCCCCTCCAGCCCCTGCTTGGCCGCGCGATGCCCAGCCCTGCCTGCCCTGCCTGCCCTGCCTGCCCTGCCCCTAGCCTTGCTTTCCACTGGTGATACACCCTGCTTTCCCCAGGACATTGCTTTGGGAGAGAGGCGGCAGCGAGTATGCTGCAGAAAGCCAGCCTGCAGCCAAAGCCCAGAGGAGTTTTGCAGTGAGGCCGGTTGCTTAAAAGCCCGAGTTGCCCCTTCCCCGCCCCGGTGTGGATAAGCATCTCGGGCAGTGAATTTCTCTGCGCTCAGTGGGTGTCGAGGTCCTGATCTGCAGGCTCGAAGAGGGGGGCTGCCATGGAAGAGAATGTGTTCAGCGTGCAGCAGATACAGCCCAACGTCATCTCGGTGAGGCTCTTCAAGCGCAAGGTGGGCGGTCTCGGCTTCCTGGTGAAGGAGCGCGTCAGCAAGCCACCCGTCATCATCTCAGACCTGATCCGGGGAGGGGCTGCGGAGCAGAGTGGCCTCATCCAGGCTGGGGACATCATTTTAGCCGTCAATGGCAGGCCCCTGGTGGACGTGAGCTATGAGACCGCACTGGAGATACTGAGAAGCATCGCCTCCGAGACCTACGTGGTCCTCATCCTGCGGGGCCCCGAGGGCTTCACCACTCACCTGGAGACCACTTTTGCAGGCGACGGGACACCGAAAACCATCCGTGTCACCAGACCCCTCTGCCCGACTCCGAAGGCGGTTGACTTGTCCAACCCAAGCCCGCACGGCAAAGAGCAGCCGCTGCCAGCAGCCGACCGCACCATGGGCTCCCTGTGGACAAGAGAGATCAGGCAGGAGGTGGAGCCGATGGTCCACGTTAACGGCGTCGTTACTAGCAGCAAAGGGCAGGACGCTGGGAAGGGGAAGGAGGGTGCTTGTGGTCACCCTTGCCTCAACGGTGGCGTGGAAGATGAACTGCTCAAAGAAATCGAGCCTGTCCTGGATCTCCTGAAGAGCAGCAGTAAGGACAGCGATGGAGATGCACCCTCCAAGGTAGAGACAAGAGATATAGAAGTCCAGGTGGACTGGTAGGTCCCTAAATACATTTTTTACATTGGGTGAAATGTGTTGGTTTTGGCTACCCAACGCAGCTGGTTTAGGTGTCGCTGGGCACCTCTCCAGAAACGGCTGCTGTCTGACACAGCAGGACGGAGATGGAGAGGAAAGGATGCCAAAAAAGGGGGAAGTGGTTGTTGAGGGGAAGATAAAAGGAATGAAAAATTGGGAGTAGATGGTGGAAGAAAGGGAGAACGATGTAAGCGTGGGAAATCGGGGAAACAGCAGGAGCAATGTCTCGTGGAAAGCTGCGCTATGGGATGTGGTGGATTGTGGGCTAGGCTAGGATTTGTTTCTGTTCTGTGTTCTCAATCTCACTTGTTTTAAGTTTTAAACAAAATCCCATGCCTCAGTTTCCCCACCTGCCAAATCAGATTTATGGTATTGTCTGTCCTTGCTGTTCTGCTTTGGAGCTCTCCCCTTGAAATCTGCTATTGATTAACTGCCGGAGAGGGAGAAGGAAGGTCAGACCAGCAGAGTACAATGCTTCCCAGGAGAAATGAGTTTCAAAACCTTCTGTGTTTTTGGCAGTCAGGCTCTGGCTTTGGGGAGGGGACAGGGGAGCCCCAGGCCACCTCCAGCTGAAGCCAAGGGGACCTTTGTGCAAGGGCAGTGGGACCTGCCTTGAGTGCTCCTGTCTTCTGGGAAGGGGGGAAATATTTCCCATCAAGAGCCCAGAAATGGCCATCCCTTGTTGAAATGTAACAGCGGAGCTGCCTGTTCATCCCCTCTGCTCCTTCTAGATCAAGCTGATGATTTCAATATGCCTATACATGTATAACAAGGGTGGGGACATATGGATGCTTGCCCCATGGCCTCTTGAGGAGCGTGAAGTCCCATCATGCGGGTGGAACTGCTTCATTTCTGATATCTGCTTCTGCAAGGGGCTGTGTGTGTGGTGTTGCCCTCCTGATCTTCCTTGGTGTTTCCCTGAGATGTAGACCATCGCTCCGGAGCCGGAGCAGCTCCCTGTGGCCCTTCATGCTTTGCAAAACGGTGTTGGTAGCTTTTTTTTTTTTTTTTTAGCAATGATAGGTTGCCTTTTCCTGTTGCCTTTCCCCAGGTCCCTGAACACATTTTAGCAGTGTCAAGTGCCACAGCAGGTTGTGGCTGCCCTCAGTTATCGACTGGCTGTAGAAGCCAGGAGGCTTTTTTGGGACGGTTCGCTGAAGCTGGTGATCTCAGTTCAGTGACAGAAGGATTTGTAACTTCCAAGTTCCCTTGCTGCACCTGCTTCCTTAGGGAGGGGAGAAAAACGTATTTAATTTTTTTTATCAGAAACAACGAGAGATGAAAGGCAGAGCTGTTGGCTGCGGAGGAGCGGGATCCCTGCAGTGGTTTCCCCGCCTGGCTGGGTGGCAGAGCCCAGGCTGAGCTCCTGATCACTCCCATCACAAACCAACACCCACACTGTGTGTTTTCCATTTTTTTTTTTTATTTTTGGTTGTTTTCATGCTGTCATTTCTGCTCTCTCCCAAATTGTGCATTTTTGCGCGGAGGACACAGTTACTCAAAGCCCATTAGGGTGGTCACACTGAGTCAGAGGGAAAAAAATCAGCTCAGCTCGGCGCCGGCGGCGGGTGGCAGATGTCTGGGGAAGAGCGGTGGGACAGGGCACGCTTGGGGACATCCTTCCCTGCCGTCCCCTCCCACCATGCACATCCCCAGGTCTCGGCACACTGCTTTTTTGTTTGGCTGCTTTCAGAAACTGTCGGGTTTGGTCTCTGCTGTGCCACAGGAGGCAATTTAACCCCCTGAGCCTGGCACTCTCCCTGGAAGGCTGAGGGCCACCTGCCTGGACTGTGTGTCCTTTAATCCAGCACCAACCCATCCCTGGGGGAACCTGGTTTAAGCAACCAAAGAATTCAGACCTTGAAGGGGTTGTACTTTACAGGTCCAACGAAATGTGCAGGGGTGCTTAAAAATCCCTTCTGTCCCTCTGTTTTTGCTAAGACTGCTGCGATGGAGCTGGGGGTCATGACCTGGTGAAGCCCCCGGAGGGCACAATCCCAAGCGTTAATACAAGGTACAGCCTCACCCTTCAAACCGTGTCCCCCGGTGTCCCCATCCTGTCCCACCAGCTGCAGGTTCTCCAAGGAAATTCTGCTCTGGCTGGGGGAAAGGATGAAAAATGTGATTTTTCTCTGGGGAGTCTCTTCTACTCATAAAGAGCTTAAACCGAAACACTTTGAATTCTCTTGAACTGAAGGACCTCAAACCAGCAAGAATATTAGTGAAGTGGGTACTTCACCAAAACTCCACTCACTTTATTTTTCAATATCCTTTAAAAAAAAAATTCTATGTAAACTATGTACCTTGGGACTGAAAATCCACTTTTCGGTCAAAATTAGTCTTCAATCTCCTGCTTGATGAAAAGCTGCAGCCTCGCTCTTGCGATAGGACTCTGTATGAGTGAGAAGACCGGGGCTCGAGCAGGGAAGTGGGAAAAGAGATATACTGCAGGGAAAACTTGTCAAGAGCTGCTCTGGAGGCTAAAGGGCATTTCTCAGCCGTCTCGCCTCCCACTCCGGCGACATGCTGGAGATGATTCATCTCTTCTGCTTGGTCTCAGACAGAGCTGGGGCATTGTGAAGGTCTTCTACAGTGAGAGTTTGCTTGGTCCATAAGAGAAGTGCAGAAAGGTCAGGGAGCGATGGGGAGCGGATAACGATGGAGACTGTGTTGGTCGATGCCAAAGAAATGCGCCCAAAAATAAGCAAGCTTGATCAGATTGATGCAGCTCTAATGCTGTAGGCTGTGACTTCTCCCGGCTTGGGGGGGAGCAAGCAAAGCTGGCGTTAGTCAAAACAGGACTAGAGCTCTAGCTAGACACCAGGAGGGTGCAAAACCTCGCTCAAGGTTAAGCTTGACACCTACAGCTTGGACCACTTGACCATCGATCCAGCTGGACATGCTGGTCTCGGGACCAACCCTGTTCTGTCTCTGTCTTTGCTTGGTGCTGACCTTCACAGCCTGCAGCACTTTGTCAAAGCCGGTCCGGCTTGCAGAGCTGTGACAGCTTTCCCAGGGTGGAAAGGAATGGTACAAGTCTGAGGTTATTCACAAGGAGGCAAACACTTCTTGTTCAAGGTGGGCTTTGCCAAAAGCGATTCAAATTACACCTGATGCTTTGGGCTTCCAGCCCATGTCTCTAATGTTACTTGCAAGGAAACCTGGAAACTATTAAGTATGCATCGGGAAAAAATATCAGCTCATCTCCATCCCTTGCACCCATGGTCTGCACTCCCTGGGGGAGTTGCTCCTGCAATGACCTGGCTTTTGCTCCCTGCTGATTTCCTGCTGCAAGGTGCCCTGGGTCCACGGTGCGTGCCCATGGGATGGGCTGCGGCCACGGCTGAATGTCTGCTGCTTGGCTCAAGCCATCTGCGATGAAGTCGATCATAAAACAGAGCATGGAAGTGGGGTGCAAGGTATGATGAGAGCTGGCATTTCTGCCATGAGGCTCACCGTGGGCTAGAAAACAAAAATAGAGTTTGATTCAATCTCTGCCAGCTAACCTAGGCCTGTTTTTCCCTCTGAGCTCTAGGGAGATTGTCATGTCCCATCTTCCCTCCGTTGTCGTCGTCCCCCCCGTCCCCCCCTGCTGAGTTGCCAGTATTTATTTTTCTTCTCAGGTCTATTCCATAACATGAACAGCATGATGGAAACATGGCAGTTTCGGTCCAAAAAGCAGCATCAGCAGCCCTGAGAGGGAGCAGTGTGCTGAGAGCAGGAATTCTGTTTATGAAGGGTTTCAAGGTTTCAGGCTCCATCCTGCATTGGAACAAACCCCGTAATTTTGCAGTTCTCGAAGAGAAAATTCTCTTCCTCCCACCTCCTTCGCCGCCGCCAAAATCTCTTTGTGTTGCTCAAAACATTTCATTTGCATTTCTGATGTCTTCATTATCCTGTACTTGGACATGAAACTTTAAAACCTCTGAAATGAAAAGGTTCCCTGAAACTATCATGTTATTGCCATTCTGCAAAATGGTGAAGTAGGAAGCTTTGGCAGTGAATAACCCTCTCCTTCTCCCTCGGCGGATTCTTCTTCCTCGTCACTCTGACGACATCAGTCTAAGCCAGAGAGGCATTCTGTGCCTGCAAACAGCATATTCCACCTGAATATACCCCCGTGGAGCCCTCCTGGACCAGTCTCCAAAGCACCCTTCACCTGCTCAGCCCCCTGTGCTGGTGCTGCTTCTTGCATCCCACGGGACAGCCGTTCTCCTTGTACGTGGTCCCAGCAGACAAACCTATGGCCAATGTGCGAGCCTGCGCTCTCCCAGCAGACCTGAACTGCGTTTGGCATCCAAATGAGATGCTGAGGCTCGAATCCTCCGGGTGCTGTTTGGGCATGGCTGGGAAGGGATGAGCGTGACGGTTGCAGGTTGCATCTGATGCTGGCTGAATCTCGAACAATGCCGGTGGGACTTTGGGATCGCTTGGATCTGTTCCCAAGTCTTTATCTGTCAATGCCTACTCAACGGCATTTACCAACCTCGTATTTCATAGGCCTCTCTCCGAAGCCGCTCTGTGCAGCTTGCTCGGCTCATTAGTCCCTAATCCCAGCACTGGGCACAGCCCAGAGACGCTCTGACCTTCTGAGGGTGCAAGACCTTCTTCAAGCCATGCCGCACGCTTGCCGGTGAGGCTTTTGTCCTCTTCCTTCAGCACCGTTCAAGCTTCTCTTTCTCATTTAGGAAGTGGCTTCTTGCTTTGATGGTTCTGCAATCACCTGCTCCAGGCACGCTGGCCCCGCTGCCTCTCCGGGGAGCGCATCTCACCTTTTGGAGTTATTCCTTCTGCTTCCCGCATTCCCACTTCCTTCCTGGGCTCTGCTCCATCCTCTGCCCCCTGCAAATTCCAGACCCTGCCCGATCCCTTCTCCTGCCTCTCCCTCAAACACGTGCTGTTGTGCCAGACCTTGCCTTAACCCTCGAAGTGAGGAGTCTGCAGCCAGCACGTTTTCCAACGTTGCGGACTCTGAGCTGCCCCAGGAGCATGATAGCAAGGAAATATTAACTTCTGAGGGTGCAATGCCCTCTGGAGTATGGTTTTCCATGGGGCAAAAGAAAGGTGAGGCAAGAGCCGTTTACCCCCGCCTCTAGCGCTGGAAGGAGGAGCAATGTGCAGCGGAGCCTTGCAGCCTTCCCCAAGGACACACCAGGAGAGGGGAAGAAAGTAAAAAGAAAGTACTTCTCTCCCACAGCTCAGAGCAAGCGAGGTGTGCACATGTGAGCTTCCTATGTAGGTCCCAAGTGCCAGCGTAGGGTTTTCAGCTGCCGGGACAAGGGCCTGGAAGGATTCCATCCCCTGTGGTCACAGCACGGGGCACGGCTATCGGCATCACGTCCCGAGAGCCATCATCAGGAGCGTGGACATCCATGTCCCTGTCAGTTCATCCAAATTGGCCCCTGGGGATTGCAGCACCTAGTGGTACCTCTCTGCCTGGGAAATCAGAGAGATCCTTCTGCCAAGCAAATTCAAAGGAGTGAAGTGACAAACTTTCTTTTTGCTCTTTTTTTTTCTTTCTTTTTGGAAAAGCTTTGGAGAAATTTCTCAAAGGGCTGTCTCAGCAACTTCCCTTCTGCTTCATCACTCTGAGCACTGCAACATCATCATATTAGTCAAAAGAAAACAGTGGTGCCTCTCATTTCTCCAAACAGCCAGATGCTCTTTCCGAGGTGAGGCAGCATCCCAGGCTCTGCCTGTGCACCAGTGGGGGAGGGCAGGATTCCTCTTTCTTTTTTTAAGTAACAAATTTTGCTTTCAGAACAAAAGATGACCTCAAGTGGGGTCCCTTCCCCAAAACCTGCTCTGGATCCAAAAGATTTTGTTAATGCTGAAATAGTATTTAATGGATCTGGCAGTGGGACCCTGGATCTCTGGATCCTCTGGCCTTTGGGAGAGTTCAGCCAAACAAGCCCCTCCAAGGACAGATCTTCAGCATTGCTTCCAGTTCTTCAAAGACACTAAAGCGATGATTTTAAAAAGCCTGTTCAACACCCCAAAGTGCCCAGGTTGGGTCTGACGGTGAGTGAGGAGGATTTCTCCACAGGCTGCCAGGAGCCCAGGGCAAGCCCCCCTTTCCCCTGCGTAGCTGTAGGCAGGGCTGCTCCCATGGCAGCTCCCTGGGGTGTCCAACCTGGCTGCCTTGAAACACCCCTGGGGGGAACCGTGCCCTCCCCGTCGCCCACCGGGAACCCGTGAGAATGGCCCTTTGGGCTCTCCCGTCAATAAAGTGCTTTTGGAAACATCATCTGGAGGCTGAGCTCGGGCACGGTGTTTTGGCCATCCTGCCAGTCTCCTTGAGCGTGTGAGTGGCATCCTTGTATGAATGTGGCAGGTCACCCCGCGTCCCTGCTGGTGGCTGGGGAAGCCAAGTCAAGAGAGGAAAATAACTGACCCAAAAGACCCTGTTCCTGTCAGCTTGCAAACAAGGCAGTTAGAAGAAACGGGCAGGAAATATTTGTAAAATGAAGCAATTGATTTTTTAATTTTTTTTCCCCCATCTGGGGTGAGGCTGTGGCTGCTCTGAATGGGCTTTTCTCTCCCTGTCTCTCTCCAAAAGACAGAGCCGGATACTTCTGGGCAGCCTCATCCGGGAGAGGTCTGCACTAGCTCAGCGCAGAGGCACGCACCCGCAGCCCTGCGAGGGACGGACCTCCTCACCCGACACCAAGCAAACTGCAGCACAACACTGGCATGGAGGCGAGAGATACAGCCATGAGTGTAGACTAATGGCTTTGTTGCAGCTACGCTTGACTGTGCTTTTATAGCAGAGACTAAGGGTGAGGGCAGCACCTCGCTGCCTTGTTCACACAGCCGTAAGTCCGTCAAGAATAGCAATACGCAACCCGTTTCCGCCCAGTTGCAAACATGCAATGGGATGTGTGGAGCATTTGCTCCTAAGCATCCAACTCTTAACGCCCACGTGGACTTCACTGTTCCTCAGGACGGTGCATCGCGCTGTCGGGTGATGCTTGAGGCCAGTGAATGGGAGAAGCACCCCGCTCCAGCAACACTTGTAATACACAAAGTAGCTACAGCAATGACTTAATTCAAGCATCTGGTCTTTTTCCGTGCCGTTGGCACAGGTACCAGCATTTATGGCTTTGCTGGTGTGCAGACAATGAGATTACATGTGCAGCCTCCCAGCCGAGACCTCCGGCTGCTGCTGCCGACTGATGGATTCCTCTCCGAGGTTCCCTCGTGCCGGCAGACGCCCATTTAGAAGGGCTTGCAAACACCTTCCTGGAAACAGCAGATTGTGCCAGGCGCCTGCAGGCGTATGGTCAGTGTTATTTTGGAGGCGCCTGTGGGATACCTGGCACGCTGGGGTCTGTCTGCCCAAGCCTCTCCTGTCTGCATAGAGGCAAACTCTGTGCCCCTGGAGAGGCACCGTGGTCCCCTAGGAGGCAGGTTCCTTCTGCGAAGTCCCAGGCATCAGTAAAGCCAAGGGATTTCTTCCATCACCTTATGGATTTAGTGCTTGTGTCTTGATTTTGGGCCAGTTATGGGGAGCAGCACGTTGGGGCTCATCAGCTACAAGAGGTGGCTCGTGTACGCCCATCATTTCATGTGCTCAGGGGCTCTGTGCTGACCCGCCTCCGCTCTCCCTGATGTGATGGGGCTCAGGGCAGGAGGGCAGGGATGTGCAGCCGTGGAAATGAGTATGCTCCGGGAGGTTATCAAACCGGGGAATTAAATAACCAGTTATTAAACCAGGGGAAGAGCCAGATTTGCTGAATTTTCATCGTGCTAATTCTGTCTTGCTGCTGGGAATTTTCTAGATGGAGGTAGGCTGGATGTGTCAAGAGACCCTGAGCTTCCCCTTCGGGTGGGCTGATAGAGGGCAGAGTGGGTACTGTATGGTTCACGGTTGTCCCTAGCCCTGGGACCTGTGTGGCTGCCGAGCGCTCCCGAAAGCACCACCACCGTGTAGCAGAGAGCCGGGACCTGTTGTCTTTGGCTGCGGCTGTGCGGTGCGGAGGGTGGGGTTTCTTGTGTTTTATCTGATTGAAACCCTTTCACACACTCGTAGGAGCCAAGCCACAAAAGAACAGCTTTCTTTTCCTGGGGGGGCATAGAAAACCCAGTAAAACCTGCCCCTGTGGCACCTGTACCTCCTCGCTTGCACCAAGCTGGCCGCTTTCACCCTAAGGCAGCCAATGTTTGGAAGGTGTCCAGGAACCTAGTGTAATATTTTGGCAGCTGAACATCGCTCTGTAAAGGCAGAAAAATTACAGAAAACTTAGAGCACAGGGAGATCGTCTTTAAGTGAAGTATTTTACTTGAGCTGTACCTAAAGATATGAGCTGGGGGGCAAGGAGGGTTGTGAAACTGAATTTATTTGTACGTACGTGTCTTCCTGAGATGGTGTCAAGAGTACCGTGTTGGTGTGACTTATGTCCTGAGTGCGAGTGTCCTACTTTGGTCGGTGCCCAAAGCCTGCCGTCATTAATGGGAAGGCTCATTACTGACTTTAGTGGGCATCTGGAAGACTCTTAAGAACTGACAGCAGGAGCAAAACAATTGCCAGAGCACATTACCTCGATGGTCTGTTGAGCAAGGGAGAAGGCAGCGTGGCTGCGAGCCACAGAGCTGTGCCTGTCCTGGCCCATGGCCCCGTGCGGACCAACCCAGGGAGCTCCTTCCCACGCGTGGCCTCACCAGGGCGGTCGGTGCCTTCGGTGCGGATGCCGCAGCCTGCCTTCTCTGAATGTCACGTCTCTAAACCCCATTTGTTTTTCTCCTTTGTGAGGGCTCATATGGCAGTGGTTTTCCATCACCTGCTTGGATGGCATTTAGCAGCCTCACCAACATCCCGCGGTACGTTCCCCAGGCAAACCGTGCACGGTAGACTGTGTGCACCGTGAGCTACCCAAGTCCCACTGCGCAGGCCAGGGCAGACAGCTCTGGGGACATCCTCAGTCCCCCAGCCTTACCAACATCCCCAGCCCCGTGGAGGCAATCCATCAGTTTGCTTGAGTAAAACTGCTTGCACTTGCCGGCATTTGCAGCATTTGTAAAGGTCAGGAAGAGGAGAGAGAGCTGTCTCTCCCTCCCGGGAGCCACCTATTTTTCTTGGGGTTTTTTCCTCTCTTCCACTCATAAACACCAAGCTGCTCTGCAAACCCAGGTGGTTTTGCTATGAGGTTTTGCTATGAGGTTTTGCAGCTGGAATTGCGTGCAGCTCTCCTTCCCCCAGCTCTGTGCTTGCTTTCACAGGGCTCCAGCTTGGGTTTTGGGGTGCAGAGGGTCTGGCTTCTAACCCTGCTAGAGCCCGTGTTGGGGCAGAGGTTTCCTGTTGTTTTGCAGGCACTGCGCTTGCCTACGTGGTGAAATTTCTATTGTGTTTGGGTTGCCCTCACCACGGTGATTCATTGCCTTGGCCAAGGCAGAGCATTTCCTCCCCTTCTGCAGGGCAAGGCGCGAGTTTTCGTTCCTGTGGGAAGCAGCTGGAGCAGGTCCTGAAGCCATCACTCCGGGACCTGGCCTTGTGGTCCCAGCACCCAGCCGCCCTCCTGCCCGCTGACCCAAATGGTTTTTAACCCTTCAGTTTCAGGGAAGGGGAAAACAAGCTGCAGAAAGCCTTACCAGCTCGGATGGAGAACAACCATGTCTTCGGTGACCTGTGGGGGAAGAGCAACGTGCCCGTGGTGCTGAACAACCCCTACTCTGAAGCAGAGCAGGTAAGAGCCCATGGCTTGTGCTGCTTTGGGTGGGAAGGGGGTTTGGGAGTACATGACCCATCCTGGTGGACTCTCACACCACAGAGAACATGCAAGGACTACATGCACTACCCTGAAGACCTCTGATCCCAAGAGCTGGAGCTGATGGGGCGTAGAGCCCATTTGGTCCAGAAGCCAAATTCCCCGTGGTTTGGACAGGGTATAGGTCACTGGAGAACGATGCTCTTCATCCAAGGGGCCAGAGTGGGGTGGGAACGCAGCCAGGGACCAGGGCCCTGAAACCTCCCTTGGGACTGTTGTCCCTTTTTGTGGCAAAAGCCGAGTTGCATCGTTAAAGTCATTTTGATTCATATGACGGTAATTCAATAGAGCACTTCAGATAATATGTTGTACGGTGCCTTTTCATCTCCTCACACTTCACGGACATAAATTCTCAGGCTTCCTTGCCAAAAGTGGATTAACTCCATGTTTGTAGCAAAGCCAGAGACGTAAGGCAGATCATGCCAGGTCAGAAAGATCACCTCGGGGAAAACATGATGTGCATGAGCACTGCCAAGCCTGTTCAGGCAAGCATGTCTCCCTGATGGGATTAACCAGCAGCAGGGCAGGACACAGGGGACCAGGCTGGGGACAATTTGGTCTCCTTGCCCCACCATTCTCAGAGTGACACAGTAAGGACTGTTTTCCAAGGGAAAGGACAAAAGTGATTTAGTGGTCACATGAAGACTTCCGAGAAAATCAGTATTTCCTCAGCTCAGGAATGTCCTCAGCAGATACCTCTGCCTGATGCCTCTTCCCAGCTCCAATGAGCTGCAATGCAACGCTCCTTGCACATGCAGACCGCTCCGTGCCACATGCAGACCACCCCAGGGTGGGTGCCACTCATGGTGTGGTTGACACCCAGATGTTGAGCCTGACCTCGATACCCAGCAGTGCCCAGCAGCACCTCCCAGGCCATGGCTCTGCCAGTGGATGTTTTCCCATTTCACGGGCATTTTGCAAGATGCAAAGCCAGAAGCAGGGGGTGAGGTCACATGAGATGACACGGTCCCTTCATGCCCATGGAGGTGACGTGGTCTTGGCCGCAGTGGTTTAACTCTGCCCACGCCCTCATTCCTCCTGTGCCAGCAGCACTGCTCTTTCTCCTGGGACTCCTGAGCAGAACGATGTTCACATGCACTTTTGCAGCACGCACAGTGTGGGAGGCTCGCGGGACGTGCGAGACCCACTGTGCGGGTGCTGATGCACATGCAGGACGGCTGACATACTCCTGACCATGCCAGACTTGCTGCAAGGTTTTAGCCAACCTGGCTGGGTACTTAGATGCAGTTGGGAGGGATTTCTGTCCTCCCCTCGCCTGGCTGCAGCTCAGGATTGCAGCCAGCTCTCCCGGCAGCACAGACAACCTTATGGTGGGTATCATCCTACATCAGCACACACAAATGGGTGCATCCAAGAGCTGCAACACACTTTGTTCAGCTGCTGGAGAGACGTCCCTGGGCAGCCCCATGTCCCACCATGCAGTTAATGCACTGTGGCAGGTATCACGAGCCTGTCTCGCCCAAGGACACGTCACCGCTCTGTTCCCTTTGCCCCAGCTCTGGAAAGACAATTTCTGCCTCCTTTGCTAAGCTCCTTGCATGTATGTGTCTGTTACTATAAGCACTTTATAACCTTCTGTGTTCAGAGCTTAATTTCTCTCCGTGTTAGGGCTGCCAAAACCCCCAGTCTTAAGCTGCTATTAAACTCTTTAATATTTTTTTTCACTAGATGTGCAGCTTTCTTTTCATCCTTTTTATCCCCAAATCGGTATGCCTGCTCTTCTGGAGGCAGTTTGGTTTTTCCCCCACGCTCCCTGCAGCCGTTCCCCCGGGCTGCATGCGGTCAAGGCAACTGAACTTCTTGCAAGCTGCGATAAATACTGTTAACACAGGGGCAAGTCAAGCCAAGTGTGAGCTGTTTATACACATTGCTCTTTAAAGCAGGATTTGGTGGATTCACTTGCCAGGTGGGGAATGCTCACTGAGGCTCATAATAAGGTGCTGAAAGACCCGTTGGGCATCGATCCCTATCCTTTTTTTTTTTTTTGCAAAATCACGCAGTGTGTTTTGCTTGTTTCCCAGGAGCCCAATCCCCCTGGCCCTAAACCTGACCGATGGAAAGATACTGTGACTGCACCAGCCCAGGTCCTGCGTGAGTTGTATTTCAGTCCGTACAGATTGATTTGTTAGGAGCTCCAGGGTAACCGCGGGGGTGTGTGTGTCCATGTAGCTAGCAGGCGAGGGGAGTCATATCAGCTCCACGCTTGTAAAGATGATTTACAGCTTTATAAAAGTGAAAAACACGCTTTCAGCTAGCAGGGTTAATGCAGTCTGGAAGGAAATGTCAGCATGCCAATATATCTATGACCTGGGCTAATGCTGTGGACCTTGTCCTCCCGTAGTCAATGCATTTCAGCAGGGCAATATATGCCATCATCGCAGGGACTCCTGAAGCCCAGGTGGGACGCGGGAGGAAGGCTGAGGACCTGCAAAGCCCACTCGGGTCTGCAAAAAGGGAGATGCTTCCTGCTGTTCTGGCCCCAAGAAGCGTCCAGGGCTGGGTGCATTTCTCCCTTGCATCTGTAAGAGCTGCAGACAGCTCGCAAGCTGCACGCTGACGATAAGTGCCAACACGCTCCCTTGTAAAGATGTTTGCATAATGCATGTGCGCCCCGACTGCTACGTTAGTCTCTCCGTTTGTCCCACTCTTGAGTCACTAATATCACAGCTGCCTAATTAAAACATGAAAGGATCTCACACAACTTCCCTGACAGAACCAGGGGTAATATTTGGTTTCAGCTTTGCGATGCAGGGAAGGCATACGCATACACACACACACACACACACACACAGCTCTTTCCCAGTCTCTTCTGGGTGTTGCTCTCTCCACAGCTGCTCTGCGATGTGGTTGCCAGACCTGGCACCTCTGCTTCTTGTAGGTGGTGTTGCCTCGGCTGCTCCAGCCCGGCTGGCATCCCAGGGATTCAGCATGCCTCTGCACCGTGGCCCTCCTTCAGCAAAGATTCAAACTTTGCCAGTTCCCACAGGGAAAAGCCAAAAAGGAAAGTGAGCATCTCTGAGAGAGGTTTAAGGTAGAACATCTGTAGGCAGATGTTAAGCAGCTGATGTCCACCAGCTTGGACCATGAGCTTGCTCGCTCCAAGGATGTGATCATTGCTACATCTGCATTCATAACACGCTCTTGGGCCAAACCTGCTCTAGCAAGATGTTGTTCAGCAGCACACCTCCTAAGCTGCACTGAAGCCCTGTCAGCAAATCAAAACTAACTCAGGATAAAAAAGCGGTGCTGGATACAACCAACACTTTCTGCTTGGTCCTTCTAATTTCTCTCTGGCAGGTGGAGGTACAGGAGAGGATTGGTTTTGTTTGCATTTTTGAGCAGCAGTTTTCAGCTATGTCTTACCAATCTCATAGAGCTGCTCTGAGCAATCACGCTCAGAAGGAAGGTGGCAGATTATCCCCTTTGGTCCTAAGGGTGGCCCAGGTTGGTTCAGAGAGCGCAGGATGCTGTTAGTGGCTCAGGAACGGTTTAATTCTCTTGAAAGAGTAAAACAAGCAGAAAAAAAATGATGAGGAACTGCCACTGCCATAATTCAGGTCAGATTCCCCAAAACTGAAAAAAATGAACTTAAAAATAGTACTTTTCCAGGACTATATTTAGGAGGGTCTTTTTATTTACTACTGGTTTTGAGCTCTATATGAAGTCTTATATTTTTTTTCTGCAGCATGGAAAGGGGAAGCTGAGATCCACTGTGTGGTCATCTGGCTTCAGGGGCTAGGACTTCAAAATGCTCCTTGGGAAGATCACAGGATTTGTGACATGAGGCATGTCACAGAGACCCGTGACAGCATAGCCTGAGGGTGTGCAGAGAGCGGCTTTTGGAAACTGTGAGGACCAAAGAGGGTCCTACCAAGGGGTCAGGCTGTAAAGCTCTCCCTTCCCCTCCATCCTTTGTCTCTTGCTCCCAGCATATGCTTTCAGTCCATGGTATTACACTGTGAACCTCAGGTTGCTTGATAGCAAAATTCCAATTTTCCAGGAAAAAAAGTGTGGAGCATATGGTAAAAACAAAGACTGGGTAAAAAATATGGCCAACATTGCCACCAGGGCAATGCAGTGGTGTCTGCTCAGCCCAGGTATCAGCCTTGCAATCAATCAGGCGTCGATCTCTCTCTGCTTCAGAAAAGCAGAGCAATGCTCTGTTTGGCAAAGCAAGAACAAGTTACACCTGGAGCCTCATCTGCTTTTGCCATCCTTGTGGCCCCTGTTGCTTTCCCTCCTGGGTTTGCTCATCAGCAAAAGTGCTTGTTCTGAAACAAGAGCTTCTTCCACCGTGCGTTGGCTCTTCTTCTGTTGGTTCTTCAGGCTGTAATGCTGGATTTATACTATTGCTGCTAGTCCATGAGCTGCAACTGTGACATGAGCCCAGAACCACCAAAAAGGAGGGTGAGACTCTGCGCAGCTCTGCTGAAGGCAGTGCCATCTTTAAAAAGCCTTGCAGATGGATTAGAAAGGGACACAAGCTACAGGAGTCATTTAGGAAGCCTACATCAAAACTCGGCCCAAGCCCAGATCTACTTTGCAGGGAGGCAAGCCTTTAAGCGGTGCCAAATATAAGCAGGTTTTGACAGGACGGTCTGGTGTGGGATCAGGTCTCCCCTTGAAACCTGCAGCAACACCGTTGCAGATGCAGTGACTGAATTACACCCTACTATAAGATCTGATTCCTAGAAGAAACGTCTCTGCTTTCCAGGGCCACCGCAGATCTCACTGTCCCATGATATGCTGGCAGGCACCGATTGCTCTTTAAGTTTTTAAGTGCTTGGGGTGAATAAGAGTCACAGTAGAAATACTAGATATTATCTGTGAAAACATGTGCAAATACAAGCACTTGCAGCCAGCTTTTCTCGTTACAAGCTCTCTGCTGGCTGAGACTCTTCCATATGCTGGTGTATAACTCAAGATGTGCTGGATGAGCACACCCTGACGCAGAGTATCAGGGAGGGCTGGAGATTCAGAGCTGAGACTGAAGGAATCCAACTATGCATAATTCAGCAGCCCTCCCACTTGCATAATTTATCCATCCTTATTCCTACGATCTTCCAGCATTGATATCAAAGGAGATATGCCTTTGGCTTGCTCAGAGCAATGATCGGCTGTTAGCTCTATCTCACGGTGCTGGTATTAGTGAGGCAGAGCTTGGCACGTGTAAAATCTGAGCAGGTGATGTTCCTTAAAAAGAAACATCTAATATATTTTAGAGAGGTAAGTCTCCCACTGGGAAACTTCAACACAACGTTCTCCTAAGTCACTTCTGTCTCTGTTTTTTAACTCCTCTTCTACAGGTTTGGCTGTTCTGTAAACAGAGGTGACTTCTCAGTTGCACTGAGAGTTGGTTGCTCCATTGTAGGATCCCAAATGCTGCCAATATTTGGATCGTGTATCTTGACTTGCTATATTATCACTCAGATTTAAGCACAGGCATCCGCTAATACAAGATGCTGCTTGTCGCTGTGGTCTTTTTCCCGTGTCTCATTGATGAATACTAACCTTGTGCCTGGTCTTCACTGTTGTCCAGCCACCGCCACCCGGCCGGCAGTCCCCAACTAAGAACACAGTGAATGGAAGCCCTTCCAAATGCCCACGGTTTGTCAAAATCAAGAACTGGGAGACAGGCTCCGTGCTTCACGACACTCTGCACCTCAAGACGGCGATGGTGAGTAGAGTTGATAGAACTGGCCACAAGTTGTCTGAGCATAATTGAGTGGATCACAGTGTTTCCAAGATGGCTTCACCTGGAAATGCAGAACTGAATGAATTCAGGCCAGTCTTCTTTTTTCTGGTGGTGTCTGAATTTCAAACCTCTGGTGCAATAAGCTGGGTGAGAGGGAAGCCCATCTGGGATAAATCAGGAAAAGCATATGACTTTATGCCAAGCTGGGGCACCAAGAATCTAGTGAGCCCCAATTGTCCGTATCGGGTGGGACAACAGATGACCGCACATGCTTGAGCTGTCTTACACAATGTTACAGATAGGTGTGAAAACAAATAAGCTGGAAATGTCCCTGTTTGTCAAAGATGCCACCAACTTCTGCGTAGCACATTGTTGACATCCCCCAGCCCAGCTCATGTAACCAAAAGTGCAGCAGTAACCCAAGACACGCTTGTCTCCTTCTGTCTCATCAGGCCACCGCGTGCACCGAGCAGATCTGCATGGGCTCAGTAATGACCCCTAGCCAGCACGTCCGCAAGTCAGAAGATACCAGGACAAAAGAGGAGGTGCTCCTCTTGGCTAAGGACTTCATTGACCAGTACTACTCCTCCATAAAGAGGTAAGTGTTGGCCAGAGAAGGTCACAGGCCCTGGCTGCTGCTTATGCCGAGATGTCACATATGATCTGATCTTTCACATTTGCGAGTCAAAGCAGGGTGAGACTGTGGTGCTCCACATTCAGCTACTTCTTCAGGGGAGTTTCATCCCTAGCATTTGTTGTGTGCCTCTGTGCAAATTACTGACCTCTCCCATTTGCACTTGGGTCATCTGTTATCTGAAAGCACACACACACGTGTGTGTATAAGTACACACATGTGCTTAAGAAAGAACGAACTCGTGCCCAGGTGGAGAGCAGCAGGGTTCCCTGCCCTCCACCCGGGCTGGTGACTGCCATCTCCTCCGTTGCCCACACGTGCAGATCTGGCTCCAAGGCCCACATGGAAAGGCTGGAGGAAGTGACCAAGGAGATTGAAGCCACTGATACCTACCAGCTGCGAGACACAGAGCTGATCTATGGAGCCAAGCATGCCTGGAGAAATGCAGCCCGCTGTGTGGGCAGGATTCAGTGGTCCAAGCTGCAGGTGAGCACCAGCACAGCTGGAGACAGCTGGCAGGTTGCCTGCCAAAGGATGCACTGGAGTTTTGGAGAGGCAAAACTTGCTCTTCAAATACCCGGGGAAGCACGGCACAGGTACAGCTGGGGGTGTTCAGCACACAGCAGCCGTGCTCTCCTTCACAGCTTTGGGGATGCACAGGCTGGGAAGTCAGCAGGAGCTGGAAAAGCATCTGTGGGGTAGGTGTAGCCAAGGTGTCTGTGTCTGAAACGGGGCCAAGTGGAAGCTGGTGCTCTAGAGAAGATTTTTCCCAAATCAGATACTGCTCCAATATCTTACGTGCTGCTTCCAAAACTATTGCTCTGCCTGCAGAGAGGCAGCAGGACACACTCATCCTTGGTACAGGAGAAGCTTTGGCTCAGTGCCCTTTTGACTAGCTGGAAGCGTAGGGCAGGATCTGAATTAGTGATCTCTAGTGGAATCCCTTGGTACGGAGATGACGTCTCTCTCTGTAAGGTGGAGCACAGCTCAAGTGCTGCTGAGCAATTCTTGTGGCTGCTTCACAGCGGGTATAGGCACTGCCTGGGAACAGGAGGCTGGGCCTCCTTTGCTCCCAGCTCAGCCTTCAACTCGTCTCTTCCACTGTTTCTTTTGGCGTATCTGAATCTGAAGGAGCTGTTTCTGCAAGAAGTTGTCTTCAAGCCTCCTGTGACCCTCTTTCCTGGTTTCCCTGTCCTTTTGTAGATGCCCCATCCCTGGAAACATTCGAGGTCAGGTTGGACGGGGCTCTGAGCAACCTGATCTAGTTGAAGATGTCCCTGCTGATTGCAGGAGGGTTGGACTAGATGACCTTTAAAGGTCCTTTCCAATCCAAACCATTTTATGATTCTGTGATTCCCCATCCTCTCAGTGGATCTCAGGCCTGACTGATACCTGTCCTATTTCAGCTTTCAGTCTTGATCTATAAGAGACAAAGAGCAGAAACCAAAACTGTTGGTGGATAAGCCAGGAACAGCAGCATGTTGAAAGCACTGGATTGAGGAGGTTTTTGCCTGAGCAAAGCTTCTGCAAAGCAGAAAGGGCAGCTGGATGTTGTAAAGGCATCCACATGTTGTAAAGGCAGGGAACACATAATTATGGAGCTTTAGATGCCTAACAAGTCATGGTGGCCTCTGGGGCTTTCCCTGTGCTGTGTTTCTTCTGCTTGGCTCTGCCCTACAAGTTGGAGCATCCTTCCGCATCACCACAATTGCTTCCACTGTTTCAGGTGTTTGATGCCCGGGACTGCACCACAGCCCATGGGATGTTCAATTATATCTGCAACCACATCAAATACGCCACCAACAAAGGGAACCTCAGGTGAGCCCCCAGGGAGTTGCCAGGGTTTATACCCGAAGGCCTCTGGATGTGTGTCAACCCAGCTCCACGCCCTGCTGACATTGTCTCCTTTAGCACCCGCTGCACAACAGGATGGCTGTAGCCAGCACCTGTCCTGAGGACTGTTAGAGGGACATGATATCAGGGGAAGGTGTCCTGCTGGTCCAAGTATATCTCTTCTTCCTCTCTGTGGGACCTCAAAGGGCAGATTTTCCAATTATTTCTCCTTTCCTATATTCTGCATCAAATGCAGGGCACAAACTGCTCTTCAGATCTATCTGAAACCCCATGTTAGCAGCCAGCTTCTGCCTGGAGCTGAATAGCTGGAAACACCCCAAATTCCAGAGCTGGAGTGCACCTGGCCATGATTTTTTCCGGTGAAGGAAATATAATAAATGTTTGGGGCTTGTCCAAGGCACAAGCAGAGGTGGTGCACAGGGTGGTGGGCAGGCAGGGGCAGCACTTTTGCCCCGCAACACTTTGCCGTTCCTCTGACGACCCCTGTCCTGTGCCCTTGCAATGTCCTCAGCGTTCACCGGCGCTGCCTCTTCCTTCCAGATCTGCTATTACCATCTTCCCGCAGCGGACAGACAGCAAGCACGACTTCCGCATCTGGAACGCCCAGCTCATCCGCTATGCTGGCTACAAGCAGCCCGACGGCACTATCCTGGGAGACCCCGCAAACGTGGAGCTGACGGAGGTACCGTCTGAAGCCATCCTTCCTGGGCACCATGGGCACGGGGCTGGTGGGGGCATGCAGAAGCTCTGACCATCCCAGGAGTGAGGGTGCTGGGTCAAGCAGGGTTGATCGCACCCACTGCAGTGCCACAAAGTGAAGCTGGATTTGTCTCACCCTTGGATATTTTCCCAGGAATAAAAGATGTTTCCACGCATGCAGGAGTTGGCCATAGCTGCACTGAAAGACTCTTATCTCATTTGGCTTTTGCTGAGAAGGGGTCACTTAGTGGTGCTGAGGGAATTGCTGCAGGAGGACATGCGTGCCCACTGCTGACCTGTGCCAGTGGGAATCAGAAATGAGATTTGCCTTTTGCCACTGCCTGTTGGCGCTGCCTGCACAGCACCAGTGCTCTGCTCAGCTCTTCCCAAACTCTTCTGCTTTTCTCACCCATTTTCTCCTTCACCACTACAGGCACAAATAGGGTAAGCAGCTTTTTCAGAGCCGTGATCCTACCTGGGGATCTAGTTCTAGGCTCATTTTGAGCCCAAATTCCCCTTACATGGCCATGGGTTGGTTGTGACAGGCAACCGTGTCAGAGCTCCCTTGGATGGAGGTTATTACTTGACCATAAGGGCTGAGCAGAGATGCTGTTAGGAGACACTGCTCAGTGCCGTGCAACTCCCTGCCCATAATGCTTGAAGAGCAGGTGATCTGTTGGGACTTCTAAACCCCGCCTTTGTTTTGCTTGTAGATCTGCATTCAGCAAGGGTGGAAGGCACCACACGGGCGCTTCGATATCCTGCCTCTGCTCCTCCAAGCCAACGGCAACGATCCAGAGCTCTTTGAAATCCCCCCGGAGCTCGTGCTGGAAGTGCCCATCCGGCATCCCAAGTAAGCTCCAAAACTGTTTGAGGGGATCAGCAGGACTCGGCAACTCTGGTTTCACCCTAAGCCACGGTCTGTGCTTGGCCTTTCCTTGTTGTGGCTTGGGTGCTTTACCCAAGACCCTCTTCCAGGTCTTGCCTCCACTCTGACGTAAAGCTGACAGAGCCTGGAAGTGGAAAGCAAGTTGTGTCCTTGTCTCAAGGCTGGTTTCCCTCTCCTCGAAGTCTCCCAGGACTTATGCCACTCTGTAATGCCCCTGATATATCACTTTCTCCCCATAAACAGCCCCTAAGGGAGATATTGCCTCCAGGAACCGTTCTGCTCACATGTCCTTCAGCCTGGTGGCTGGTAGGAAAGTAACTTCCTCCATTCTCCTGCCTTCATTGGGCAGGGGAGGTCTGGCTGATTGCCTAACCCTGTTGTATCCCGGCAGGTTTGAATGGTTTAAGGACCTGGGCCTGAAGTGGTATGGCTTGCCAGCAGTTTCCAACATGCTCCTCGAGATTGGTGGCTTGGAGTTTTCTGCCTGTCCCTTCAGTGGCTGGTACATGGGCACAGAGATTGGGGTCCGGGACTATTGTGACAACTCTCGCTACAACATACTGGAGGTAACTGCCCCTCCTCAAAGAGGCTAGGCACTCCTGGGGTGCAGTGGGTGTGTGTGAAGTTACTGGGGAGCAGTCAGGACACTGGGAGAGTGTTGCCTTGGGTGGGAGAGTACAGGACATCCAAGTGTCCCTTAGAGAGAGCAGTTATGTTCTCCTGGAGCCACATGGCCAAAGGTGTGATGGGCTGGCAAGTTTTTTTGTGTCCTACGGGGCCAGCTGGTATCTAACACAGCGAGTGTGATGCCTGTTGAGCTCCCCATAGACTGCTCAAAGCATCTTATGGATCAGCAGGTACCTCATCATGTGCTTGATTGAGGTCAAGTGCGAAGACGTAGTGGGGCTGAGAGGGTGCTGAGGCACTTGGTGACTGCTCAGGGACATGCCTGCTCATGGGGACCCTCCAGCTGGCCCCTCTGGAGCACTCTGCCATGGCTTGGGGACTTTCCGCACTGGGGACAGGGTGAGTCAGAGACAAAGCCAAGCCATGGGGAGGTGCTGGTGCAGGAGATCTGCACCCAACAAGGGTGGCTCCTTTGCCCTTCCAAGGAACATGTTGTGTTACTTGGAGGTCCTGCATCCCTCCCCAGTCGCTTGAAAACCAGAGGGGTGAGAGCGAGTGTGTGTGTGTGTACATGCCCGTCTGTGATAGTGTCTGAGGGAAGGACTCCAGGTAGAAGAAACGGCCTGAGAAAGAACAGAGTTTGGGAGCAGCAGGTGGCCTGGCATGGGAAGGGGTGCAGGGGACTGTTCCTCCCAGCACAGGGATCACCACCATCTCCTGCTGTCCCACGGACCCACCCATTTCCTCTCCTCCCACAAAGAGCAACTGCTCTTGTTGGCCCTTTTCAGCAGCATTTAGTCATCTTCCTGTGCTCGGGGGAGGAAGGGAGGTCAGACTGGCCTTGGTCCTGTCATGGAGAGGAAAAGGCAGGACCACATCTTCTCAGAGGAAGGCAAAATGTCAGCCCTGCGTTGCAAGGGTGCTGCCCTGCCCTGCGGGAGCCTTGTGTCAGCCCGGGTCCCTCCTCTGGGTTCCTCTCCCCAGGCAGAGATCTTCAGTCCTTGGTTCTTGGCCATTAAAAGTGTTCACCTTCTACCATGTTTTATTACAGCAAGTGGCCAAGAAAATGAATCTGGATATGAGGAAAACTTCATCGCTGTGGAAGGACCAGGCCCTAGTGGAGATCAACATTGCCGTGCTATACAGCTTCCAGGTACCAGAGTAGCAGGACTCTGTTGTGTTTGGGTCAGGCTTGAGGGACACAAGTATTGGATGGGACAAGGATGGAGACATCTGCCCAAGGACAATGGGAGCAGCTGATACACTCGGCTGAAATTGTGCTGTGCCTTCCTATTTTTGGGCTGTTCCAGGAGCCTGCAGTGAAATTTAATAATCTCTGTGCCCTGGATGTTGCAAAGACATCACTACCAGCATCTGTCCTCTGCCGGTCCACAGGGATTGCCCCAATGGGGCAAGATCCAGCCCTTCTGTCCCATCCATGAGACAAGAATTGGCCCAGGTTCTTCTCCCACTTGCACTTAAAGGTTGAGTAGCGAAACTAGACCTTGGCAACCCACCTTCAGAGGGGGGAAGTCCTTCCCAGAGCTGGATCAGAACTGCTCCTTGAGTTGTGCAAGCCATGAAAGAGTTCCGCAAGGGGCTGACCAGGGCATGCTCCATCCCATTCATGCCATCTTAGTCTTTGCTTGGCCCATGACAAATAACAGGAGGAACAGCCACCCCATAGCACATCTACTCAGGAAGGACCAGGGCAGCTTCTCAGCCCTGGAAAATGGCATTGCTCGGTGACTGTGCTCCTTGGGAAGACCAGGGTCAGCAGCCACCCAGTGTCATCTCCAAAGATACAGTCCTGTAAGACCATGGGAATGAGGCATGTTTGGGTCAAACAGCTACAAATATAAAATTTTGGCTTTCGTCTTCTGGGGAGTATTAACCCCCAGTTGTTGGCTCTGCTGTCTTCTCCCTCCAACAGAGTGACAAGGTGACCATTGTGGATCACCACTCAGCCACCGAGTCCTTTATCAAGCACATGGAGAATGAGTACCGATGCCGTGGAGGCTGTCCTGCCGACTGGGTATGGATTGTCCCGCCAATGTCTGGCAGCATCACCCCAGTTTTCCATCAGGAAATGCTCAACTACCGTCTCACACCCTCCTTTGAGTACCAGGTACTGTCTGACCTTACCTTCCACCAGTGCTGCACGCCCAAAGGTATAGCCAACAGCAGGGTGGGAGTTGGAGCTCAGAAGATGCAGGAAGGAGAGGGACACCATCTAATCCCTTCAACAAGCTGTCCCTCAAGGCAGTGCAGTCCATGAACAAGTATAATTCATGATTCCCCCTAATGTGGTGTAGTAACCCCCTGGATGTTACACCTTTTCCCAGGGCAATGGCTTTTTGCCCCTCCATGGGAACATGGGACATGCTGAGGCCCCAGCTTTTACCCTTGGAAGAGGAACTAGAGCTCCTCCCTTTGGAAGTGCCTGATTTTGCACGTTGGGGGGTAGGTGAGGAAATGACCTGGTAGTCACCATACCCCTCCTCCCTCCAGCCTGCAGGTCTGAGTGGATGGCTCCTGCCAGCTTGGGGATCCAACAATGTGATGGGGGGGCTCCTGCCCAGCAGGCCAAGCAGCGGGCTGAAATGCTGCTGCTGGAGTATTTAACACTTCAGACCATGGGAAAAAGGGCCCTAAGCAAACACGCCCTCATTAGCCAACCATCCCTGCTCTGGTGGTTTTCACACAATGTGACCTTTAGTCAAGAGCCCTTAAGGAACAATCACAAAACAGGAGCAGTCTGTTCATTTCTATAACCAATCCACCAGGAACCCCGATGGTTCCTGGCCCTGATTACAGACAGCCGCCTGCGAGGGCACTGAATTAGCTTCTGTGCACTTGTTCCTTGCTTCAGCTGCCTCTCCTTCCCAAAGGGCCTCTTAGAAGAAAAAAACCTGTGGGCTGGGGAGAGGGAAGGGTGTGTTTCTATCACCTCTCCCCTTCTGGCGTTGCCTGCCTTCTTTTTGCTCGTGGTCTATTAATGCCCATCTCAGAGGTGAGAAGGCATTTGGCCAGATGCTTGTTACAAGCCAGCAAGGTTTTATTATATTGTAATTTTTTCTGTGCATACTCCATTGCCCAACTGCCCCAAGAAACCCACGGGGCTCCAAGGATCAGGGACCTATACAAGAGATCAAGAGCTGTGAAGAGGTCAGCTAGGCCACCCCGTCATGACTAGAGGAATTCAACACTGAGTGCTGTGGATGCAGCATTTCTCAAAGCTCTGAGCACTGCCCATCAGCCACTGCTGCTCTTCTCTCTCCTAGCCGGACCCCTGGAACACCCATGTCTGGAAAGGCGTCAACGGGACGCCTACCAAGAAGAGGGCCATTGGCTTTAAGAAGTTAGCAAAGTAAGTACCAGTGGGCTCTCAAAAGCCCTGGAGTGCTTGGGGCTGGTCCTGATTTTGGGCAGCTCTGTTTGCTGTGCGGTTTGATAGCTCTACCCTACGGATGTGTGCAAACTGATGGGTTGTGAGCCTGGATCTCAGGCCACTGAAGGCTTTAGCTGCCAAGAGGGACATCTGGAGAAACAGGCAATCCCTTGAACACCCCATTAGACCACCAAAAGGTGTGTGACCAGGTGAATACTAGATGTCGCATATAGTCTCTTCTCCCAAGCTGGTTCATTCTACAGTAAGGTGGTCTTCAATGCTCAGGAATGGCTTTCTCCCTCTTTGGGGGTACCTTGCCTGCTTCTGCTTTCACAGCCTCCTGGGGCAGAGGGATCACTCATCACTGTTGAGGGCCATGCTGGCACAAGCGAGATGAAATTCGTGTCCATATTTCTCTTTCTCTCGCTGACTCTTTAGCTACTTGAGAAGCATTTGTCTGGAGGGCGTGTCTAAACCTCCAAACACCCACCTTGCAAGGAGGGGAGAGTTGGAATGAGGAATCTCCCTACAGGTAGCAGATGGATCAGGGCCGAGCTGAAGTTTGCACTTCATGGCCAGTTGACCCCTAGTAATGGACCACGTGAATCCTTCTCCCCTGCCAAAGCTCCTAGTCAGCAGGAGTGTAGGAATGAAGTGTAATTTGGACCCTTTGGCTGATCCTGGCCTGAATGCCTCCCCCGTGGGCCATTGGCAGAGAGGTTCTTGTAAGAGCTGCTGGCTCTGCGGCAGCAGAGCCCTGGACCAAGACTGGGGAGGGCTGGGTCTGCCCCCGTATCTGTGGCCAGGCTGCCAGGTGGCCTTGTGCTGTTCACAGCATCTCCCCACACTTCAGTTTCCCCGAGTCCCTACTGTCAGTTTGTTCCCACTCTTCAGCTGTCACCTTCTGTACGCTATTTTCCGTGGTGCATCCATAAACATGATCAGCAGCTGATGAATGTGCTCCTTAGGCTGACACTGGTGCCTGGGTCTGGGCTGCAGCCCGGGGCTGGTGGAGAGCGCAGGAAGATTAATTGAGCCATTGAGTTAGAAGAAACAATGCTTTTATTTGTGTGTGTGCGATTGATAAATGATTTTATAAAAAAGTGAGCATGGCAGGTAATTTTAAAAAAAAATCTCTATTGTTCCTGATGTAGGGGGGAGGAATTATTTTTGTAATTCACCATTAATCCTGCCCAGATCTGAGCTAATCAGCTGAACAAGTGGCGGACTGAGCCCAGCAGTCCTGACTGTTGCACTTGGCACTGGTCGCAGCATGATCTGGACGCCTGTTCAGACAGGCTGTGCTGGTTCTGGCCAAATCGGAGCACTCAAACCTGCAGTCCCTGCCCATCCTGCCCCTTCCCTCCCCCGGGGCCAGTGTAAGCGCTGGGAACAGGGGATGCTACCGTCATGGGAAAGCAAAGGGGCAACTCTAATACGCAGAACTACTCTGAGGAGTGATTGTATAGCAGCAAATATAAATGCTCCTGAGGCTGCCTTCGACATGGAGGGGAGCTGCCTGGAGGAGGCAGGACATACCTGCCTGGTGGGGTTTCTGCCTCTTCTTTCCTCCCCTTTTTTTTTCCCCAGGTGATCTTTCCAAACCTACAGCATTTCTTCCCTCCTTGGCAGGAGGAGCAGGGGGAAGCTGGGCTTCTCTTCTTCTGCCAGTGTGACTAGTCCAGCTGCAGTCTCCATTCCCCGTAGCTTGTCTGAAGGGGATGCAGGCGTCCTGCTGAACCTGATCACCCAGGGCAAGGGCTGATCAGCCTGCCAAAGTGAATCAAGCAGCCCTTATGCTTGCAAAGGCCACAGAGATGCTTTGTGCTGTCTCAGCCCCCCAAAACTGCCCCTTCCCTACTGCAACATCCCAGGCTAAATCCAGACCTGCTTTTTTGGTGGTCCCATTTAAAGGCTTGATGGCCCATTTAGAAAAGGTGAAGATATTCTGCACTTAGGAAAAACAAGGTTGATGTCCAAATTCTGTGATGATGAATGGCCCTAAAATAATAAACTTGTCACACTGGCCTCGGTGCCCCACCGTGCAACCCAAAGATGGCTGATGATAGCCTCCCGTGTCCCCCATTGCTGTGCTCCCACTGATGCCAACCCATCCAGCAGCATTAGCATAGATAAGGAGCCAGTGTTTTTACTGCTGCATCACCTTGGCCAGGGTTAGAGAGGCCGGTGACCTCTCAGGGCCCCTCTGCCCTGCTGTCAGACATGAGCCGGTGGAGAAAACTGGAGCAAATGCATCCAGTCATGATTGCAGCCACAGGAGGCAGACGGCTAGACACAGCCCTGCAAACGCTCAAATAAATGTGCAGCCTCTCAGCCTCAGGAGAGATGTTCCTCTGAGTAAAGTTCATAACGTTGCTGGAGTGCAAATCAAAGGGACTACAGACAGCCTCGTCTGACCTTCTCAGTGTCTCGGGGCTTTGTGTGTGATGTGTGGAGCCCGGGTGCTTCTGTTCGGCTAGGACACCTCCTGCAGAAAGGTAGCCAGGTAGGATTTAAAGACACGAAGAGATGGAGAAGCCACTGTTCCTCCCATAGCTTGGGCTCTGGTTGGTCTCCAGCTTTTCCTCTGAGGTTATCTGGTTTCTGCTTTCAGCGACTGTTGCCCCTGATTCATCTTCTGCTTCTCTGTCCCTGCAGAAAGACCACCTCCACACCTGGTTTAGCATTTTCCTCCTTATACCCATTCAGGTATTTCACCTTTGTGTTCAAGCTCCCCCAACCAGTCTTCCTCTCTGACAAGTCAAGACGAACACGTTCTTCCATAGCTTCCCTGTTTGGCACATAACAACAAAAAAAGTGATGCTGCAAGTTTTTAAGGCAGGCTGTTCATTTAATAATAAATAAAATGGTGTGAATAGCTAAGGCACTGACAAGGATGCAAGCTCTCTTACCAAGATTTATTCTTGCTTCCTAGGGCTGTGAAGTTCTCAGCCAAGCTGATGGGACAGGCCATGGCCAAGAGGGTCAAAGCAACCATCCTGTATGCCACTGAAACAGGGAAGTCGCAGGTCTATGCAAAAACTCTGTGTGAAATCTTCAAGCACGCTTTTGATGCCAAGGTATTGTACTAGCGCCCAGCCCCTGCAGGATTATGTGTGCATCTGGGTAGCCCAAGGAAATACGTGGCTGTTGGAAAATACATGGCTCAATGCATGTGGAGCTTACCAGCTGCCAAGGGTCTTCAGAAGCTGCCAGGATGTGACCTTGTGGGTCTGGATTGAAGCCTGCACATGAATAGCATTTCCAGCGAATGCTCCTGCAGGCATTGTGGCATACATTTGTCTTCTGCCATGGGGTGGTAGCCCCATGGTTTGTCCATGTCCCTTGAGGCTCTTGTTCTCATCCTCCCTGTGTGGAGATCTCTGCCAGTGCACTGGCATGGAGTCAGCAAGGAGATGCTGCTCCCACCCCCAGGTGGACTGGGGACCATCCCAGGAGACTGGCTGGTGGTAGAACTCCCCACCGAGGGCCTCTTGCTAACATCTCTGTTGCTCCCAGGTGATGTCCATGGACGAGTATGACATCGTGCACCTAGAGCATGAAACCATGGTCCTGGTGGTCACAAGCACATTTGGCAATGGAGACCCACCTGAGAACGGAGAGGTAGGACAGAACGCAGGGACGGGTGACTACGGCAGGGACACGGGCAGAACAGAGGTGGTGGGGAACAGGGAAGAGCATCCTCTTTTTGCGCAGCCTGAGCTGGAATGCCCAAAACAGGTCCAGGTTCTGTGTGATACCTGGTGCTGTGCCTGCCTGCCTCCAGCCTGCTCTGGAATAGGGATATCTACTTATTCCCTGCTGTGAGACAAGTAACTAATCTGTTGCTAAATTCATCCTGTACAACTGATGTCAGTGCCACACAAAAGGTGCCAGCCCCTTGGCTGGGGAGCTACGACCTCGTCCAGCCCTGTACACCAGCGTTGCAGGCTGCTGGGAACAGCAAGCAGAGAGCAGAGCCACAGTCCAGGCTTTGGTCACAACTTCGTTTCCTGCAGAGACTGGCAAAACTGATGGCCTTTTTTTATTTCTTCTCTGTAGAAATTTGGCTGCGCATTAATGGAGATGAAGAATCCCAACTCCAACTTGGAGGAGAGGAAGTAAGAGCACCCCAAAACCCTCCCTTCCCACTCAAAGCCCCGCTGCTGGGACAGCCTGCTGCTCTGCTTTCCTCCTCTGGGAAGGGAGTGTGAAATCCTCATGCAGGTTTCAAGTTTGCAAAGGTCCAAGGGATGGGACCTGCCTGGAGAACCAGGGGATGGAGCGGGTGGAGGTCCCAGGGAGGACAAAAGCACTGAGTCAGGCATGCCTGTGCACTCCAGCTTGTAATTCCCTGGGCTGGCATTTTAAAGCTTCTCTCTTCAGCCCTAAGAGGCAGGCATCTATGAAAAAAACAAATAAAAGCAGGAATTCCCCCAAAATCATTGACTCTGAGAGCTGGGGCTGCCCAGGAGACACCAAAATAGTAAGACTTGGAGGTAGAAGGGAGTTCCCAGCTATGTGGATGTAGGTGGGGAAGGACTTGAGAACCAAATTTAACTTCTTGCATCATGTGAAAAATATTTCTAGGGAAAATAAGAGCTGTTATAAATTCTGGCTGTGATGTTTGTAACAGTGAGTCTGGAACCGGTACCTTGGAGACAGGGGCTGGGGTTTTAGAAAATCCCCCACTGGTGGAAGATGAGCCTCGAGCATCTCGATGCACGTCCCAGAGGCTGGGAAGTGAGGGCAGCTGGCAAAGTGTTAATCATTTGGGGCCTCCCCTTATTTTAGCTATTAAGTACAATATATTTTGCTTAACTGGGACACTGCTGTGCTCTGGAGTCTCTCCTGAGTTAACACAGCGATGCTCCTAACTGGCAAAGGCTGCTCCTTGCTGAAGGCAGAATTAGCACTGGCCGGTGATGCAGTGCAATTTAACCACCCTGACCTTCTGCTTGAGCAGCGCAGAGCAGTGCCCGTGGGGCTGCAGAGCGGTGACAAACACCGCCGGGCTGGGCAGGGACCCATTTGTACCTCTCCGCTGCTGGCGACGCAGCAGCCCTGAAGTGGTCTCCTTGCTGTGCAGCCAAGTCATCTGATGGATCCCCGCAGGGCTCACGAGCCAAAAACCCATTAGGTCTCTAATGGCCTCGTGCCTTAATAGGGACAGCTGACAAAACAGGACTGCAGGCTGCCCTGGAGGTGTCTGGATGGAGAAGGGCCATTTTGCACATGGTTCTTACCCCAAGAATCTTCACTTTTTGGGGCTGGGCTGGTGCAACATTGGGTTGGATGCAGACGTGCCACCCCTGGCAAGCCAGGCAGATTTGAGGAGAACAAAAGCACCTGAGCTCGGTGCTGGCTGTCCCAGTCACCTCTAAATGTAATTTAAGGGACTGGCAGGAGTTTCTAAGAGCCAGGACAGCCTGTGGCTTGGTTACCTGACAGCAAAAGTGGTCAGAGTGCTGGAAACAGCGACCTGCGAGGACAGATCAAAAGGGTGAGAGCTATTTTATCTGGAGGAAACAGAAATGCAGTGCGGTAGCAGACTTCACATACAGAAAAGGTGACTGCAGAGGCGGAGGGAATAAATTACTCCCTGTGCCCCCCCCGGGACAGGCCAAGAGGTCATGGCTATGGATGGTAGGAAGAGATGCTGACGTTAAGCATGAAAAAAAGCTTTTGCAATGAGAAAAGACAGCCTGGAGGAGACCGTCTCTGGAAGAAGGGCAGCGTCAGCCTGGCATCTGTAGGAAAGGGCTGGATAGAGCAGCTCCTGCCCATGCAGCCCATGGACTCCCAGCTCCATGTCCACCAGGGGATGCTGAGGGTGGCTGAGACCCCGCAGGGTGGGGATCGGTGGCCCCTCTAAGCCACAGTGTCTTGAGGAGCCTGCCAGGGCGCTGCGGCTGTAGCTCTCTAACCACAGCCCGGGGGTTTTGCTATGGTTGTATATTTGGTTCCTTCTGTCTTACAGCAAGGGTTTTCCAAGGGTTTTCAGAGACATTCATAAGCCGTTCCTATTTAAGGACCTGCTGTTCAAATGCAGCCCATCCTTCAACAGTCACCCCCTGCCACAAGGACCCATTCATTTCAGCAAAAGCTGCTGGTGCCCCGACCTTGGGCCCAGCACCCAAGCGGGGAATGTGGGCTTCATGCCCATCTAAACTGGTGGGCTGTGCTGCCCTGCCTTCACCACGTAACCCGGGGTGAGGACATGGGCCAGGGACAGCGGAGAAAGAAGTGGGTCCATCTAGATGGAGTGAAGCAGAATAGCATGAGAGGTCTGGGCAGAAAGGAGGAGGCTCCGGAGCAGATATGGAGCACGGGGCTCTACGGCCCTGGTAGTTATTTTGCTCAGGGGTTGTCTCCTCTGCGTGGTGTGCCGGGTGCTGGAGGTCTGCTGTGACTCATCCACACACTACTGCTTCATTGCTCTGGCAGTATATTTAGAAACTCTTGTGCAGAGCAATTTTTGAAGATGGTTCAATTCAGAAATACTTCTGCTGTTGTCAGATTTTCTTCTCTGCTCCCCTTCCCCCTCCTCATCCCCTCTTCTCTCACTCCTTTTTTTTTTTTTTTTTACTTCCTATGAATGAAAAAACCTTCAGAATATCTGTTCAGACATATACCTGACCTTGTGTACAACCAGGGAAGGACAGGTAAAGCCACAGGACCTGTCAGCTCCGCACCGCTGGGGACAATGTGGTGGCCAACACCTGGGTCAACCCACTGGGAGGTGGCTGGAGGACCCCATGGAGCAGACCAGGTCCAGCTGGGGGGATGCAACATACGGGCTGCTGTGGCTTACCCCTGGGAGGGAGCACATTTCTCTGCTCTAGCCACTGATCGTGGTGCCTGTTCATGAAATATTGAGCCCTGAGCTTGAGCCTGCTCTGGTTTGGTCTCGTCCACAATCCAGCCCCCTCTGAGCATGCAGCCTGGTGAGAACCACACGCACATTTATCACCACTGTAATACTCCATGCTGTTGCTGTTTGCAGGAGCTACAAGGTCCGTTTCAACAGCGTCTCCTCTTACTCGGATGCACGGAAATCCTCAAGCGATGGCCCTGACTCCAGGGACAACTTTGAAAGCACGGGGCCCCTGGCTAATGTCAGGTAAATAGGATGGGGTGGGAGGCAGCAATTTCTTGGGACAGAGCTGGAGCTGATGCTGCACAGAGCCTCTTTCTCCTACCGCAGATCGTACCCAATACCTGATGTATTTCTGCAACATGCAGATCCCTCCACGCTCCCTCAGGCTGATGTTGGCCATGGTGGTGGAGGGGGAGACATTGGTGTCCCTCCCAGCTCGGTAGCCACAGCTGTGTCACCTCTCCGCAGGTTCTCCGTGTTTGGGCTGGGGTCGCGTGCTTACCCCCACTTCTGCGCCTTTGCCCGGGCGGTGGACACTCTCCTGGAGGAGCTGGGCGGAGAGAGAATCCTCCGCATGGGAGAAGGGGATGAGCTCTGTGGCCAGGAGGAGTCCTTCAGGACCTGGGCCAAGAAGGTCTTCAAGGTAACCTGCTTCCCTTGTGCTCCAGGGAGGAGCAGGGGGGAGAAGGACACAGGGACAGAGCAAAGCTGCTGGTTAGAGCTGGATCAAAACCCAGCCTCTCCTTCCCTACACCGGGACACCCATCCGTCACCCTGGCCCACAATAAAGAGGTTCTCCATATTTTCATGGAGCTGATGCTCTGGTTTGTGCTGACTGCCTAAGGGTGAGCACTAAGTAGAATTCCTGCGTTATCCCAGATGCCTGGGGGAGGAGGGCACCACGAGATATGCCCGTGGCCACTGGTACAGCCCTGCGCCATTGCGGTGTGTATGTGTATATCCTCCATGTGTTGGCTGAGGTGGGTGGGACAAGGCGGGTCGTGGGGCTCGGTCGGAAAGCCTAGGGGCAGCAGGGAGATGCCTGAGAGCCTGGTGCGTGCTGCAGGCAGCGTGCGACGTGTTCTGCGTGGGGGATGACGTCAACATCGAGAAAGCAAACAACTCCCTCATCAGCAATGACCGGAGCTGGAAGAGGAGCAAGTTTCGCCTGACCTACGTGGCTGAAGCCCCTGAACTCACACAAGGTACAAAGATGGGGTCACCCTGGAGGGCTCTAGGTGTGGGGCAGGTGGAGGAGAAGACGTAGTGGGCTCAAGTTGGGGCAAAGGGGCCAAATCTCCTTACTTATTCTGTGTTAAATCCCCAGCATTTCAGTCTTGCCTTTCCCCTCCATCACATGCCCAAGGAGCAGTTTGTGATGGTCTGAGGCCCCTCTGACTGGTCCCTGTCTGTATCTGTAACAGAGATGTTGGGATATGATCTGATCTCCCTCCTCATGACCCCATTTTTTGAAGCAAAGAGCTGGAAACCTGGGAGCTTTCCAAGATCGCTTTGTCCAAATGCCACTCCGCTGAGCGTTGCGGTGCAATGGCAGGTCCAGCCCACCGACACCTGGCCCCTCAGCACGGCTCCTGCAGCTGATGATCTGCCGCACCGGCTTAGCTCTTCCCAAATTCAGGCTCTTTGCTACCAGCCAGGTGGTACTGGCAGCAAGAGGTGCATGCCTGCACGTGAGGGCACGTCCCCGCGCCTCGTGCAGGTGGTTTCGGAGTCCTCCTCAGTCACTAACAAAAGGGGCATGCATTTGGTTCCCCCCTGGGGTTTCTGATTCCCCAGGCTCGCTGAAGCTTTGCAGGAGATGGGGGCAGGAGGGTGGTCGAGCCCACGGTCCGCTCGCTGCGGCTGGCGTCAGCCAGCTCTGGTCCAAAGGGCTGAACCCACAGCGGCAGCCGACAGCCCTGCAAAAGCCAGAAGTTGTCTGCCTTGGCCACGCTCTGCTGCATTGCTTCACTGACTCTTCTCCTCCGCAGGACTCTACAGCATCCACAAAAAACGTGTCTATGCAGCCCGGCTTATCACACGCCAGAATCTGCAGAGCCCAAAGTCCAGGTAGGAGACGCAGCTGCCCCGGGACCCACGGAAGCTGAATGCACTCAGGGTGCACCCAAGCATCCATGCACGCAGTGCTGCAAATACCCCTTGGCCCCTGAACGTCCCATGGATACCATCTTTGTGCAAATCATCACCAAGGCTGGAAGCCACGTTAACCCAGTGAAGGGTGTTTCCTGCCTTCTTATACAGTGAAATCTCTGCCACGACACAAATTACCCTGCTGCCTGTAAGGCTGAGAAGATGGGTGGCTGCACTTGTGGCGTGGCAGGGTGCATGCCAGGAAGGCGTAAAAGGATAGAAGGATCCTTTCAGCAATTTTGCTGAAGCAGGAGGTTAAACTGGTTTTCCCTTTTAAAAAGCCCCTGAGGGTGAGTCAGCGGGGAGGGGAGGTGGACACTGCAGCATCCTTTCTAGCTCCCTGCTGCAACTTTGGTGACATGCTCAGCAGGGCACCAGGGCTTGGACACGCCACCACTGCCCAGCACACCCAGCGGCTCTCGAGGCCAGGGCTCAGCAACTCCCTGAAGGACTCCCCCAAAACACATCCTGCATTTTCTCCTTTCCCTGTAGTCGCTTGACAATTTTCCTGCGCCTCCACACCGACGGACACCAGGAACTGCAGTACCTGCCCGGGGACCACTTGGGCGTGTTTCCAGGGAACCACGAAGACTTGGTCAATGCCCTGATCGACAGGCTTGAAGATGCCCCTCCGGCCAACCAGCTGGTGAAGGTGGAGCTCCTGGAGGAGAGGAACACAGCTCTAGGTAACCAGGGCCACCTCTACATAGAGGTGGCCTCTCTCCCCGGTCCCTTGTAGTAGTTCTTGTAGCTCCTCGGGGAGGTCTCCTGCAGCCTCCAGGAGAAATCATTTCCCATCTCACTGATGCATTTGGCTGGATTGGGAGCACCTCTTTCAACATTCCTCTGCCCAGAGCCATTGCTCATCTGCATTTGGGGTGTAGAGCAAGGGTTTGAAGGGTGAGCAGGGCCCTGGGGAGAACATGTTTCCTTGTTCTTCAGAAAAATTAAAGGCGTTTATATTGTCATGGAAAGAGCAATGTCTAGGACTGGAAAGAAGAGTTAAGGGATCTCGATGGACCATCCCAACACTGTATTTCAAGGATAAGTCTGATACCCTACTGCCGTGCACAGTGTAACAGGAGATGGAAAACAGTGTTAACTAGGAGTGACCAAGGCTGGAGGTGGTGGAGTATCAGATTCATATTTGTGCTCATTGTACAGCATCTCACTTGTAGCATGAGGATATCTTGTTGACTTCTTTCCAGCTCTTCATCATTCACTGTCTCAGAGCTGTTAAGGGGGAATGAAAGCAAGGATTTGTCCACCTTGGGTCTTATGCTCAGCTGATCCCATGGTTGTGCTGAATTCCCTCCTGGCAGGTGTCATCAGTAACTGGACAGACGAGAACCGTGTCCCACCATGCACCATCTTCCAGGCTTTTAAGTACTATTTGGACATCACCACCCCTCCAACACCCCTGCTGCTGCAGCAGTTTGCTTTGTTGGCCACCAGTGACAAGGAGAAGAAACGTCTGCAGGTCCTTAGCAAGGTAAAGCCTCAGATCCCAAGCCCCAAGTTCCTCAAGGCCCTGGGGACAACCACATCCCCAGGGCATTTTCATCCCACACTGTGGTTAGGCTGAGTCTCTACCCATGACAGCAGGGCTCCTCCTGCCTGCCTTCACTGCCACCCACCCCAGCTTTGCCATAGACCCGGTGGGATATCCGTAGAGGCACCTGGCTTGGAAGAGATCGATGCTGCAGTGCTCTCCTCCCTCCCTCCCTCCCTCCCTCTTTCCCTGGCTGCAGGGCTTGCAGGAGTACGAGGAATGGAAGTGGTCCAAGAACCCCACCATCGTGGAGGTGCTGGAGGAGTTCCCCTCAGTGCAGATGCCCTCCACGCTGCTGCTCACACAGCTCCCCCTCCTCCAACCGCGCTACTATTCCATCAGTTCCTCCCCGGAGATGTACCCAGGCGAGGTCCACCTCACTGTGGCAGTGGTCTCCTATCGCACAAGAGGTACCGTGCTTATGCAGGGGTCAGTGGAGACAGGCTTGGTGTGGAGAGCAGGGAAAAAGCATTAGCACATGGACAACACCACAAGGTCTTTGGCAGAGAGATGTTATTTTAGAGCCTTTCTACCTGCTGCAGGGACTAGATTCCTTCAACCCATGGCACGGCTGTCCCATGTTATGGAGAATGGCCATCCATCAAAGGGCAGTGTATTGCAGAGATGCCAGATCTGGGTCAGGTACCAGAAACAGACCAGCCACAGTGGCTCCAAGCTCCATGTGGGATCCTTTGTTTGCCCGCACCAAAGTCCACATTGCCACAATTAGCCAGATTTCTGTACCTGTGCAAGCACTGATGTGTCCAAGCAGCCCTGGTCATGGTGTAGGTGGACACAGCCCCGTCACCTCTGCAGCAGGCAGGACACAGGGTAAGACACTGGCCATTCATCTGGGGCTGCCATGGAGGGCTTGTGTCTGGAAGCACTGCAGCATGATGCTGCTTCTGCCAAAAAGGACCAAAGAGAAGTTGGGTGCTTCCTAAGTATTGTGGAGGTCCAACTATCCCAGGGCTGGGTCCTGGGTGAACTTAGGTAACTCCACAGAGGGATCGAAGTGCCAAACTTCTACCAAGTTTGTGGGGGATGGATGGGGAGATAGTAAAGGTTTCAGTGAGGTGTTCATGTGGAAAGTAGCAGGGAGGGCTTCAGAAAAGAAAGCAACCGGAGTAGTCGGCTGCGTGTCAGGTACAGACCTCCTTTTCTCCCCTCCTAGATGGAGAAGGACCAATCCACCACGGAGTCTGCTCCTCTTGGCTCAATCGGATACAGACCGATGAAGTAGTGCCCTGTTTTGTAAGAGGGTAAGTGGTCCACACAAGGCAAGGGATGAAAAAGATGGGGTGAGCCTCCTTGCAGGATGAGCTCTTTGCCCTCAATTCTTTGCAAAGCACTAGGGGTGCGGAGAAAACAGGGCTGGATTTGAGAGCAAATGGGTCCCTCTCGGGTGCAGTTCTTCTGTGCAAAAATGTCACTTTCTGGGATTTCACCTCGTTTTCTACCCCTCCCTCTATGGGTGGTGTCTCAGCTTGCCGTGGGCAGAGGTGAGGGAGGGAGCATCCTGCTTGGGTTTAACTGGCGTCTTCGATGTGTGCAGTGCGCCCGGGTTCCACCTGCCCCAGGATCCCCAGGTGCCCTGCATCCTCATCGGCCCCGGCACCGGCATCGCCCCTTTCCGGAGCTTCTGGCAGCAGCGGCTTTTTGAAATCCAGCACAAAGGTGGGTCGACGCTTGCTCCTCCTGTTTCTCATCTCAGGAGAAACCTGGGCCGGTGGCGTGGGGATGGGGGTCCGGTCTCCTGCCTGGACTGCCCCAGCAGAGGCAAAGGGCTTCTTGAAGCAGTGGCTGACCCAAGTGCAGGCTTGGAGGTCAGCCCAAACTCCCAAAACAAACTCCATGAAAACTCTCCTGTAAAATTTTGCAAGTTTTTATGGCAGAACTATAGTGCTGGAGCTGGTTTTTTTTAGAGAACATTTAATGCAAATTTATGTAAAATATGCATTTTCCACTGATCATGTAGACCATTTAGGAAAAAACAAGTTTAATTTCTCCCCAAAACCTGGCACAAGCGCCCCTGCCATGTGATCCCAGGCCATGCACTGGCTCAGGCAGTACATTACCTCCTCCTTGCTGGTTTTTCCTCCCTCCCGTTTTGGCCAGGGAAAGCTCCTGGCAGTCTCACGCTGGGTGCTGGGGCTGCTGCCAGATCTGGAGGGCAGTGGCTTGCAGAAAGCAGGTATCGGTGGTCCCCGGGCTAACTGCTTCCCCTGTCTTTCCCCCAGGTCTGAAGCCTTGTCCTATGGTCCTGGTATTTGGCTGCCGACAGTCCAGGATCGACCACATTTACAAAGAGGAGACGCTCTTTGCCAAAACCCAAGGTGTCTTCAGAGAGCTGTACACAGCCTACTCCCGGGAACCGGACAAACCAAAGGTGCGTGGCAGGCACTGCACCAGTCCTGGTGTGCAGCCTTGGGCGGCCGTGGCCAGCCGGCACGGCGTGGAGACGCTGGTTCCTTGGCACAGCCGCAGCGGCTCATGCCCTGGGGCGCTCTGGTTGCATAAGGGTGCAGGATTGTGCCCTTCCCAGTGCAGCCCCGTTCCCAGGGCACGTCCCCATCCCTGCACCGGCCTGAACGTGTGCCCGCATTGCTCACGCTTTGCTCTGGAGGGCTGCAGCTATCCTCACCAGGTGGGAGCAGATGAGGAGGGGAAAGGCACATCTTCCCAAGCAGGTGGGCAAGGAGGGATGTCACCCGGTGGGGTGGCCCACAGCCAGCGCAAACACCTGGTCTAAATCCCCACCACCACCTGAGCAGGCCTGGCAATGAGATATATGGTGAAGGTGTGAAAATGCAAGAGCAAAATGATGCTTTGCTGCTTTCCCCATCTCTTTTCTATCGCTGTGGGTGCTGCAAGGTGCAGGCGTGCTCCCCCAAAGAGGCAGTCGCATTGCACTGCTGCCTCAAAGGCAGCTGGTGCACACAAAGCTGCCCAGAGGGTGCGGGTGGATGGGGCTGAGAAGCTGTAGTTAATCTCAGCTCCCACCTTCTCCTCCCTCAGAAATACGTGCAGGACGTGTTACAGGAGCAGCTGGCCCAAACCGTGTTTAAAGCACTGAAGGAGCAGGGAGGCCACATCTACGTCTGTGGGGATGTCACCATGGCCGGGGACGTCCTCAAGACCATTCAGCGCATCGTGAGGCAGCAGGGCCAGCTGTCAGTGGAGGAGGCAGGCGCTTTCATCAGCAAGCTGAGGGTAAGTAGCGTCTGCACCACGAGACACGACACGAGCTCCTGCCATGGGCGCTGCACCTGGTGCCTCCTCCTGCAGAACGGGCAGCACCGAGGAGACGGGTGCTGGGGGGGATTGCGGCTCCCACCCACGCTGCCTGCACCTGGGCAAGGTCGGGAGCATGATCTCCCAAAGCTTTGGGTGCGCAGTGGATCGACCTTGCTTTGCAGGAGCTCTGCTCCAGGCTGCAGCCCCCTCAGCCTGTGCTGGGCTCCTGAGATGAGCCTGGTGCCGTGCTGAGCGCTGGTACGAGCTGTTTTGGGAACGCTTGGTAGTCCAGACAGGGCTTATTCACCTGGTTAAGTCCCCACTGTCCCTCCATCATTGCAACAAGCTAACAGGGCAGTTTGTGGGTCCCCCTCCCCAAATCTCTGTCCGTGTGGCTGGCTGGCTGCTGCCCCTGGGCAAACACGTTGCTGCAGATGTTGCAACTGAAGCAGAAGTGAGCTCAGTTTGGGACACAGGCCCGAGAACAGATGCTTGAATGGCTCTGCTTCTGCCCAGGACGATAACTCAGCCCGATTCCTGCGGGACTACCCCTTCTGAACCATGTCCCCACACTCCATCCAGGAGCCGAGGGAGCCCAGAGCCACGTTTTTAGCTGGTTTGCAAGCAAAAGTTCTCGTACGTGGGCCGGCCTCAGGCTACTTGTCCCCTGATGGCCAGGCAGTCACTGGGTTGCCAGCAGTTGAGGAGGTCTAATGCACGGAGTGCTCCACCACTGCCCCACAGCGTGACCTTGGGACGGTCATTTCACCTCCCTGCTTGCTCCTGCCCGTCCCTCCAGCTCTTGTAACAGGCCCCAGGACACTTGCTGTGTATTTGGTACCTACCCACAACACGAAAGCTTTCTAGTGCAATACCAATCATTGCTAAATACTTTTTTTTTCCCCACTGCCCCTCTCCCATCCTCTGTTTCAGGATGACAGCCGGTACCATGAGGATATTTTTGGAGTCACCCTGCGTACGTACGAAGTGACTAACCGCCTTAGATCTGAGTCTATTGCATTCATTGAGGAGAGCAAAAAAGATACGGATGAGTGAGTTGACATGTTTATTTTAACCCCTGCAATGGTCCCCCAAGTGCGTGGGCTGTGGGATGGGGAAGGGAGCTTTAACCTTGCACACACGTGGGCCTTCTTATGGCACAGGCTGAGAAAAGACATTTGATTTTTGCACTGGAAGCAGAGGCTGCTGCCTGGCAGTCTCTCTGAAATAGCTGTCACCTCACTAGGACAAATCTCCCCCGGCCTTCCCGGGTTATTGCACTCATCGTACCAACGTGCTCAGACCTGCCAATCCTACCCAAATGGTGATGCACAGCAAAAGTCCTGCCCGCTGCCTGCCTCTGCTCCCCGGCCAGTGAGCCGGCGGATGACGGGCTGAAAGGTTTGCAGGGCCCGTGGCGAGGGGTGGCTCTCCCCAGCTCCAGTGCTGGCTGGGGGGGGGCTGGCTGGCTCCAGGGTGCAGGCGGCCGGTACCCGCAGTGTGGGGAGGTCTCCAGGCTGCTCCATGCCCAGTTAGGAAAGATCTGGAGACTTTTCTTTCCACTGTTGTAAAAACAACCATAAGAAGTAAAAAACCTTGACATTTGCTATGTTTGTTTCTGCTCCACCATGTCCTGCCATTTGCTCAGCTCTGTCTCGGTGGGATTTTCTCTGGCTGAGCAGAAGGATTATTGAGGATAAGGGATGAGCGCTGCATGGATCTCGCTCCTCATCCTGGCCATCGGCAGCCTGGGGTGCAATCCCTTCCCTGCACTCCTGGTTCTGCCGTGTAGTGCCCGGCTGGCCCGGAGCGGGTTTCCCAACATCCCTGAGGAATTTTTCTCCAGTGCAGCACATACTCTGGGGTCTGCACTGTACACAGAGTGCCTCAGTTTCCCATCTCTAGGTAGGGATAAGGGTCACCTACCTGCCCTCCTCACCCAGCAGCAAAGGGCTCTGTAAATTCCTGTCTACAACATGGTCCCTTGGGAAGTCCTTAGTCCTAGACGCTCCTCACCACTCTTTCTAAGGCCAGCTTTTCTCCCCTTTCCCTTGCAGGGTCTTCTGCTCCTAACTGGACCCTTCGCCCCAGGGGGATGCCAAACCAGTCCCAGCACCTGCTGCCCCCTCCAGCTGGGGGGCACTGGGTTTTGTATTTCACGGACACGGTAGCTCCTTTTCTGCGGGGAACTGCCCATGGAAAGTGCTCTGTCTCTCGTCCTGTTGTTGTGTCCTGATGATGATGATGATGATGACTTTTATTTCCTTTTCTTCCTCTTTCTCTTGCTCTTGTCCTGTGGCCGTTTCTTTTTACCCCCTTTCCCTGGATTTCCCCACTGAAGTACGATGGCTTTATAATCTGCAGTGGCTCTTAACAGAACTTCACATTTCTCCTTCTTCTCATGAGGGCATTTTGCAGCTGCATGAAATCACCACCTTCATGACCATCCGCGTTTTTGGTGTTTTGGGGGAGAGCAGAGGTGGCAGGGGCTGGGCAATGGCTAGGTCTTGTTGCTTGACCAGAGCTGGGGGTTGTTTCCCCAGGGCTCCCCCTTTCTCCAACTTGGGGCTTGGCTGAATCCTTGCATTTTCTTGGCTTTCCTTTGGACTTGTACAGACCTGTGCATATGCCCAAGGCTGGGGGCAGATGATGTGCAACGCCCTCGTGCCTATGAACTTTGTTCATCCCCAAGCAGCCTGGGTACAAATGTGTCTGTTTTGATCCAAAGGGTGGGATGTCTCTAATTCATGTGTCATGATCTCTTCTAAACGGACTCTGCACTGTGTTTGCCTCCTTCTCTGCTCCCTGTTCCCCATGAGCCTCTCCTTTTGCTCAGTCCCCACTTTTGCTGGCATGAAAGTCCTCCCACAGAGGACCAAGCACCGAACACACAGGCTGATGTGTATGCTAGGGAAAAACTCATGGCAATGACTGCTGCTTGGCCAGGCTTTCCTCCGGAAGGCTTTACAGGAGATATGTGATCTGCAGCCATGAGGCTGGTGGGAGAGACTGGGGGGACCAGCTGCATCCCAGAGCTTTGCATGCTGCGAACGTGTGAACCTTCTCCCAGGTGAGACTGGAAAGCCACGAGGATGGGAGAGAAGCGGCTCCAACCCGGTTGCAAGAGGCACCTCCTGGTAACAAAGCCTATTTGGAAGGCAGCACTTGGAGGGTTACGGAGGCTCCTGGCCCTTGGTGAGGATGTGCCGACTGAGGACTCTTGAAAGCCCAGAGAGCATCAGCTCCACCTTAGCGCAGTCTCACGAGCACGTCTAGGACAGCAGACCCCAGCCAGTTCCACACCTTCGGGAGCAGAAAGTGCCAGCACGGAGTGACCTGCCTGCCAAAAGAAATACATGTGGCATCTCGGTGGCAAGCCAGTCCCCTCTGTAGGCTCTGCGCCACCTGCCAGCGGCACGAGCTGTCTCTACCGGGACATCTCATGTGAGAAGGGAGGTGAGATCGGCTGCAAAGATGCTGCGTGATTCTGGGCTCTGACACACTCACACCTCAGCCCTGCTGCAAAAATCTGGCCCCAAAAGCAATCTGTTAACACAATCACAGAAAGGTATCAGTCCCTTTAACAGAGAAAAGCTGTCTGCAAGGTAAAGCATGCGTGACCTTGTGTGTCCTTCCTCCTTCTCCTCCCTTCCTCCCTCTGAAGAAGGTTTGTCCTCCCTCACTGCCAGGACGAGGACAGCAGGGCATGGTTGCAGCTCCTGCTGGAGGCAGGGATACGGGGTTGATGTTCTGAGCTAGTGGGTGCTGATCCTTTCCTCCTGCCCCTGCTCTGCTGCAGTGTGCGCTGATGTTTGTATGGGCAAAGCACCTGCCCCGGCGACAGCAGAGGGTTTGTCCAGGAGCTGCGATGGTGAGCTTTGCTTTCAGAGGGCTAAGATTAGCTGCCCCGAGACAAAGTTGGAACAAAAAGAGCTGCAGGAGGTTTGCTGCTCTCACAGCCCGTGGTACAAGCTGTGCTGGCTCCCCTGGCCCCAGGCTGTGCAGTTATTCCCACCCTCAGCCAGGTCCTCCTGCCCTTTCCTGCATCTTGCTTGGCCACGTCTCCACCTGCTGTGACCATCTTCTGCAACTTTGACTCCCTGAATTCTTGAAGCAGCTCCAGCCCAAAATCCAGGAGCAAAAGGCCCCCAGGCACTGGGACAATTTGGGATCCAGGTCTCAGTTTTGCTGGTCCCAGCAGAGCATCTAGCATGGCGTGCAATGCGAATGAATGCTGCCACGGTGTGGCCAGAGCCGAGCTGGCTGGGCTGGCAGGGTGGCGGGAGAAGGGTTTGGAGCCAGGTGCAAGGCCAGGTTTGTGTCACGGCCTGGGGACTTCGTGACCTGGAGGTGAAAGCAGGACAGGACAGGAAAAAGGGCAGCCCCTGGTCCACCTCTGTGGGTTGTGCCCTAATCCCAGGGCAGGCAGTGGGATGAGGGAGCTGGGTATCCCTTTGCAGCTGCATCCCTTTGCTGCTGGGATGTGTGAATTTGGGCAGAGGTCCCATCTGTGGGAGCCAGCTCCCTGGCCCTAGAGCTGTGAACATACAGCAAGCCTGGCCCTGAACCCCAATACAGCAAGCCCTGACCCCCAATACAGCAATACCCACATACAGCAAGCCTGGCCCGGACCCCCAATCCTATGGCTGCAGAAACAGAGCTAAAGAAAAAAAATTAAACTCATCCCCTCCTTTTGGGAAATTTGATTCTGGCTCTAGACTTTGTGCTCTGGTCCTCCTCTTAGTAGAAGCAGCGATGCAACCTGAAGAGGAGGTAGTGCCCAAAGGAATGCCCTTGTCTCGTCCTCTTCCCAGCTCATCCTGTGTTGCTGGCAATTAGCTTTCTCCTGTCCTGCCTTCTGCCTGTATCGGTATAACATCTCCCATCTGGAAGTCATATTGCTGCTGCAGTCTGTGTCTGAGATGAATTGGCTTGTTTTTCCTGCACCCCAAAGCTTGCCACCTCCATCTCCCCCTTCCACCTGAGCTGCCAGAGAAAACAGCGGGGAAGCGCAGCGGAGAAGGGACGGGGATGTGTGCCTTGCCTTCCGTGGGATCTCCAAAGGGGTCTGTGCAGGGCAGACAGCCAAAGCCGCCTCAAGTTCAACAGGCATCGGGTAGGCGAGTCTTTCAGAGCCCTTTGGAAGGGAAATGCTGGTTTAAGGGCAGCCTGCCTGCCTGGCCCTGGAGAAGAAACACTCTCCCTGCCGTGAACGTCCATGAAGTTAATATGTCCCCCAGGGCTCCGGGCTGCCTCTCTGCTCCCTCTGCCTGAGTAGGACCGTTTGCTCCTCACAAGCCGCACCACTGGGACTTTTGATTCATTATTTTTTGTTGAGTCAGTCTCAGACGTCTTAACTTCTCCTTCATCCCCCTTACCTGCAGGGGCTTTGCACTCCCCTCCGGCTTAATTTTCTCCCACAGCGAAGGGGGAAATAAACTTGCGGATCTGCTTTATCATTCCATAAATGCGGCTCTTCCACCAGTTGTCTAGACTCTGCTCATCTCGGTGTGACATTTCTGACACGTGGGTGTAGCTACAATATCTCCGGCATGCATAAACAGCAGAGAATGAGGTGGGGTCTGCTGCAGACCGGTGCCATGAGCTGCTCGGGGGTGCCATGCATGGAGGGGTTGTGCCTCTCGGGCACTCGGTTCATGAATCTGTCACCTCCGGGTCCCTGCTGCCTGTCCAGGCTCCTGCACAGCCCCACGTGGCTCCTGCAGCAAGGGGATGATGGATCTGATGGACGCCCAGCCTGATCCAATGTCCCAGTCCCTCTCCTGGAGGATGTCCACCACTGCCTGTTTTGCAGCAGCTCAGCTCCTTTTCGTTCCCCAGGGATTAAACATAAAGAGGCTTTTCTCTAAACAGGAAATTTGATTTTCAAGACACCATGAAATGAGGGGTTTTTTCCTCAAAGATTTTAATTTGTAGGTTTTTCAAATGTCCACAGAAAGTTATATATGAACTTGAAAACTCATGGGAAAAGGTTCTCTGTTTTCCCAACCTGCTGTGTCCACTAGCAGGGAAAAATAAGTTGTTCATTCAGTGCAAGGGTATCTACTGCCTGTGTTGTTGATGACTTCAAAGGTTTCATCTCCCCAGAAGGACTGCCTGGGAGTTTGTTGTTCTATTTATGAGAGACAGCGGGAAAATAATGAGACTTCTGCCATCAGGAGTAGACTCGCAAAGATGACACCTCCACGATCGTTGCTGGGTAGGCCTGAGCTCGTTGCACTAGAGGAACCGAGCCAGTCGCATCCGTGCTGGCCAGAGAAATGGGGTTTGAGTCTGGGCTGTCCATGTTCCCTGTCCCCTGTGCTGTGCCTACACGTCCCCAGGGGCGAGCAGGGGACTCTGTTCACACCCCGAGCAGTGTGAGCCAATGTGTCCGTGCACGACCGGCAAACTTGCAGTTGTGTCCTGAGCGAACGTGATTGCACCTACACAGAAGAGGAGACGGGAAGAGACAGGAGCTGCATGAACCTGTGTCCGGTCTAACTGTGATTGCTTCGTTAGTTCCTTCACTCTTAGTACGTGATGCCTCTCGCCCCGTCCCGGGCTGTAACCCAGGCTCCCTCCCCTGCTTCCCTCTGGAGATGCCTCCTTTCTCCTTCTCAGCCCTGTCTGCCCAGGCAATAGGTGCAGCGAGCTGCTCACCAAGGGTGGGTCCTGGGGGGGGCAACGGACTTACAGTGCCTTGTGCTGGGAAGAGACTATTGCACCAGGGTTGCCCTCCCGTTCCTGCTCTCTCCAGAGATGCTGCTAGCACACAGAGACTGGGGGATGAGGGGAACAGATGCCTTCATTTTACAAGTTAAATTCTGGGTGGGCAAATTCCCCCTGGGATAACTGAGAGCAAACTTATAGCCCTGCTCAGCCATGCTCTGCAATTAATCTCCCAGTGATGGGGGTTTACAGGGGTATGGAGGCGATGCAGGGTTAGAGCGTGGGTGCAAACTGGACACCACCTTCTGCTAGTGCCATGGGTCTGTGACCACCTACCACGTACTGGAGACCACGTTTTTATTAAGCTGGGGACGGGGGAAGAGGGCGTGTTTGTGCTTGAAGCCTCATGGACTTGCACTAAGCCCAAGCCAAAGCTGCTGCCTCCCAATTTACGACCACTGAAGCCATTACATCCTCTGATTTGTACCTGTGGGGAAGCTGCAGAGAGTTCCCAGCATTTTTTGGAAGGAGAATTTTATGCTCAAAACTAAATTTTGTTCCTGCTTTCACTGGGGACCAGTTCGCAGCCTCAGAATGGCTCTGATAACTTTGCAATCGCTTTGATAGTTCCAGAGGGGAGCGCAGTCCCTTTACAGAACAGATGGAGACACATTTTCAGGACCATTCAACTTTGCCGTAACTCTGTCTTTGTTATAACAATTTCTTCTGCTATAACAGGAGGAGCAAAATTTGGCCAGCGCTGAACGCTCTTGAAAACTGTATTGCCAAACTCGGACAAAATTAGTCTAGAATCTGAGTCCTCCCAGATATAAATGCCTTCCACACCCACTGGCTTCAGTGGTGTTGGGGATTTCAGCAGCTTGCAGGATCAGGCTTTCACAGCAGCAGCAGCAGCAGCAGCAGCAATTTCATGACAGCAGAATTTTTGCATGTGTCAATCTGCACTTGCACTTGCCTGCAATGCATGACTCTAGTAATCCATTTGAAATCTACCCTCGACAGGGAGATCCAAACTTTAGCTTCTTCCATATGGCCGTGTGTATTTAATAGGAAATCAGGGGCACTGGAGAAAGCTAATGAGATTACTGCTTTAAAGCACTTGGTTCCAGAAGTAAAACAGACCTTACCAGAGGTCGCAATTGGCTTGATTTTAGCATGGGTACAAGGGCAACTCATGAAATATTTAAGTATTGTAATGCAGATACACTTTTTTCCTGCTGTGCCAGGAATGGAGCAGACTAGAAACTCTTGGACTCCACCCCTACAGATGTTTGGCTGTGATGGGAGTTTGAGCCATCGAAATCACCGGAAAAAACCAGATTGTGAGTTCACAGCTGAGCAGCCGCAGCTTGTTTAGCAGTGAGAGCACCTCACTGCGAGGGCTGCTGCTTTCCTGCCTTACTCATTCATGTACCTACCTGGCCAGATTTCAGGGAGGGAGGAGGGAGGAAACACTTCAAAAGCAAGAAAATCGAACCTGTGAGCCTTGCCCTGAGAATCCCTCGTTTAACAGGAGCCTACAGGCCAAGGCTTTGCGGCTACTCCTCCTTACCACAGCGGGGAAGTGGGCAAGACACTGGGGACTTCTCTTCTATCTGCGGGCCAAAGCTTGCGGAAGCTGTTCTGGGGCTGTGGAAAAGCAGGAGCGTGGAGCTGGGCTGCGGGTAGGCTCCTGCACCGCCTGACTGCAGTATTTGCACGCAGCTCTGTAGGGCTGGTTCAGAAATCTGCTGGTGAATAACACTGGGCAAAGTATATTTCTTCCAGGGGCATTCTTAAGACTTTAAAAATGTAAAGACTAAATACTGAAAAAGTTGATCTAAAAGAGCAACTGATTTGGGGCTTCTTTTTGTTGCTTTGTTTTCACGGTTGGCTTTGGGTGGGGAAAGAAAAAAAATATATATATCAAATTGTTTCGGACAAAATTGAATATTTTGTCCCCACAATAATTGCTAATGGAGATTTAAAAATTTTCCAAAGGCAACAAGACTGCCTTAATATGTATTCAACTCCAACAAGAGGCATTAGCACTACTCACTTCTGAACCTGCTTTTTTATTTTTCTCACTGTGTGATCGTGGCATGGAACCATGTCTTAACAAAATACTCTTTACAGTACTCAACAGGATGTCCGGAAACAGAAGACAGTGTTTCAGAATTTCCCCGTGCCCAGCATTGAAGTGATGGCTTTGAAGCCAATGAAACTCAATGCAAAATTTCTGCTTTGCTAGAATTCTACAAAATAGGCAAAGGTCCACAATTCCCAAGGTTAAACGTGCTCTGCTGCCTTGAGATGCCTTCAAAATACCCTGGGATCTGTATGCTGAAAAGAGCTTGAGAATACATTCCCTGGTCTGCAGCAACATCCCCAGCTCTTCTAGAGTGTACACAATTCCCCAGGCAGTAGATGAACAGAGTAAGATGACTTTCAGCCAGGACTTATTGCTTCTTAGATTGCATGTAGTTAGAAACATGAGTTCCGCCAGCCACCCAGGGAATTTGATATTCAGTGCCAATTAATTTTTGTAATAGGAACACGGATTTATTCCCTTGATTCCCTTAGGCACCTTTGAAAAGCGTAAGCCTCAAAGGTTGGTTTGGACTTTTTTTTTTCTGGTGGCCTTTTTCCTGAAGAGCAGTGGTGCCGAGATGAGAAAGGGGACCGGTCTTGTGAAGGGTAGCAGTGTTGGGGCAGGCAACTCCCAAACGTTCCATTGCAGAGGTTTCCTAAACTCTTCAGATGTGGGTAAATTCTGCTCTGCTAGATGGGGCTCCAACCTCTCGCTGCTCTCTGGTCCTCCTGCTCCTTCCTCCCTCCCCTCAGCACCTCCTCATGTCACTGTGCCTTCATTTGGTTTATAAAATGACGCCATGATTTAAGACTGGCACATTGTCTTTACTCTCACCTTGCATCCCGTAAGACAGGTATGTGTGGAGGGGGGGTTAGCTTATTTTGTAGCTTTTCGTGTGATCCTAAGGTAGGTTTCTTCTGAAGAGTAAAGGGGTGGGGACAGTGGGAGCAGGGATGAGCCGGTGTTGTGTTTGATCATACCAGTGCTTTAAGCGGTCAGAAACATGGTTTTCCCCTACCTCTGAGCTCTCAATGCTGCTAAAATCTCTGCCATTCGTACAATGTACTCCAGCCCCCTCTCTTGGACTGACTCTGGCTCTGTTTGCAAGATATCCACATTGTTCTAAAGCATGCACCTCTTTCTGTATAGTTCCAATCTTCTGATTTTATGGAATACTTATGCCTGTTTGCATTACAGTCAAAATAAAAAAGTGAACTAAAATCTAGCGGACCTCGTTCTTCTCTTATCTCTGGGTTTTTAATGCTGAAAGGCCTCTCCCGATATCTTGGCCTTGCTCTGGTTCGCTACCTGTAATGCCGGAGCACTGTAAATAGGATGGTGGCATCAATCAGCGATATCTGTTTACCTGCAAGACAGAAACACTTTCTTATAAGGTTGCTTGAGTCACAGCATTACATGTTTCACATCATTTATACCACATCCACTGGGAAAATGCCACAGTCAAGCAAGGAGGGCTGTTTGCACACAATCCAGGGCAACTTTTGATGCTGGAGCCTCAGGAACACGGTAGCAGTACTCCAGGCAGGACCTGAGAGACCTGAGCAAAAAGAATGGCTGCATGTGGCCAGGCGAATGAGGCAGAAGTATGGACGTGGCTTTTTACATGGGAAGGCAGTGTGCTGTTGCAAGGGGGTACTAATCCGCCTTTATTTAAATAGATCGCTTCTAAGTGCTCCCTGAAGAGCAGCAGGACATGGATATGATCAGCACAGAAAGATCATAAGTTGTCTGCAAGGAGCAGGTGAGAGGACGAAAGGCATCCATGTGCCGGAGTGAAGGGCTGCTGCCCTGGTAAGCCCTGCAGTGCCAGGCTGGCGTGAGGGGAACGTGGCTGCCGTGTTACCTGACACGTGGCGGTAGTTCTACCTCAGACATTGCTGCAGTTATACCTCAGACGCAGCAGCAGCGTGACCTCAGACACGGCAGCGGTGTGACCTCAGACTCTGCGGTGGTGTTACCTGAGGCATGGCAGTGGTGTGACCTCAGAGACCATCATGGTGTGACCTCAGACACTGCAGTGGTGTGACCTCAGACACTGCGGTGGTGTGACCTCAGAGACCATCATGGTGTGACCTCAGACACTGCGGTGGTGTCACCTGAGGCATGGCAGTGGTGTGACCTCAGAGACCACCATGGTGTGACCTCAGACTCTGCGGTGGTGTGACCTCAGAGACCATCATGGTGTGACCTCAGACTCTGCGGTGGTGTAACCTGAGGCATGGCAGCCGTGCTACCTCAGACATGGCAGTGGTGTTGCCTCAAGACACCGCCATGTTGTTACCCCAGACACAGCAGCAGACACCTTGGTGCCACCTCACACACCATGCTGGTGTTACCTCAGTCCCCGCGGTGGTGCTACTGCAGACGTGGCAGCAGCATTACCTCAGGTGCTACCACAAACATGGCAGCAGCATTACCTCAGGTGCTGCTGCAGGCATGGTGGCAGGGTTACCTCAGGTGCTGCCACAGCCATGGCGGCAGGTTACCTCACTCAGCGTTTCCGCTCTGCCCTGCCAGGCCCTGTTAGCCCAGGGCAGACGGGCACAAACCACTTGCATCCACCTGGCTCCCTGCAGCCTCCCCGGGACGCAGGGTCGGCCATGGTCTCTGACTGACCGCCCAGCTCTACCGGAGGCCCGGCGCTGCCGGCGCAGCAGACGGTGTTTTGAGGGACTGGGGGTCCCCAGGCCCGCGTCCCCACCGACCGCGGGGGCTGACGCCTCTCCTCGGGGGATAGGAACTTTGCAGACGCTCCCTAGGCACCGCCGCTGCCCTTGACCTTGAGAGGCGGCGCGCTCCGCTCTGCGCTTTGCGGGGCGGCGGCACTTGGCAGACGCTCCCTACCGCCGGCAGGGGGAAGGCGCCGCTCCGCTCTGCGCTTTGCGGGGCGGCGGCACTTGGCAGACGCTCCCCGGGCCGTTCCTCCGCCTTCGCTCTGCGCCGGAAGCGGGAGACGCTCCCTAACCCCTCCCGCGGGGGTCGCCCAGGTAAACATCCAAGATGGCGGCGGCGGAGAGCCCGGGCCCGGCGGCGGCGGCGGCGGCGGGGGGGCCGCGGGGCGCGGCGGAGGCCGACGCCGACGGGATGGGCCTGACGGACCTGCCGGGCGAGCTGCTGGAGCTGATCCTCTGCTGCGACGTGCTGGGAGCCGCCGACATCGGGCGGGTGTCGTGCACCTGCCGCCGGCTGCGTGAGGCGTGCCAGCCCCGCGGCAAGGTGTGGCGGGAGCGCTTCCGCCTCAGGTGGGCACCGCCGCCCGGCACGGCACGGCCCGGCCCGGCCCGCCCGGGGGCTGCGCTGGCTGGACGCGGCTGGGCGAGGGAGGGCGAGGGGTGCCCGCGCGTCTCCTCAGCCGCCCGGCGGGCCCCGGGGCCGGGCGGGCCTTGTCAGCGCAGGCCGGGCCCCACCCGGGGGGGTTCAGCTGGCACCGGGGACGGTGCCCTCGGTCCCCTTGGCCTGGGAGGGCCTGGGTGCTCCTGAGGTGGTGGAAGTGCACCCCCCCCACCCCCCCACCCGATCCTTGTCTCTCTTCTCTGCCCGGCTCCACGAGGTGCATGTTGAACCCCTCTTGGGTTGGATGAGCCCTGCGGCTTTCTGCTGTGTATCTAACGGGTGAAATGTAGGTGTTCTTCCCGAGCAGACATGGCAGGGACTGTTGCAAGGCTGCTTCCCCTCCTAAATCCCATGGGGTGGGACCAGGCTGAGCCTGTCGCTCGGAGGGGAGCAGTCCTTGCGGCCCCCAGCTCGGAGGGGAGCAGTCCTTGCGGCCCCTTCCACAGCCAGGCACTTGGATTACCTGCAGTCCCCAGATCCAACCTGGGGTTGGACATAGGGCCACATGCACACTGGGGTTGTCAGTCGGCCTTCCTGGCCCCACTAGCAGCTAGCAGCTTCCAGAACAACTGCCAAGGCTTGTCCTGTTGCAGGACTAATGCTTTACAGCAAAGAGAGGTGTTTATTTTTAGTGCTTTTGGGAGAGCTATTTTCACAGAAACCAAAATCTTTCGGATTTACTTTTGCTGCTTGTGAGTTTAGTTTCCCCCAAAGGCTGTCACAGGGTACCTGATCAGTGCATAGCTGTGTTGTACTCAGTGAAACTCTTAACACTTTAGCGAGCAATAAAGCTATGCTGGTTTCAGCAGTCCTAGAAATACCGCTCCTTCACTGGGGCCGCCAGCCTATTTAGAATAGGGCATGCTCATCTGCTACCTGGTTTTGTCTGTGTTTTGGCACAGGAAAAGTAGCAGTATTGCTTTCTCTGATTGCCAGTTGGCTTCTAAAATTTAGCATGGCTCAAATGAGAGGATCATTCTCTTTTCATGGGTGAAAAAGGCTACTGAACAACTACAGCTTCCCGAATTCACCAAGCCATGGCTTGGGATGGCTGGCCAGATACTTTCACCAATTCAGTGGCTCTAATTTCTGAAGCGAACCTGAAAGTTTAAAAACGGTTGAGATCCAACAGCTGCAATTTAATGTGGTAGGTGATTAGCACATGCTGCTGTCCTCCTCTGTCTTTGATAATGGAACTTTTGGCAGGAGTTTGCACATTGACCTGGTTGTCCTGGCTGGATTCCATCGTGAGTAATTGCACTTTATCTTCCTAAAATTTTCAGTAGAATTCAACCCAAGAAATTATTCTTTCTCATCCTAAAATAAATGATTGTAATTGTTACTATGGTGTGGCTGCATTTCAGCGGTAGATGACTGGCTAGGGATCTGTCGGGGAGAGGTTGTTATGTAATGCAAAGTTATGTGGTTAGTCTTTGACTTTATTTTGTAACTGCAGTTGCAGTGTAGTTTTATTATTCACTGGTAGTAAAATATCTTCCACGTGTGGACGGACATAACTCTGCATTTTGGTCAGTTGGTAATAATTTTTATACAGAAGTAGTGACTTAAACATTTGGTGTTCTCTCTATTTATAAAGGTAAAAATATATAATATATAAAAGTGTGTGTGTATATATATAAACCTGAAAAGAACCTAAGGCAATCCATGTAGTTGAAGGAAAATGTTTTGTAAAAACCATTTAATAATAATATATTCTGTTATAATAATGTTATGTTATGTTAATATATTCTGTTAATAATGTTAATATATTCTGAATAATAATAATTTAGTAATAATTAACAGAATTTCAAAATGTGAAATAACCCCCCCTGTAAATTACAAGAGACCTTTCTCCGCTTTCTTTCCCATGCTGTCCAAAATACTTCCATCTGCGCTGATTATTCTTCGTGTTTTATACACAAATGATCTTTGTATCTTCAGAACAGCCATGGGTATTGCTGCGCTGGCACGTATTTTATTGCACAGGGCTGCGTTGTGGCAGCACATGCCCACTTTGTTAAAAAAGGTGCTGCTGCTAATAGACCCCAGAACATTACTGAAGTTAGGTTTTCAGTTGAACCTTGAAACACTTCTTAGTAAGCTGTGGAATGTATTTTAGTGTTTGGACTTTCAGGCTCAATAAAGCAGGTACAGCTTTCTTTTACAAGAAAGGTGTGGGTGTTTTTTTTAAATAATTATTTCGTGTATTAAAAACAAACTACAAAAGCATTTAGCTGTCACAATTTGACTTCAGAATTCTTTGGTTTCCTCCAGTAGGTGTTGCCACCAGCAAGGGCAATAGAGGGAGCTCTGTTTTGTGCATCATTTTAATTAGACCTACAAGGTAGTAGTAAGAACACAGGACAATGAATTCTCATTCTGTTAGGTGACAAGTTAGCTTACATGTGATACATCTTCAGAATGGCAAACTTTTTTTTATTATAAAACTCTGCATCTCTTCTAATGTGATATGTATGTTTATCTTGCAAAGCTCTAGAGGAGATCTCAAAAGTGTTTAGGATATTTAGATGTTGAAATACCTGGAGTATGAACCTTTCGAAGGTTTCCTATTGGCAGGCTTCAGGAGAGCTTACTTTTAAATAAGCATTAGTACACAGATGAAATCAGTTGGATTTATGCTTTGATGCTTGAGTCAGTCATTGGATTAATTTATATAATTACATTTAAATTTGGACTGTGTCTTGGCAGTGTCTCAGCTCTTCAAGTCACTTACAGTAAGAAACATTTTATGATTCTGGAGGTTCTCAGTGATGTTGAAATACTAATGAACCTGTTCACTTATGTCTCGTTGTGTAGATGGCCATCGCTGCTGAAATACTATAGCCACACAGACGGTGTTAGCTGGCTTGAAGAATACAAAGCACGGCACAATGCTGGTCTAGAAGCCCAGAGAATTGTAGCTTCATTCTCCAAAAGGTTCTTTTCAGAACATGTAAGTCATCTTCTCTATGTATGTGCAACAACCTAGCTACTTGTTTAGTACTTTTTATTGGTTTGTCTTTCCTCTCTCCTCACATCTTTTCAACTATGCAGTCAGAAAATTCGTATTTCCTCACTTTGTGTGAAAATGCTCGATCACCAGCCAAAAGGGGAGAGAGAGTTCAAAATCCAAAGGTGCAAACTGCGTAGAGTCCAAAGCGCACTCTGCATATCACATTCAGCTGTTGCCACTGCAGTTTTAAAAGATCTTTGCTCATTGCTGCATGTTCAGACCTGGCTCTGGGAACTTCTGAAGGACCGATAGTTTGTTGGCATATACCACAGCCTATGAATTTATCTCACTGCAGACCTTGTGCAAGGATATGTTCTGTGAGTTGTCAGAAGTCATTTGAAAACAGGACCAAGGCACAATAGGTTCAGTGAATTGGAAAGTATGTCATTTAAATTCTTTACCCAACCATGACACCAAGATGCTTTTGTGTTCAGTGTGAAAAAGGTGAAAATGTAGTTTCTCAGAGAAGATTCACTCACATGTGAAACAACAGTTATTTCATTGTCTGTTTGCTTAGTTGATGGCAGTGGGTTTTGGCTAGCTGTACAATTCTGGTCAACCTGAAATTCTGTGAAATAGGCATAAATGCTGCCCATAACTTCAGCTAATTAAAAAGTTCACACAAGAGCCACTAAACAGCCACCCCTTTGTGGCTCCTTTGCGAATATGTTGTGGTCCAGTAGAGAATTCCCCTAAGATACAGGAGGCCCGTGTTGAAATCCTCTTGCCTGATTTTAAGCAAGGGTTGGCACGTGGGTTTTCACCCCTGGAGAAGGTGGCCGTGGAGCCAGTAGGGTATTTGGAGATGCGTATCTCTTAGCTCAAAAAGAACAGTTCAAAGCTGTTCTTTTTGAACTGTTCCCCTGTAGTTGCAGCAGATAGACATTTGACCATGGAGAAATGTGTGTCAGGGCATTAACTGGGGGCAGAGGCTCCTGCATCCCTACTGTTTTAATCATGTATACAAAGACTACTGAGACCCCATTCAGCAATACCCAAAGGCCTAATAATTAGGACTGTCTCCTGTGGGGCTAGAAACTGCAGCTTGATTCCCTGCTTAGAATTGAGGGGAAGAGACTTTCAACCCAGTTCCACTAGATCCTGCAGAGTGCCTGCTAAGATACAGTATAACAGGAATCGCTTTTTCCTTACTCTATTAGCCCATGTCCTATACTGAAAAGCTTGAAAGCAAAAAGATTTGTTACAGTTCAATCAAAGCTTAAAAAAGAATTCCGAATTCTGGAAGAAAATAACTCTTCTGAATATAGATACATAAGTGATTGTTTCAAAAAATGCGGTTCTGTCAACAAGCTGGTAACTGGGTTAAGTGCTCATCGTTAATCAGATGAGGTTTTTATGCATAAGTTTGGGGCTGAAATGAAGGTTCCTGCTCCTTCCCCCAGGAGCAATCTGCTACACTAGGGAGGATTTGTAGAGGTTCAGTCAACCACAGGCAAAAGTTGATTCCACCTTAAAATTACTTTCAGCTTGGGCCCAGCCTGCATAAGATCTGGTATGCTTGTGCTGGTCCATACACCCTCTGTAGGAGCCCTAAATGCTGTAGCAGTTAGCTCAAATTGCTGTAGGGTGCTACTGGGGTTCTCAACGGATCCTTGTAATAAATCGATGGAGTGGAACCTATGAATACTTGGTGACCTGGACATTTTTAAGATCTCTAAAGAATAGAACAAAATTGGTTTTGAGACTTCTTATGAAATTATGTTCTTTTGGAAAGAATCTGTTGTGCTCTGCATAATTCATTGGCTGGTTTGACAGGTCCCCTGTGATGGATTCAGTGACATTGAGACTCTCGGGTGCCCAAGTCATTTTTTTGAGGATGAGCTGATGTGTATCCTTAACATGGAAGGAAGGTAAGAAAGAGTGAGGGGTTGGAAATAGAAGAGATTTTTCCCTTTCACCAGTTAAAGGAGAACAGTACTGTGGTGAATGCCTGACCTCAGCTTCTGTCCTTTTGTCACTCCCCTAAAACAACATCCCCAGGCTTACCGAGGCTGGGAGATATTGCTGGGTGTTTAACTTCAGAACAAATTTAATATTCCCAGAAAAAATCACGTAAACTATTCTACGAGAAGGAGGTCCTCTGGCTTTGTGTTGCTGTTAGTTGCTTGATTCCTTGCCAGTTCATGACATCCCTTGGGACATGTTCCATGTACCCTCTTCTCTGCAGTAGTTTTGGCTTAAGGAGTTGCTATCCTCATGTTCCTTCAGCACCGGAGGGAAGCAGGAATACTCAGTGAGGATTGCCACCATGAATCCCTGTATCATGAAACGACAGGGTTGTTTTGTTTTGGTTTTTCTCTTGTTGCTTTTCTTAGCTGTAGTAGGTTGGTACAATTTCTGTCCCCAGATAAGCAACTGAGTTTAATTTAGCCGCTGCAAAATTTGCAGTTCTGTAAATTATTCAGACAGGTGAAATGCCAAGCAGGTAAATAAAACTTCTGGTTTGCATCTGCCTGGGTATTCTCCTCACCATGGTTAACACTAGGCAAGATGAATAAGTCACTGCTTTACTTGAAGGTTTTTCTGCTGGTGGCGTGTAAACCATGCTGATTTTGCTGTCATGTGAACCAGCGATAGATTGCTCTTAATGGAGTCTAATAGCCTTGATTAAAGGGACTGTTAGTAGAGCTTGAAAAAATATAACTGGAATGGCAATCATCTCATTTTTGCTTTTTCACATCCGTTTTATTACCTCCTCTATTTGAACTGAGACTAAACATCTCTCATTTGACAACTGGTTAGAAAGCTTTTGAGCCTTTGCACTGGCCAAATGCCTCCCCATAAAGCAGGATTGATGCTAATTACACCCTGATTAAGCTGTAGTCATTGCCATTCAGGAGCATTAGGCTAAATTATTTCCCTGGAAGATATCCCAATAAAGCAGTTGTCCCTACTGAGCATCCCAATTTATTGGAAGAGGATAAAGTGTTATGAGGTTTGATTGTTCTCCTCTCCAGTAGGATGGAGAAGGCTGATTTGACCTGCAATCTGGAGGAGAGGAAATGTAAGCAGGGAAAGAGGTGTTTTTCTGAAGAAGGAAACTGGACTTGTTTTAAGCACATGGCAAAGGCAGAGCCTGGGAATCAGTAGAATTCTCCCTTTGGGTTTTTTTGGGGCCAGGGCTTTGTGCCATTCCTAACTATTTGGTGTAAAAGTGCTCAGTGAGGCACTGGGTAACCCATTGCTAAAGGCCAGGGCTTGCTTAGATGCATGTGATTTGAATGCCTCTGAGCTGGTCTGTCGTATTTCAGGTGACCTCTTTAAACCTGACCTGGATAGTAACCAGCTCTCTATTGCTGCTTCTTGGGCGCTCTGCCTTCGCTTGTTAATTTAGAAAGTGAAGGGGCTTTACTATAAAAGCTGTAAGGTTTTGGATTGTGTGATCTACAGACCAATTGTTGATCTGTTCCTGCCTTTTCAGAGCAACAGGGAATTTTTTTTTTTCTTCTGAATACTATTGGACCTACATTTGTGTCCCTCATCAATTTCTTTTTAATGGTGAGAGGATACTTTAAGTTTGATTCTGGAGGAATCCAGTCAGACAGAGGGTAATGTTTTACAAATAAAATACAGGATTGTAATTGGATATTCCTGAGCTACTTTAATTAGGATCTGTGTTGTTTCCCATGATACTGTATCTTCTCAAAATTATATGTTGGTGATAGGATAAAAATCGGAGATGATAGGAGCAATGCTTTGCAAGTGTCTTATGTTGTGGTTTTTTGATGACGAATTTCCTCTTAACATTGACCTTTTTGGTTGACTCTTTGGTGATAGTGGTGTTGTCAGACTTGTTTAGAAAAGCAATAGTCTAAATTGTAAACCTGTATTCACTGGAAAAGTTAAATCAAATGTTCACCCTTAAAGTGCTTGTTTAGGGCAATACTACTTTTTGTATTTAAATGTGCAGGAAAGGTCTCACCTGGAAGTACTATGCAAAGAAAATTCTATACTTCCTACGGCAGCAGAATATATTAAAAAATCTGAAGGAGTATCTTCAACGCCCGACTGATCGGCAGTCATTTTTGGAGGGTAAGTCTTCGGCGGAAATCCCATGTGGAGCACCTAATGACAGCTTTCCATCATTGTTGTTTTACTTGGAAAAAGCCTTTCTTGCTTATATTTCAGCTAGCCCTTGGACAACAACTCAGAATTAAGTTTGGATTTTTGATGTACCTGAAATCCTTAAAATCTTGCAGTAGTTGCATAGTGTTGCATCAGAAAGTCAGGATTACATTAGCTTCTGTCAGTGCTGTATGCTTGAATAATTGCCCATGGACAGATGAGCTGAAAAGCAATGGAGAAAATGTTAAAACACATGGATTTGAAGCTTGAACAATGTATTGAGGAAATCAGCAGTAGCTCAGCATCCTAATTGGCTGACATTGCAGAAGCGTTTTAACTGTGGCCCAAGGGCTGAATGCGGCCTAACAGACCAACTGATCTGATTTCGAGTCAGCTCCCTGCTATCTCCTTTCCCAAGAGCTTCTTGGATAAGGGCAAGGAACAAGCTGCAGGCAGGGGGAATTGTTGCAGCTCATAGCCTGTGTGCTGTGGCTTTCTCTCGAGAGCTGTCTGACTGCTGGACCGTTGGAGCTGTGCAGTGTAGAGCTGGGGAATGGATAGAAGTCCAGTCATAAGGAGGGCGCTTACACCTGATATGAAGAAAGAAAAGGCTTTTCTTTCTGCAATTCACGTCCTCAGTCTGATGGATTATTCTCTTCTTCAGGCTTCCTATGGAGAAGATAGTCTTCCGAATGGATTGAAAGCTGCCAGTATCTGTAGAAGATTCTCTTACTCTTGGTATATACCTCAAAAATGTCATACAAAAGAGTCTCTAACACCAAAGCTGGTTCTTGTTAGTGGCAATAGGCTTTGAAGAAGGGACTGTGTTAGGGCAAGAAGGGAAGGCGAAAAGTGGCTTTTTCTGGAAACAACAGAGACAGTTAATTATGTGACTTAATCATGTGGGTCACAAATATATGCATTTGTCTGCCATGCATGTACTATTAGAGCACCAACAGGTGGTCTGTTGTGAAGTTTCACCTGGTCAGCATGGGGAGCACTTTGGGGGGGAGGGGAAAGAAGACATGGCTTGGGGCCCTGCTGAAATCCTTGAATACAGGCCTGTCATGGATGTGCTAATGAAGCAATGTAGGAAGCTGGAAGAGTTACGATCCATGCAAAATTCTTGCAGGTGAATACAGTTGATTGTAAAGGTTGAACAATATGGAGGCTTTCGAAAGAGCAGTGGTGACAAGATGACAAGGAGAAGATTCTGAGAAAGGGCTGGTGTTTTTCCTGCAGAAGTTTGACAGAAGAGGCTTGAACAGAAGGCAAATGAAAATCTGTTCTGTTATAGTGGGTTTCTGACATGAAGATGGAGAGCAGGCATGGAAGAGAAAAATGAATGTAGCAGAAGAGGGAACGATGAGCAAGAATGATAGCTATGGAGGATGTGGCAGGAAGAAATCAGAACTAAAGCAGAAGTGAAGCTGAGATTGTTTCAGGCTCTGAATAAAAAACATTGTTTGGGATGATGCCAGGAGATGCAATGTGACTGGAGAGTTGGCTGGTTAAGCCTGGTCTAGCAGCATACCTGCTCAGTGTACAAATCTATTGCTTTCCCTTTCAAGATGGTGGAGAGGGGAATACTGAACTTAATTGGTATTTATCATGTCAGCTTATTCTTTGCATTTTATGTGATAAATCAATATATATGACTGCAAATTTTAAAAGGAAAGCTCTTGTGTTCTACTGCAATTGCTTGCTGCATGCCTGGAATTTGGAGTAGGTAAAACTAAGCAAAGAAAAAACTGAAGTCCTGTTTCTTATATAGTTTATTTTTTCCAGGTGCTGTTTTAATTGATCAATACTGTAACCCACTGTCAGACATCTGCTTAAAAAGTGTCCAGGCACAGGTGGATGATATCACAGATAAAGTGCGCAAAGTCCTGCGGACGAAAAATCCAAGGCACCCCAGCTTGGCTTCCAAGGCAGGTACTGTACAGAAACATATGCTTTGCTGCAGAGCATTTCTGCAAGCCTAGATACAGGCAGACAAGGTGAAACAGCTCTTGAATTATCATAGCTTAAAGAGCTGTTGTTCTTTATCCCCTGGCAAGCATATTCTGACATTTGCTTAAACCATCATTCAGGAAACAGCTGTTTGTTCAGCTACAGGGACTCAATAGCCCAGGGTTGTCAGTCCATCTGATACTGTCTACGCAAAAAGAACTGGGAGGGGAATTCTTCTTTTTTTTTTTTTTTTCCCATTTGTTCCTGAAGTCTTAAGTCCTGATATCTGTAGCAGAGCTGTGGGACAGGGGATCAACCTCTTTTCCTCTGCAAGTCTCAGAAAGTCAGCAGCAATAGAAAAGGTACGTGCTTTAACATTTCCAGAAGTCAGGCAGCATCTTGCTCCTTGTTTTTTATAAGCGCTGTCTAAGGTTTGCTGTCTTTCAAAGAGAGAATGAGTGGTCTGCCTGCATCTGTATATCTGGAGTGGCCAAGCTGGGACTTTCAAGCAGTGAAACCACACTTCCCGTGCCTGGGCAGTGTGACACGTCCAGCTGCAGTGCTGTGCTGGCACAGGTTGGTTAGGATCCAGTCCTCCAGCTGCAGAAGGAAGCGAGGCATCACTGTTGCACAGCTGAGGTGCAGGGCAATCTGCTGAGCCAGGCCACATTATGAGCAGAGCGCTAGGCCACTGCCATGGTCAACTCTAGCCAGTCTCTTGACTATCTGAATTGAGATGAATCTCTTGTGTTCTTAGTCCATTTGAAGAGTTTTGGTATAAGGTTCATTACATAAAGGTGTTAAGTACACTTGTTTTCTCAGTCTTTATTTCATTGCCTGTGTTTTTAGGAGAGGTCCTGATTCCAGAAGTGGAGCTTCAGCGGCAGGTACTTGATGCTATGAATTGTGTCCTCTATGAGCAGTTAAAATACAAAGGAAACGAGCTGGATTACTATAACTCCCTGAATTCATACATTCACCAGGTACGTGTATGTTAGGCAAAAACTAGGAGGCCGCAAGGCTTGAGACATTCTATTTGTGGTGTTTATTTGTCTGAATGTAGTCAGACAAATAATTCTTTCTGAATAACAACTTGCTGTAAAGTCAATATGATGTAATCTTGTAATGCATATTCTGTCAAGTTGGTGTATTTTCATTTGTGAAATCAAACCTTGGGGTTTTGTGTTTTCTTAGTATCCCACATGTTTTTGTCACACTTTTATCCCCCAGGTTTTGATCCGCAGGACAGGAATTCCCATCAGTTTGTCTGTGCTTTATTTAACAATTGCCAGGCAGCTAGGAGTCAAGCTTGAACCAGTCAACTTCCCTAGCCATTTTCTGCTGCGGTGGTGTCAAGGAAAAGAAGGGTAAGCGATCTGCTGAATTTTGAAGTTGCGTCCACAGTAATAAAAGCCAGAAAGCATTTACAGCTCCAGACCTGTGCCAAAATGTTTAATTATTTTTCATCCGTAATTACAACCTATATGGAGGAAAAGATCAGATCTCTAAACAAGTTTTCCCAGAGTTCAGCTCTGCTGTTGATGAATGGTAACAGATTTCCTGAATGTGAAATAATAGTCACCGTGAGGTAATGTTTCTCTTATTTAAGAAAATTATGAAAAACTGAAAAGAAGAAAAAACGTGCTGATTTCACGTAACCTTTCATACAGAACCGTTGCTAGAGACCTTTGCTGTTGTTCTGCACACTCATTTAATTCTCCGAGTCAGTGTAGGATATATCTTTGACCAGATCGTGATCAATTTACAGAAATCTGTATTTTGTGAATGACATCAGCAGTCCAATTCAGAGCAATGGTTTTGTCTGTATATACCCCTTTTAGCACTAGGCTTCGGATGCCACATGCGTGGGCTCTGTTACACTTTCCAGTGCAGTGCCATAATATAATCTAGCAATAGATACAGCAAACCTGAAAATATCTGAAGGAAAGAGCTGGCATGATAGAGTAAAAATGTCCCCTTAGTTTCTCTGTCTTCTCCCATATATGTTTATCTGAAGAAGAAGCTAGGAGGAGAGAGAAGGTAACAGGTAATCTCTTTTTAGGAGGGAGCTGAGGTATGAATGACACTTCTTTTAAAAACAAGCTTGAAAGTGCTGAGGGAAGAACAGAAATAGGTAATCTTGCTTTACCATGAGACCCATCATCACAACTTAGTTTCCTTGTTGTTTCATTAGAAGCACAGATATTTTTGACTACACCTACATTGACGCCTTTGGGAAGGGGAAGCAGCTGACGGTGAAGGAGTGCGAATACCTTATTGGCCACCACGTGACAGAGGAGTTCTATGGAGTGGTGACTTCAAAAGAGGTCCTGCAGCGTATGGTGGGAAATCTCTTAAACCTTGGCAAGCGGTGAGTTGAGGATCATCTGGCCTATAAGGCCTGTGGAAAAAAGGGCCCAGAGTATACTGTATGCATATCCAATACTGCTTTTTCACAGTATTTGAGTGAGTGCTTTGAAAAGATGTCAGTCACCCCAGGGGATCTTGAAAATTCTGTATGTCACATTGCATTGTCTGGTTGCTTTTAATCACCTGCAGCAGTGTTGTGTGGAAACAAGAATATTTAATAAAACTAGTTCCCCTCAAGAAAATGGACAGATGATTTTTTCTTTGTGAAAAGCTGATAGGGACTGTCCACCATTCCCTTAAGAGCAGAGACCTTCGTTATGATCTGGTAAGCACAACCCACATGCTCAAATGAGCAGTTTCAAAGGTACTGTTGGTTTGTAGAAGATCTGGTTTTATTTTCAAATGCCCCTGATAATCACTTTCCCAAGTAGCCATAGACAGAAATCACATAGTGAAAGGATTGCTTTAGGTGTAATTAAGCTGGGGGAACAAAAGCAGATTACAAAAGGAAATGACTTGGAGAGTGAATTCTCGATGTAGGATTATTTGACCAAGTAGAATACCAGTGAAGTGGGAGGGTAGAGTCCAATCATCAGTTGTGTAGCGTTTTTCCTTCTGAGCAGGCTGTTGGATGTCATGAGCGACAGTCAGTGCCGGAGGCACTCTTATTGAATGAGCATGCCTGTACCTGTAGCATCATTTTTGGTGACTATCCCTGTACATCGGAGTACTGGGGATAGGGGTTGAAGAGCTAGCCTTACAATTGAGTTTCTTTTTTGCTGGCAGAGAAAGCACTGATCAGTCTTACCAACTCTTGAGAGACTCGTTGGATCTATACCTGGCCATGTATCCGGACAATGTGCAGCATCTAATGCTCCAGGCTAGGTTATACTTCCACCTGGGAATCTGGCCAGAAAAGGTACCTCGCCACTCGGTCGTATGTTTTCTGATAGGCTAAGCGCTATTAACACTAGTCTATTGATTTCTGGACTACATCAGCTTGCATTACAGTCTGCCACAAGTTGTTTCTGTAATAAACGCAATTGAACGAGTTATCACATTTCAGAGAATCAATTTCTACTATATGAAGCAGGGAAAAGAGGAGGATTCTTGCTTGCTTGCCCTAGAGAAGACTTGTGAGCAGCCTCGAGTCTGAGTCATAATTTATGACTTACTGCCCAAGTCTGACAGCTTATCTTGCAACCAGTACTGTGGACTTCTAGCTGTAAGTTACAAGAGCGTTCTGTTTGGTTTATGCCTAGATTGTGGTAGTTGTGGTAAAACTCTTGCTGGACTCATGTAAAAGGAGCAATTACCTTATCAGAAAACTTCTAGGAAGTTATCTTTTATAAATACGACCAAAGCTGTTCTCTGAAACCTTAGCCACACAATCAGTGGCTCTTGTGAAAAAGCAACTTAATATTCCTGTCCTTGGGATTCTTTTTTAATATCGCCTTTAGCGTAGCAACTTGAGTCCTGCTATCTTGTGAATGTGCCGAGAAGGTGCCGAGACTTACAAGTTGTCTAAGTTGTCTAGACCATCCATGTCTTTCACTGAATCAGGGGAAGGCACAGGGAAGAAGCATGTAACTCAAAAAAGTATTATTTCTTTAGTGTGTCACTACAGCGAAGAGGTGTTCCCTAGTCAAAATTTCCTGTACTACTTCAGTAAAGCTCACACGCTTGGGCAACGCCTGTGCCATTTCCAAATGTGAGGTTTGGGTGAGGGGGCAGAAGTATTGACTGGACGGCTGAGCAGAAAACAAAGCTCTTTCCACCAAATTAACTGAAGCATAGGACTGCTGGAGAAGCTGCCTTCCTTCTGAAGAACAAACTGTGCTAAGCTTGCCATTCCTTTCTTATGGCAGCAAGTTTTAGGGTCACCACAGAAAAAAACAGTGCAAACTAAGAAATTGTGTATGGGGGGGACTCGCTGAGCTGAAATGGCAACCATATGTAAATAGGGGACAGCTAAGTGAAACACTGAAAGATCTTCCCTCCCCTTTCTGGCACTCAGCAATGTGTTTGTAAAGCACCAAGGCTTTACATACTTGCATTTTGCTGCCCCTCAGAACAAATAATACAACCCCATGGCTGAGTTTCACATGTAGTTTCTCTGCACTACATTGCCAGATGCAATGAAAATGTGCAAATTTAGACTTTTCAGTATTGCATCCTCATATGCATCCAGTCATTCCAGGCTATCGGGTAGGATTGTAGCTAGCCAGAGAGAATGCTCTATGTTTGACAGAACAGAAGATACCAGGTTTAATAGAGGTCTGCCAGATTTATGGGAAGTGGTACAAAATCTTAAAAGTCAAGCAGAGCTACACAGAATGTTGTCCTAAATGTTTGCAAATAACAGTAAATGAAATTGCCAAGAATCTCTGGCAGCTATGGTCGCTGTGCTAGGCCTTCCCCTTTCTGTAGGATTCTTTAGGATTTTCACGTCCTTCTTAAGATGGCAGCCTGAGAATTAAGGTGGCCAAGAAGCCTGAGCTGTGTTTCTTCTTCTCATACCTAATTACTCACCTGTTCTTTTTCTGAATTTATTTTCTTCACCTCTTGGCTGATATTCATGCTCAATAGGCTGAGATTTCTATTCCTCTTCTGCTGCTCTGGCATTCTTAGAGTGACCAAAGCTTCCAGTGTGTGATCAAGGAGACAGTCCTTTTGCCAGGTGTCAGATTTTGGAACTGTGTGTCAGATTTTGGAACTGTGGCAGCACTTGAGGTATTTGATGTTGGGGTGGATGTATCTGTCTTTTCCCAACCTGTTTAGACAACAGTTTTGTTAAGAGCAAGGAGGGGGGGAGAGACTAAAACTTGCATTGCCTGCCTCTAACAAACTTTGCAGCAGATGCTCTGGTAGTGTGCCAGAGGGTGTTGGTAGGCTGATATTCTGGATCTACAGGGTTTGCTGCTTTGAGAGCACTTTTAAAGTTAGTGTTCTTTAGTCATCCTGAGACAAGGAGGTTCTGTCTCTTGTTCACTATTACATGGTACAGCATCATAGAGGTTATTTGCATTTCCTTCTGTGCTGCCCTATTTTTCCTCTGCCGGGCTCCCACAGACATGCTGAGGAACTCTTTTAAACTAAAATGTTTGTTCTCAAGTACAGTAGAAGTCATCTGGAATCACTTCACAGCAGCAGTCTGGGAGACTAGCAACAGTATTCTCTTAACATTTCAGAAACCTTGAAACGGTCTCGTCAATGCCCTGTGGTCGCAAAATGTGATGCGATTAGCTTGTATGACTTAGTTTTAAGGAGTTACTGTGCTCAGCATGCCCTTCCTTGGAAGGAAGGAGCTTTACAAATAGAAAAGGAGAGGACTTTTTGCAATTTCTGCAGACTAAGCAAGTGTGAAGAACTCCTTGTGAGTGTGTAGCTAGAGCAAAGGTTCTCAGTCCTGTGTGGAAAACTCATGTGGCGGACCTTTAGGCCTGGGCACTGAGACCCAGCTAACTTGAGAAATATAGCTATATGTATTTGTAAGTGTTGGACTGCTGTAGAGAATTGTTCTGAATCTGTCTTTTTGTTTTGATTGCTGAAGGTTCTGGACATCTTGCAGCATATTCAGGCTTTGGACCCATCCCAGCATGGGGCCGTCGGGTACTTAGTTCAACATACCCTAGAGCATATTGAGCGCCGGAAGGAGGAGGTGGGACCTGAGGTGAAGCACCGTTCAGATGAGAAGCACAAAGAGGTCTGCTTTTCCATCGGGCTGATTATGAAACACAAGAGGTGAGCTCTTCAAAACCTTCCCCACATTAGCAGGCTGTATTGTAACAACGAGCGCAGAAGTGTTTGTTCTGACAGTAATGAGACGTGGTTTTATCTGCCAAGGAGGTACCTGGAATGGAAAATGCCAGGCGCGTGCATCTGTGCCATGTACCTTGTAGAAAAATTGGAGCAGCTCTGTCTGTCCTTTGAGAGAGCGAGTGTATTCACTGCTGTTTGTTTGCAGAGAGAAGTTTGTGAGGTGACTTCTCTGAGTCATCATATATCAGACAGCTAAAATTTCCACAGCCTAGAGCTCTCGAAGAAACATCAATAATCAGTTAATGAGGGACCACGGAACAGAATCGACTTCAAAAAAGATTGTAAGATTCCTAAGACAGCTTATGAATCTTTCCCTGTGCTATTATTATCCCCTCTTCCTGCATTGCACAGAGGCTTTGTGTTCCTGTCTGTACTGCTCTGCCAGAATGACATGCTAGCACTGTGTTGCTTCGGCCACTCCTCCAACTCAACAAGACATCTGGAGCATATTTTAAGGGCGTCAACAGTGACAGTTATAATACCTTGCGATTAATTGCACAAATAATCTGAAAATAATGATGGCTTTGTTTCTGGGAGTTCAGTATTGGGATTACCACATCTGTGTAGTGGGCACAGAAGTAATTGCACCACACAGTAGGATGGTTGATTCTCTCCCTATTTCTTGTTTCCTGTTCTCCCAGTTGCTGACTTCCAGTCTCTTTCCCATTTTCATTTCTTGCTCACATTTGGTTTTCCTTTGTCCTCAGCTGTTTGTTCCTGTCTATTTATCCAGTCACTCCTCGTCATTTCCCCCCACTTCAAAACACACACACGTACACACACAATCTTTTTTAATTGATTTTTTTTTTTCCCCCTCTTGTCCTCTCCTCCTTGTGTCAACTCACAGGAGGCTCCTATCCTGTTTGTGCTGTATTAGTCTTGACGAAAAAGAGCTGGTTCTGGAGTTTTCACAGTCTTTGGTGTGCAATTTTTTTAATTAGATATGGCTATAACTGCGTGATTTATGGCTGGGATCCTGCTTGCATGATGGGGCATGAATGGATCCGGAATATGAATGTCCACAGCCTTCCACATGGCCCCCACCAGCCTTTCTACAATGTGCTAGTGGAAGACGGCTCTTGCAGATATGCTGCTCAAGGTGAGCAGGAGTCTCCTGTGTTTCCTGTCTGTTTAGAAGTACATTAGGAGAAAGGGATGCTTAAGTGATTAACTCTTTTAAGTAGGAAACATAAACTGTTAAGGTTGAGGTAGGAAGGAAAATGATCTTGAATTCATGGCCTGCATTGTTTGCTCTCCATGAAATCAGTACTGTTACGAAAGAACGTTAAGGACCACTCTGCTGTAATCTCCTTTTGCCTTTGAAATGTGTTTTGGACATGATTGGTTTTGTGGGGTAAAGCATGATGGTTGCTTTTAGAAGAGGTAATTCAGCTTTTACTGAAGTCTGAAGTTCTGTCAGCAGCTCTCGTTCTTTGAAATTATAGCTGTGCTTTGGGCAGGACCTCGAAATAGGATGTAGTGAGAGAGCACACAGACTTTGCTTGTCAGGGCATGGTTCTGAGCAGCTTTCGTCAAGAGACCGTATGTGCCAAGATCCCAGAGAACACGGGTAGCATGGCTTTTAGTGCCACCTCTGATAAGAGTGGGACAAAAATCAATGTCTCTTCTAAACCTCCTTGCATTTGTGAAATCTCTATCACCCATTCTTCATGCGACATACCATAAGAGAGGAAATTCTTGTCTGATGGTCAGAATATGAGGTTAGGATACAAGAAACGTTGACCTGAAATGTTCAAAAGGGGAAAAAAGCCCTGTACATATATGTCTGTAACTCTGTACATTGTAAACAGAGTGTTCCTTTGCCTCATGTTTGTTCTTCTCCCGGTGATACGGAGGCATCCCATCCAGCTGGCAGGGCAGCTGCACAGCCTGATTGTATTTTGCTAAGACAAGATGTGGAAGCTGCTGGAGGGGAAATGCTGAACAAAATGCAGTTCAGCCCTTTCACTAGGGGGTGCTCCCTGGCATGTTCTGGTCCCGTACATGTGAGCAAGAGGTGGTTTTACAGGAGGGGACACTCCTACCCTTGTAGGTTTAAAGTGCAGGTGTTTCTCACTGTCCTGAGGGTTACTTTATATTCAGTAGTCCAAAAAGATGAAGTGAGGACCAGGAATATTGCAGCTCAGCCTTATGGCTCATGTTAGGCAGTACTTGGCCTCTCAAGAGTCTTAAAAAACAAAAATTCTTGTGTGCCATGAGTTAATATTAAAATAGGCATCTCGGGGAAAACTAATCAGATGATTGTCCACAGTGCTTCTGGGGCTGAGTCATCTCTTACATCTTTTGTCTAATTGTTTATAAACAAGTATGATGCTGGCTGGTTCCAGAGCACAGAGTATTTTAGCCAAGCTGTAAGTCGATACTGTCATCTCTGTGGCATCCAAGTGTTTTGATATTGCTAGGGAAAATTGAAGGGTTTGTCCTTGCTTGCTGAAATCTTGCTGCCTGACTATTGAGTATCCCCTCTAAAATACATCCTCAGATCATTTGGGAAGGGAGTATTTCATAACTTACTGACCTGACTTTGGGGAGGGGATTATAGTTTTTTATTGGAAGAATCTTAAACAAATCTGCATGCAGAGTTTTATCTAACCAGCTCAGAAATAACACCCAAGCTTATTATGGGTAATTGTACCTCAGTTTGAGTCCTTCCTGTAAATTTGTAGGTTGAGCTGTAGCTAATTCCGAAACACCTGTTTCATAAGGTGAGGTTGGTATCTACGTGTCCGCTCTTGTCTTTCTTTCGTTTGCTTTGTGGCAGCACAGGCCAGATATCTGTAGTTCAAAAAACTTCTAGTCAGCATGTTTCTCAGGCTCCCCACCTAGTGCCAAACTTCTTGTGTCAATCTCTTCCTCCCTGCCAGCTTCTGTTTCATCACCGTGTTTTTCCCTTTGTACACAGCTCGCTGCTCAGCCATGCTTCTGCAGAGCATATTGGAGTGTAAATTGTTTTCCGCAGTGGTGCAGTATACAGAAAAGGTACTTTGCAAGCCTGTAGGACTGCACCAGCCCACTGAGGTGTAGAATGCTCTTGTGCTTTCAGCTGCACACACTGACATACGGTAGCTTCAAAGAGCATGTATGGATTAATGACTTGTATGTGCTCTCTGTAGTGAACTGAATAGTTTTGGAGACAGCTGAATTATTCCTGAACGATGTTCTCTGCATCCCATCTTGTTCCCGCCCTGCCTTGCAGATAAGTCAGACTTTGGGACTTAGGCGGCTTTTGTTTCTACCTGTATATCTGGCACTGTGCTGGAAAAAATGACATCATTTGGGGACTGCTGCAGGGCACCTGTGCATGTGATTTACTGCTGGGCTGCCCCCAGTCACACTGCTTTATACAAATACTGCGGGAGCAAAGGGGCCCTCAGCTTGGGTCACCTTTGCATTTTAATGCCAGTGCTTCTGTGTTGTTTAACTGTTGTGCTTAATCAGGTTATCTTTTAGTACAAAGGAGGAAATGGGGTGCTCTGGGAAAGAATCAGCGTGCTCTTCTTGAGGACTTCCTCTTAATTTTGGGAAGTTTGGATTTAGATAAGTTAATTTTGCTGTGTGAGACATCCTTGAAAACCAGGCTGTGACTTGACATTGTTGAAACACAGGCTGGTGACTTAGAGCAAGAAAGCACTTGGCTCCTCTGCGAGGACAGCCTTGTGCAGTCTGCTCCACCTTGGAGCATTTGAGAAGGATCTCTCTTAGAAACTGATCTGCCATGGGACTTGAGCGATCAGAGCTCAGTGCTGCAGCTCCTCCGTGCGCTTACAACCAAGACCTGTGACCACAGAAGGGGAGCAGGTCAACATCCTGCTACTCTAAACTAATGTCAGACAATGTGATCCCAGGCATAAAACAGTTTTCACACCGCTAGGAAATGGGGTCAGCATCTCTTAGGAGATGAGGCTCTGTGAGCAATCGTACTGGCATACTCTGTGCATATTTTCCTGGATTAGGGTTTTTTTTCTTTAAAGCATCAGGAGGTGGTATTTCTAGAGACAGAAACAAGACTTGAGAGAGGCACAGGATTTATTGCCTTGTAGCGGGCCATTTCATGTGGTGATAACTGATTCTTTCCTTTCCTAACAGAGAACCTGGAATATAACGCTGAGCCTCGGGAGATCCCTCACCCTGACATTGGCCGCTATTTTTCGGAGTTTACCGGCATTCACTACCTAGCAAATGCCGAGTTAGAAATTCGCTACCCGGAAGATTTGGAGCTCACACGTGCCACAGTTCAGAAGATCTACAGTTCAGGCAAGGAGTGAGTGCAAAAGGCATCATGAGGACAGAAGCAGCTGCAGTGTAGCTTTACCCTCTTTGCAAAACTTGCCTGGAAGGCAAGTTTGGTGACAATCCTTTGGCTTAATGCATTGAAAACTGCATTGAACTTTGTAAATGGTGCTATAGCATCTTTCCGTTGCCTGCCTGCCCATTCTGGCCCAAAGGCACAGGGACACATTGGTAGTTGAGGCCAAGCGTAAGGATCTTGCAGGGACAGTCGTGCTAGGAAGCGCGTTGTCCTTTGGAAGGATTTGCGCATACTACTCGTTCTGTGATTGTCTTGCCTAGAAGGTTGACGCAGTGAGATCCCTGGTGTGGAATATGGAAGAACCTCCTCTTCCAGAAAAAGAAGTTGCTTGTCCTTACAGTGTTGTGGGTTTTTTTGTTTGGTTGTGTTTTTGTTTTTTTTTTTAATGTATATCTCATGCAAGTGATAGTTTTTAAAGTCTCTTAACGTTTCACTGTTGTCTTCTCCAGTCTGAATTTTTGGTCAGATTTTGCTTCACCTCTGTGGTCTGATTATTGACAGAGCTACCATTCCAATTCTGAATATTCTTATGGGCCTGGGAAAGAGCCCCAGCAACAAAACCAGAAGCAGCTAGGCTTCTGAGGGTGGCAAGCGCAGTGGTAACACTGAGGTCCAGTTGGCCACCTCGCTGATGACACAAACTCTCCTAATGCAGAAGATGAGCTTCTAGACCTTTTTCATGCCTGCTAAACATACCCAGTCTATGTTCTTACCTTGTTTTTTGGTCCGTTCATTGTGCATTCCAAGGCAGGATCTGCAGCACAGCCGTGAGTCCTCCCAGGACGATTTTGAACCTTGTGGCACTGTTTCATGGAAGTCTTGAGGTCGGTGCCAGAATGACTTTGATGTATGGGGAGCTTCCACTCACTGCCGTCTCCAATCTATAGGTATTTATGCAATACAGTGGGATCGTGACTGGAAACTGGCCAACCCTGGAGTCAGCCAAACCATATATGGAAGAGAGATGTTAATTCCTACAGCTTGAGGCCTTCTTCCTTTTTGCCAAAAGGGAATGGATTTTGGGTGAGCGCATACTCCGCTGCCCAGAAGGGAAGAGCTTTAGCAGCTCAAGGCACATGAATTTCAACATGACACTCTAAGCCCAGACAGAACCACTGCAGAAGAGGTTTTCCTCTGGGTTCAGGTATTACGGGGTGCAGTGACACCGTGTTTGTGCATACACAGAGCCTGCATATCCTTGTGGTTTCTGAAGCAACGTCTATAGACTAGCTGTGGCTAGTGCCTCCTGTCGCTGTCCGGTTGCAATACAGTAGTTATGTCAGAGATGACAATTGGGTACTGTGCCCTCTAGAGTTAGGTGGATGCTCTTAGTCTATTGTAGCAATTCAGGTATCACCACGTGAAATCACACGGCCCTCCTCTTAAAAGAATGCTTGAACTGCATGCCATCCTATTGAAATATTGAGCACTGATTAAATATGAGAAATAAATACTGAAAGCCCAGCACTTTTGCCAGCGGAGTGGTGGTGGTCTGCAGGAATCTTGGTGCTTTAGGAAGAGCAGCCCTGTCTCGGAGGGAGGGAAGGAGGAAGGGACTGAAGAATTTCTACGGAAGCAGAATGGATCCAACTGAAAGCAGGGTAGGGAGTCATTAGGCAAAATCTTAAAATCCATCTCTTGTTTTTGAGGGTTGGAGTAGACCTCAACCCTCCAACCCTCTTTGAGGGTTAAAAGCAGATCCCAAAAGATTCCTAGCAGGGATACAAGGTTGGGAATGGGCCTGTAGAGTCACAAGGTTGATTGATGCTGGTAGCTGAGAACAGGCGCGCAGGAGCAGGGCTTGGGCTGCCCATTCCCAGCCTCAGCTTTGATGAGGCTAGCTCTGCGACAGCATAACTATCAGTGAGTTTCCTGGGGCTTCATGCTCCCCTCTGCCAAACGGGCAGTCTGTTGATACCTTGCCCCTCTCAAGTGCATCAAGAGAATTGCCGCATACTGAGCTCGTAGGAGTCCTCAGCAAGAGGTGCTGCCAGAATGCCAAGTAGAATCGTGCCATAAAAAAGCCACAGGAGTCAACAGAAGCTGCCCAAAATTTCTCTGAAAACTGGTGCTGGCCAATGCATATCTAACCCACTTGAAAACATGCTGTGTGCTTTAAGACGGGGGTCCCAGAGTAGCCGGCAGAGCCCATTATACCTGTGTTTCTGGGGCCACCCTGTGTTTATACTCTGAAGAGTCTGGACAAGGAGGAAGCGTGGGAGCTGCTCTTCATGCAGTTCACGCACACTTCCCCCACCCACAGGCTCTTAACCACTTCCTTTTCTGCATGGGGTGCAAAAGGGGAGTGTTCCTGTGCAATAGGGGACAGACGTACTGCAAGTGACTTGTGTACACAAGGCAACCCAGACAGCCCTGGAACTAAAACCTCTCATCCCTTCGGCAAACGTTTTGTAGAGAAACTGTGTCCTCAGACAGGTCTACCTGTCTGCTTTGCTGTGCAGACCATGTCAGGGCACGGTTATGTGGGTGTTTGTGTTGTCCACGAGCGCCAACACAGCCTTGTACGTGCCAAATTCGGAAGAGACTGGAGGCATTTCAATAGGCACCACACAACATCAGCACAAGGTCCAAGTCTGATTTTGGGACTTCAGACAAAACCAAAGGAAACGGTGTGTAAAGGCTCCTGCTTTTTATCCCGTTTGGTTAGGCATGCCTGTTGCCTCGTTCTGTCTTCCTGCTGCTGCCTGTGGGGTAGGCTGTGTCGCATGCCATGGGTTGAGTCTTTGGTCTTAGTGAGGAGGAATTCCCACGTAAGTATTTGCAGCTGTGGGAGACCTCAGCCCAAGCACCCAGGGTGGCCAGGGAAAACTGAAGAAACCCACAAGGATATCTCTCTATCGCTGCTTGAGCAACCTCTTGCAATGCACATCAGTTCCCACAGGCTGAGCATCCGAGGTCCAGCGCAGGCAGAAAACACCTCTTTGGATTGATAGAGGTCACATTAGGTGTTTGCCTGTGCATCAGGTGGCTCTTCTGTCCCCTGTCCCCCCAGCCCTGGCAGCACAGGCATCTTTGCAGTCACCATTTCCCCAAGAAGACAGCAGTGGATCCCAAACGTTCCTTGTGTCCGTGAGTAATGTCTGGATCCGCATGAATGTACGTATGTTAAAGATGATACATATGCATATACATCGTGATTTGTCCTGTCGTATCTGTGCAGAGTTCACTTGGGAAAAGGGATGTTTTGCTTTCTGGGGAAGGTGGAATTGCCGCCCTTCTCTTACCTGACTTCACTCACCCGCCATCCCACCGAGCAGAAAGACTGACCTGGGTGGTCCCGAGTGCCTTGGGGGCAGAGGGGTGGATTTCCTGCAGCTAATACCATCTTCTCCCTGTTCTTTCTGTGTTGTCAGCCATCTGTCCTGTGGACAGAACAGCCAGGGTGCTATCATGTCAAAATGGCTTTCTGGAGGGTGAAGGAAAAAAAAATACAGAGTGGGGGGGAAAGAGGAGGCTGGGGGGGGGGGGGGGGGGCAGGAAGCAAGTAGTAATCACTGTCTGGGTTGTTAGGAAAACGGCACAGAGAACTGAGCAGCAGTCATGGGCTGGTTTTGAGTGGTGCCACTGGGTCTTGGGGCTCAGGTTATAAAGGTAGTGCTGTTCGAGGGAGTGAGGGCTGTGGGCAGCAGCCTCTTTGGGAGGGGTTGTCCCCCCTTACGGGACGATGCCTTGGTGTGCTGCTGCTTGTGAGAGAGGCTGAAGAGCTGCTCAGGGCCCTCCACCAGCAAGGTGTGTTCCCTGGGGCAGGGGAGGGACAGCTAATGGTGCAGCGTCCTCTCGGGAAGCCCTTCCAACCCAGACCCAGGGCCAGCAGGGACACCCTAGGGCGTGCCCTGACAGCCCCCAGAGCCAAGGGCATGGAGTGTGGCCTCTGTGATGAACCGTGGCAGTTTGTCACCAACCTGTACAGGAAAAACAGAGGCCTCAAGACCCTACGGACCAGCCAGCCCTGCCTCCGGCCGGCGGAGAGCTGCAGCCTCTGGGGCTCTGCTGCTGAGCGCAGGAGAGCGAGGGGAGGAAAGGACTACTTTGGGCTGGAGGATGGCCCCCAGGCATCTTCTGGTCTCTTCCAGGCCACCTTCATGTTCACACCAGGTTGCTCAGGGTGTTGTCCTGATTAGTTTTGAGCATCTCCAAGGGCTGTCACAGCCCCGTGGGCCCTGCCTGCCTGGCTGGTGGCTCTTCCCCCCCCGCCCCCCCCCATAAAGACACAGGGACTGCCTGTGTAGGCAAGGACAGCGTGGTGCATGTGTTACCCCTCTCCCCGACCCTCCTTTTGGCTGGAGAGGCCTGGGCTGGGCAAAAAGCCACATTAGATGAAAATTTGGCTGCCCCGGGCCTGAAGAGTGAGGACCCCTGAGCCCCAGGGTCCCCCTGACACTGGCAGCTGAGGTTGCGGGATGGGGACATCTCTCCTTTCTCTCTCTTGTTTGTTTTTGGTTTGTTTTTTTTTTTTAACAGGTATTTTATTGGATCTGGGACAGCTGGAAGCTGGAAATTATTTTGGTTCCTGTTTATATTTGGCTTGAAAAAAATAAACCACACTGACTTGCTATCTACCGCCATAGCGTGCTGTGCTTTCCCAGCTGCCTGTCTCTCTTGAAACTGCTGCGTTGTCTCTTGAAAGGGGTTTGCTCTTCCCCTGCGCTCGTGGGAGGCTGGTGTGTCACTGCCAGGGCCGGAGCCCAGTCTGGCAGCGAGAGAGATGGTGACAGACGCACGCACCTCTGCACCGGGCCTGCTGCCTCTCCCTCCCCTGGCCCAAAGGAGGGCTGGGTTTCTCTCTTTCGGGGGGACCCTGTGGTGCTCCTACCCTCTCTATCCCCGCTCTTTCTCGTCCTAGCTTCCCCGGTCCCTGTGTGGCCCTGGGCAGAGCGAGGGGTGGGGGAAGCTGAAGAGCTCACCTAGGAGTGGGGGTTCCTGCCACTGCAGGGCATCCCCGGGGGAGACCCCCGGCCCAAGTGCCTGCAGCCAGGCTGGGCAGGGAGTGGGGGCCACCGGGGCCTCTCTGGGGCCTGGGCCCAGCAGGGCCATGCGGTGCCCAGAGCCACGAGTGGCTTCCAGTGCCACCAGCGCACGGAGGAGCTGCCCCCGCGCCGAGGCTCCGAGGGGGTCCCATGCACGCCAGCGCGCTGGCCGGGCTGTTAACTCTGGAACCTAACGACGGCGCGGCGGCGGGGAGCTCAGGGACCCGGGGGAGCCGCGCCGCCACCGCCTCCCTCCCCGCCGCGCCCGCCCTTATAAGCGGTGGCGGCGGCGGAGCCCGGTGCAGCGGCCCGCGGCGCGCCGCCTCCCGGCACGGCCCGGCCCGGCCCGGCCCGGCATGGGCTCCGCGCACTCCGTGCCCGCCGAGATGCGGGAGCTGGCCGACAGGACCGGCTGTGAGTATCGCCCGCCGCGGGTCCCCGGACAGCCCGGCCCGGGGACACCTTGGCCGGGCCCTGCCGCTGCCTCCCCCCGCCCCGCACCCCCGGAGCCCTCCTGCAGCAGCGCCGAGCACCGCGCACCCCGGAGGGGACACGGGCTGTCCGGCCCCGCAGGGGACGTGTCCCCCGGGGGGGTAGAGGCATGTCACGGGGGGAGGGGGGGATGCAGGCATGTCACCCGGGGGTGCTGGCATGTCACCGGGGGCGGGGGGGGCTGCAGCCGTGTCACCCACAGGGACGCACCCGCGCACCCCCGGTGCCGCACTGCCTCCAGGCAGCGCCCACGCGTGAGCCGCTTTGCCCTCCCACGCCGCTAGTGCAAGAAATTGTCCCCACGTCGCTGTTTTGCCCCGGAGCCAGCGGCTGCGCTGCCATCCGGCCACGCTCCCGGGGCTGGCACGGCGGGAAGGGCCGGCGGTGCGGGCAGGCAGGGCTCTGCAGCGGGGAGGTGGCCTAGGGCTCCAAGCAGGGGTCGGTGCATAGGTCGGGGGGGTCGTGTCCCTCCCGGGAAATGTCATCGCTCCAGGATGTCCCAGGACGTGGCCAGCTCTGGGCACAGAGATCAGGGGGCTCCCGCCTGGTTCCCCCAGCTCCCGCCGTACCGAGGGCGGGCTGTGCTGGAGGGAGGGGTGGGGGGAGGCAGCGCTGCTCGCAGCCAAAGGATGTGCCAGGGTTGGGGGGGGGGGCAGCACCTCTCCCCAGCCCTGCCACTGACCCTGCGGCCACATCGCCCTTCCTCCCCTCCCACTGCTCCTCCTCCCCCAGCGAGGGCCGAGCACCGCAGCACCCCACTGGGCACCCCGGGGGTGAACTCAGCCCTCCCCGCAGGCTGGGGAGCCCTCCCCTCCTGGGGAGCCCCCGGGGTGCGAGCGTGGCAGCCCAGGGTGGGAGGAGGTTTTGGGGAACGCCTTGGCCGGGGGATCCTGCCATGCCAGTGCAGTGCTGCCCGTGGGCCTTTCTCGGCACCTGCCCACGGGAGGCACCTGCCTCACGCCCGAGTGCCGCTGTGAATCAGTCCCGGAGAAGGGTTTACAAAGGCAGCACCCAAAACAGGCTCACTGAAACTAGAGGTCGGTGTGAGGGGGGTGCGATGCCCCCATGCCACGACCAGGGTGCATGTAGTACGCTGCCAGCAGGATTCACAGGGCTCCCACCACGCTGCAGCTGCTGCCAGAAAAACCTGGGGAAATGCAGGGTTTTTTACAGGCTTGCTGCTGCGGTACATCATCGTGGAGGGCATCACAGTCACCCTTGGTCCCTTGGGAGGAGTGGGGACAGGGCAGAGCTCCCTGCAGGTCCCCAGGACGTGCCTGGGGCACAGTCCTTTGCCTTCCTCCCAGTGCTTTAAACCCTGAAAGCCGCAGGGGCACCCACGCCTGTCTGCTCAGGGCCCGTTCCCAGCCCTGCTGCCACGTGCCCGATCACGAAGCTGCAGCAGCGGCATCTCCCTGGTGCTGAAGGGGCTCTTCTTGGGACGATGCGATCTTTTCCTGCACCCAGCTCGGTCCAGCGAGGCGAAACACGGCACAGGGAGGGCAGCACGGGGCTGAGCCCCTCCAGTCCATGTCTTCCCCTGGGGATGTCCTTTGCTCAAACAGCACAAACTGCTGCAGGCTGGGAAACAGCAAACCCCGCGCCCTTTGGTTTAAATACCCTTTTTTTTCCCCCCCTATATAGCATAGATTGCAGTGCTTGGACACGGGCCTGCAGCATCAGAGCGCTGAGGCCGTTTCTCAGCGATACGAGCAGCCTCTGCTGCCCTTGAGCCAGTCCTTCTTGCAAGAAAGCCTTTGCCCTTTGTGCAGGTGCAGCTCTTTTTTCTGGAAAGTAGCCGAGCGCTGCTGCCCTTCGCAGGACCGGTGCGGTCCTCGGAGACCTGCCTGCACCGCAGCCCTGTGCCGCGGCTCGGAGCTGGGTGAGGAAGACCTGCATTTGGGGAAAGAGGGAGGAAGAGCCTCTTTTTTGCCTTGCAGCTGTGGGCTGGACAGGGAGCGGGGCTGGACCAACTGTGAGCGTCCAGCCAGGGACCCCAGTTTTTTTGTCATGTCGGTCTCCGGGATGTTTTTCTGAGAGATCAAAGATTTTGGTGTGCAACCGAGTCACAGATGCTGTGATGCTTGGTGGCCCAGCTGCTCCCATGGTGACGGCGATGTTGTCAAGGGAGAAAGCGAAAGGTCACTTCTCTGTGGCCAAAATTAGAAAGCAAAGTTCAGAGAAAGTTTCTGTGTGTGTGTGGACAGCAGCAGAGCACCAGCCGGAGAAGGGCTAGGGGAGAAAAAAAAACATCATATGGGGGAATCGGTAGCGCCTGAGCACCCGCGCAGCCAGGCATCACCGCCTGAGAGCCGGAGGGTTCAGAGGGGGGACCCTGCAAAGCCAGGCCAGGGGGCTTAAATGGCCTCATCCTGCAAAGGCTCTGGCAGCTGCCAGCGCGGGCAGAGATCTGGGGCAGGCACAGAGCCCCGGCAACAAGCACAGATGGGTTTTCCAGTCCATTAATAGAGGTCTGTAAATGCTCAGCCTTACTGATCAATACAGTTTCTATTTCAAGGCTGTGAAACAACAGTCAGAAACAGAGCAAAGGACATTATTTAAACATAATAAAAGAGAGAGAGGGAGCGAGCCAGCCAGCCAGCCAGCAGGAGAGCTCAGCAGTGACCTGTTGTCTCTGAGCCGCAGCAGTTAACCATTTGCAACCTCTCAATTATACTTTAACATGCTTTTATCTTTCTCCGCGCCGCCAGGAAAGGCTGACGACCAGCCGCCGGCGCAGCCCTGCCCCGTGCCCGGCTCTGAGCGAGCGCACGGGTCCGGCTGGCGCCCGGACAGACGCCACCAGCTCGTGCAAACAGAGCTGAAAGCCCCATCCCTGGCTCCTGGGAATGGCTGCTGTCAATATTTGCACAAGAGAGTCAGGCTCTGCCTGTCTTTGGGGGTTTGTAGAGCTTGGTTACAGCCTGTAGAGAATAGCTGGGGAAAAATAAAATAACCTGTGTCGTGGGATTAAGGAGGTGAAAAGATGCTGGGTGGGTCTCAAAGCAAGGCTGCCCCTACCCCAGGCTGATGCTCCGGTGGGTGCAGCCGCACTGCCCAGGGCCTGGTGCATCCCTGGGGGAGGCAGCACCCACCTCGATGGTTCGGGGCTTCCTGGGGTGCTATTTCAAAGCCCAGCTTTGGTTTTTGGGTGCCGATGCATCTCCTCCATGTTCAGCCTTTCCTTGCCCCTGGCAAGACACAGGTGGCTGCTGTCAGCTTTGGGGTTTTCTTTCTTTTTTTTTCTTTTCCTTATTTTCTGTCACCCGGCATGGTGGTGGACATGAGCTCATGAACCTCCCAGCAGCTCACGGGGCAGGTCGAGACGTACTCCCCAGGCATGGCTCCTGCCCACGACGCCAACAAACTCCGAATTAAATGGTCAAGCCTGTTTGAAGGGTCTGCTACCAAGGATCCTGAACTGAGAGGGGGGAGTGGGATCCTGCCGTGCCGTGCCATGCCGTGCCATGCCATGCCGTGCCATGCCATGCTGTCCTGTGCAGTCTGGGCCAGGGGGGTTCCTGCAGACCGGGACTGGTGATAAACCAGCCCTTGGCATCACCCTGTCACCCCCCGCAGTGAGCAAGGGACAGAGCGCACAGGGCCTGACACAGCGAGATGGACCTTGCGGGGCTGCACAGAGCCACCAAGGGGAACTGAGGACTGGGACAACTGTGCCAAGAAGTGCCCAAGGCCCGGCCCCACTGCCAGCTTTTGGCTATCGCTGAATGGGGTGGGCTTGGGCCGTGTCCCCAGGGACCCAGCTTTGCAGCAGGTTTTGGTGCCCACCAGTCTCCTCGTGTCCCTGGGCAGGACACGAGCTCTGCAGATGGGCGTCCTGGGGGTCACCTGGGGGCTGCCCTGTGCCTGGGGAGCTCAGCCCCTGTCACCTCTCTCTTTTCCCCCCGACAGTCACCTCTGAACAGATCGAGCACCTGCACCGGCGATTCAAGCAGCTGAGCCGGGACCAGCTGACAATCCGGTACGGCGCGTCCATTTCCAGTGCCGGGGCGATACCTGCTCCGCCGGGGCTGGCCAGGGCAGCGCCTGCGGCCCCTGCCTTCCCCGGGCTGGCGAAGGGTGCCTAGTCAAGATGCCCAGCTCCCCAGGCTGCGAGGACGAGCGTGTCCTTCCCGGTCATCCCCCGGCCGTGCTGAGCTGGCTCTCCGCAGTGTGGCTTTGCAAATAATATGGGGAAAAATGAGTGGTGAAGCAATGGCCTGAGAGTAGGGTCACGCCTGCCAAGCATCCCCTTTTCCCCCAGCTTTAAAATCAGTTTTGGGGAGGGAAGCGAGAAGTCCCTACACGGCAGCTACGGTGGGGTTTGCAGTTGCCCTTTTCCCCCTCCTTGGTGTCTGTGCAGGCAACTGCGCACCAAAGCCACGACCCCGCTTCCTTGGGAAAGCTCTGGCACGTCCGACCAGCTTCACCAGCCACGCCAGGAGCCAGCGTGGGCCGGGGAGCCAGGCTGCCCTCTGCTTCCCCCCCCGCCAGAGATTATTTCTTGGCTCATTTGCTTTATAAAAAGTCAATAGCAAACGACCAGCCCAGGCTCAACCTCATGTCTGTGCAGCACAACACGGGGCGGCAGCGAGATGCAGCAGGATGGTGCAGGGCCGAGGAAGCCAAGGGGAGGGTGGACGGCAGAAGCTCCTTCCCTCACCTCGTCGAGCCCCGTTCAGGACCTTTTTCCTGGGAAAACTCTCTGAAACCCATGCAGCCATTTGCAGGTCGAACCATGCAAAAGGCCCCAGCATTGGCCCTGAGCTGCTGTGTCCCAGAGCTTCCCAAAACCCCACTTTAGTGGGGACAAAAATCCCCTGTAGCTGCACCAAGCACAGACCGATGCAGCAGCGTGGCTTGCATTCAGTCTGAATTGAAGCAAATAGGGGTTTTCAGGCAAAACATATTTTTTTTTTCATGATTGCTTTGAAAGAACGGGTTGGGGCTTCTGCCCCACCCCTTTGGTGACCATCGCAGCATCTCCCTCCTCTGCGGCTCTCTCACACTTTGGGCTGTCTCTGTTTCCTTTGCAGCAAGGAGAATTTTGACAGCATCCCCGATCTGGAGTTCAACCCAATTAGGGGGAAAATCGTCCATGCCTTTTTCGACAAGCGGTAAGAACATCCCCGGCACCATGGGGGGGTCGGGTAATTGGTTTATCCTCTGAAAGTGGGATGTGGCTCACAAAGATCTTCCTAAAGGCTGAGATAGAGCCAGGGTGAAAATTACAGACATTTAAGCTAAGTCTTCGGGAAAACCCTGTCTTAAAGGGATGTGCTGGGCTCTGTGGCAAGCAGGAGCGGGTGGCCGGGGGGTCCTGGCTGCCCGTCACCGGCAGCTCTGCTCTCGGCAGGAACCTGCGGCAGGAGTCGGATGGGCTGGCGGATGAGATAAACTTCGAAGACTTCCTGACCATCATGTCCTACTTCAGACCCATCGAGATGAACATGGACGAGGAGCAGCTTGATCGCTTCCGGAAAGAGAAACTCAAATGTGAGTTTCCAAACCCGAAGGCCAGGGCCGGCGGGGGGACGGTGGGACAGGGCTCCCCTGACCCTGCCGCGCTCCTCTCGTCCCTCCCAGTCCTCTTCCACATGTACGACTCAGACCACGACGGGAAGATCACGCTGCAGGAGTACAGAAATGTAACGTATGGTCCCTCCCGCCCCATCACCACTGGCTTTTAATTCCCGGCCCCGGCTTTGACCCGCTGCCTCATAGGTGGTGGAGGAGCTGCTGTCGGGGAACCCCCACCTGGAGAAGGAGTCGGCGCGGTCCATTGCCGACGGGGCCATGATGGAGGCAGCCAGCATCTGTGTGGGACAAATGGTGGGAGCTGGTTCCTTGCTCTACCGCAACACAGAGGCACTGTGAGGGTATTGAAAATGGGGCTGGAAGGTGTCTGTCCTGCCTGGGGCATCTCCCTGTCCCCGGGCCCCTTTGGCTGGAGAAGATTTTTTTGCAGGCAGCAGCTTTCAGGGTGGGGTTGGTTTTTTTTTCTTTATAAGAGCCCAAGGGGGATAAGCAAACAGCCCCCCATAAAGCCCATCCTCAGTGCTTGGGGCTTAAGTGCTTATAGAAAAGGCAGCTCCTTGCAGCCATGGTGGTTTTGGGAACCAATTTTGGGCTGGCCATGGGCATGGTGCGGGGCCAGCGCTGTGCGCCTGTGGGAGACGTGTCCCATAGCCCCAAGGGACCCACCCCTGGTGACCCAGTGCCCCGAGGCCCCTGCCCCATTGGTGTGGGGCAGCCATAATGTTTTCTCTCTCACTGCGCCCAGGGGCCGGACCAGGTGTATGAGGGCATCACCTTCGAAGACTTCCTTAAGGTTGGTGGCATCTCCACTCCTCTCCCCAGGAGGAGGGCACTGGGCGGTCAGAGGGACCTGGGCGTTCGGTGTGGGCACCGAGCCAAGCCCCCGTCCCGGTCCCGCTCACCCCCTTCCCCTTGCAGATGTGGCAGGGGATCGACATCGAAACCAAGATGCACGTCCGCTTCCTCAACATGGAGACCATCGCACACTGCTACTGACCTCCGGCTCCCTCCTGGGAGCCAGGGAGGAGGAAGAAGAGGAGGAAGAGGACTCTGCAGCAGCTCCATGTTCCTGGCACCAAGCGCTTTGTACTTGCCCGTGTGCCTGTCCCGTAGTGGGGCTGCCTTCTGCTCTCTAGAAACATGAGGCTTTTATCTGTAATAAAAGGTATTTCTCTTTTTACTCCTTGCTGAGAAATCCTCCGTCCATCCATCGCCCAGGGCCTGGCGGGGTCTCTCCCTGTGCAGAAAGCCTCTGCAAATCCTGGTCTCCCCTTAAGCCTGAATTTTTAGCCTCTGCCATGCGCTGCTCTGGGGAAGGAGCTGCCCCCTTTGTGCTGTGAGCCCCCCAGTCCCCATGCCATGGGGACCATATGCAGCCGGGGGTGGGGATGCTGAGGGGCAGGAGGTGAAGGCAGCATCCTCAGCACCTGGAAGGGCAATCACGTCCCCCTCTGCATCCCATGAGATGCTCAAGCCAGCGAAGGTGGCAGCGGCACAAGGAATAACCCCAAATCAAACCCAGACCAGCCACCTTGGCTGCATCTGCCGGCCGGAGCCAGGCAGGAGGGGCAGCGTGGGACCACGCCGAGGCAGGCAGCAGGGATGCGGGAACATGGGGACGTGGGCTCCTGGCAGCCGGGTGGCTCCCACCCCCACATGTTCCCGCTAGAACAAGGCACCGGAGATAAGGGTTTGTTTACTGGTATTAATAACTGGATCGCTCGAGGCGGATTTCTGTCTCTAAGGCAGCCTGAGCTGGGAAGGGAGGGGGAGAAAAAAAGGGCAATGGCTATTTTTAGAAAAGCTGGGAAGATTTGTTTGTTTTATCAAAAATAGCTGCCCCCGGTGACATGTACGCTCAACGGAAAAATAGCCCCTGCCACAGCAAGCAGCCGGCAGCACATGAGCGAAGGCTGCAGGGAGCGATGGATGCCCGGCCAGGTACAGCCCTGGTGCCAGCCCCCTCCATCCCCCCCGGGCAGCAAGTGCCTGCCGTCTCCCCGCCTCAGGGCACGAACGATTTCTCCTTCTGCTCCGCATTAGTGGGGGTTTCTGCACTGCTCAGGCATCCCTGTGCTGAGGGCACAGATAAGGACTTGCCCTCGCAGGCTTGTGCAGCTTTTCCCCTCTGAAACCCCCCGTCCTGCCCATCGGTGCGGGGTGTGCAGCCAAGATGAGGCCCCCGCTCTCCGTTCACAGCTGCTGGACCGCAGCCCCTGCACCGGAGCAGCCCTTCAGAGCCAGCAGCCGGAGAGCAGCCAGGCTCACCCAGCGAAGGACAGCCCTTCCCTGCAATGCAGTCCTGTCCTGGAGAGACCTGTGCTGTTCGGCGGCACCGAGGACATGCTGGGGCTGACCCGGCTTCGGAGGGAGCCGATCCCATCTCACAGCTCCACGCGTGGGGATGCCACCACACGGAGGCTGGACGTGCCACGAAGCCGTGGGACAGCGCTGCCGCCACCCGTGGCGTAGGTTGAGCCGTGGTGGGGCTGGCACGTGGTGCTCGACCTGCGCTGGGTGGTGAGAGCCAGGGTTGGTGCCGGCGCTGCAGGCAGGCCTGAGTGCCAGGGCTGGGGAGGGGATGGTGGCGATGGAGCTCCCAGCTCTTCCAGTGCAGCCTTTCAGACCCTGAGGGTCTCCCGGTGCTGCCCGATGGCCGCCACAGCCTCGTCTGCAGTTGCAGGGCTCTGGGAGGCTTCAGTCCTGTTCTCCTCTTGCTCCTCCTCCGGACACCTCCATCATCTGGGCTCATCCCCGGCTGCACTGCATCGGCACCGTCCCAGAGCCTGACCTCCCAGCTGAGACTGAACCTCCTCCTCCTCCTGAACGCCCTCATCCTCCTCCTCCCTGTGCCAGACCCTTGGTGCTCCCTTCCCTCCCCACGCAGACGAGAGCACAACATCCAGCTGCTGCCGCAATCCCCGGGTTTCAGGAGCAGGCACAGGCTCCTTTCCACGTCTTCTCACAGGAATTACCACACGGGTGCTGCAGAACCCTCCCGCTCCGTGCGCCAGCCTCGCCCTGCTCGCGGCAGCAGTCCTGTGTGTCTGAAAAGCCCTTTCCCACCCGTGAATCAGCCAGCGGGGCTGCGCCTCCTGAGCAAAGCCCTTGCTGCTGCTGCAGCGGGTTGACGTAAGCTCATGGTCCCACTCCCCGTCCATACCACGGTTTTCTTGGAGGAGACATCAGTGCTTCTTGCAGCCAGCAAGGGCTGGCTACATCATGCAATGCAGGGAACTAGAGGGCAGGAGGACTGAAGAGTATCGATAAGAGGGTAATTATTATCTCTTGAGCTAACTAGCTGTCCCCCAGCTATTTTGTTGGGTGGTGAGGAAAGTGTGGGAGCGGGGGCTGCAGGGAAGCAGAGGCAGGACCCAAAGCAAACCAGCTGCAGCATGTTTTGCCCTTGCTTGTGTTTGTCTGCTCTGGGGGAAATGGGATGAAGTCGAGAGTGGGAAGGAGGATTGCACGGAGCAGACGAAAGGGAGAGTGGAATGGGAAGGACCGGGGAAGATACGCCCGATCCTCACCCCAGCAAAGGGCTGATGGTAAAGGCCGGCAGCCCCAGGGCGGCATGCAGCCCTGCCCGCAGTAATGGTTCCTCCAGGTGGGCAGGAGCATCGCTCCCATGGCCAGTGGAAAGCCAGGGCTGTGTAATGTAATGCAATGTTGATGTTATTCACAGCAAAACCCAGCGAGACGGAGGATAATAATTCTGTAAAGGGCAGGAAAAACGGGCAGAGCACTGGGAGATTTGTACCATTTCTGTCGCAGACCACAGCAAAATCCTGCAAAGCCCAGAGCATTCGATAAAGGACAATAGTTCCGTTACGGGGCACAGTGAGAGCTGCCAAGATGCCGAGACCCCTGATGTGGCACACGGCTCCGTGGCAGATCCCAGCGGTGGTCAGCAGAGGAAAATCGGAAAATTGAAGCGGCTTTGCCGTATGTCAGAAAACTCAGGGAAGGCTGAGGAATACCAAGCAGTTTATCGAAGAGAGCAGTGACTCGTGGTTCTGGAAGTGCGGGACTGAACGACCCGCACGACTGCAGGGCAGGTGCCCCAGGCAGGTTATTTTTTGGCACAGAGGGAACAGATAGTTTGATCCAGCTGCCCACCTGTGACACCCGTCTCACCTTCCCCACCCATCCCTCAGCCACAGCGGAGCTTGGGAAAGGCAGGAGAGACTGAAACACAGGGACAGCTGCCCGGGAAGGATGGGAGGCACAGGAGGGCAGCACAGGAGTGTGCGGCGACAGAGCCAGGGCAGCTGGTATTTGTCAGCTAAATTTTGAGGAGCTCCCCCTTCTTTCAGATGGCACCCTCCAATCCAGAGGTGACACAGGAACTGCCCCATCAACGAAGCCAGCAGCTGCCTTCCATGAAGATGCATTTGGCCGGGAGGCTGAAGGTCCACGTTTCTGGACAGAAATCTGCCAGTGGCACAAATCCTGATCTGGAACAGGCGCTTTCCCCGCTAGTTTCTACTACTTAATCCATTGGGTCTTATGAGGTCTCCAACCACTGCTCCCTCATCTTCCCCTTCAGCAGCAGGGAACGGTCTCAGAGGTACGAGCGACTGGTAGGGGCTGGGAGGACGCCAGCACTGGCCAAAATGTAGCTGAAGGATTTAGGACCATTCACAGAAGGGGGAAATGAGCGGCCAAATGCCACTGAAAGAAAAGAGAGGGCAGAGAGGGCATAAAGAAGTATTTTTTGCACCACTGTGGCTCATCGATACCACATGCTCAACCCCTCTCTGACAGCAGCCAGGATGAGCAATGACAGAGGAACCCTTCCCCTCTGGACAGCGGCACGAAAGCAGAGGCTGAGAGCAGGAAAGGCGGTGGGGTGGGAGGGGAAGGTGCTGCTCTGCGGAGCTGAGCTACGGGGAAGGGGAGAGGAGTCAGAGACCCCCCGTAGTCCCTCTCTGCACAAAGAGCACCTGCTGTTCCTCCTCCCACCGCTCCTCAGCATCAAGAGAGGGCCAGCAGACCACAAAATGCTGGAACCGCTCTTCCCCCGCTGCCAAGGTGGTTAAGGACACAAAATAGAAGCAAAAAGCACTTTCCTGGGGCCTTTGCTGGTGGCTTGGACCCCGAATACGTGGAGGGACAGCTGGGGTTTTTCCAGTACGGCACTACAGCTGAGTGTGTCCTACCACGTCCTTCCCATCAAGACTGTTTTGCTATGCAGCACCCATCGCTCTTCACTGAAGTCAGAGCTCCAGAGCCTGGTAGCAGCTGGAGGTTGCAATACAGAGACAGCCTCCCCCTTTGATCATATATTCTCTTTGGAGAATAGTAGGGAAGAAACTTGGGTCCAGGGGTCCTTCTCATGAAGACAATGGCCACCTCTTTTTTGCTAAGGATCACTGTCATCAATAAGAGAAACCAGAAGTCGTTCTTGAGGCTCTTCACCGCAAACTACTTCCTCCTTTGATGCCTTCTGATTCCTTAGCTGTCCCCAACTACCCAGCCCGTCTGATGGTCACCAGCCTGGTGACCATCACACTCTGACATAGTGTGAGCCTTCACCTTCAGTCTAAGCTCTGCCCGGTCAATCCACAACACTGGCCCAACATGTCCTGACTGCAGCTCCTCAACCCGAACCCCTGCCATCAGCCCCAGGCACCACCCAACACTGAAGAGATGCCCACTTCTTGAGTGGTAACCTTTCCTGTGGGATGCGACAGGGGTCTGCTGAGACAAGAGTCCACCTTTGTCCCTACCTACCACAAACTGGTAGCACTAATGAGTCCTAGGGAGTCCCCAGATGGGAAATCCAAAGCTGGCATCCACCTTCAGTAAAGATTGGATGGTGCCTCCATTCTTGCTCTTGAAGTTATTAGGGAAGAGGCTCCACGTAAATGTCACCTAACCCTGGTGAAGATGTAAACGTCACGATTGCATTTGCTACGTTCCAGCACCCACTTCAGCACAGTGTTAATGACTACCCAGTGAAGTAGGACAACATCCCTTTTCAGAAACAAAAATTAAACTCCCATCATGGATATTCTCCAACAGCCTAAGTGCCCTCATTTGCATTATGAATGCTAGTTAAATACATACACAATCTTCTGCTGTGGTACAACCTTCCTAAACGAATTCCAGTGATAGGAATCATCCTATCATGAAGACCACCCTCCAATCCACCCAGAGGAGCTGCATTCAGTGAGCCAACAAAATGGTGGCTGTGGGGACAGAGAATTTCTTCCTCCACTGCAGGGGATGCAAGCCTTCTAGCATCTGATGGGTTGATGTTTGGTCCCCGATGAATCCATGACTTGTAGGTCTTCTCTGCCTAAGAAAGCAAACACCTCTCCAAATGCAGGTGCTGCACAGCATCCATTTTCTAGCAGCTCAGTGACTACCACAGCCGAGGAGCAATCGCAGGCAGCCTTGCCCCAGGCAGTGCAGAAGGAGAGGGGAAGTGCAGAGGTGGACTCCAGGAAAAGGGCTCGACAGCCATGGGCACAAGACAAGCTTATCTGCTACTTGCAGCAGAGAGATGAAGAAAGAACACAACTGTCCTGAGATAATGAGGCAAGATAAGGAGAGTCAAAGTCGGAACAAGCCAAGGGCGTATTAAGTGAGACGGGGCAGCAGGTCACAGCGTGGAGGGGAAGAGAACAATGACGGTGGAAGCTCTCTCTGTTCAGCCACATCAGAAGATACAGGGCTGGAACAACCCACAAAATCATTTGTGCTACAGAAACGATTATTTATTTGACAGGTTTCAGCTGAGCTCTTGTCCAAACTACACTTCTTGCTCTTCCAGGAACGAAGGAAAGGAGCTGGCTTCCCAAAAGGGCAGAGGAAGAAAAAAGAAACAAAAACCAAAACCCAAAGCTTTATGAAAGATAAAATTTATTTGTCAGACAGAATAACTTTGCCCCTTGCACTTGTATCAGTCCATCACGAGGAAAAAGCTGACTGTTAAAAACCAAACACATGTGAAAGTTGGCCAAGAGGTCATGGAAAACCAGCCCAAGCCAAAGACAATGACGAGCTGTGAAATACCTCTCTCTCCAGGCAGGAGGAGGGCAGCACCAAGCTCTCCCAGGGCTGCCTCAGTGACTGGTTAAGGGTTGAAGTCACAGTCCAGCCAGCCCCTCTCCTGCAGGTTCGGGCACATTTCCTGCACCCCTCCCCAGCACTGTACATTTAAATTGATTCCATTAAGCCAGCAAAAAGGTGTTAAGTTAAAACTTAACCTCAATTTAAACTTAATTTACATGGCTTTGGCTTGCACCAGTAACTTTACAAGGGCAAATCACAACCATAAAATAGTTTTAAAACAGTAAAACATATCCATGCAGGACTCGAGCTCTTGTTCGCCAAACTGGTTCTACCTCTGTCAGTGCAACTCGGGTTTAAGATAAAGTCATTCTCCTCATTTTCACCTGAGGTACCACATCTTACCCTTCAGCCTGGATGCTTCTCCACAGCACTAGTGATGATTACCCAAGCAGAGGGACTGGGGCCAGTTCATCCCTTCTGTTTCATTACACCAACATGATCAATTCACAGCTCAGAAGCGAGGACAGTGTCGGACACCCAGGTCCCAGCCCCCTGGGGAAAACCTCCAGGTGCTGTGGAAGGGCATGATCCAGCAAAGAACATACCTGACAACTAACCTGAGACATGACAGCCTTTTGTTCCAGTGCCCAGGGGTTAGTTCACCCTAAAAGACCTATGAACAAAAAACCCACAAACACACGTATGTATACAATTAGAAAATATTTAATCCAGAATTTGAGAGACTTAAAAAAATAATTTATTTTAAAATAATTTTGATGTGTGTGGCCTGCTGAGTTTCCAAGCACCTAGCCTGGCCAAGGCCAACCCTCCCCTCCCTCTCTCCATCATACTCCCCTCTCCCCAGCTTTTGTGCATGGTCCTGTTCCTAGAAACATTCCGATGTGCTCCAAGGAAAAGAAGAATGAGCAGCTCATTACAAGGAAAGGAATTTCAAACTCGTGGCTCAGCAAGAGGCTTTTTCCAAGTCCTTGGTGGTTTTTTTCCCCCTCTCAGGATAGCATGAACTCCTCAGTGTGCTCCCAGCCTCCCACCACTTCAGCAGTTTGCCACTCGGGGCTCTCGCTTCCTGACCATGTCCTCTGCCAAGATGGGATCAGCAGCATTCTTCCCACAAGCAGCAGGAAGGAACATTTTTGTTTACACTGCAGCGTACTGTTCCCTTTCACTCTTCAGTTTCTCTGTTCCACCACAGTGGACCTTCGAACATTCACGCAGCAACATATTTTAGTGATATGCTCGAGGGCAGCCATACTCTCTCTTCTGGTTCATAGCAAATGCTCAGCCCACTTGATGTACCTGCAGCCAACGCCGTCTTTTTGGCGCTTGTCCCGTGTGGGTCTCCTTTTTGCCTTTGGCCATGTACTTGGCAGAGGGCTGGCCCACAGAAGCCAAGTAAAGTGAGTTACCTAAATGTTATCATAGGGAACTGCAAGGCCAATGTTGTAGTTGTAACCAGTCACTTCATCATAGGAAGAGCGACAAATAGGAAGGACGCTTTCTACAGCCAACTGGTCCACTGAGAACTCGTAGGCATAAATGATTCCTCGATGCCTGTACAAAAACACAACCAGGACACGCCGTTTTACCTTAATTATATATTTCAACAGGGGAAACGAACAAAGTTAGAGATTACCATAAAGGATGAAAATTCAATGCTTCAGAAGCTGAATATAAAAACCCATCCCTTCTGCACTAGGGCTGTCTGTGCAGTTTTAACAGAGAAAACTCCCTCCTGCCTCCTTCCAGGGACCCCACCAGGCCCTGGAATGAACAGTGAATCATTCACATTAGCACTGCAGACACATGACTGTCATCCGCTGAAACATTTCTAATCTATTCAGGAAGGGGGAAGATAAGTACACTGTAGTTTGATAGTTCAATTAGATATGCTAACAGCCATCTGAGATGCAAATACCAAAACCTGGAGTTTAAATACCAGTAGTTTTCCTTTAGGAGGAGATATCATTACTAATATTTAGAGCAAGGAAAAGGCTGCATTCCCTGTCTGGCTTCAGTGGCCTTTACATTCCCCTGCTGAAAAAGAAATGCATTTTTTTGTGCTCAGAAGTAAATGAAGAGCCAATTCATCAATGGTTTTGAAAGCCTTATCTTTAAACTTTATTTTATTTTTTTAGATGCTATACCTTCTCTATTACTGCTCTGCACCATGACTCAGGTGCTTAGTGTGCCATTTAAAAAATATAATAACAACGCAGATCTTTGCAGTGCCAAAAATCCTACCCTTCAGAGCTGGCTTACTCACTTGCGGTGCGCAGTAAGGTCATCGTCTGTGATGCTGGCACCTCGGGGACTCTTCTCATCAGGGATGTTTGCAGTGATAAGGCTATGAGAATTAAACCATACATGGCGGACTGGATGTCTGAAAAATAACCCACAGCACTGGGTGAGATGCCACCTGCATTAGACTCCTAAAATCCCAGTGCAGTAAAGGAACCGCTCTGGATTAAACAGAATTCATTTAAATCAGCGCCCCCTCTATGGCCAGAGGCTGGGAACCCGCACCTTTGGCTCTTCCCCTGTCTGGAGCAGATAAACACAGCTTTTATCCCCATCTAGTGGGCTGTTACCAGAACACACGTGGAGGCCAGAAAATATTTTAGACACTTGGCAGCACGCAGGCTGCAAGGGATCCAAGCTGCCTGCTTGCTTTGCTGCTTTAAGGACTGCAGCAGCAGCACACTCCTTCCCAAAATGAAGGATGAGGACACCCAGGACCCCCACGCTCCCAAGCCCTGAGCTACGGCCGATTCAGAAATGCACTATATGGCACAAACTAAGAGGTCTGGTCTTCATTCCTTTTCCTCTCACTGGTGAATAAACTAACCCTGAACCACTGTAAACAGCATTTACTGTTCAAGTAGGAGTAAATCATCTTCTCAGATTAAGATGGCTCATCTCCATGACCCTAACGTGTCTCCTGTCATCTCCTTTAGCTTCTGCCCTTGCTTTCTATTCATGACACCGGTCTGTAGGCATGGATAACAACACACACACCTTCTTATCTATGAAGGCCTTTTTGATTGAAGTCATCCCTTTTGATTCCTATATAGATTAAACAGTATTTTAAGTGTTTAATCTAATGGTTTCACTTTTAGTCCACCCCCAAAGCTCAGATCTGCACTGCCTGCCCTCCTTCTTGGCATGCTCATAAGTGCTGCTCCAGCAGACAATCAACGCAATATTGTCCTTAATGCATCAGCCGCATCACAACGGGCTTTATAATTCACAGGGTCAAAAGAGAAGGAGATACCTGCTATTAATCAATGACAACGCCAACTTGAACTTCTCTGACTGTCAATACCTCATCTAGCTCCTCTTTGGGGAAGATGCATTAAAAAAAAGATAAATCAGGATTTATCTGTTCATTTTATTTAGGGTATCACTCAGACTTACAAGGGGCTAAATCCCTGAGGTCTTCATTCAGACAAAGCTAACTCCCTGGGAATTGTGCCTTGATCAGGAAATCACAGTTTGCCTGCAGCAACTAACAGTCTTCTGTCAACTCCAGGATACCGATCTCTGCCTGTACTTTCAGTACTGTGCTTCTTGTGCTTTCAGTACAAACTGGTATTTTAATATTTAAATGAGTTTAAATACCAGCCTGGCTTTGATCGTTACCACTACGGGAATGCGTGAATGAGGTGAACAGAAACAGAGGTATTGGGTAAGGTAGGATAGAGACAGCCAGAACCAGTCATTCTGAAGACAACAGCCAGGAGTCCAGCATTTTAAATCCAAGGTTCAATAAAGTAAATACTGGTTGGGGACGGGGCAGGGACAAGACACTAAATGAACTTCATGGAAAATCCAGGGGAAACAATTTCCATGCTCCCTTATGTCGACTGAAGCACTCTTCTTAACTAATGAGTAAAAAGCCTACAATAGCTGAAGGGCACACAGAGAAACAAGCACAAGACTCCAGGTGGGGAGGCAATCTGTTCCCAAGTCACATGAAAACTAAACAGAACTCTCAGAAGCTTTAGAGATGGGCATGTTATCATTTTGGTCCTGGATCATCCCATTCCCACATTCCTCCTGTCAGCCAGATCCGATAAACACCCTTGCAATAGGGCCCCACGCTGACAAAATTACCTGGCATGCATTTCCCAGAGTTTGGTGCCCATCCGTTGGTCCCACACACAGACCAAGCCCTCTTCTCCTCCACTGACGATCTTCCAGTCATCCATCTGGACCGCAGACACTCCTAACTGGTGGGCATAGAGGGAGCACAAAGATTCGCTTTTGCGGAGATCGAATACCCTGACTCTAAACGAAAGCAAATGAAGAACAGAGATAAAAAGAGCTGTGGATCTGCAGCCTGTGGGTTCTGAGAGCACAAGTACTTTTGGGGTTATGCAAATATGTCTAGGACAGCACTAGTCCCACAGCCACTACAGGGCAGGAATCCAATACGGTTGACGCTTTTCACCACTGAATTTTCACTCTGACTTCTATTATCAAAGATTTTTTTGAGGCAGACTTCTCCCACCATACAGGACCTCCCTGTCTCTTTACAAGTCCTAGGTGATAGAAAATGTAAGTGAAATTTAGAGAAAGCTCCTTTACCTTTGTCTCCCACAATGTTAGCAATGCCATGAGGCATAAAGTACCATGTTTCGGGCATACTGCTGACACATCCGACCCCTTGATACCTAACCCACGTCCACTATGGCCAAGGGGTAATATTATTATGAGGATCCAAGAAAAGGACTATTATCACAAAGACTTAGGAAGAGACTAAATGTGTGGCAATTCAAAAGACAAGTCAAGGGAATTATAGGTTTATATGCTTGAGTTAATCACCAATATTGAAACAAAGCTGTCCACAAGCACCCAGCAATCAACATCTCTTCTGATTTCAAAAACGCAACTACTGACTGCAGCTTTTAGGTACATCTGGTTTTCAGATATTATTGATTACTCAGACAAGGCATTTTGAAGAGAAACATCTCGAAGACTCGGCTAGGAGCAGAACTGTAGAAAAAGAGCTTATGATTTCAACCACTGCAACAAGTCCACAAAACCAGTTAAAGCTAATGGTGTTAAGTTTTAAACCCAGCACACATCACAAAGGAGTATGTTTTTTGATCCTTATGTATCAAGATTAAGAGATAAAGCAAAGTACGTAAGCGAATTAAAAAAAAATGCAGCAAGTGAAAACAGAAGTAAAGGGGAAATACTGATCTCAGATTCGAAAAGAAGCCAGAGAGAGTTCCTCCCAGCTGATGGCTATTGAGAATGAAACCATCAGGTACACATTAATTCCAGAAAAGGCCAAAACACACTTGTTCCAACACATTAACTGTACTTTATTCCATACCCCTGCTACGATCCTAATGGTGTTGCAAGTCTTTCCTTTTCCTTTCTCAAATGGAGACTGCATCATATGATTTTACAAATAACACATTTCAGCAACCGAAATAAAAGGCAACAGAACAGTCCAAAACTCCAACAGAGCAACATCCATCTGACATGCAGACAAACGTGCTGGAACAGAGCGAGGAGCACGCTTTGTGCGGCTCCGCAGTCACCCTTAGGAAAACCCCATCACAACAGTTGCTGACGGTGAAAAGGACTTCTTGCTTTCTCCAACTCCAGCAGAGAGCAGCTTTGGCTACATATTAGAGCTATGCTTTGGGTTAGGATGGGGTATTTTGGAAGTGTTCACACCCAGCGCTCTCCCTGTCTTACTGCATGTGTTCTGCACGGCAATCAAAGCTTCTTCTGTTTGGTAAGCACAGCTGGAAATGAAGATCTGACTGCATCCTGGTTATTTCATTAGCAAGGGCCCAGGTTTCAGGCAGGTGTCTGTTCTGGCACACCCTTGGAAGAATTAGAGGCACACTTGAGTTGTTTAGATGTGCTTTAAAAAAAAAAAGTGAAAAGCATTTTGCAAATCCAATGTGATGCTCTAATGCAGACCTGGCATGGTCTCCATCTCCTGCCTCAACAGCTGGGCTCAGTGGGAGCACATCAGATTCTCCCGAGTTCAAGGGAGCTGTAAGGAAGGTGTTCTCGTGACCAGACTTAGACTCTCCTGTTAGACTATCTTAGAAGTAAGCTCCCTTGCCTTTAGGAGAGCATGGAATACATGTTTTGATCCACACTTTTCAGCAGTGGTATACACTGGGCTTGCCATATGTTTGCTTTCCCAATGCTATTCACCATAGAATCATTAAGGTTGGAAAAGACCTCTACGACCATCTAGTCCAACCGTCAACCCAACACCTCCATGCCTACTAAACCATGTCCTGAAGTGCCACATCTACATGTTTTCTGAACTCCTCCAGGGATGGTGACTCCACCACCTCTCTGGGCAGCCTGTTCCAAAGCTTGACCACCCTTTCAGGAAAGACGTTTTTCCTAACATCCAATCTAAAACCAATCTTGATGGAACCATCTTAGGTTCCATCAAGATTGAAGGCTGCTGTTGTGCAGTGCATCAGCACATGCTCCCTCTTATCACAACTCTTGCCAGTGTGAAGCACAGCTAAGTAATCAAATACCCCAGCAACGCTTCCAGAGTATTTTTTGATTGAAGGAGATTTTATAGGCCCTACCAAAAACATTTCACTTCAACAGGGTGGTCTGTGTTACTTTTCAAAATCATGGCTTTGAATAAAAGAATAGCATATACCAGTAAAATTGTGGAAGTGCTATATTTAAGCCCAGCAATACATCTCCCCACTGGCCATCAGCAGTTTGAGCTCACGTGGCAAGGTCCCTATTTAGTACACTTGCTCTGCAACAGGGCTATGGAGGTTCAAGCCGCATCCCACCTGCGGATGCCCAGCACTTACTAATACACTCCACACAGCACCACATGAGGAACTGACCTCTGAGATACACATGGTCTTGTCTCCCGGATGCCAAACTTATTTGCTGAACTATTGATTCCTAACTCCTTGCTATTTTAGTGATGGCCAATCCCTGAACTCAGTCAATGCTTGAGCCGAAAAACTGAAAAGCTTTCTGGAGGGGAAAGAGCGCAGACATTTACTCTAGTATGAAGGGAGTAAATTTCAATCTCACTTAAGGGATATCAACTTTATCTACTCTCCCATCATTGTGCAAGAGATCAAAATTGGAGGTAGTTTTACTGGGGTGCTTTGGAAAATCAATTATCTGCTCTTAGAGGAAAAAAACTCCCAAGGATTCAATTACACATGTCGAACTTCAGATATTTCCTTTATCCTCTTTTCTGAGAAAGTGTGAGGTTTGCTTGCGCTGCCTATTCACTGAGAAGGAAAAAAAAGCTGTTTGACAAAATAATCATTTTTGCAAGCTGCTGCACTGGCGGGACAGAGGTCTGGGATTTGGCAAAGGGAAGTATCCGCCTTACAATCTGATACCCACCACCACACCAGACCACCACCTGCAGCCTGATGCCCAGTGCAGAAAGGAGGAGGGAAGGAACAGGGAGCCATTAGAGACTGGCTCCTCGCCATCCCACATCTCCTTTGGTGCACTGGATCAGACCCCACAAATAACTAGCCAAAAAAAGAAAATCTAAAAATTGGACTCAAAGGGTCTTTTTAAGCACTTTAATCCTTTCGCACTGACTGTTCCCAGCGCGTCCATTCCTGGCACCAGATATTGTGCTGGGAAAATCCTACTCCCCAAGCCAAGGAGTTAAAGAGAAAGCTGCTAATCAGCTAAATAGAAGCTGGAATCTGTTCATATGAAAGTCTCTTTTTTTTTTTGTCACCTGAGGGACATCACAGTGTTCCGAAATACACTCTTGACATCATTTGGCAGACGGACCCATCTCATCCTACATGATTCATCCCTTAGGTTATTTTTTTAATATCAGAAAGTGAGCTTTTAAATGCCAAACTAATTTTGCGGGTGGTGGTGGGGAAGTGGAAGATATTCCAAGTGGTCTCGCTGGGCTGTACACCAACTGCGTCCACCAAATGGCTTAAAAAGAAAGTCTTCCCATGGAGCTTTCTGAAACAAAGCAAACTGGCAGCCACATCCAACTATTACCTAATATTTTGTTCCTGAAGTTCATGCAGGCTGCATTTGAAACATTAGAGGAGAAACAAATTCTAGCAGGTCCAGATGTAGGACAGCAGGACAGGAAGTAAGCTAATTTGAGATGGGTTACAGCTCTTGGTAGTACCTACCTTCTGTCTTTATTGCCTGTAACAAGCATGTTTGGAGGACTGTTCTGGAGGTTGACACATGTAAAGTCACCTATTGAGTTGCCCATCTTCTTCAGACACTGACTTGTTTCCAGATTGTAAAGAAGAATCTGGCAGAAAGAGAAGAAACACTGGCTAAATGTAGCATGAGCACAACAACCACATTTTGCTGCAGCATAAAGCAGAGCAGAGTTATTACCATCAGAGATGGTTTGCAGGACTCGTTTCTCAATATGCTAATACATAACCAGGATATAGTTCTATCCCTATTAAGAAGGGCAACACCACCCTCAGAAATAAGGAAATCAAGTTTCATGATGGAATCCATCAAGAAGCAGGGATGCAAGGCTCTTGCCAACCAGTATCAGATAGGCATAGCTCTCAGGCAGGCAAAGCAAGCCACACAGATTTTCTCCAGGTCAAATTTTTAAGGCTTACATGGAAAAGCAAATAGTTTCTTCATCAATTTTAATATTTGAAAGAGTAGTAAAAGTAAACAGAATCAACATTTAGAAGGTTTAGACAGATGGACTGTGCAAAAAAGATTCAATCAAATACAGCAAAAATTGAAGAGCAGAACTCAACACTGACTCAGCGCTGACAGGCCCTGCTGATAGCTTTTGTACAGATCATGCGGCAGAAACAGATTAAGAGAAATATTACAGCTGAAGTGGCAGTTCAGATGGGAAAGGAATAAAAACAACTCTGATTTTAAGCAACGTCCAAGATGATTCGACCAGAGACTGGAAGAGAGGTATGAGTTGTTTCCCGTCTGTTCACCCTACTCTCCTTTGCGCAGCAATCAGTTTAATCACAGTCTTTAATTCAGTCTTTCCTGTGGGACCAGAGGAGATTTCTCTATTTGGGCCTTTCAATTTAGGAGAGCAAGTATTTTTAGAAACAGAAAAATGTACTGGTCAAAGCCCAGTGGAGCTCAGCACAGCACCTGGTCTTACGTGATTTCATAAACATTATTAAATTTCATGGTGATGCTCCTTTAATTTAAAAGAAACCTGTGACCATGAAAAGAGTAATGGTAGTTAAAACATTAGAAAAAAAACTTATGGCTTCCATGGCAACATCAGCATGGCTATGTCAACGTCACATCAATATTCTTAACTTCTACTTTTCTGATCATATCCACATGCAGCTTAATAAATATTACACTATCTGTACATATTATTTCAACATTTGCCAGAACAGCGATAGTGATGCTGCCTGGCCCTTTACTTCCCATCTGTGCAATTTAGTAAGCATCTGAAAGGTCAAATTAAGAGAGCAGGAGGGGATCATTTTGTGATGGATGCCTCTAGGTAACAAAAGTGAAGCTTTAAAAATCTCTAGGAATACTGCAAAGAAAGGCAGAGAATTTGCAGGTTTCCTCCACCTGCCATTTCTCCCAACTAAAGAGCAGGCATAGTTTTATTCAGACGTATTATCAGCTCCTTATTAGAATCAACACATTCACACCTGACTTCCTCAATTGTTTATAATAGTTATAACCTCCCAACTAGTTCCCTTTCCCAGCCTTGTCTTTGTGAAGCTATCTGCCTCAAATACCAGTCTTTAGCATGTAATTTTTCATCCTTAAGGCCCAAAAAACCAAAGCAATTTTACCCAAGCTCTGTAAAGCAAGGAAGACTCTACCTTTGCAGGGAGACTTAGGACATAAAAGTTGCTAAAATATTAATTTAAACTTCCATACCTATGGCAAAGCTGCTACAAACTGCAAGAAAATGTTAGTCTTCAAGGTAAAGACCAATTTACAGCCTGTTCTCACTTGTAGCACAGCTTCCAACAGCTCACTAACCAAACCCAGAGATAATGACATTCTGGCAAAGGTACTTTGCACGGTTTTCAGTGCAAAGGAAATTAATATCTGTGCCTGGCAACCAAATTTCTCCTTGGAAAGTTCTGAACAAAATACAAAGTCAATAAACTGCTGAATTCAACTTACGAACAATAAACGATCGGGTCAACAGCAGCGTATTCCAGCTCCCAGTTGAGCCTCTGAACCAGCCCTTCCCAGCTGTACGTTAAAACTCTGGAGAGGAGAGGGCCAAATGCTGCTTTCTCAAAAGTCCCCTGGGGCTAATACTTAAAGTGAACATCCATAAACTATTAATTTATCTAAATGACCATAGCTCCCATCTATCCTATAAATATATGATACATACTTGAAAATTCAGTTATGGCCATGAAAGACTATAATGAAAAATTGCTTCCACATAGCATTTAAAGATTCCCCTGTTTTACATCGGAGCAAATATTACATATTGTCCTGCTTGCAGTCTCAATTTTAGACCTGTGGCAATCCTCATATGTAGGTAGCACCAGCCGAAAAATTATTTATTTCTCCTCGCATAATTTGTAGATGGCCACCAATTTAAAGCGTTTGCATCTAAGAAAGAGAATCTGTAAAAAAATAAAGGTTCAGATCCACAAAACTGGAAGAAAAGCTTTTGTCTTATCTTCTCCTAGTCCCTCCAACTCCTTCTCTTCTCACGTCAGTCTCCATTCTTTTAAAGATTGTTGGGTTGTGGTTTTTTAAATTTTATAATACACGTGTGTATTTCTAGCCAGTTAGCCTTATCATTGGAAGACGGATTCTCTTTGTGATTTTTGGTATCCAGGTTTTACCTATCTTTAATTCATCTCCTGTCTTGAGCAATTTTATGGTCTGCAAATGAATTTCAAAACCTTATCCTGACAAACCGATAGGTAAAGAAACAAAAAGAACTCAGAATGCTTTTTTAAGTCTGAATAATAATTCCTTGAAGACATGGGTTTTAAAAGCATACTGATAACAATTTGGAAGTTGCTAGAACACTTCTGATGAGCTCTCCTATAATATCCCAAGGCAGCAAGGATTTTCTTTACAAAGGCCAAGGAGAAAGAATGAAAATACCTGGTCAATAGGGACTTGAAATAAGGGCCTATACGTTAAAGGGCAGATAAAACCTAAGATCTTTAGGAGGTTTATAATCCTATAATGCACACTGCAAAGGGATTACCCTTTTAAAGATATTTATAATCCTATAATGGACACCCAAGACCAGTGACCTAATAGGTACCAAACTGAAGGTAAGTGAACCAAGAGCATCTGGGCGTGAAATGAAGTACCCTGGGATAACACACTAACGAGCATCCCTTCCCCCAGTGGGACTTCGGGGACACAAGGGAGGAAAAGCATTAAATACTCTGTGCAGATGTATCAGGATCTAACGCACAAAATAAAAAGTGTTACCTATTAACATTGTTCAAATGAAAAAGTCTAAGTTATTGGATAAGAGCCAAGCAATCTCCCAGAATGCTTAATAATTCAACAAGCCAGAAATAGCCAGAGTACCTTTACCATTATGTTTAGTTAAAGACCACAGAGATTAGAAAACACATTATCCATCTCAGAGGCGATTCTTTCCATGTTACAAGTCCCTTAACGACCTTTACCATCTCTCCCTCTCTCTCTCTCTCTTTTAATAAGGCTGAGCAAATGGGACTTCATTTTATCCGACTGCCACAGACTAGTGGTATTAATTATTCATGCTCATACTCTCTCTTTTGTTAAGGCAGTGCATTAGACTAATTTCCCTCTTTACTGTGCGAGTTGGGCAAATCTCAACCTGTGGCCACTGTTCTCAGATAGATGCGCCGAGAAGCTGGCAAATTCATGAGACCAGGCAGAGGAAGAAAGGAAAAGTTACTGTACTTCACGAAACGGTAGAGCAGTGGGTACGGGGAGCTCTTTAAATGCTGTCCAAGAACTCACGAAAGAAGACGAAGTTAATTCACAAAGAACTAAAGTCCCTGTAGCCAGAATAGCTAAGCTGTGAGCCTTGTTACATCTTGCAGCTAAGCGAGGTCAAGCGTGGTCGATGTACTCTGGTTGAGACACTTCCAAGAAAAACCAAGGAACTGAAGGAAATGCTGTTGATGGAACTCATCCATGCATGTCCAATACCCCAGCAGGTGTTTTGGGATCCTGTGTTGTTCGAGATGTCTTTTTTGGATGGAACATTAAAACAACAAATCCCCAAGCACTTGTTATCAAAGAGCCTGTGGTACTTTCAACAAGACCAGGGGTGTTCAACCCACTGTCCTGGCTGAAAGCCAGCAGACAACTGCTTTGTGAAATAGCTAGTTTCCCTCTGCAATCACATTTCTGCTTCTTGTCAAAAGTCACCGCATCTCATGGCTAGTAAAAACTGAGCCGTCTCTCAGAACTGAGCGAAGCCCTCTGTATACAACAGTGTATTTAGTTCTTATTTGGATGAAGTATTGAACAGAGTATCATAAACATTAGCAAAATGTATACTGTAACACCGCAGTCAAATCCGACATCCTTTTTCTTACTGAATAACACACAGGATGCATTAAAGAACCACTTTCTCAGAAAGAACCGTCTAGGATAGAGGTTTCTAACTGTCATTTTAGAGACAGAGGATCAAAATAAAAAACCTGAGTTGCTCAAAGAGGCAAAGGAACAAGCAGCAAGATTGGGAACAGAATTTGCATTTATTTTCAGATTATGTTTCTCCCCCTTTCCTTCTGCCCATCCCTCTGCCAACCAGAAAAAACATCGCCTGAATACACACAAATATTGCCAACAAAAGAAAAGGTCGTGAAATTTCAAGTCCACCACGAATAAAAAGGGATCTGGTTTTTGCTCAGGTCCAAACCATTCAATTCAAATGGTATCTACAAAAGCGATAAGGCTATTTCATATGCCTTTGCAGCAGAAGTCATCAAATTAAGTACAACATATGGTACACACTGCTGCAAGTTTGAATTTTATTTCTAAAGGGATGTGGAAAAAGAATATTTTCAAAGTTTACAAGCCTCAGGGGCACAGTTTCCCAGTGAAAATGTATTGAATTGCCTACTGTAAATATGGCACATAACACTGCAACAACAACAAAAACATCTGACTATTAACAAATGCAGGGTCAGCATATTGATACTTGTACACAGAGGTAAGTGTTCTGGCTCCATAAATTTAAAGATGAGCTAAGATTTAAAAGGAGCAGCTGAGGGAGACAGACAGACAATCAGAGAGAAAGAAAAAAAGAGTAAATCATACACAAAACAGCTAGTAAAAAAAAAAATTTAAAAAGCAGTTAATATACATGAATAATGGATGTTTGATTTAAAAGCAGTTTACTCCAATATGATGTAATTTTTGACAATCAGCCAGAGAGACTATTTTGCAGGCTCTTGCCAGATATAAGTCATTGTGTAAGGCTGGTAACAACCGTTTCCCTGAGCATGTGGAAAATTGACTTTCATGCCATCCTAAAGGTGACTTTATGCTGGCAAACGAGAACTCCTATTTCGCATGCGCTGAGCTGCACCAAGCAGCCTCAAGCAATGCTTAAAGACCCACACACAGGACTGCAAAAATAACAGAGTCTAAACATCTTGCAGCAAATCCAGCAGCAAAAAAAGCCAGCCATACACACTACCCGGTCCTCCAAGTATCCTCACCTGCCATAAGAGTTACACATGAAGCTGAAGACGAGTGTAGTTTGGTTTTTCCTTTCAAGTTTTCATCTGACTGGAGTTAAAAAGTAAGACTCCAAGCTGGTAGCAAGAAGTAGAGCCAAGCATCGTGCAGGCAGGCAGTGCACAAGCTTCAGCAACGCGATTCTGCCAACGCACCTGCAACCCTTGCTGTTCCAGCACTGGACCCTGCCCGAGCCCGGGCTGCCAGCGGCCGGGACTCTGCCAGCCTTGATGGGCTTGTGATGTGGACAGATGTCTGCTAGGACCTGGAATGAGGTCACCAGACTCATTTGACTTGTGGCTGAAGACTGATCTAAGAGTTCAGGTACCCAGAGAGGACAGGAGATTGTATTTACCTACTGAACCACCCACTCACTGAAAAAACAAGCCCTAGCCCAGAAACACATTTTCCCTAACCTAAGAATAGGATAGGGAAAAGGAAGGCAAGGTAATTCTCAAAAACTGAATGAATTCTCTTGGTTTCATAGATTATCACCTTGAATACTCATGGCACATCCTAGCAGCTATATTTTCAAAACCTGAGACACTTCCCTAAGCAGCTGTGCCAATTTTGATGTATTTACATTAATGTACAAATAGGGGGGAAAAAGCCATTACCATTAACATTAACCATTAACATTAGCCAATACAAAAGGGGTGGGGTTTTTTTTTGTTTGTTTGGTGTGGGTTTTTTTGGTTTTTTTTTTAACTTGCAATATTATTTCTGGTCATTTACAAATGCAGAAAAACCAAGATGGATGATTGTTACTTTTCAGTGAGAAAGGGGTTAACTGATACATCATGCAAAATTTAGGTAAGGAAAACTTCTGTTCTCTCTGCTGGACTGTATTTCTTGCAGTGCCTGACTTATACGTTACACAGTTCAGATCCTCAGAAAGAGTTCTGTCTCTCCTACATGGTACCAAAGAGTTTATAAAGAAAAAGGTATTTAAAACACCTTTCACCTTCAAAGATCTGCTAGCACTCTACAGTCCTACAGCTCCCCAAAGAGAAACGTTTGGGCAAGTCCCATATGTTCAAATTCAGTCACCAGTAAGACCTGCCCTTCTACTGGTATGAAAACAAGAGTTCATAAAGATCAATTTATTGAAAACTGGACTATTTACAAGGGCCACAGTGGTTAACAAAACTGAAAAGACCTCACATTTTTTAAACAAGAAAAATCAAGATAAAAAAATGTGACGTCTTTGGAACTCCACGAGAACTGGAGACGTTACAACATCAGAAAAGACAATGGAAGCTACCAGTTAACAAAGAGGAGGATTTTAGTTAAATTAAGGTGCAAGAAAGATGTAAAGGTTTATATAAAGCAGCTATGACCTAAACACATCATCCAAGAGAGACTGTAGAGTATGAAATTCAATTTAAAGGATTATTTCAAATTTCTTTTTCACTTACTATTAGTTCATAACATCCATTTCAAGTGGTTAATTCTACTGGATACACTCACATTAGCAAGCAGCAGCAGAACTCTGTGGAAACATTAAATACAGGAGCAAAACTAGGCAGTATTTCAACCGCTGATGAGAAGAGACAGGTGATGTTGAACGCCATTCATCAAGTACAAGCCAATCCCCAGCTCAAAACAGATGAAAAAGTGACAGCATAACAAACAACTCCCAAGACATCTGATCTCCACATATCTAGCCTTCTGTTTCCAAGTCGGAGGCTCTAAAATCATTACCGTCCTCCCTTCACTCCTCTCTTCCCCATCTACCTGTTCTGAAATAAGGTTCAAATTTGTGCACAAAGCAACCAAAACCACAGATGTACTCTGAACTGCGCCTTATAATGCATGTAATAAAAAAAGAGTTCTTCAGCTGCATGAGTGCAAAACAAAATTCTCCTGCATGCTATATGAAGTTTCTTTGGTGGAAAAAAAGCCCCAAATCCTCCCATGTTGATTATCTTCTATCACCAAGAACTGTGAATACGTTAAAAAATTTCAACTAAATTTTAGATACAGGAGAAAGGTGGGCTTGATTCCCCCCCTCACCCTCCAAGAATAAAGCACCTATAAATTTCATATAAATAATCCACAAGCAGGAGAAAGCTCACCTGAAGCTACAGTAGGAGACCAGACTTACTTGACAGCAGACCGTCCATTCGGGGAAGCTTATAAATATACCAGCTAGGAGAAAAGCTTCAGTCAGATCCTACAATCAGCGAGATAATTGCATCAGAAATCAGATGATGTTAATCCTGACAGTTATAGTGCTACCTGTTTGACAGGTTTATATCCTGACATGAAGAGGACCAAAGCCAGCTCTAGTTTAAATCTGTGGCTTTAATTTTACATACAGTGCTCAAACCCCAAATTCAAACATGTGAATGCCAAGACTTTGCGATGCTGCTGCAGCATCGTGATCACAGGTCTCCAGACTGCATGACACAGGGCAACATGTCTTTCACTAGACACTATCCTTCAAGGCACATCCACTGGATGTCAGGAGCACCACTTTAGACTGAAAGGGAAAGCCAGGGTTAGAGTTTTCCCTGTGGTTCATTATCTGGTCTACATTATTAGCCATGTACGAGCCTAGATGGGAACACAGATCTCAGTATTTCAAGAATTTGGAATTTAAGGAAAATAGTACATTCCACGTTGAGTTAATACAGCTGAAATAACCCTTACTCAAGAAATTTCTCTTAGCTTAACATAAAACAAACAGCTCCAGGAGCACTAAACAGACAAACTTTTAAGATGCTTAGTAAAGTGAAAGTTGAACTTCTCACAGATGAAGCATTTATATTCTCCCCTCTCTCCTGCACGGATGTCTCTCATCTAACAGCAGGCAAGTCTATGCCACAGATTTGATGTTTTTCTCCTCTCTGACATAAAAGTTCCTACAAAATTTATGCCTCAGATCTCTACTCTCCTGTCAGATTTGGTTAAAATTAGACAATGATTAAAAGAGAGAGAGGGAAAAATATGGTCTCCCTAACTATATTTTCATCAGAAAGCAGGTTACTAGGCAGTAGCATTAGGATTGTGAGATTACACTAAAGAAAAAAAAATATCCCTCAGGAAAAACAAAGAAAACCCCAAACTGAGAAGAAATGCAGCTTTCCCACTACAGCAACACAGCCAGCAACAAACGGGGCTGGAATTCTTCATCATTCCGTTTCCGAGACCGAAAGCTCTCCTAAAGACAGATTGTCAACTTGTGACCACTGTAATCAGCCAATGTGAAGTCCCTTCACGTCTGCGCGAGGCGAATAATTATCATAATAGACATTAGTAATTAATTTCCGGCGTGATGTCAGCTGGTGCAGCAATGCCAAGCAAGCGTCCTTGTCAAACACACCCCAGCCGTCTGGACAACTTCAGTCCCATCTCCCTGATTAGGATGCGCGCTGATGCACTGCTTAATACAATCTGCCATCAAATGCCAAATACTTCAGAACTAAATTAGGAAATATGTGTGGCTTTACAGAGTGACGCTCAGGGGCCTAAGCGGATTTCTCTATTCCTTTACGAGGCACAAAGGTGATCACCGATGTAATGCCCCTGAACGAGGACATTTTACCTTCTAACCTCCCGCCTCTATAGGGAAAAGAATTGGATTAGGACAGCAAAGGAATTAATAAAGACAGCATGGCCTCGCAGCATCTCTCAACCCTAGAGGTATTTATGGTGGCCTCAGCGTTTCCCTAGTGAACATGAATTTTAAGGGGAAATTAGATGCAGCTGGACACATTTATTCCTAACACAGAGGTAGTCCTAAATAAAGCTTTTCTGTTCTAGTCGCTTGCCAAAGAAAACACTGCATTTGTACACTACAGACCACAGCTCCTTTCACCTGGCTGCTCACCTCCTGCTTCTTTCTCCACCTGCCTGAAGCACTCTCATTCCCTCTTTGCTGATAGCCCATCACATGCCTGAAGTATAACCACAAAAGGAGTTGAATAAAATCAGGGAATGGGAAAGTTAGGCAAGATGCAGGAAAGGGACAGAAACTCTTCTTAAGGCATCTGGAAAGAGGTCTTTCCGCAGCCTGGTCCCTGCCCTGGCGTAGGGTTGTGTCCAGGAGCAGGCTGCTGCCACCCACTACCTGGGATCTCAGGTAGGATTCTGAGCCCCCCCAAAATACAGTTATTTATGCTACCTATTTGGATCTGCAAGCCAAAATAGCCCCCCCTGCAAGCAAAGAAGTTTGAGAATTAGAAGTATGCCTCAGCCATGAGTCTTCAGCAGGGTTACAAGAACAGTGTGGTTTTGATCTACCCTGCCACTGCTAAGATGTGCTGATAAAAGAAGCAGGCGGTGTCACAGGGGGCTTCAAACCTATGATTATCATTTAGCTTCCTTTAATACAACGGTCACACCACTCTCACCAAATTGGAAGTAACTTAGTTCAAATACTCAAATGCACAAAAAAAAGAAGCGTCCTCCTAAGACTGCACAATTGCATGTACAGGGCTTGACACGCTGCTCAGGATGCCCTCATCAGAAAAGCTGAAGGATGTTTTGGTTTTTTGGGGTAGGGTTGTTTATTGGGGCTTTTAGTTTTTTGGAGTTTTGGGTTTTGGTTTGTTTTGGAGATGAGTTCCCCCTAGAGGACTACTGATGCAGCATACAGCTGAATAAGCTGGGACTCACTGAGAAGCAGAACACGCAAAGTATTTGCAGTGAACCCAGTTAGCTGAACAATTATCCCTTACTTCAGCCCACTGGAAGAAAACTAATAGAAGCATCAGATTTTTGCATTAAGTAAAATGTCTTCCCTCTACTGTCAAAAGCTGAATAGCAGGGAAGGAAAGGGTCAGTAGCATGAACTCTTTTTTCCTTTGTTAATTATGAAGGTATAAAAATCTTACAAAAAAAAATTTAAATACCTGGTTGGGCTCATTCAATAACCAGCCAAAGGTTTTGACCCCAAAGGCTGCTTCATGAGCAGAGACATCGAGACACGTGACAGGCTGACCATAGACAGAATGGAGGATTTTGCCAGGATCTTCTGCTTTCAGGAGGTAGACAATGTCTTCTGCAGCTGCTACTGTCACTGGACTCCCCATAACATCTGGAACCAGATTAAGGAAGTTGACCTAAAAAGAGCAGACTTTTACTTTTGATTACAGCCAAAAATTCTTTTAGATCACTACTGCCACAAGCTAAACCGAACAAACTACTGGCATGTGGTTATCGGCTATCTTGAATCATCCCAATTATGGATTAATTTCAGACAAAGACCAAGTATCCATTTTATTTGTGAACTTCTGCAAGTTTAGCTCCTACAATGAAATCTAGCTCAGTCTTTAGAATGAGCCCATTTAAAAACCGATCAGAACACATTACAACAGAACACACCAAAATGTCACATCAAAGAGAGGAGCAACACTTAATGGACTCGTTCAGATGAAGGACAGAAAGCCATAAGGGTAAAGCACACAAAGCAAATATCGTGGCTAGAACATGAACACAGTGCTCCAGAAGAGGCACCACATTCATGCAGCTAACACGGAATAGCTGATGCTTACCCTGAAATCATGTATATATACCCTAAATCAACAGAAAAGTCATCACATGATTCTAGGACAGCCCAAGTATCAGCTCCCCTGTCTTCTGTCACAAGACCAGAATTACGTTACTCTTCTCATTCCAGTAAATGGTTAAGACATTGCTAAAAAGTCTCACCACGGGAACGGTTTAAACTCCTTAACAGCACAGCTGATTTCTAACCCAACCTTAGAAAAGAGTGTGGTGACCTGAAGTGTCTGTCTTTCACATGTGGCAAACTGACATTTCACAGCAAGCAAGATGCAAGAGTAAAATGGATCCAACTACAATGGAGCAGGTGGTGTTCTTCTAACATTTTTATTGGGAACCCTCTTAAAAATAAACAAAATCCCCAAACATTTTAAGTATTGTAGCTTTGAAAGAGGGGATTAATCAGGAGTGGTTTAAATCACAACTTCATACCCATTAGCTGCGCAGTAGCTTCTAGCAATAGGAGAGAAGCTGCAAGACTCAGTTTCTTCTTAAGCACTTCCTTCCCCTTTCAAAAAAATGTTGATACTCAGACATAATAAAACTTCAGAGAATGGGACAGCTTTTGATTTTTAATTAAAATAGTCTCAAAACTTCAGTGACAGAAGGTGCAACCTAAAGAAGCTACGCAACTAGTTACAGCTTCACAAGTGATACCATTAGCTCGTCTGCAATATCCTGCCTCAGAATTAATCAGATAGCATAGATCTGGAATGAGACCTTGAGTTTTAGCTCCAATTCTACGTGAGAAAACTGATTTACAAAATGAGCCAACTTAGTTTGATGTTGACAAAAAAATAATTAAAAACAGCCAACCTCCTGCACCATATGGACTTCTGTTCATTTTCACTTGTAGCTTAAGCCAGCATTTCACCCTTGCTCTTCAGTGATGAAAGGCTTGTCCATTAACCTGCTTCAAAATCATAGCCTCTAGCTGATAACGCTGTTATCTAGTTCAGGCAACATTCTTGTAAGATTTTTATAAGATCCCTCTTAACCGTACCAAAAATAATTAGTGGATCTGGAGCTCCTGGAAGGAAGCTGAGTAGCCTGGACACTCACCAATTTCTGGATTTCAAATGTTTCTGTAGTTTGCCAGAATCCTTTGTCATTAGGGCTTTCCACTTTGACCTCGAAGCCAGATGCCGTTGCTACCGTTGCAGTCTCTGAACCAAGAGCTAAAGCCTGTATCCTCTGATTGTGCTGGTAATGATGGACTGGCTCCCGCCCAAACATCAGGCTCCACACACTAACTGTTCCTGTATACAAAAAAAAAAAATAAACACTGTGCTTTACCTTAGCATTTAACAAAACTTTAAAAGATCATTTAAAGATGTAAGCTTATAAGCATTCTAACGGAAAAGGTTAATATACAGAAAAGAGACTGTAGGGCAGGAAACCAGGAGTTCTGGACACTGTGTAGCACCACCTAACAGGTTCAGAGGAAACTTTCCAAAATTATGGGCTCTGGCATTAGAGGCTTGTTGCTCTGTAAGTAATTCCGAATTTTTTACTTTTAGATAACATGGTTGTCTACCTTGAGGAAGACTGCTTGAATTCTCTCTCTTTGCCACATTTGGAGAAGATCAGACTTAAACGGACATCTACATTTTTTATTCTACTAAATACTTGCCCTCAACTACCACTAAAAATAGTGAGGAAGAACCCACACTCAAATTTAAGTCACTCTGCTGCACACAAAAAAGTTTTAAAGTAAAGAATGTGAAGCCCTGCACACAGCGGTCAGGCCAGCAATTTTAATACCATTCTTAACACTTTACAACCAGCAGCTAAGCTCCTCCTAATCCTGATGCTCTGGAAAAACAGAAAATGCAAAAGGGTTCAGTGCTTTCAGAAAGCTAAAGAATACCAACCCCAAAGAACACAGGAGCACGAGTCAAAAGACCATACATTTGCAATTGCATTTTTTCCCGGCACATATCACCGATATTCTATTTAAAAGCATGGTACATTAAAGCAATAATCTGAATAAGAGCAACCTGAAGCAATCAGGAGCGTATTACAGAACAGAAGGGCCAGACGGAATCGGAGACTTCTGGGCCACCTTTGCACTGAATTAACGGAGAAGCAATCTTCAGACGTGACAGACAGGGCTGGAGAGGCCTTCCTTCTACTTGAGCATGGCCATTAATGATGAAATGATTAATGGTAGCTATTCCTTCAAAAGGAGACATAAAAGCTCTGACAGACAGCTGTGGACGGGCACCAATGCCAGTTTGCAAACACTCCTCCCACGTCCCAAAGGAGGTGAAGCAAGAGTGTGGTAATGAAACTGCACATAGTGAAATGGTATCTAAATGAGTTTAAATTGATTTATGTTTGCTTTTGTAAAGATTATTTGGTATCTGGAAAGTGCTACCCATGTGAAATAATGCAGATAATCCTTAAGATCCCTGTCTAATGGCACTCCCACTGAATATTTATATTCCTCGCCATGGGAATGAGTACCATAATGGGGACCATTTTTGTTTTATTAGGGATGCATATTTAAATTAATCTGCTATTTGCCTAAACAATTAGCTGCCTCTGTTTGTTTACACAAAGCCAAAACTGCAATTAGGCTTCCATCAAAAAGATAAGTCCCAACTAAAACTGTCCCGATGGAGTCATAAGGGCTCAGAGCAGAACTTCCCAAAATTACTTCTTAGCATAATGGTAATTATGTTAATTGCTTGAAAGGTAAATAACTGCTGAACTGGTTTTGAAAAACAGAATGCTAGCTCTCATCACACACACTTACAATTAAAACAAGTTAACAAATACAAATGGACAGCACAGGCTACAATTCCCTCTGCAGCCTGGTCTGCCCCACGCGAAGGCTCAGCAGCGGCACTTCTGTGCCTTCACAGCGAGTCCTCGGCTCCAAACTACAACAAAGGGAATGGGTGAAGCCTCATCTCCAGGACAGCTGATTTAAACAAGCAAACAAATAAACATCAATGATAAAAGATTGTAGTGATATCAGATCACGGATGTTAGAACTGGACTTTTTCATCAGACGATAAATATTGCTGCCAAGCTCCTCTGGGCAGGAGTATTTTCAACGTTTTTTTTTCCAGAACATTTATCCCAATTAAAGACCACTTTTGTGAAGGAGAAAAGGAAGCTGATTTCCTTTCGGTGAAGTCTTTTGTTTAGTCATCTCTGTGACGAGCATTTCACTGTTTCTAACAGAGTGTATTAACGTATGAAAGTTCTGCAAAATACAAAAAAAAAAAATTCAAGTCAAACAACCCTCTGCTGACCACGCGAGCAAATTGGGAAATCCAGAATTCAGGAGTTCTGCTCTCCCAATTTGGGCAACAAAGCCACTATTATTATTATTGCATCTCAAACATCACAAAAAAAGAAGACAGCGAAAATGGCTCATGCAATTGGCTCATGCAATAGTACAATCAGTTCGAGACAGGTACTTTTTTTTTTTAACCAGATGTTCAATAGCAAAATCTTCCAAATACCTACAAATTTTATCAGGCAAATACAGTCTGTGCAACACCTGATGCACAATATGGTGTGAAACCATCCCTGGTAATATCAAAACCACAACTGACTGGTAAGGTCACAAGTTAACATTTAATGAAGCAGCACAACATAAGGAGTAAAAAGGAGAGTTCAAAAGGAACGGAAAGAGCAAGAGAAATACTATTTTCTTTCATTAGGATGAACAATTATTTGCTTGCAAAAGGACTGCCTGTCCCCCTTGCTTCTCCCCCTCTCCAAAGGAGCGTATGACTTGGTACGTATATCCTCCATCAGCTGTTACTTGCTACCAGTCAGAAGCTTCAGTGGCTGCATGCAAGGACCTGCTGTGGAAATGCACTGCTGTCAAAACAGGTGTACGTATTCATGCATGACAGCAGGAAAACATTATCAAATTTTCCACAGAAAAAGCAAACACTCCACTGTATTTATCAATAGGTAAAACTATTACTAGGTCTAAAAGTGCTACTCAGAATATTCTGTTTCATGCAGAAACAGCAAAATGGATTTATTAGCGTGCAAGCCTTTGCAACGGTCAATCGTGTTTGTATAAGAGCAAAAAAAGCCACCATTACAGTTAAAGTTATTCGTATGGCAACATAAAAAAAAAAATCAGGCATAAGATTTACCAGTGCAGATGAGATCACTACTTTACATAGTCTATCTTCCTGCCTCCAGCAGTGACCAGTACTTCATTTCCAAAGCAATCTTTGCTAAGGTGAAGTTAAGGTTGCAAGCACGCAGTATCTTTTTTTTTTTTTTTGAATACTGTAATCTTAAAAGTGTTAGAAAGTCATTAAATCAAAATTATAAGCAATACTTTCACAGCATGCTAAAATCTGCACCACAATTGTGATTATTCCAATTGAACTCTAACAATAACTCCTCAAACTGATTTAGACTTTACAGCTTGCTTATATTTGATCTTGGCTCAAGGAAATGAATTAAGTGCAAGAAGCTGATGAAGACAGTATAATTGCTGACACTTGGCATTACAATCATTGTACCAGTCTTCTTGTTTATCACTTTGGCCCAGATTGTACAAAGAATTTAGGTTTGTAACTTCTAACCCAATATATTATTGAAATGTGGACTGATGAAAGGTCCATTTACTGCAATTCACTCTAGATTGGAAGATATTTGGATAAAACACTTAACTATGAGTCTGTTGGGCCTTACACAGTGCACTGCTGATCCTGACTGTACTCCAATTTTAGTAAGCATGAGCCAGTCTTACACATCTCTTGCTATATCAAAGGTGAATGGCTGGAAGCTGTTCTCCTTTAACAGTGCCTGTCTCTAATATATTCCCCTCTTTGCAGCTGGAAGCACAAAAGACATCCTGCAAAAGGAGCTGGTTTTACATCTGTTTTCACATAGGCATCTCTGGTATAAAAGGCAACACTTTTGCCACCAAAAAAAAAAAATCTGTTTTCATATCAAACACTCTAACCCTGTAAGAGGGAAAGGCAGCATAAACACAGAGGCGAAAAATGTTAAGTCACATTTGTAAATATTACACAGGCTATGTTCGCCAGCGTAATACAGCATGTCACAGCTCCTTCCAAGAGCTAGCCACAGCAGAGGACACTGCCCGCTCGTGCTACCTGCTAGCAGCAAACCCTAAGCCGAGGGAGGGCTGTGCCTTGGTGCAGACGATCCTACGCTCAGATCCTAATGACCCATTACATCAGCTCTTCCACGTTAAGATGATACGGCTAGCAGTTGCTGTCAGCTTTAGAAAAGATGTAGAGTGATCTACATGCACATTATCTGCAAAAAATAAAAGCAAAGACAGAATTTTGTATATGTTGGAGCAGGGAATCTGGACACGGTCTTCATGCTCGTTCACTTCAGCTTCTAAACACAGTTGCATGGAAAGGCCAGAAGCTGCTTAATTCACATCACCTACATGACCTTCGTCCTGTTTGTGGGTCGCAGTCTTGCCGCTTCCTATCTTGATTTAAACAAAATAATTTTATTTTTGACCTTTTGAAAACACTTTGTACATGTAATTTTTTTCCTTTAAGCTGGGAACATTTATTTCCTTATAATTTTCAGATAACATCATACTTCTATATGAAGTACAGGCAGTTAACAAAACACACAGGTGGAAATCAGCACCAGTCTGAAGTCTCAAAGCTGCTTATCTTGAATTTCGAGTTTCTCCCAAAAACATTTCTAGTTGGAGGGACCACCAATACACAGCCAACTTGACCCTACTAGACACTTAGTGTTTATTTACTAAAATTTTACATTTTATTTTCACAGTAATGCTGCTTCTCAACTTTCAGTGGCTATAGCAAGCTACTTACCGTACTAAACAGCAAGAGACTAGACCTCAATCATAAGAGTCGTGCCTTTACGTTACCATTACCACATCAAGTTTCCACCAAATGTCATCAGGTTTTATCTCCACCACTCTTCTAACAGAGATTTCCAAATGACACCATCCTTGTACAGTCCCCTCAGAAAAGGCGCAGATGAGAAAGTCTGTATTTCGTTCCCAGCTTGGGGACTCGGGAGGCAGACTTCCCTGACTGTGATGTGAAATCACACACCATTTACCCAAACCAAGAGGTTTGCATCCATGGCCACCAGTACCTATCTGATGGGAATAAATACACTACTGCATGCTACATGCGGTTTTCTTCAAAAACTTCTTCCTCTATGCAGGCCAGCCTGTTTCCCTGCTCTTGCTATCTTACAGCACGTCCTGGCACTTAGGGGAAGACTCCGAACACGTTAATCCATTTCTGTCTTTGCAAAGTGGGTACAACACCTGCAAGCAGCTTTAAGGGCATCAGAATGGACAAGACAGCAGATTTCCAGTCCCAGAAAGTAGCGCTGCCAAAATTCCCTTCCTGGAGCCTGCCAGCAAGCAAGAGCACTTCTGATCCCTGCAGAAACCACCTTCCTTTGCTCCATGTTGCTACTTTGCAACTTGTGAAGTATTACTAACTCCTCCCAATGGGTCTCAAAGCACTACCACGAACGGAGGCAGCGTGGCATCTCCCTGCCATGCCTACACGAGTATGAAGCACAGCATTAAAAAAAAAAAGTACATTCTCTTGTTGCAGCACATTGTTTTCAAGTCAAACTATGAGACTCTGGGGGGGGGGGAGGGGGGGTGATGGCTAAAGTAGACTGCTGTTTCCCAAAAGCTGTGGCTCACAGCCAAAGTCAGGCAAGCATGGAGCAGATGGAGTCCTGGCAAGGCCTCTACTGTCCCTGCATTAGCAGCATCTGCTCATTACCCAGAACCCTCGCCTGCTTTATCTAATGCTCCAGGAAAAGCATTTTGATTTGATTCATTTCAATTCGGTAACGTGCAACACAATTAGTGGTAAAATCAAACTGGAGGACTGCCAGTGCTGACAATAGGAAACAAGGCAGAAGAAATATGAGGCCAGTGGGTTGGAATTCAAAAATCACAACTGTGGATCAGGTTGCCAAGTCCCGTTGCCCCAGGTGTACATACAGTGCCCCCACTGAGCATTGGCATGGGCAGAGGGAACTTCATTTTCTCCCCATACATTTTTCTCTAATTTACCTCTCCTTGCAGCTTGTTTCTCAGAGGCTGATGCCCTCGGAAACATTCACCAGAAGTCACAATCCAATTTTTCTTTAGTGCCATCATGGAGTCACAATTCACTTTGGATGCAGGCATCCCAGTAAGACAAATCTTCTTCCTTGCTATATTTCATATGCCTTGGGAAGCGTTTGCTACTACCGAACCAGCAAAACAGCGCTGTAAGGCAGGCACGGCGTAAGCAGAATCTGCCTGTTAGCTCTTCCCTGTGATCAGATGCCAAGGACATCGCTGCATGAGCTCTGTTGAACTGGGAGAAACTGATGTTATCTGAGCGAGTCTGCTAGCCAGGGATTCAACAGAGAAGTCTAGACTCTTTGCCTGACAGCACCACCTCCAACACTAGCAGATGGTTTCTCTGTGTTAGTCAAACTTACAAACAAAGACAAAAGGGAGCTGGAAAAGTACAACAAAGAACAATCAAACACATTATCTTCAAAGTCATCCTCCCCCTCCCGAAGCCTAAAATAATTCTCCCCACCAAACTGTAAATACATGATTTCAGATTCCAGTTAGTAAACATTTCTAAAATCAGTCTTTATAATTCCCTATTCACATAGAAACTAATCTATTCTGACCAGGCTTCTCAAACCAGAGAAACTGCCATATCACAGAGCCCATTAAAATTTCTACCCAAAAGAATAAAAGACACTGAGCTTTATGCAAACTAGTTTAGTCACAGCACACAGAGGACTGACAACAAGGAATATGACAGAAAAAAACCCTAGACAAATTATTACATTAGTCAGTGGGAGACTAGAAAACAAACAAAAGACCCTCTGCTAGTCATTGTTTGGCACACCGGACAGAGAGCCAACACTTAAAACTATCACTGTGTTATAATTTCCTATGATTCGAGTAAATAATATTAATGAGTGTTCTGTAATACCAGACTTGCTGTTCTCCGAAAACAATTTTTAGCCACAGAAAACCGTTTAGCATGATCCATGCTAGAAAAACAGCTAAGGATGTTGATCATCTTAAAACAGTTGTTTTCACATATAAAGCATTTAATATACTTCTAAAACAAAATATATGGATTACAGATAGTGTTTGGATTACCCATCTTTGGTTTTGTTTCCACATGCAGAAGTGCCAGGATCAAAGACAGTATGTGTACAAAGGTCCCTAACTTTAAAAATAGTCTTTATTCATACCTGAGGAGAAGTTTTTAAGTGTCAAATCATACATTTTAAAGAAAGATGATAGGAGATGAGTTCTGCCTGAGCAACTCAGCCTAGGATCCCAATTGGCTAGCACGGTCCAAACCTGGCTTTTTTAATTGCTGTTCCTACATCCAGTAGATATACGGTTGGTCTTTGGCTCTTGTCGCCCCTTATATAAACATCTAAATATATTTAAAACAATGCATATAACCAAGATTTTATTATGCTTTCATTAAATATTAGGTCACAGTTTTTATTTCTCTATATCAAAGTATATAATAACCCACCATCGCAAACCGAAACTTCAGTCAAGAAAATGTGCATCCATACACTATGCCAAGAGCAAGAGAGGACGCAAATTAATCAGACATGCAAGTTTGCCAGTATTCCCATAACAAAGCCTCACAGCACCCCAAGGGAGTTTTGGACAGAGGAGAAGGCTGGTGGAAGAATATTTAATATTTTTATAGCAAAACAAGTTATTTGCTTAAGATAGTTTGGCTGGACTACAGCCTGGCACTCAAGCTTTGTGTAGCAGTTCCAGTAGGAATTAAACATCAGTTTTAATGGGTGCTATGTTCCAATGCCTCCTAATGCATTTAGGGTTATTGGCCAACTTTCTCACATAAAAGCAAGTGTGTGCGTGTGTGTGTATATACAGGATTACAGACACACAAAAAGCTGAGCACAGCTGCTTCATTTTTGTAAAGCCTTTTTTTTTTTTTTTTAAATAGGGAGGAGAGTTGTGGTTACTTACCGTCCTCATAAGCTGCTACAGCCAGAGAGCTGTTTATCCTCACAAAGGAGACATGTGGCTGAGGTCCAGCATCACCAGGACCGTGCATTGGTTCCAGGATGGGGGCTGTGTAGTCCCAGGTGCGAGTGTCCCACAACCTCACTTCTCCTGATGTATATCTGGAAAAGAAGGCTATTATTCATCCCAAAACATCTGAAAAGAGGTAGCTGCAGGAGAAGGGAGGAAGAAACAAGAAGTGTCTTAAAGCCCAATGCCTTTTACAGCTCCTAGACTGATTCTCCTCCTGTTTACACGCTCTGTGTACAAGCCCATCAACTTTGCTCATTTTATTCCCATTTACCGAACGCAGCATCGAGTCTGCTAAGCCAGGGAGGTATATTGGAGCTACAAGAACGACATGACTGAGCTACCACAGGTTGCCAACTATTGATATTAGCTTTACATATAGAATGCAAGGAGACCCGGGCTCAAGGGGAAAAAAGTAACCAGTAAAGAGTCTAAATTACATCATGGCAAAACTTCAAACTGTTTCCTTTCGGTCTTTAAAAATCTGTGACTGTGGTTGTGCCAAGGAAAGGCTGTTTAATCAGAGCATTATGTACATACATACAAGCACGCACACGCATACGCCCATCCAGCTTACTGCTCTTTCTATAAAGAAACTTCTTAATGCCTCATCAACTGATCAGATTTGCCTACATCTCTGAAGACTAATTAATTTATTAAGTGTTGTCTTTAGAGTTAAGGCAGTGCTGCCTTCTTTGCAGAAGGCGCTCTCACTGAAATATCAGAAAAACAATAGTTTAACATCAAACTATGGCTTGCCAATGAGAAAATACAAAAATAGAACAAAACTTCTCAGATAACACTGAATACATCCAAATGAACGAAGGTCGTAACACAGCGAGCAACACAGAAACTGTTCTGTGCCATCTATGCTGTGGAACACAACACGCTACTAAAGAAAAAAAAAAACCACTGCAGGCAAAGTAGAGGAGAAGCTCCCTCTACAACTGGTCAAAGAACACAGTTCAATAGTTATTTGGAACAGTTCAATAATTATTTAAGATAAGTTTTGACAGAACTGTGACAATTAACACTGTCAAACAGTCTCAGATGTCTTTCTCTGCCACACTCAAGACCTGGATTCTGTTGAAAAATGAAGTGTGCTTCCTGCTCTGTCAGCTTTGTTGTTATATCCTGACTTTTGGGGAAAAAAAATATATCAAAAGAATGATTTTTAGAAGCCTCAAAGGCCTACTGGTTAGAAATCTGGCTGTCCTATGCTTATGAGGAAAATAAGAAAATTGTTATTTACAAAGGAGGTGAAGGAAGGTGCTTAATAAAGGTTTAGAAGATGTTGGACTTCGACTCAGGTTACCCAGGTCTTTGGGGAGTACCATGCAACGAGACTGCAGGTACTCTGGAGCAGACTACTTCCAACACTCCGAGTGAAAATACTCCACTTTATACAACTAATTAAAGTGCCTGAGGGGACGGTGAAATCTGTCAAGCAGAAAGAGAGGCACATTAATTTTCTGCACTGAATCAGGAAGAGAGGAGAACTGTGTCCTTGTCACCTGGCTTCCTCTTCAGTGCTTGACATGGTGAGACAGAAGAAAATGAGGGAATAGGGTGCGATAGCACTTCTCCCTTTTCCTCCTTCTGCAAAGGAGGCCCAAATCCCTCTATGAATCTTGCTTTCATTTCCAATTTACAGCAGCACTATTTAAAAAGAATAGCTCAAGAAAGAAGCTTCCCCAAAGCAAAGCCAAACGTTTCACGTTGGACCAAACAAGCAGTCCAGATCAGTCCACAACAAACATCTTCAGTTTACAAAACTGAAAAGTGCTCATTTCAGATATGTTTTAAAATTTGGAGATAAAATACAATGGGACAGGTAATTGCACCGATCTGTTGCAGTCCCATTCAACAAGACACACCCGTAACATTTTGGAAGGATTTTAATTTTGAGCTGCTTTTTGTTTCCCTTTTGTGTTTGGGTTGGTTGGGGTCATGTTTTCAAACTTCTCCGAACTGCAAAGAGTAGCAGATCATTCTCAAGGGGGAAGCCAAAATGCTCTTGTCACTATGTGACCCTGAAAAGTGAGTTTCAAGGGAGACATAAAATACTGGTAGAATTGACAGAACTAAGTGACAGAATATTAATTTTTATCCCCAACTAAGCAAGGAAGAACAGCACCTCCTCCTAGTGCATCTACATACTCGCTCTCACATGGTCCAGTCCAGGAATGTAAAAAGAAAGACTAATAGATGGAGAAAACAGAATGACAGGAATAGAGAAGAGACACAGGGCTGGCTAATTCTGAGCACACTGCTTCTGGTTTTTCCAGGTAGCATGCAACACAAGTGATCCAGGGCTCAAGACATGCTACCATCCATAAAAAAATAACATGGATTGCAATCTTGGAATTAAAGATCCAACATCATAGCACCACAATAAGTGCTTTAATTTTTTCTGAGAATTCAACCAAGTCAAAATTTAGTTTGAACCAGTCTTTGTTCTTTAAGACCCTCCTGAACCACCTCTACAGCTAAGCTTAAACTGGAACAGAACCACCAAACATTTCTGACCATCAGTTCGAAATTGGAATTTGACTCAAATTCCAATGTGTTTGTGCTGAGACCTGTTAAATGCAGGAACCGTCTGCTTGGTAGGCTCTGCATCAGACCACCCTGCAGCCTCCTCATCCTTACCCCCTTCCTCTCTAGTGACAGACAGGTACATGCTGAAGAGCTTTCACTTCCATACCATGAAGCCGTGCTGCTCTCCCACCCCTAGCAAGGACCTGTCGTACACAAGAGCTTGTTACGTGTACCTCAGGTATGCTCTAGTGGGTTCAGGCAGATACTACAGAACAATCCGTAAGAGGATCCTGGCCATAGTGCTCATTCCAGTTCTGCCATGACAGAGAATGGGGAGCACTATATGTGCCAGGAGAACCCTGCAAGTGCCCACCAAACCCTACCTTCACATGTGTCTGTCCAGAAATCCCACTGGTGCACCGCAAGATAGGACAAGTGCTTTACGTTCATCAGGGAGGGAGGGAGGAGGGCAGTAAGGCATCTTTGCCCCCATCCCTCCCATATCCCTCCTACCCCCATTTCTCACTCAGCAACACCACTCACATCCTTCCCAGTGCAGCATGACAGGAAATCAGTCCCATGCGGCCAACCTAAAGGATTTGGAGAGATGTTACAAGACCAGGCTGGAAACATAAGTGGAGGTCTAGGTTTGGGCAGGGAACCAGCATGGGGAAATGGGAGATAGAAACCATCTCCTCAGCTGACAACACGCTCCGCTGGCCATCACCACTGCATGCCCATTCCAGCATACACTGGGCCTGTACCAGAACTGAACTGGAAGAATTTCAAACGCAGATGAATCCAATTCAGAACTAAAAAATGTAATGGTTCAACTCCCCGCTTTAAATGCTGTTGTAAAGAGCAACACACTTTCAATTTGTAACCACAACAAAAGGCTTTTAAACTATTAAAGCACTGCCTTGCTGTAAAAAAATAAAAAGGCTGCTTTATTGCAGATAATTGGCAAATCGGCCATATCAACATAGATGGCTGAAGAGTAGAACATGCTGCACTTTACAGGACCCATTTCGAGATCATTTCAGTATTTCTATTTATTTCCTACCACAACAACTTTTATATTTTGCCATGAAAATTTACCTTGGATTACCAGCTACCAAAAAAATGAACCTCAGATTTAAGTCTTCTGCCCCAGAACAGGCATAGTCCTCCAAACTCATTCAGTTACTGCTTTTTCTATTGAGATGGCTATGAAAAGCCCACATAGCTTTCTGCTGGAATTTTTAACATAACAACGCATACATTCTATTTGCTATAATACCAAGCGCATTCAACTGTAGCTTTTTTTTCCCTGATGGGTGTATTGAGATGATTTATTTCAGTGGCAGGTGAATACTCCAACATCTAAGCCACTTGCACGAAAACAACCAACATACCAACCCACCAAACAAACAAAAAATACCCTCACTGACCCCAAAACCTACAAATTCTGAGTTCTCAAGTTCAAAGAAAAAGAAACATTAGACACCATACCCCATTTACTTCATTTAGAAAGGCTGTTCAGTCTTGCTTTCCTGAGCACAACAGAGAGCAACAAGAAAGAGACTGTTGCTTACAACCCCAAGTGTCCCCCTCTCCAGATACCCCCTGTCCTGATGCCTTCCAAGGTGTTTCATCCACACAGAGCCTGGCTTTCAGCCCTGGGTCTGCATGCTTCTCTCCCTATTCACCAGACACAGCTGTCCTTCTCTTAGCGTTCAACAGAGACTCTCCACCCAAGTAAAAGCTTCTTTGATGGACTTGCATTTCACTTTGCTCTTGTTCTTCTGAACATTTCAGTGTATACACATGAGAAGTAGCAGCAGGAGAAAGACAAGAGCTATATTTTTCTAACTGTATTTCTCCTTGAGAAGCCAGTTCTGTAATTCTGGACAGATCTGTATACATCTGTAAAAATGAGTCTGCAAATTCAGCTTAAGCTTTACAGATATGCACAAAAAACTTACTGAAATGGAGCAACAATAGGCAGAATGCATATAGTATAGAGAAACTGAAAAAAAAAATTCATATGGTATCTACAAACGTACTATAATAAAAATACCTACTCACTAATGAAAAGCATTTCAACTACTTTTTATTGGCAGTAATGTCATAATGAGATGAACAATTTCCTTGTGCCCTCTCACATGAGTGAAAGCAGAAGACTGAAGGAGAAGGAGCTGGAGGTTAAAAACTGCTGATGTCCCACGATGGCTGGGAAGCAGGTGGTGAAGTGCAGAGCACATGTGGGAGGAAGCAGAGATGGAGGCTGGGCACCGCTCTAATGAAGTGGTGCTGAAGAGGCAGACGATTTCATAAGGAGAAAAACATCAGGAAACTGGTCAAAACACAGAATCTCATCTGAAAAAGCTCCACTGTGTTGGATAGCAATAGCCAGAACAAATTTGGGGAAGAGGAGGAGGGGGAGGCTGATCTCTCTCCAGAGCCCCAGATGTCTTTATCGTTGCCTAATGACAATTATACTCAACCAATTAAGACACTGCTATCACAGTTGCATTGTTAGTAAGCCTTTGGCCCTGAGTGTTGATGGCTGTCTAATTAGTGTTTGTGCAAAGTACAACTGCAACTAATATATAAACTGACAAATACACAAAAGAAAAACTGTTAACAGGAACATTTTCAAAACAGTCGAGACTCTACTCATTCAGTCCATGGCGGCAGCAAAGACAAACTGCTTTCCTTCATGGCTTACTTACTGCTGGCACTGCAGAATTTCACTTCAAACAAGCAGGTCAACTAGACTGTCGCTGGGATTCTGTTGAAACAGGATGCTGGTGTCAGTCCATTTTGTAGGCTGCCTCAAGCACACCACTCCAGGGCAAGTCTTACTACACTAAGTTGGTCTGAACACCAAAGACTTTTGATAAGACACTTCAAAAATCAGTTTACATTTTCCATATTTTCTCTAAAGAATTTGTAACAAGAAAATAAAAAGGAAGGAGAAAGAAAAACCTTTGTTTCACAGTTAGGTTTGATTTCCAGAAGGCAAAGTCTGTTCAGTTTCCAGATACCTGCGGTGATCAACAAAACAAAAAACCCCAACAACTTTGTTTCAGGCAGTCAGTGACCATCTGTTAATACTCAAAAGATCTTATTATCAAGTCCTTACAATGTCAATGCATTTTATTGAAGTCAGTAGGAATTTTGCTCATGTAACAATGTCTAGCTATAGCTCTGTTTAAATGGATGCCTGTTGATAAGCAAGTAAAATAATGAGTATTTTGCATTGTCTTGCTGCAACAAGCATCTCGGACCTTTCATCCTTATTCCACCAAAAGCAACTAACCAGTCCTTCATGTCATTAATTAACGTATCTAGTCAGAGACCCCCTCAGTAGGCTTAAGAATAAGGTCCAATTAAACATGCAAACCCAAGTCCAAATTGCTCCTAAGCTTCATCTTCTCTATAAGGCTCAAGTAAACAGTGGTAATTCATAGTGTTCAATTTCAAAAAACCTCTTCATCAAAAACACTGCAAGTTGGAAGATGCCTCAATCGCAACACACAATACTGAAATTAAATGGATTCTATTACCCTCTTTACACTCAACATTAAGACCCACAACTTTTCTCTTATGTGAGGGATAATGGAGAGCTTAGATACATCTACCACAGTGTTAGATGCCTCACAGACTAAGGCTGGATGAAAGAGGTAGAAGTTCCCAAGCCTTCCTGTGTTCTCATTTACAGTTATTTAGAGACATTGATTTTGCCACGACATATATAACCAACAGGTAGCTTGGCTAAGGGATTCCTTAAGGGAAGGAATCAGGAAAAACCATCTAGTAGTAACGATGGAGTACAGAACTACTTTATATGGCAGAAGGGAATATAAATAGAACACAATGACCAAAAAAATGAAATACAAATGGAACAGAAAAGAGAAAATTTTCTGCTATTACATAGCATGGCAGAAAGCTACACCATAAAATACAAGAAAAAACAGATGGGGGTAAATCAAAACCAGCATTTGAAACAATCCTAACACTGACAGAAGAAAGTGAAGTAGAAAAGTAATGTCCCTGATTCCATCCAAACATTATTTTGGGTTGCTTGATATATGAGTGCAGCTATGAAAAAAGTGACTAACTTGTACCAAAACAGATCTGGAACCACTTTAAGATTTAACGTGTAGGAAATACATTCTGAGCATCCCTACAATCAGTTCCCAAACTCTTCTGCTGGGAACTTGACTCTCCAATGCATCAACCCACGTCCATCTGTGGACCACACTCACAGAAACGGAGCTGCGGAAAGCTTATACCTTCACTCTTAAGGCCTCATTTAGGAAATTGTAGCTCTAGAAAGTGGGTTAAGCTGCTGGAGATAGCGTGCAGTTCTGCTGCAGCTTCTCATTGTTATCTGTAACAAAATTAACATTTTGCCATCCTAAGTACTTCCACGTGCCTTACTTTCTTATTAATTTGGAGTGCATGCAAATATCATACCAAGGGAACAGAAACAAGCCACAGGGTTATATGGCAGGCAAAACATTTTAATGAACACTTACAAAAGCAGAAGTTAGAGAAAGCCAAACTGTCTCTAGCAATTTATTTTTTAAGGCCAAGAATCTCCCATCATTTACATCAAGGTTCCAGTGGTTTGCATCAGCCCAGGTCCATTAATTAAACCAGCTGCTCTGACCAAGGAAACATCGTACTGTGCGTACTGCCTAAGGCTACTGCCATGGCAGTAGAAAAAAAAACAACAAAAAAAATCTTTTTCAAGAGAGTTCAAGAGGAATCACGATGCAACTTGGGCAGGATCTGGTCCATCAGCCCTATTATTTCACGAAGGACAAACATGTAATGCAACAAATAAAACAATGTATCCGGTTTCCGACACAGGCGAGAAAACACCTTTTGAAGATGATGTAAATTGATATGTTTACGTGTTAGAAAGAACACAAACTGCAACACACTGCAAACAGCAGAGAGGAAAAGGATCACCTGAACTCTAGGCACTGACAGCAACAGCCCAGAGGTAGATTGTGAAAACAGTAAAAATGAAATGTTCAAGAAGTTTACCAGAAAGAAGGATGGGTTCGTCTGGCCTCAGCAGAGACCAAGCTCTACAAGCCCAAAAATAACTACTGTGACTTCAGAATACCGGGCATCATTATGCACACAGCGCATCTCCCTGCAGCAATGCATCCAGCAAAACCTACAGGTAAGCCAATAGCTTAATGGTCGGGCAGGCTGGAAAAGCAGCTTTCACAAAGAGTCAGTATCAAGCTTCTACTATTGGTTTCACCTGAAAGGCTCTTTTTCACAAGATGACAGAGAAGCCAATGTGTTTGTCACTTAACACAACCTTACCTAACTCCTGTAGTTTGTCATCCGACCCCGCTGAACTCATGATGTCATCCTGTTTTCAACCCTCCTAGAGGTGACTCACTTGAAAAGAAGAAGGTCTGACACTTATTACTTCTTAACAATGATGAGAATGAGTGAAGAGAACACAAAGGGTTCGGGGAAGGTTGAAGGAAAAAGGCAAGTATTTTTACCTTCTGCCTTGCTGCTTTGTTTTACATCCAGGCTCTCACTCTCTGGGAGGGAAGGGAGAAACCTATCAAAGTTGTGCCATTATACAAGTGAAATTTAAGCAATTAAATAAGGCAGGGGTTTATTCAGGCTGTTTAAGACTTTGGTTTGTTAACTTTTATTCATTTTCATTACTAATTAATATTTTGGTTTCCTCAGGTCTGCACACCGAATTAAGATGCAAGACCTAATAATAAATACCTTGAGAATAGCCCACAAGCCCTACAGCAAAAAAAACAAATTAGATGAGAGTTGACATGAAGTTTTAAAAAGTGCAGAAAAGTGTTTTCAAGCCTTTCGGGCTAGTTTCACACATCATTATGGAGCTAAAAAGAGTGGCAAGCCTATTTTTTTTTAAAAGTCATTTGCAGGTCACCTTTGAGCAAGAGGAAAGCAGAGTGGGAGGTGATCGTAGAGAACAAAGAAATCTACCATATAGTAGCAGCTACTTTTATGTCTCTATGTTGCTCATAACGACTTAAACTGAAAGGCCCAGATTGTTCAAAAGTGCTGCAGTGCTTAAACTGTAACTCCCGTAAGACTCCTTCAAAACAAAGACAACTGTATGAAAATTATTTCCATGCATTTAGTTTCTCCGTATGAGAGAATCAAAACGTATCACTACCTCTATAACAGATGATTCCTCCAACCACACAGGATATTTAGCAAGTTATTCTTTTGCTTCTCATTGCCTTTATCAAGCATCACTTGGAGAAATACCATCAGTGCCAGGTGTGCTCCACCCTGAAAAGGGAGGAAGTGTTTATCTGCAAATTTATTGAGGCACTCAAAGCACATGAATCTCACTAGCCCTAACGCAAGAAAATAAAATCTCTAGGAAAGAAGATAGTACTTACTGGAGGAAGGAGGAGAACCTCTTGAGTTAAAATGCAAAGAGAAGGACCAAGGGCTGATTCCCAGCTGAGCCTGTAAGGGGTGCAGGACTCCACGCAGCATCTGCTAGACCAGTCTCCGTGGCACAGCAGAGGCATGCCCTTCCATCTCCACTTATGCAAGCTCTTAACTAACAGTCTACCACTCCTTCTTCAGTCAAAGAAAACTGAAGAATGAAAAAGTGTCAGATACCTTTGTATTTCTGGGTCTTCGGAAGGGTGGTCTGACTCTAGATCTCTTTTGTTTATTTTCAGTTGGGAAGCTTTCAAAGCTACAAACAGCAGCAGTAAAGCCACAGTGCCCTTCCCACAAGCATAAAAAAGTTAACACAATGCACAATAAAACATCACCCTGACGCACAGCGGACTTGGTGTGGTTTTACGGACCAAGTTGTGAGGTGAGATGATCACCACCGACACAAGGCAAGTTTACTGCACAGTTTCAAGGACAGCCACATGTTAAGTATTTCACACAGAGCCAGTCAGACAGCAAAACAGTCTCACAACACGTTACGGACATGTTACACCACAGGCTTCACTGTATAATGACAACACAGTTCAAACAAGGACCAGATGCCCAGATGCACGCTCCAAGATCAGTGTCTCCAGGAGGACCTAACCTCTGACTATGAATGCCCATCGATGTGGCTGTCAACACTGCCAGGAGAGAAAAAGTACCAATTTTACTGTCTGAATGTGTGCATGCTTTAAAAAAAAAAAAAAAGGGGGGGGGGGGGGAGAGAGATATTTAAGATTTTATTAACAGAAGGTGACGAAATCCAGGCATTCTGTATTGAAACCAAACATACGACAGTATTAGGTACAGTGAACCTAATCATCAGTAGTAATTTATAAAAGCCAAGCGAGCAGACGTATAATTGCTTTAAGTAAACTCTGACTTAAAGAAGAAACTACATTTGAATTGAATATGGAGAGGGGGGAGGACAACATCCCTTTAAAGAAGATCCTTCGAGACATGTAACTGTAGAAAGGCTGGTGAATACAACATTGATTGGGAGTGAGGTAACCACAAACACCACTGTCTCAAATGAAAAGGGATTCAAGGTCTGACCCAAAAAACAAGCATCGTAACCGCTGGGATGAAATTTTAATGATAAACACAAGATGCTCTGCATGCAGGCCAGATTGAATTATCTGATGTCAGCCAGTAAATGCAAGGCGCTCTGAGAAAGAGGAGCTGCTAGCAGCCACCTTCAACTCGCAGCTCAGGTTGCACTTAATCAATCCTTGATATTCTGCCATCTTCTGGCTTGAGCTTTGGCAGCAGCGTGGAGAAAATAGAGGAGAGTGCATGAAATAGGTACATTTCTCTAAGGGAGAGCTAACCCTGTATAGTTTATCTTTGCTTCCTTACACAAAGTTAACAAAGAGATCTGCTCCTGAACCAGTTCAGGCAAACTATGCCTCTATGTATTAGACTTGTAGCTGCTGTTTGAAGTCACTCTGCCCACAACCTGTACAAATTCCTTTTCAGAAAGATTTTTAAAACAGCTCTACAGCAGCTAAAATAAAAATTATTCCACTTTCCAGCAGAGTTTGAAGCAGTATAATGAAGCACACTAGATCAGGTCTATCACAGCACAGGTTCAAATCAAATAAGATTTTTTCCAGGCTTGCTCCAAGACCCCAAATACACAACAGCCCCAGCATTTCTGCTGGAGAACCTCCCTCTCCACCCCTTTTTTAATTTTTATAACCATTCTCTGATCTCCCAAGATCCTGAGCTGAACCTCCTGAAACCAGGGAGCAGCTGCTATACACTGCCACAGTTTCCAGCTATACAGCCAGAGTGTAATGCCTGGCTGGCCTGACCGAGCTGAGCCAGAGCATTGCAGCTGCTCCCCAAAGTCTGACATCAAAAAACCTGCTAAAAAGCGAGTGGCCCTATTTTTCTCCAGTGCAGCAACCTGACTACGGAGGAAAGAAAGGTAAATGACGCCACAAGCCACTGCTCAGAAAACCCCAGGAAATGCCACACACAAAATTAGCTTTAAGATCATCACCAACTTCTCAAGCCTTGCAAAGTCACACATCTGTTTAGCTTTATGCACATGGCAAGTCTCGCTGTAATCTATGATTATTCACATGTAAAGCTAAGCACATAAGTGTTTGCGAAACTGGAGATATAATCATTAAATGTAACAGATAATTGATATTTATACCGAGAAGAAAACTGACGTCTGTTAACCTCAGCTATTAAATTACTTCTTCAGTACTGAAAGAATGCAACAGCTAGCTATTGATCACCAGATTCATTACACTTTTATGACAAATTTGAAAGCACAATGCCATTAAGTACAATACTGTAAGCTGGGAAAGAAAGGGGAGGGTTATGTTTGGATTGGAAAAAAAAAACAACCAAACCACAAAACCCCAACAAATTCCTCAATCTACCTATCCTAAATACTTATCAAATGCACATAATGAACAAAGTCTTTCCCTGCACAATCTGCTAACATCCTTGGAAGTTTTAGTTGTAACTTTAAGTCCGTCTTATTTGATATTTACCATGACATACCACGAGATATGACTGGGGGGGTGTGACAGTGTGCTACTGTCTTGCAGACTTTGATCATCACTGGCAGAACAACAAATTCACCTTCTTTTGGGCAAGATTCACAGAACAGTTTTCTGCTTGCAGCAATTTAAGAGATGCTTTCAGAGATCTCAAGCTACCAAAGCAGAGTGAAGGGCAAGTAGTAAACAGCAATGGAAGTAATATAATTTTTGTGTTCTAATATTCTAAACATTTCATTTACTAACCAAAGTCCAATTTCCCCATATTGTTTTATCAAATGTATGCTCACAGCTTCATAAAAAGATACTTCATTACTAAAATTCATTTTCCTAGAGAAGGGAAATTACTGATAAGTAATTTGAGTGAAACCCATAACACTGCTTTTCCTAATGGATACACATGTGCAGCTTTTCCCTCAGTGGCCTCTTACCTGCTCACCTATTATCATGAATCTTACAGGAACCTAAATTCTTTAAGAGCACCAACTCCCCTTACCATGCCGATCGAGGCAAACTCGCCAAAAGAATCAAGAGATACTGGAGGAACTGGGGAACCAATATGAAAAGACAGCGTGAAACTGCATAAACCCAATTTCTGTAATACATCAAGCTAAAATACGGACTATTTGAGTTTAGTATAAGGGATTAATCTCCTTTGTTCATTAATTCTTTAGAAATTAAATTTATTCTGCCTACCTTCTATATACTGCATGTTTGGATACAAACACAATGGAGAAAATGAAGAAAAAGAAGAGCTGGAGGTTTTGGCAGCAGCGTGGAGACAACTGGGGTTTCTGGCTCCCAGAAAAGTACAGGAGGTTTCATTAGATACAGTGGAACAGATACAGTAGTGTAGATCCCCAGCCAAGGCCGGGAAACCACTGCCCAAGCTGAAGGGCACAAAAGAAGTCAGGTTGCTATCTGCAGAGCTGGATCCCAGCTGCGGACCCCAGCAGGCTGGGAGCTGCCGTGCCTTAGCAGCAGCCCGAGGAAGCCTCAGCATCAGGCAGGCGTCAGATCGCCTATGTAACATCTGCGGTACTCCAGCCCTCCAGCCGCACGAATTCTTCAAGCCTCTTCCCATGGCCACTGTTTAGGTTAACCACTGTGTGGCACTGCCCCTCTAGAGGTCACAGACTACACAGCTCTTCAGCAGAAGCATTTTCATTGCTATAATGCAACTGATTACAGCAGCAAAGACATTGCATGAAAAGCAGAGAAAGAGAAGCAATAGTCAGTGAACAGGATGGAAGGGAATAGAAAGGAAGACGTCCAAGTGCAGAAGTAAAACACCCACAAGTCACAAAACAACCAGCAAACCCACCAACAAAGATTAAAATTCCCCTTTCCCTCCTGCTGTCTGCTAGTTTAGATTTCTGCTCTCCGTTGCCCAACAGCATTCAAAAGTGTTTCAATGTGTATGTTACCTACACGCAATGTGTTTCAAGGCACCTTTCTTATAACCAGTCTGTGAACTTTGTACTATTTTATAAGTAGTTTTCTCTAATCCCACAATGCGTAAGCATGCCATTAACGTGAAGTGTACCGTAAAATATGGAACTCTGGTACGTTAAGGACAATGTCCTCTGACTGCCCCCAGGATGATATCATTTTTATTTACTTGTGTGACTTCTTCTGGAAGGCTACTAATTACTGAATCTGTAAAATTCAAGCAGAATACAGTAAAGCCTTACACCTACCGAGACAGTCATAGTCACTTCTTCCAAAAGTTCAGGAGGTTCTTAAAATTGTATTTAAGAGTGTAAACCAAATGACTAGCTAACATTAAATCAAGGTCCTGACAAAGCTTTATACTAGGAAAAGAGAAGTCTGAGTTTCTCTGGTTTTTAGGTGGATTTTTTTTTCCCCAGATTGTCTTCTAAATAACAATGGAGAAAAGTTAACAGTCCTTCTAAAGTTATCTTGCCACACCACACAAAAATATCCTTGTGATTAAGAGATTTTGATGGAAAAAATAATAAAAAGAGCATTTTTCAGTAGATGTGTACATTATTTAATACATTCTGACTGCTTCCACAGCTGAACAATAGATAGAGTTCATCAGAAAGTACTATAGTTTTTACAAGGACTATATGTATGCGAGATAGCTTTTTGAATAGTACAGTAAAAATTTGCACTGCTGAAATGACTTGTAGATAACCATCATTATCAGTCACTTTAAAGACAATCTACCTCACCCACAAAGGAACTGCAGTCATAAAAATTCATTCTTGTTGCCTCAAATGGATGCTTCTTTTGAGTTTGTTAAAAAGCAGCACATGAGATCTCAAACAGTGAAGATTAAATGAGCATTATGCAACCTCATACTCACCCAGCAATAACAACACCATCGCAAGAATGGACATCACAAAGAACTTTTCCCTGCTCATATTGCAGCTGGCTCACAGCACCAATACGGTTCTGCACAGAAAGACGAGACATGGTGTTGGAATTGCAATACATTCATCAACCAAGTTAATTTGCTGCTTCTTGGAAAACTCCGAGCTTTACTATTGCTACTGAGAGCGCAGCTGAGAGAGAAGACCCATTTATTCTATGGTTGCCTCCTGGATTTTTTACAGACAGAAATGAAGGAGAAAGAAGCTATCACTCATTATCATTCATAATCTTTAGGTAGAGAAACAACTATCACAACAACAACAACAAAAGATAGCTTTCTTTCAGGCAGGATATGTAATGAGCAGAGGAAGGAGCCTTCGTCTTAAAGGCTGATTCTCATTATCAAGGGATGGCTGAAGTATAAACATCTCTTTTTCACCAAAGTCAATGGAGTAGCACAGCAAACAGAAAGACTCAGTCCCAAAAGTAATCAGTCATTTGGAAAAAAGGTATTACAGCTAGGGTAAAGTCTCATAAATCCTTCAGCAGCTTTCTCCTTTTAACTGGCAAAAAGAAGCTGCGACACAAAAGACCAACTTTTCACTACCACTTGCTTGAACCAGGTTCCCATTTTTCTACAGCGTCTGGATCCCATTAAAGAAATTCCCTTTTACCTTCCAGTTGGTTTTCAAAGTGCGCTCTCTGGCACGGCAGTTCTTGAGGGCGAGCTTCCAGCAGGAATGATCAGAGATGCTCGTATCTAATAGATATCCTTCCTGTTGGCACAACCGGTACCACAACACTTCATCTTCTGCAAGTACTTTCCATGTCCTGCTGACCTAGAAATCAAGTTTTTATATATCTATCTCAAAGTTATAAGTAAAAATTGGATTTCATATAAACTGATTTAAATAACATCTGAAATATATACATATAAAGCAATATAGGCCTGCACTGAGACTAAATTCTTATCTAAACAAATATACTACTGACAGTATGGAAAAACACCCAACCCTTTAACAAAATGCTTGTTTTCTGTGGATTCTTTTGAAAATAAGTAAGTTCCTACTCCACTAAAACTCCAGCAACATGGATACCAGTGTTTAGTGGCCACACTGCCAACCTGAAATGTCAGTGTATTAGAAAAAGTTGAAGGAAAAAGAAGCAAGAAAACAATTAAGACAGCATTGTAAGTTTAGAGAAAAAAATACGAATTTATTTTCATATTTGTAGCTAAGAAAACCTCTCAGATCACCCCACCATATCTCTGAAGTCCTACTGACAATGCCTGATTAGGTATATGACATTAGTGATTTATAACCTATTGTATTACGGTATACATAAATAGGAATGAATTATTAAGTTTTTCAAGTAGCCTCAAGTTGCTGTCCATTTCAGAGAGAACAGCTTCATCATAATCAATTGTGGGCTTAGAATTAAAGATTCAAGAGGTAAGAGCCAACTTAAGTAGCATTTGTTCTCTGTAATTCTTAATTTAAAAAAACAGACGTAACCAATGAAAACTGCTACTGGTGAAAGCAGCAATCAATTGTGCGCTGTTTCCAAAAGATTAAAAAAACCCTTCTCAGACTGATATCATTTTTAGCAACTTACAATTAAGCATCTAATGTCCGTTTCAGTCCCAAGATTACACCAAGAATCTAGGTCTCCCATTGATACAAACTCACAGGACCACATCTTCGTGTTTACTTGCCATTCGTTTCACATTTACACACAGATACAACATGGCACAGTGTGGTGAAAGATGAACTATTACTTGTTCTCAATTTTATAAGATTAATCTCCTTTGTATTTTATCATTAGTGTGCACACCTTCGTTCAGACTTCTTAAAACCACAGCTTTCAAATACAAACTATAGCTTCACAGAATTATAAATCATGAAGGATACTGAAAGCATGAGATCCTTTTGGCTGGTACCGATTTGCAAGAAGGCCCTGCAGAACACAAGCCATCGGAGCAACACAGTGTGCAGTGAGGCTTACAGAGAGGTTAGGAAAACAACACACACCGCCCCCGCCTTAAATAAATCAAGCGATCTCAGAGTTTGTAACGTGACCTGTAAAATTTTACACGTGATGACTTGGAAGAGTGTGCCTTAGTCCTCTGTATTAAATGCAACATCAGGCCAAGACTAAGTCAGCCCAACCAAGTGAGAACACCCACAACATCGCAGGGAAACAGCAGCGAAGGCCCAGAAAGCAGGTCAGCCCCATCAACACGACCCTGGGTCTTACAGGTCTCTGTGGGTCACGGTAAGTGCAAAAACATCTTACACACACGGTCCCAAACCTCCTTGCATACTATATAGTCCCCAAACAGTGGGACAGCACGCTCTGCAGTGAACAGCACAGATCCACCCTTGAAAACTTTATGAAGCTTCTAGCCATCTTGTTTACGTTGTGTTGCTGTAAAGACACACATATATCATTACCGCTCTCAAAAACCAACATCCCACTAGGAATCAAGAATTGCATCATAAGACATCTCTCATGACCTGTTTCTTCCAAGGGGGAAAAAAAAATTAGTATGAGAGAAAAAAAGGGGGGTGGATCGAGTAACCTGCGTATGTTTTTAAGATTTTTATACCTACATATAACAGCAGCTCTCAAACAGGAATATTCAAGCTCAGCAGAGCTAATATTCTAGTTATTCACCAAAAGACCTAAATTCAAACTAGCAGACATACAATCCCCTTCCATCATCAGACAAAGAAAACAACCTGGATAGGGCAATCATAACTGCCTTAAAAATGACAGGAACAGCACCGAGTCTTCTCTAACATTCTACATCATCCTGTAATAAAAAAGCAGTGCTTAATGCTCCTGTCCCTATAGGGACACACTCAGGAAGTTCAAAAGCAAAAAAAAGAAAAGGCAATCCAAATTTCAAACCATTACAGTTTAGTGGGGAATTTGCTCTCAATTTGATTTTAAAGTCATATAAATCCATATATTATTGCTCAAAGAAAGAAAAAAACCAGCCAGCTTTTTGCTGACACACAAAAAAAGCAGCTGTTCTGCAGGAGCCGAGCACCCCGGCCAAGCCTGGTCAACAGTAACGGCACCTCTGCCCCGCTCCCGTAACAGCGGCACGTTTCTGGGGACATGGAGGGGACAGGCTAATGCACAAGCAGAAGTAAACAAAGCCAAACTACAACAACTTTTGCTCTGCTTTAAAAAAAAAAAAAAAAAAAAAGAGAACACACACACCTTTGGAGTTTGCCAAAATAGACAATGTTGCACAGACCTTTCTAGTTTCAAGGTCTTAAAAGCATTTTATAAAGACAGTAAAAAAAAAAAAGGGAGGACTACATAAAATTTAGACTGCCTTTTCAACTTGCAGGAACAAACATTCAGGGGGAATAAAGATCCTATCCTATTATGATTTTTTTAAATCAAATTACATCAAATCCTGCTGCTTTACAAGCATGAATTTCCAAAGGGTCCCTAACACAGCCTTTTCTTAATGCACCAAAACTGGCATGACAATCCCTTGTAAAAGCCCCACTGAGCGAGCCTCAGCTGCAAGAAATCTCTAATAAAAGTGTCTCAAGCATTTCACTTTACAGCACCACTGTGAGCTGCCGCATTAAAACCAGCCATTGGCTTGAAGTCAGCTTTATTAGATCTGCTTGACTTAGAGTTTCAGGTGAGGCCCCAAAAGCCAGAGCATTACGGCTTTATTTATATGCACCCATACATTCTGCTTGTTGGAGTAGCTGAGATGCACAAGGCTTTTATTAAACTACAAACATAATTATTTCCAAATCTACACTATGTACAAACTCCAACAACGATCAATGACAACATCTTACAGAGTTGTTTATAGATTTAGAGTCCCCAATTTAATTTTGTCTTTAGTGTTCCTATTCTCTTTTTACTACAGTTCTCAACTGTTCTCAGCAAAGAAACTTTGGTTTCCCCTGAGCTCCACGCAGGAACGGTTTTATACCTTATAGTTCAGCAAGTAATAATGTTCTGAAGGACTTCAAAGGCTTTTGCTGACATAGGTTTAGCTATTTGGTTTTGCCTTTGGGGGATTTTTTCCCCCCCCAGAAAAAAAACAAACCCCACCTTTTCCATCAAATCCTAAATTTCTTCTAATCCTGTCTAAATCAACTGGCTCAAATCCTAATGAAGGTTTATTCATCCCTCTGCATCTGATAACTGTCTTTGTTTCATTAGGTTTATTTTCTTTCTGAGTCACACAAAGACATATTCAAGGTTCTTTCACTGAAGCCGGGGCCTCAATTAGAAATATCTGGACTTTCAATTCAGTACAATACGTAGCGCCAAATAGCATTTAATCCAAAGCCATTCAGATGCACATTTACCAGGTGGAAGCTGCTCATCTTTTCAATTCACAGCCATAATGTTATTTTAAGTCTCATCCTGAGCCCAGGATATCCTTACCCATCCGTTTCTCTGCTCTCTCTCTAAACTATGGGGAGGACAGATGATTACTTTTACCCATATACAACCTTGATGCCAAAGCATGCTCAAAAAATACGTGAGATTTTATTTTTTAAAATGTCTAAACACTAAAAGCCGAACAGTTTGACACTTCCAAAAGCTCTAGAGGCAAGCATCTGAAATTCTGGATTTATGCAAGACAATTTATTCTTAAATTCCTAGAAAGAGTCTCCCTTGTCCTAGATACATACACAATTGTTGTGTCGGTAAACGTTTCTAAACCATCTCTCAGATGAAGACACTAACAGTTCAAAGCAATTTCCCACTGATCCATTCAGAAATAAAACTGCCTTAGCATTGCCAAAATTCAGTACATACTGTCAAGAAGTATTTCACACCACAAAATGCAATTTATGCAGTCTCTGGTATTTACTAGAAAGCAGTAACGACTGTAAGTATATGGAAAAGTTCATAGATGAGACATCACCTTATCGCAAAGCTGAGAGCCTAAAGGTCAGGTCCTAGGGCCACAAGTGAAGTTAATTGCAGGTATCTGCAGTATCAGCCCCAAATAACACAAGAACTTCTGATACGTTTCAATTTGTCATACTTGTGGTGTCCCAAGTGATTGTTTTTCTCTTCCCTCTACATCACGACCAGGAGGAAGGACTGACTGTTCTCAAACCCACCCATCACAGAAGTCACAAGAGTAGCTCATAGCATAAATATTTCTTTCAACGGTCAGAACAGAATCAAAAGGTGCTCATAGGGCTGGCACAAAGCAGAGGGAAAATTTTGCCATTACTCTGGACTGTTCTGCTGACACATTAAGTCCTGGATACCTTTCTCTTTGAATTATAAACATGGGATATCAACAGGGACTGGTCTGCTGGATGCTACTGAGTATCTCAACTACTGCGAACCCACCAGAGCTCAGGAACTGATGACACCGTTAATCTACATGCTGCACATGGCTTTCATATTTCAAGTGCCCTATGGATAGTTTGTGTTTTACAGTACTAATTCCAAGAATCAAAGAAAAGCTGTGGGGAAGAGGGGGAGGGAGAAATACCAGGGTGAAATTAAAGTTCTCCAGAGCAGCCTGTGGTGTGATTAAATCTCAAAGAGGCTCCACAGTCAGGCTACTTTACTGTTAGTCGGTTACCGATTTGGCATAAAGAACTAAGCAAACAGGTTTTCTCCAAAGTCACTCACATAGTTCATGATGCCAATTCCACTAACTGGCCCAATTTCACTAAAATCCCAAGGCGCCTTAATAAAAAAACCTTTCTACGATAACACCGTAAAGCAGCAGGGCTTTCCATTTAACAGAAGAGGGCTTCCCCCCCTTCAAAAACAAAATAACCAAGAGAAAAATGAAAATGGTATTTATTTTTATTGCTTTGCTTTTTATTTGAACACTTAAAAAGAAGCCAGCTCTGCACTAAAAGCATTGGATATTCATCTCATTCGGAAAGCCTTGTAAAACACTGGGCATTTGCTCAGCTACCTGTCAGCTGCCACATAGGATCAACTGACTCAGTCTTAGAAGGCAAAGGAGAAATGTGGAAAATTTTCTCAGTGTTAAACACATCTTATGAGAATAGGTTCAAGTTAAAAACCAAAGCGCGAGAGAGAAATCATGTACAGCCCAAGCACAGAGAAAAGCAGCAGCCCTTCATCAGCCAATCTTTTTACTATGCCATGAGGTAAATTGATCATGCCTAAGGCGGGGGGGGAAGACAGAGAAAGAATAACCTTAAAGTAATCCACTTCAAAAATGCAATCCTGTTCCATTTCACGGGATGCGGCCTTTACTGATCGTATATCTCTATCTCAAACGACAGAAACTCGAGCATTATCTGAAAGCTTCACAGTCTCCTGGACAGCGCCAAAATATAATCCTGGAGAATTTTTTCCTCTGCAACAGAAGCCCTGTAAGAGGAATTATTTTTCTTCTAACAGTCCTTGTTCATAAAAGGCACTAGCAAGTCAAAGATGCAATAACCACCTGTAGCTATTTAACACTATGACTTGCTCATACTGAATGTTAAAAGCCCAATTTGATTTCAATGCATGTGCCATTTGGCTAATACTTGTGTCTATTTACCATCCACAACAAAGCTATACCCTGTCACTTTTCAATTTTTACATGTTAACATTTCTTTCTCTTACAAAGAGTCCAGGGCACGGTTCAAGTGTAACACAAAGAATGGTTTTGGTTGCATTTTTGTGAAATTGCAAGATGTGCTTTGTACATAAAAGTTCAATGAACATCAGCCTGAGAGGCTAAACAGTGGCAATGGGAGAAGCTGGCAATGACTATCTACAATATTCTACTCTATTTCACAGGGTAATCAGCACTTGCCAATTAAGTTTGCTTTGAAGACTCATTCAGAGACGAGGTTCATCATTCAACATGTGAAGAAAGGAGATAAAGAGGCTCAGTAGTGTGGGCTGAAAGTATAGTCAGGTGTGTCTGAGTGTTTAAGTTAGTAAAGCTACTTGAAGAGACCGACAGTTTACAACTACACAAATTACAGACCATGTCTGAGTACAGACTGGTGAAAGCATGATCTTAAAGTATCACCAAAGAAACATATAAACCCCTTGCCAGGGCAGAGGTGGGAGGAAACCAGTGTCATTAAAGAATTTAGCCTCACATGAAATTACTACAGACAAAAAGTTACTACTGCAATTTTTATGGTTCAAGTCACACACTGAAAAGTGGGGGGGAGCAGCTTTTTTGCCATGCCCTTCGCACTGCAAAGTGTTAAGTTCTAAATACTGCAGCAAGATACTCACTTGTTTCTAAATACATTTACTTGAATCAAAAGATCTCTGCAAGTATTTGTTTTAAATTTTAAGGCTTCACTTTTGTTCAAGCCACAAATGTTTTATTTAACTCTACACAACTGCAAGCTATAAATCCAGCTCATTTACTATTATTTTTTCAATTCAGCTTTGGAAGTATTTCCAATAAGCAAAAGCACAATCAGCTGAGCTACTAGGGCTACCGTACATCTTCCCTGCATCAAGGTGCCTGACTGTTTCTTGAATATTTCTGCCTATTTTACGTGGGATCAGAGAAGCAAACTGTCAGCAGCACTTACCTGAGCACACCTTCCCAATTCAGTCTTGCCTAGGTACTGAAATATCTTCAGTGCCAGTTCATAAGGCAGCTGGATATCAAAGAAAGGAACCTCATTTATTTCATTCTGAAAAGACAAAAAGATAAAATAATTTGTTAGACTTCTTTAATGCACAGCTAGATAGTAGCAAAAGTTACCATAGTATGAGGAAAGGACATTGTATCCTCAGTGCCATCACAGTTCCATAAAAACAGCAGAAGTAATTCTGCCTCTCCCGCCCATACCGGCACAACATCAGACAGAGCACGCTGACATGAAGGGACGCGAGCTACTCTTTGTTCTCTCCAAGTCATGTCAGGTAAAGAATACTAGAAGGCTAAGTGGAGCTAAAAGGCAAATTGAGGAGAACCATAAGGCTTATCTATGGTCAGATGGCACAGAAAGGCAAGACACAAGTTCCAGTAGAAAAGTTTCTTTAAGGTTTCAGTGTCAAAAAGACCAAACAAAGTAAGCACTTTGAAGATATATGCCCATTATTAATTTCACTTACAAGACTTCAAACACAGATGATGGAAAATTAATTACTGTTTTGATATAAAACTGAATGGAGAAGACATTACAGTTTGTTTCTGTCTTTCATTAGTAACATTAAAATGTCTTTTTAATAAGAAATATGCTGAAAGAGTTGCTGCTTTAACTGATTAAGTATCTCAAATAAAAATGTAAAACCAAATAATCCATCACCTAACAGCTGAATGGTGCATGTATATTTTTCCTAGTGGGTTGTTGTTTATTTTAACTACATAATTATTAAATCTTCTTCCTGCAGTTATCACATCAAGATTTGTCCTCTCCCTCATTTCTGTCTGGATATTCCAAATTTTTATACTATATAATAGAGAGCAAAATCAGCTCATTCTGACCATTTCTGTCACCCTTTTTGAAGTTTTGCTCTCTAGTGTTTTTTCCTGGTTTCTGTACCCCCCAGGTGCTCCCCAACACCTGATCACTCTCCGTCAATCCCCATGCACAAAATCAGCTGCTCAGTTAAAAACCTATCTCCATTGTTCGCTGTCAGAAAGTCAGATCCCAAATCAGGATCATCCCCTGCCTCTTAGCACCTCTCTAGCCCCAATACCTTTGTTTCTTTGTAGGTCTCTTCTACAACTACTCCCTGCTCATTTAAACCTGGACACTTTGCAGTGCCAATTAAGTGGCAAAAATAGGCAATGCTGGGGGTGTTTAAAGTACAGTTACAAGGAAAAACTACTGTATAATATAGTTGTGTGAAAGTTTTTAACGCAAAAGGTATTCTACACTAGGTAAGCGTTTAGACAGCACAAATATGGGCAACGTTCCCATTAGGTCTTTTTAGCAAAACAGCACCAGTTTGTAAACACTGGAACCTCGCACTTGTGCTGAAGTTACTTAAACTAGACCTGTGGCCAACCTCCCTCCTTGTCCACAATTTTTCTGCGCAAACAGCTCCCTTTTCTCTCCTCTCCTTTCCCTCTGCATGAGGATCACTGGCTCCACTCCCTGCTGTGGATTTGCAAGAAGATTGTTTGCTTTCATGTGATATAAATTGCATCTATTTCCAAAGGGAACACCAAAGAAAAATATAAAAGGAACTCTGAGAACACGTCTCCATGGCCACATGCAGACAGACCTCAAGCTGGCCAGATGTGAACCAGCTCGGATCCAGGAGCCGCATAACCATTTTAGAGCAACGCGCTGCCCAAACAAATAAGATGAGCCATTCGGCAAGGCTGACTAGCTCTAGGCTTATGAGCTCAGGCACAGCACCACTATGAACAGCCTGCTTCCAAATTGTAGTTGACTCATGTCCAACCGGCAGAACCCGGTCTGTCTGCATGTACCCAAAGATATCATCAGAAGGACAGACTGCCTACAGACAGACCGGTCCAGACACAACAGTCAAGACTGACAGCTCTCTCATGAAAAAGGGGGGCGGGAGAAGAAAAAACAGCTTACCCAGATTTTTTTTTTTTTTTTTTTAACTAATCTGCAAGAGTATTTACAGTCAAACTGTAAGCACGAGCTTGCGACAAAGCACAAGCAACGGCTCATACTAATTCCATTCTAATGCATCCTTAACATTAGAGGCAGATCAAGGTCTTCCCTTTCTACACCCCAAAAATTCACGCAGCTTGTCGTCAGCACAGTGCTCATCGCTGCAAACGAAGCGGTAATGTTAAGTCAGCACCAGCCTGTCTAAAAGTCTACTGGAATGAATCCAAAAATCAAATACTGCCATCCCCTCTGAGACAGACTCGGGCTCCTGTGGGCTAATGGAGCACTAATTCTGTAAATGGATTAATTTGTGCCTTGCAGACAGAAATTTAATCTGTTCCTTTTAATTTTTTTTAAGCAAAGAGTAATTAGTCACAGTTAGGTTAGTGAGAAGCAAGAAAATGGGTTTCCCCCCTAGTTTTCCTACGCTGTAAATAAAATCTCTATTGCATTTAGAGGATTTACCAAAATAACTTCTATCTGGTTCAGAACTGTATTTAAGACTATTTCCAAATTAACTAACTCCTTTATTTAAAGAATTAATACTTGTTTTTTTTACTACACTGCTGTGTCACAAAGCAGGATATCCTTAATTACTGCACCCACATCAAACAGCCTGAATATGCAACAAAATCTTTTCTAAGAGAAAAACCCCACCGTCTCACAGGAAGAAAAGTAGATTTGGGAGGGTTCAAGCCTTGTAGGAGAAAGCCCATTCAGAAGCTGAGGTTATAAACAAGCCCACAGGAACCCAAAACTCAGCGTCCCCCTTTCTCACCCCATCCCAGAGACGAGGCGCAGGCGGGCCCTGCTCGCTGCTCCCGCTACAGCGGCCCCGCCACGACCCCCGCCATAACCCCCACGGCTCCCACCCGCGCGACCCCTTCCACGCCTCGGCCCCGCTCCCCACCCCGAGGCACGGCGCCAGGGCCGCCACGGGCGGGGCGCCAGCCCAGCGCAGCCCCGGGGCCGCGCAGCCCTACCAGGTCCCGGATGAGCTGCCCCAGCAGGTCGTCGCCGTCGCTGCCGCCGTCTCCGTCCCCCGCGGGCTCCTCGGCGGGGCGGGCGGGCGACGGGCTGCGACAGGCCGGGGCGGGCGGGGCGCCGCCGTCCAGCAGGCCGCGGGCCAGCGCCAGGTAGCCCGGCTCGCTCGACTCCGCGCTGCGGCGGCTCCCGGGACCCGCCGCGGGCTCCGCTGCCGCCTCCCGCCGCCGCTTCGCGCCCCCCGCCAGCTCCTCCCGCCAGCGGCGGCGGAACAGCTCCAGCTCCGCCGAGCCCTCGGCCATGGCGGCGGGGCCGGGCCCGGCCCACTCTCCCGCCGGCCCGGCCCGGAAACCGCCCCCCTCGCCCGCGCGTTCCGCCGCGCGAAGGTTCCTACCGCCGCCGGGGCGGGCCGGGGCCCGGCTGACGGGGGCCGCCGGCCGCCATTTTGTGGGCCCGAGGCGGGTGTCCCTGCTGGGGCTGCCCGCGCCCGTCGAGCACACGAAGGGCGGGCTGGAGACCTAGGGGCTGCTGGCCCAGCGGCCACGGCCCGGCCTTGGAAAGCTGCTGGCGGCTGAGCGAGGGCTGGGGCGAGGGCAGTGTCCTGTGTGGGTGCCCTGGGCCTGGGCTCTAAGGGGAGGCCCTCAGCTGCCTCCCAGCCAGGGCCACCCGTGTGGCCCCCCGGGGGAAAAGCAGCTCCCAGAAAAGCAGAAGAGACACCACTGAGTGGGTCATTGCCCACGGCGGAGGCACAGAGATGAGTTGCTCTGCCACCGGGTGACAGGCACAGGTCGGCCCATTTCTTCCACCTGTTTTGTTGGCCAAGTGCGAACTTGTCCGTTCGGACTTGTCCAAACAAGTCCGTTTTGTTGGCCACCGCGGAGCCTGTGGGCAGGGGTGGTCCTGCCCCGCACCATGTCCGTTACACGTCCTGGGGAGGACGTGCTGCGCTGCTCAGCGCGCCCCGAATCATGCCCACATCCCCTGAAGAGCTGCCGCTTTCATGGCGCTTTGGGGAGGCGATGACGTTTGCTCCGCGCCTCTCCAGTATCAACCCACCTTGTTGCTTAAAGGCTGCCTTTCAAACAACGAAAGCCAACCGCTGAAACATGGCCACGGAGCTGCTATTGCTTCAGCCAGTCCAGCTGCCCAGAGGAGTGGAAAGGCCACAAGTATTTAAGTCTTCAGCATAACTTTCGTGGAGCGCTCGGGAAAATTAAACAGGTAAGCGATACTTGTCCACGTTTAAGTCAAACAGCTGGTCCTCACTGGGCACTGGTGAACATGCTGAAAGCATGGCCCTTGCTCTCAGCAGCAGCTTGTGCCTGTGTACCTCCACCCTTCGTCCACCTCCGGCTGCTGCCATTCAGCCATCCTCAGCGGCCACTGGCTGGTTTTTCTCTTTTGCAGCTTGTTGCTGCCTGTGCAGTTTACAAAACCCAACTTAAAGAACACAACCAGGTGTTTTGGATTCCAGGAAAAACCTGAACTACCTAATTTTGAGGAGGAATTCCTGTATGTAGAAACCCTGCAAAAGATTTGTTTTCCCTACAAAACAATCATTTGAACTTGGAGGAGGTTATAAACAGGTTATAAACAAGGTTTATAACCTGGTATAACAAGGCTTAACCTGGGGTGCATACGCCGACTGCGGTGAGCCCTGCAAACGGAGGGGCTGCGGAGCAGGAGCTTCCCCTGCAGCGGGATGCAGGGCTGCTCCAGGGCGGGCAGACGGGTTGGGAAGAAGGCGAGCCCCAGGAGGGTCTCCTTAGGCCCCTTTGCCATGCCAGGGCGATCTGCTAAGGAGGTGGCAGCAGCCTCCCTGCCAGGCGGAAAAGAAATGGGCCAGTTTGGGGTGGTTCCTGCCCCACAGGGAGCTGCAGGGAGCCCCCGCTGCCATCGCAGGGCTGATGTGTGATGGGGAGTCCTGCCGGGGGTCCCAGCCCCACTGCGCACTGATGGCTGGGGGGGCTCCGCATCCCCCTGGGCGAGTGCCTGGGGGCTGCGCACTCCTGCCTCGGCCACCCGAAATGCGATCAGAATCGGTGACGCTTTGGGTGATGAAATCCCCTCCAGCTCTACGTAATCCCCTCACTGCCCCGCTGCATCTCCACGCCGTCCCCTCCATCCCACACTGTCCCTCCGTCCCTGTGCTGTCCCATCAAACTCCCCCCATCCCCAGATAACAGAATGTCCCGCCACACAAACGCCGCTCCCTCCGTTCCCCCCAAGTCCCCTCCTCCCACCCTGCCCCTCAGTTCCCCCCGTCCCCCTGCCCACCCCGCCCCTCAACTCCAGCCCCACGCCGTCCCCGCCGCTCCCCGCACGCTGGCCCCCCACCTCACGCTCCCCCGCTCCCCGCTGTCCCCGTCCCCCGCCCGCTCCCCGCGGCCGAGCGCGCCCCGCGGGGATGATGTAACCCCCGTCCCCCGCCCGCCGCCGCCCCGGCCCGCCCGCCCGCACACGCCGCGGCACTCGGCGGCGAGCGGCGGCGCAGCCATGTGCCCCTGCGCGCTGCACGGCGGCCCCCCCGCGCCCTGCCCCTGCAGCCCCGGCCGCGCCGCCCGGCCCTCGGCCGCCGCCCGCCTGGTCGCCGCCCGCCTGCGCCGCCTGGGCGATGAGCTGGAGCAGCGGGCGGCGCGGCGCAAGGCGCGGGGCCGCGGCCCCTCGGCCGGCCGCCGCCTGGCCGCCGTGGTGTGCCTGCTGTGCGCCCTCACGCCCGCGGCCGCGCTGGCCTGGCTGATCCGCAGGAGGAGCCTCTAGGCGAGAGGGGCGCTGGCCGGAGCGGGGAGCAGGCGGGACGCGCAACAGGTCGGCACCGCGCCGGGGGACGGGGCGGGGGCCAGGCGGCGGCGGGGAGGGGGACGGGGGCGGCTGGGCGGCCGGCGGGGCTCGGCACGGGACGGCACGGCACGGCACGGCGCGGCGCGGCGCGGCCGGGCGCGGCAGGCTACGGTGCCGCCCGGGGCGGCTCGACAGGGCCGGCGTCGGTACAGCACGGTACCCCGCGGCCCGGTACGCTGCGGCCCGGCCCGGCATGGGGTGGTCCGGCGCGGCAGGGTCCGTCCCGGCAGGGTCCGTCCCGGGGGCGCGGCTCGGTAGGGGCCGGGGCCGGCAGGGGGGGCCCGGGCCGGCGGAGCGCGCTGTCCGCGGTACCCACCGGCGCGCCGGGCTGCAGCGGCTGATCGCGGCCGCGGCAGCGCACGGAGCCCCGGGCTGCGGGTACCGGCGCTAACATCACACCGACCTCTCCTCTCCTCTCCTCTCCTCTCCTCTCCTCTCCTCTCCTCTCCTCTCCTATCCTCTCCTCTCCTCTCCTCTCCTCTCCTCTCTCTTCTCTCTTCTCTCTTCTCTCTTCTCTCTTCTCTCTTCTCTCCTCTCCCTCTCCCCTCCTTCTCTTCTCCTCCTTTCCCAGGACTCTTCAAACGACCCCTTTCCCCTTCCCCAAACTTTCACGGCTTCCAGCCCTGTGCCTCCCCTCCACCCGGGTCATCTATGCTCTCATGGGGCAGTTTCAGCTCCATGCCTGTACTCAGTGAGCCTGTGGCCCCAGTGGGCCAGTGGCAGCAGCGGAGGGCAGCTCGGGGGAATTGGAGCAGGTCCCGTGTCGCCCTGACCGCCGGCCCTGGGAGATGGAGGATGCTTGCCCTGCACACCCATGCCTGCCAAGCCTCCAGCCCTCTTGTGACTGGAGGAACTTCCCCTGTGTCCTGCCCTCCCCCGGTGGGCTTTAGACCCATGTGTGCTGTGGGACACCCATCACTAAGGTCCCTGGGTGGTGGGATGTCCCCACAGGACCATCCAGCAGGGCAGCCTGGCACTTTGGCTGGCTGTGCTTGGCACTGTGTTTTGGATAATGTCTTGCCCAGTGCCAGAGGCTTTCCCCAAGGGGGGTCGCAAGCCACCAGCCAGGGAAAAGCATCCAAGCCCAGTTACTGCTGGTTCCTAGAGCCCCCACTGTGCTCCAGAGCCACCGAGCAAAATAGTAGCAGGGAAATGGGACATACCTGGTCCTGTAACACTCGTTGTCATCCTGGTGACACCTCCTGGGCTGGTGGGGACAGCTTTGCACCCTCAGCCCTGGGAGCACGCGGGGATACTGAGCATATGTTGGGTCACCTCAGGGATTTTGCATGCTCTGAAGTGCTCTTTGGGACATGGATTTCTCCCCACGGCCGTGAGGAGCAAGGGCTCCTATTTTGGGTGCTTTAAATTATATCTGTGAATGTCCCCCAATGTCTGTCTCCGTTCAGGAAAGACCCTAAGTGTATGTCAGAACTTTCAGCGTGCACTTATATCCCAACACCTCAGATAGGGTTTAGACAAGAGCTTAAAATAAAGTGTTTGAAAAATGCCACCAGTACTGGGCTGACCTCCCACAAGTTCAGCTTAACTGGGCTGTTTGCAACGCTTGGGCCAGACCTTGGCTGTCAGGAATCAGGTCTTATATTGCAAAATGTCTTGCATGCTTTTTAGGTGCATGAAGTACAGTTAGATACATATGTACAGTGTGGGAAAAAGTATGGTTTTCGAGAGAGTTTAAAAGTAAGGTTTTCCAGCAGGTGTGTGTGTTTGCACTGCGCGCGTGTGTGTATGCCCTGGTGTATGGGGGGCATTGTTGTCGTCTGTCTGTCTGAGCCACAACTGCTGTGTCTGTCAGCAGGTTCAGCTGGTTATCTTTGTAAAGCTTTCTTGAAAACAAAACCAGAACAAAACTAGGTTTTTTGATGAATCAAAGCCTCAATTTCTATAGAATCATCCAGGATGGTGTCTGCAGAGCTGTGCCCAGCAAAGCCCTTGGAGAGTGTCAGTGGCGTGGGGCAGGGGTTAGAGACGTGGGACTGTCGTCAGGAGCAGAACTTAGAGATCTTCTTTCCTTTCCCATCAGTTTGTGGCAAATTTGATTCTAGTGTTTGGAAGCAAACCCACCCGTCTGACTTGCTCACCTCTCTGAGCTCAAAAAAGGTTGAAATCCAAGAGGGACTGCAGTGATCTCCCTTATTGAGTGTCTCAAGTGTCCTTTTCTTTCTAACAAGCCCAGGGAAATTCCTCCCTGCCCAGTCTGGGACTTTATGCCATGTAGAGAAGGTGGTAGGTGAGAAGGGCTGGCAGAGACAGCCTGTTCGCTGGCCCCGTGGATCCGTGCACACACTCAGCCCAGACTTCTTGGCAATCTCACGAGGCCAAAGCTGTTTGGATTTTTTAGTTTTTGTGAAGTTTTGCATAGCTTTGGTTAGGCAGATATTTTTTTTTTCCCCAATCTCTTCTGCTGTTGACTCTGTGGAGCCCTCACCTCCATCTGGCTTTCTGCACTTCAGGTCCAATAATAACCAGTTGCTTATAAATTGCTTTCATAAAGACGCTATAGAAAAGCAAAGCATTGTACTCAACACAACTGAGGCGAGCTCCTTCAGCATGCACAGACCTTCCTCACAGCTTCAAAGGCTGCTGCAGACAGGACGTGCTGAGCTGCCTCCAAATGCTTTGGGGCTTCGTGGACACAAATACAAATGTAAGTCTCTGAAAAGAAGATCCTTGCGTGTGATGTGAAGCAGTTTCAGGGATAAAGAGGCCAGATGTGGGAGAATAACAAGCTAGTAGCAGTCTCCTGGTTGCCCCTATGCACAGCGGACTGACCTGTCCAACTCTGGCAAGCTTCTAAGGCACAAGTGACCAAGCTGCAGATGAAAATACAATGCAACCCCAGAATAATTAAATATATCAGCTACACCTCAGTTTCTGGGTTATTTTTGCCATTAAGAATCTTTTATATTCTTCCTGAAGAGTAATTTGCTCACACCAGTTGAGGTATCTGATTATCTGCAGTATCTCAGCCCAAGTGATAGCGCAGTGAGCTGGGCTAGACTGAGAGATGTGGTAAGACAGCAGTGTTTTATTAACTCAGCGGAGTATTTCTGAACAAATGATGTGTTTTTCTGCTGTCCTCAGAGACACTCTGCAGTGATAATATTGTTCTGCAACGAGATGGAAAGTCCAGGCTCTGAGCACTTGTGATCTTGGGTTTTCATGGAACAGCTCATAAGAGGAGAGTAACTTGTAATGTGCTGCAAAGTCAGCATTTGTCTTGTAATCCAGTGGTTGCAGAAGGAAGAGAGAAGCTAAAGGCCAGTTTCAGCTTGGCTTACTACTTGAGTTCCCCTCCTGCTTTTTCAAGTGGTAATAGTGTTTTGCATTGGCTGCCGTGAGTGTACGTACTGTTTCTGAGGAAGAAGGTTGGTAGTTGTTCCCTTGGGTCCTTGTGGCTTTACACAACAGTGCAGCTCAGGGAATAATCCTGTGTACCAGGGAACTTCTCCTGCTCTCAAAGCCCCCATGTGATGCCAGTGAAAGCAGGATTAGGGCCGCTGTCTGTGGCCAGCTTCTTGTATCTGTGGACCATGCTTGGGATTTGGGGATGAATGCTTTGCAAATGGCAGTTTTATAATATATAATCTGACATCACCTTGAAATATCCAGCCAGGGCATGAAGTATAGTTGTCATGTGCCAGTTTGGCATACAATGTCACTTGTATTTCGCTCTATTAGTTCAGAAGTGGCGGTGTATTAAAATCAAACCCTGCTTGTCCCTGCCAGCTTCACCAGCCTGGTTCTATGCCCACTGTGTTGCCAGTAATTCCCCCCACTGTTTGCTGCGAGGTTCATGCAGAGCCACTCTGTCCAAAGTCTCAGTGCAGTTAATTATCTGTATTAAAATTGGGTTGATAAGCTTTCTGGAGATGTCACACTGAGCTGTGCAGGAGTGCAAAGAAAATTAAGGACCAGAGGCAGTACAGCTAGCGCAGGACTAAGCCGACTAGCTCAGCAGTGAGCTGCAGTTTTGCACGAGGACAGACATTCAGCGTGTTGCACCCCGTATGCATCCCTGACACAAAAAGGTAAGCGCTGTTGTTTATCCTCCTGGATAACTAAGCAAGAAGGAGCCTGCTCTTCCTAGTCGCAAGCATCCTACTCAAAAATGCCAAAGGCCCCCACTTGCCCCAGCTTGACAGTTGAGTTGCACAAGGAAAACCTTCAACATTAACTTTCATGATAAACAAGCAGCAGAGTTTTCAGAAATAAACAGCAGTCCAGCAATGCCTCTTTCCGCAAATGGACTATGGCCAAGCAGGCCACTTCTGTGTGGAAAGATTGGAGCCCCAACATATTTCTTTACCCCGTCTGGGTTCCTTGATCTTCCTGTGCTAAGATGTCCCTGACACACCATTCTTCCGAGTTCTTCCCTAGTAGTTCTACGCTTTTGTCTTAACTCTCAAACCCCCTCCTAATTGTTTTTTGGTCTTCCAAGTTACCCTTCCATCTCCCACAGAGATGCTAATGAAGTGTGAGTGTACATGGATGCAGGCTGCTTGGGAATTTGACAGGGCTCATGCCCAGCCCTTGTTTTCTCATTAACCTGCTGCTGCGTGAGGAAGGAAGCAAGAGTGCCTCGTTTTGTCCCTGCCTCAAGCTTTCCTGTAGCAATCCAAGCCCTTGAATATTTTTTTTCTTTAAATATATCAATAACTGTTATTTTGTTCATTAGGAGTGGAACATGTGCCAACTGAATTGCCTGTGTAATCCATTTAAATCAAGAAGTTACATGCTGACACATTAGCCGTGAGCAGAACTCCTTTTGCCAACTGCTTTAGGGGACATGAGCTCAGATTCTCCTATGGCTTTATGCAGGTGGTACCCAAGCATGGCTTTGCGTCCTGTCTCTGAATAAAGATTAGTCAAAGAAATGCTGAGATGAGACTAGAGACCCCCTACCCGTGTCATTTCATGCCCATCCGACTCAGCATCCCAGAGAAGAGCAGCTTGCTTGTTTTTGGTAAACACCAGCTTAGCAAGCTGTGTGATAAAACTGTAGGATTTAAGGCTGGAGAGTTCAAAGTAATTCAGAAGTTGAGATGCGTGTATCTGTCAAAAGCAATGGGATGTGTCGAGGCTGGCTGAGATGGTCTTGCAAATACCAGCCAACGTGATTTGTTGTCTCCCAAGCTTATTGCTTAATAGGTGCAATGAATAAGAGCAACTTTCTGAGCAGAATCTGCCTCTCCCTAAATGACCAGGAAGAGAGGGCTACGTCACCAAAGGGAATATTGGTTCCCATTAAAAATTTCAAAGCAAGTGATTTTTTTCTTTATCACTTCGATCCACAGATTTCAACAGACACCGCATTTTTCATATAGGAAGTCAGCTAGAATTCCTTTTTTTTATAAGTAAATGAAAAATTTTGCTAGGAGTGGACAATCCTCCCCAAAAGTTTCAACACTATACAAATGACATGTAAAGAAACAATTTTTCAGCAGTTCTGCAGAGCGGATATGCTGGCAGTCTTTCCAACTTACTATCCACCCCAGTATTGCAAATGGGATGTTGTTTGGCTTTCCTCAGCCTTTTTCAGACCTGAAGTCCCAAATTTTGATCTATCTGCTGAGTGCCTATTGTGGGAAATTTGGAGTAACTCCACTGAAGTCAATTGGGTTGCCCTGGATTTACAGTGCTGTAAATGAGATCAGAATTTGGCTCAAAGTATATTCCATTAATGAGTCAGATACTGGCAATGCAGCCAATATGCACCCAGAAATGGCTTTAACACAGCCTAAGATATTCAAAATTGTTTTATTGAAAGATGGGCTGAAGGCCAGGATTCTGGGGTTCTCTTTTATTCTTTCCATGAAATTCACCTTTATGCAGAAGGCCAGCACGAGGCTGATGCAAAACTTAAGAGCCATTTAAGCTCTTAGAATAGGGCTTGTGAGGTGCATAAGCGTTGTGCTGAACTCTTTGCCTGCCCCAGAGCAGATTTATCACTCGGAGTTCAAGACGTTCTAGGATTTATCAACTTTTACAGGTTTTTATAGATTTTCAATACGTTAAGTGACACAGAGAGACAGTTTGTAAAATATAATGACACCAAGGATGATGTTGCAGGCCGTAGATGGCACAGTAGGACAAGGGTTTGCAGCTGGCAATTGGAAGTGCTACGACAGGAGAAATAATAAATAAGGACTAAATGTTTCTGCTTTGGAGGAAATCCTTTAATCAGCTCCTGAAGCCTTGATTCCAGTGTAACTTGAGTGAATACCTCACCACTTTGAGTGTAAGCAACTGCATCACAGGCTCTTCCTCTGTATCGCCAGCCCTGTTTCTCAGTACCCCCACGCAGCTCAGGTTGCGCCCTGCTTTCCCATCCCAGCAGTGCCGATGTGGTTAATTATGAAGACCTCTCTATAAAGATATCTTGTGTGGGAAACGCAGGTGCCCAGAATCTCCTCCTTGTGCCGTTTCACAAGTCTAGAGCAAGCCGTGGTGCTGGCTGTCTGTGCTCAGCATTGGCCTAGACCTGCGTGTGCGGTTGTGCAAGTGCAGGCTGAGGTCCCGGGAGGCCGGTGTGGGAGCGCAGGGCTGCAGGAAGGGCTGTCTCCCATGCATGCAGGCCAGGAGGCTGAACGGCGATGCATTTCAACCTCTGGGCTACTTGTTGACAGCTCTTTATTGACGGTCTGTGCTCTGCTGGCTGGTTTTGTGTAGCCAGTATTATCATGCCCATACTTTCTCAAGTAGTGAACACCTTTCCTATTTACCTTCTGCCAAAAAAACTAAGTAGCTCTGCAAAAAACCTTTTCAAATACCTCCAGTACTTCCAGAGAGTGGGAGTGTATGTGAAAGTCTGTGTGCATGCAGATACAGAAGCCACAGAAACTGTGTGGCTAGCTGGTAGCCTTGATCACAGCAAGACAAATGAAAATGTGCTTCAAGTCTAGATGATTCATTCTGGCTTTAGTCCTTCAAGCTATTTTTACTGTTGCTTCAGATTCCTCAAAACTAGAAAGCAAGACTGTAAACAGAGGGAGGGAGGGGTTGTAATTGCCACATCCTGCGCGCAGCAGCAGCTTGAGCAGCCGACAGTAACCGGGATAAAGCAGATATGGTTACATCTTCTGAGGCTGAACCAGAGACGTTCTAGGTCACTCAGGATCCATCGCAGCACCAGAATTTGCCCACTTTCCTCGCAGTGGAGGTTTCAGTTCATCTCGGAGGCAGTGCCACTGAATCGTGATAACCTTCCTGCTGGCATAAACAGGGTAGTACTACAGAAGGAAGGGAAGTGATTCTGGGTTTACATCAGAGTAATGCCCATCAGAATCTGCTCCAAAGCTGTTTGCCAGCCCTAATTACACTCTGACTTCATAGCTGATGCAGTTGCATAGTCAGCTACTCCCCCCTCCTTTCTCCCACCCGGGTGAAATCACCTCATCCAGAAGGCCAGCAGAGATTTCTCCACTGAAGTTTTTATAAGATCACTCATTGTCACAGTCTCTGCATGCTAGACAACACAGTCTGAACGATGGGATCTACCCCAGCAAGTGCCGGTATCAACAAACCTAGGTATAAATGCGGGAAATGGGAATTTCATAGTAGATGCCCCTTGGGCACCTCTCCTGCTAATTTGCACTTAGATAGGTGCCTTTCTCTGAGCACTTTATTAATTAAGGCTTGCAGCCCACCTATGAGGCAAATAAGTCATTACTGCCCTCATTTTACAGCAGCAACTGAAAGAAGTGGTTTGCCCAAGGCCACAAATCTAATCAGTGGCAGAACCAGGAATGAGTGAGTTCTTCCAGTCTCCCGTGATACTCAGTGCACCCCATTGCCTACCTGTAACAAAATTAATGGCTTCCCTGAAAGTTAACATTTTTGTTAACGTGATGTAAATGAAGATGGAGCACCCCAAAGAATGAGCCTTGCAAAATGAGAGCTCACCAGAAATCCTGCAGTAGCACAGGGATAAAGGCGTAATCTCTTGTGTTGAACCACAAAACCAGCATCCCCATAAATTATATACCTCTTCTTGTCAATAAATTTAGCAGGAGGGTTCAAGCATAAATTTAAAAGAAGCTTTTATTGTAACCAATGCATCAATATAATTAAAACCAAACACAATTCTTTTGCTTTCTTAGGCTGGAGAAAACCCTGTGCCCTTGGAGAAAATTGTTTCCCCTTTTCCGACAGGGAATCCAGAGCCTGAGCAGCAGCTGTGAAGAGTGGAGATAAAGAAAGAAGTGGAAGATGTTGGAAGTGCTTTGGGCAACGTGAAGAAGGATTTGCACGGAAGGAGCTGTTCAAGGGCCCAGCAGCAAAACAGAGACACATACATGCTTATATATAGAAGAATGTAAACCCTCCTGTATGCATACGTTAAAACGTGCATGCCTTGTTGAGAACGTAAGCAACATTCCTTGTAGATGATGGTGGTCTGAGCATTCGTGCTCCTGCAGTCTGAGTCAAAAGATTAGTGATGTCCTTGCTGTAATGCTAGCATTTTCTCCACTGCACCTTGTTTATGGCAACATAAACGTTCCTTTCAGTGCAGCAGGATGAAAAATAATCTATACGTCCAGAGTTAAGTAATATCTTGAGAGACCAAACTTGCTGCAAAATGGGCATGTCCTAGCCGTGGTGGTGGGGGAACAGGTGCTTAGCAGCTTGGACAACAGACAGTTGTGTATGTATATATTAAGCGCTATAGCACCAGGTGAGATAAGCTTTTCTTACGACTTTAGTTTCTCTGGTGCTATGTTTAATATTTGTCTGGGGCTAAACTGCCTCTCTGTGGTGCTACAGTTTCCCCAAGAGGATGTTCTGAAACATGGGACAAGGAGAAATCTATTTTGGTTATTAATATTTATACACAAGATAGCAAAAAATAATACTTGTTGAGAAGGTGCTATTTTTTTCTTTCTTTCAATCTCTGCAGAAATTAAGACAAAACAAATAATCTAGCCCAGAAGTTTATACAACTAATTTTCTTTGGGGCAGTTATTTTTCTTTTGACGGTTACGGAGCTTGGGAAGCAGCATTCACTGAGGTGGCAAAGACACGCCAGCTCTTTTCACTGCAGTGTACATGTCAAAGTCTGCTAGTGCAGAATCTCCTACAGCCCCGGAGCTGGGTATTCTCCTGGATGGTGATTTAAGCAGTCTCAAATCCCATGAACCAGGGAAGAGAACTATATGTAGACGAACCGATAGAGTAGGGGATAACAGGAGAACTTGTCCTTAAAAGTCAAAGGGCTTTTTTCAGTCTAGTACTGAGTGCTTTTTTTCTTGCAGCCAAAACTACCTGTCAGATTCAGGATACCTTCCAGATGCTATTTACAGTAATTATTATGCACAGTTTTTTAGAAACATTTTTCCCAGCTTCAGATATTTGCACCAGAAGATTGTCCCTCTCATGGCAGGGGGGAATTTTCAAAGGCATAAAGGAATGTTAACCCAATTTCCAAAGGAAGTTTGGCTCCTCGTCTTTTAAAAATACTTCCTAACCCTCGCCCAGCCAAGGAACAAGCTGAGTGGTCACTGTGTCCCAGTCAAACCTTGCATTTTTCACTACTGCAGGAGGAATGTTTCTAAGCAATCTAAAAGCTAAATTCTCCCTTTATCAGATATTCACCGATGTGTTTTGGGCCTGTGCACACATATCCATGGGTATTACTGATCCAAGTCACTTCACAAACAGCAGAAAGGGCTATGCTGAAAGAGCAAATTGTTCCTAATGAGTAACCTTGCCCTGCTTTATATTATGTGCGGTGTCGGGAGGGATCATGTAGCTAAGCGTAGTTTGTCTGTTGATAGAGTTTAGATGGCTTCAGAACCACAGGGACCGATATAACATTGTCCTACCATTGGTGGCCTGATGCTCAGTCATACTCGGCATCCTGTACTCCTTCCTGGCTCAGTCTCCTACTGAAATGAGTAAGAATTCTTCTGGCAAAAGGAGGAGCCTCAGCTGATTTCAGCAGTGTTGCAAGTGCTGCATTAGTGACTGCTGGATCGGGCATAGTCTTAAAAATACTTTCTGCAAATCACTCAAACGGGGAAGTGAAATTGTGTGTACGATGTTGCACAAGTCATATTTGGAGAGAAAATAATTGATCAGGAAGACTAGATGCATCACTTTGCTATACAGGACACACAGCCTGCCGGAGGTCTTCCCTCCACCCCTACACAGTCTTCCCTCACCCCGTACGTGCACCCCACATACGCAGAGGCAGCCTTGTGACAACCCATCCGGCGTAGGAGCTGGCTTACGTTTCTCAGTGCAAGAGAGAGGGCTCTCCCACATATTCCTCACCTTTAACAACTATTAGCTCCTGAGTTCTGAATGTTGAACGAACTTCTCACCCGGAGTATGCATTATTCCATTTTCCCTTGCAGCTTCTGTGCGTACAGTTTGCACTGCCATTGCTTATCCTGCCATGCCGGCTAGTTGGGTCTGCAGCCCTGAGGCTTCTTGTGGCATTTTTTCCCAAAGAGGCAATTCCCCTGAAACAGCACAGCAACGGGAAAGGAAAAAAAGTTCTGTCCTTACCATAGTGTCCTCACTGTGGGAAAGCCCCTCGAATCAGTCATCAACCTCAGTAGCAAAGCAATTGGATAATCTCCCTCAGTCCTGCCCCACTGCGGACAGGCTTTTCTGTAAAAACCCCAGCCCCCCAGAACTCCCAGGGGAGCAATCTCCTCTTGGTGGTTCCCAACATTCAGCAAAAATGTTCGAAGACACATGCTGCCTGTTATTCTCATGAAACAACCACCAAACCTATGGTGCTTCCCAAGTGTAAACAAGAGCAGGTCCAGTACCCCAAATCCTGCTCTAATCCTGATTTGCTTAACTTTTGTAGCTCTAAATTGGTGGTTTAGTGTGAACCGAGGGTTATGTTTTGGAGACTTTCATCTATTAGTTGCTGGGTCAAGCAAGCTTTGCTAGAGAAACAGCTTACCAGCACTTTATAGCCAGCATTCACTGTACATAAATCAAATTACTTACTAGAGGGTATGTATTTGTCAAAGCCTTACATTTTCTGGTACAATTGCTATTCTTGAATGCCTCCATTTTTTGACAAGGGGTGTTTTTATCCTTTTTAAAATATCCGATTTAACCCTGGTTGATGTTTGTATTGGAAAAGAAAGCATGCTGTATACTCCCCTAGTGCTGTTCTTACTGTATTGCAACAGCTGTGTGAGATGGTGGGGGGTCCTGTACCGTACTACTGGGTAGGAAACCAGCACAGTTCCTCTCTCTTGCTCCTGGTTTGGTTTTTTTTTTACAGCAGCCAAGAAGTCATTGATTTTGATTAGCTTCACAGTTGCGCCTCCGTGAAGACCGGGGAGTGCTCTCTAAATGAAAAAAAAAAAGACCTCATCTTAGGTTTCAGCAGACGGTGCGTGTGCAAGCCAGAGGAGGAGGTTATGAGATCATAGTCTATATAGAACGCTGCATAATGTGGCTGTGAGGAAAGTCTTTATTAATTTTTAAAGCAGCACTCCACCAAGATAGCTTCCATCACATATTGGAACTTCATATTTCAAGTTAAAAAAGCAGTCTAGTGTGGACTACTAATTAGCTTCTCTCCCCCTGCCTGTTAAAATAAGTCCTTTGGCCAAATTAATTCTAGGATAGCACCGCTGTTGGTTGCAGACAGCTGGGTTACACCCAGGACAGAATTTAGCTCATTCCAGATTCCTTCCTCTTCTCTCTTAGAATGATTTTCAGTAGGTAAAAAAATACAGAATGGGACCAGTTCTCCCTCCTGTGTTGTACAGGAACAGCAATGCCTCCTGTGTCAGACACTTTCATGTGCCCAGGAGAGGCATCACCCAATAAAAACATACAGCAAATCACCAAAATCAATGAGTTGTCAGTGATGAGGAATGAGAAACCCATCATGCTTCTGTTTTAGAGCATGTAGGCATGCAGAAATTACACTAATTTAGCTAAGCTCATTACTAAAGCAATTTACTTAAATCAGAAACACTTGTTAAATCAGTTTAATCTGATTTGTGAATTTGCTTTGTTTCTATATCTTGCTAAAATTATAAGGGTCTTACCTCCGCTGCAAAAGCAGAAGCAGTACCTTCTAATGAAACTCATTACAAACAGATTTGGCTAAACCGGTGCAGTTTCTATGTCCACGTGCACCTCGGAATCAGGCACTTCTCCCTGCGGCCTCGTAAGACGAAACAGTTTGGTTAAATACTGCTACCACCGCAGTCCTCATTCAGCAGGCAGAGGAGAATCTCACTTTGGCCCAGGGCAACGGAGAATGGGGAAGCAAAACTGAAGGAGATCTTTCCCTTCTAAGAACTGCACTACCGTGTACAAAATGGTTCATGATAAGGACAGAACAGTACATCTACCTTAATATTTAATTATCCTACAAATGGTTTTAAAACGTCTGTCCATGATCTTGACAGAAGTCTGAGATATATATAACGAACTACCTGTGGCTCCAAATTAAATCCTGGACCCACATTTTTTGTCCATGTCAAAACATCCTGGCTATATTCTACCTCCACAACAGGTGAATGGTATCTTCACAACTTTTCTTAGGGCAAATTTGCTTAGAGCAAATTTGATTTTGAATCCAAGCTTCCAAATTAGCCTCATTCTCATAAAACACTCTGCAAGGCACTGCTTGCTGTCTGCTGAGCTAGGCTTGTTCGTCTCTCTTGGTACAAAAGGTTAGGAGACACTGGCCATGTTAATTCAAAATCCAAAAGTCTGAATAACACAGGACTTGATCTTCCTTAGGAAAACACTAGTATATTGGCTAGTCTGAACGGAGAGGAATCCTCGCCTGCTGCTCCTGCCTTGGTCTTCTAATTCTGGCCTGGCCTGAACGTGCAAGCCCTTTTCATTCAAAAGGCTGTCTCTGCTCACAGCACAGGTAAACATCCCTGTCCCCAGTGTTAGACACTTCTGTGCTTCTTCCTCTGCCAAGCCTACTGGCTTGAATCACGCACCATCTGCCTGACAAGGATCTCCCAAACGCACTCCCAAACTCAGGTCTTCCAAACTGCAGCTCTGCCCTTACCAGTTTCAGGAAAAAGCTGACTGTTCCAGTCAAAGCCGTGGAATTTCCATTCCCCATCCGCAAGATAAATTTAAATCTACAAAATACCAAACAAGTGAATATTTTTTCCTGACAATATTTATTTGAATACAAGAGTGAATTTTCATGTAACTCCGATCAGACTTCTTCAGTGTTCACTCTGCACAAATACTTGAGTACTTGAATTTCACAAGTTTTTTAATATTTACAGAAAGTGACTGTGGAGCTTGATAAATATTCACTGAAAGCATCTGGGTATTGAACTGCCATTATTAGTTACATCCATTATTAGTTACAGATGCCACCTAAGTAGAGAGCAAAACCAACTACAATGGGATTTAGTTCTCACGGGCATTCGCAGCATAACCTTTCCAATCAATTTGAAGACCACAGTTTATTGCAAGCAAAAATCTTCCCGTCATCTTTAGTCCTTAGGACATTTGCAGATTTTCCAGTCTGCTCCCAGATGCACTGCTAACAGAATAAAGCAGGTGAAATGCAGTGAATATGCAATTCCTTGCACATTGCTGATTCAGTACTGTTTGGATGTAAACTCTTGCAGAGTCACTGTGCAAGTTTCCACCCTCACCAAAGCAAGAGCAAAGCATATGCTCACTGCTGATATGAGTTCCTGAAGGCTCCTGTTTATGGTTGGATGTGGCTTCTCTCTTTTGTAAAAGGAATTTCATATGCTGAGACTCTTTGTACATATTTATAATGACTTTATTAAAAAAAAGAAAAACAACTGTTCAATGGCGAAAAAAGGCTCCAGTTTTTATTTCCTCTCTGAAATTTGAGAGAATAATTTCTTTCCGCAACCCTAACTGCTTCCCTATGGAAATCAACAGAAGTTTCTCATCAGTTGTCATTAGAATGGAAGTTTCCCCTGTATGTTTTCTGGTCCAAATGTCATGTTCTAGGAGAGGGTAGAATCGTCCTGCCTCACAAAACCATCACTGTAACAGACCCGAGGAGGGAGGGTTTGACAGACTGCTGACAGCACAGAGCTGTTTCTGCCACAGCATCTGGGCCAGAAGAATAGGGACTGAAGGATGTTGTTTTAATTTAACAGCTATAGAATAGCGGCCTGTAGTAAATTCTTTATCTTGCAGGAATTAAGATGATCTTTGTTATGCTTCCAGTAGAATAAATATCCACAGCATCAAATTTCACCTTCTATTTAGCACTAATTAATTTTAACAGAGAAGTGGAGCACTGGATGGCCCACCGAGCCTCAGGCACCCACGTCCTCTCAGACACAGGCTCTTCCATAATGAAGGTCTCACATACAGGTGACAGTGCTGCATGTTGTCCCTGAGGTATCCGAATAGCAACAGAAGCCCTCTGTCTCAAAGGTTACTCAACCAACAACTTTCCTGGCCTTCTGTTGAGACAAAGGAGAATTGCAATGGGTTACCTGCACACAGGGGTCGGATATCACTGAAGCACATCACCAGAGGAGCCAGCCTTCTGTACAGGGATCTGAATGCTGCCTTATAATAGGAATCAAGAAGGGATGACTGAGATGAAGCAAAAGAAAAATTAATCATTAGAAGTTCTTTAGAATATGATGATACTGGTGCAGGGGTTCTTACACAGGTACCAAAACCATCCGAGGTACGTGGCAATTCTTCCACTGTGTGCTGGTATGAAGTCTTACTGTGTGATCTTTCTGAGTCCTTGGGCTGTAGCAAAGCGTTTCAAGTATGTGATGATGGTAGTCCCCTCTATCTTACACTGACAACTGGGAAAGATCAGTCAATAAAGAAAAAAAAAGTAAAGAAAAAGAAGGCCTATAAGAATGGCAACAAATATTCCCCGTGCTTTCCCTTTGATTGCCTTCCTTCCTTGTCACCAAGTAAAAATGAGTAATTTTGAAAGAGCGTAGCAAATGCTATCTGTAGTGCTAGGCTCATCTTGACCTTTTCATACGCTTCTCCAAATACATTTTCCAGGAGCATTTAGAAAAAAATCAGAATTAAAAGTGGCTTTTCAAACATCTTGAAAGCAGATACCACCAACCCTTTAATTAATTGGCATTGCACTGAAAACTGATGCTGAAACCTTTCATAAATTGCCTGCCCACAGAAGCGGTAGTTTTCCCTTTTCCTGGTGAATATACCAGACTATCGTACAGAACAACATTTTTATGCCCACTGAAAACCTTGCTTCCTGCCTTACTGACCTCTCTTCCCCCATCCCAAAAAGGCTATTCCCATTGGAGATAGCCACTGGATTCCTTGACTTCGTTCTCCACTTTCACGGGATCCATTTCACAAGAATCAAATCACTTTGTTTTGGAAAGTAAAGCTTTTCCTCCTCTACTTCCCTGTATCTCTCAAGCCAGATTTGGACTATCTTCCCTGCTCAGGCTCTGCCTCTCATAATTTCTCCTCTAGCCATACTGAACTATTATTTCCAAAGAAATGTTGAGCCTTAATCCTGTTACCATTAGCTCCTGTTTGCTTTAATTCTTTTCCCTGTGGAGTTTCACAGCAGGAGGGGAAGGCGGCAGTCAGTACACACTCATAGGCTCATTTCCCCCAGGTACAGTTCTTCCTGATTATCCACTCAAGTGGGATTGTAACCTTACGGCCATTTCCATAGTAATGAGCATGGAAGATGCCACAATTGCCTAATGAGGCACTTTCTCTGGGCGTGCAGCAAAAAGCAGAGGTTGTTTAGTGAAAGAGAAAGCTCCAGCGAACAAACAGCAACTCCATTTGCATGCAAGTGCCACTGCAGCACCCTCAGCAGAGATGGAAACTGCAGCAATATAAAGTGTGTTAATTCTCCTGTTAACAATACAAGGTATCTCCTCAAAGAGCTTTTTCTGAAGCGGAGGTGTTGCAATCAAGTCTCCACCATCACAGGTGGATTATCCAGCTTGTGGATAAACCAGGCTGGCTCCTGAAGCAATGCAGCTGCTTCTGTATAATGCTGCCCTCAAGCTAGTAAATCTCACTAAATCCAGCCTCTCCAGGGGGCCCTGGGTCCTGATGCCCCAGCATCGCTGGTATAAGCAGTGCTGTATGGGCTCAGTGCTGCGTGAGCACATTTTTTCCGGTTTTGGACCCGGGCAGGTTCTGGATGCTGAGCGGTGCTGGTTTTAAAGCCAGTAAGCCTTGCCTCAAGTGGCTGCGCTGAGGAGCATATTGCAGAGACACCTGAATTTGTGAGATGCTCTTGGTTAGGACCTTAACTTCTCACCTAGACAAATCAAACTCGACTTTAATCTCTCCCTGCCTCCCACTGTTCTCCCCATATGCTAGGAAATCAGAAAGTCTGATCATGCAAATTAAAGAGGAAGAACATTCCCAAGAAAAACAAGTGTCATTTCCAGCTTTGCTAGCATGGTCTTTCCTTGAGATTTTATTAAGATGACAACGTGTGCAATTTGTGGAATCAATTGCAAAAACACGGCTGCTGGGAAATGGTGTTTCTCCAACCCCAAATAAACTTTGGACGCGTGGTTCTGAAGCACTGTTTTGGAAGAGTTCTCAAAGGTACTATAACAGCAACAGTGTAATTCTATGAAGTTACAGATCCGTGAAGCTAGGGCCATTTAATGTGAAAAATCTCACCAGTGGTTTGAGCCAGAGGAGGACAGCTTTTTTCCAGTATACCAGGTTATACACACGCAATTCACAGTACGCTTGCCTTATACACGCAATATATAATCTATACTAAAAGGACAGAAAAAAAGGAAAAATCCCAGGCAGTTTATAACCATGTAAGTTCAAGAAAAAATCTTGGCTGTAGCTTAGCCATGGAGTTTGCCATAAAATAAAACACATCTTTCTTGCCTTTGAGGATAAAGTTTCTGGCTAGTAACAATCGTTGTTCTGTTTGCTCCTGGAGAAAGAGAGCTGGAAGAAAGACTAAGACAACAAATCCACAGGCAACTAAATCGGGGCATGGAATCACCAGATTTTCCAGCTTTTTCTTCTCTCTGCACATGTTATTCCATTTGTTGGTATCTATTGGTTTTAATACACCTGGAAATGAGCAGAGGTGGTGCCATCTTTCCAGCAACGCAAGGTTTCTACTGTGACAGAACGACAAAGAGGACAGGTCTTCTCCCTGTCAAACCAGAGGCAGAGGCATTCTTCACAAAACACATGCTGTGGAGACAAAAGGGCATCACCACGATGAGGGCAGGAGGTCCTTGTCACTAAGCGTGCACACTCAATAGGACAGCCACGGGAGCAAGTAACGATTCAAGTTTAGGTGGACAGTGCAGCTGATTAGCAGTACTCGCATGATATGAAAAATAAATCCCAGCATTACTAGTACATCAGTTTGCCAAAGCTAATGATATATTACTCTGTTTCTTAATATAGCAATAGAAAGAAACATTAAAAAGGCCTACGACGTTTGGGCTAACAAAGTAGTTGAGAGGGTTTTCTCTACCATGTTTCCATCCTCAATTCCCTGGGTTATTTTACAAGTCTTTACTTAGCTCAAACAACCCCCTTTCTTCCCCCTACTCCTTACTGCATTTGTTTTTTTCTGCTCACATCACCCAGTCCTAGTCAGTAGCTTCGCAGTCCCCACTTCCCCTTCTCTATAAATATCAGTTTTCACTCCTTATCTTCTCCTCTCATTTCTACACTGAGCCACAACAGGATTCTCCCTCCAGCCTACCTTGGGTACTAACAGAGACCAGGAGGGACGACTGTCCAGCACACAACCCCATCTATCCCCAGACTGGAAGAGCAGGAATAGGGCAAGAAGAGATTATTAGAAGCCATAAGAAGCTGAGACCTCCTCAACACATGTCGAGTCAGCAGAAATGTTACTCATCAAAATCTCAGCTCTGATAAGCACATACAAAGACAGCTCCTCGGGGCCTTCATCTTGATAACATCTGCACAGTTCTTCACAGGAATAGTAAGAGGCACTTTTGATGCATAGGTGACCTACTTGCTTTAATTTGATAACCCTGCTACAAACCATGGGAGTGTTAAAGCTCTCCAAAAAAAGGCTCTTGAGCTTTATTTTGATATCACAAGAGAGCATATATCCCATCAATTCCATTCCCAGAAATGGCTGAATCATTCTGCCTAAAGTTTTCCTGCACACACCCCCACATCAGCCAGAAACAGCCTCCAGGATGCTGAATTTCAACCCCAGCAGACAAAGCTTGACTGAGTTACAAGCAACTGAAGAGAAAACCTTGGGGAAGCATCACCAGTCTTGCCACAAGGCAACACCTTCAGCTGCCCTCTGACACATTAACAGAACCCATGGCAGCGTGGTGTGTTCGAAGGGTTTTCCTAGCACCAGATTAGGATTACTGCATTACTCAGAGCATGCCATTCTTAAGCTCTAGGTTTTGCCAGTGTTTACCAAACGAGAAACAGGACAATTCTCATGTACTGGCAGCAGTGCCCAACTTCTATATGCAGAACTACTTTTATTCCTGGCCAGGTGTTCAGAGGCCAGACCAGGATTACATGGTGCTGCACCAGCCTTCATGCACCCTGTCAGGCTCATTCTGGATCTATGCCCCTCTCATAGCACTTGCTCATAATTCGGTCGGCCTATTGACTAGCCAGTCTCTCCAGGGGTCAGATAAAAATGTTTTGCATTCTAGACCCAAGGTCTGGACTGCCAACTGGCAGTCCCTGGACTACAAGGCTGGCCTTTTCCATCTCAATAGCTACGATCAGCCCCTAAAGAGTGGCTCAGCTATCATGAATCACTGGCTATCTGGTAGAGGGCAATAAATATCCACTAAGACCTAGATCAGGACCCAGTAAATGATTTTAGAAGTACTCAGGCTAACTGTGCCCCTCCCCAGCTGCAGAAGTTAACCAAATGAATGCCAACAGGGGGCCTGATGTGGGAAGCTTGGGGTCTTACCTGGCATATAAGGATCAAAGGTTCCCTGAATTCTGCTTGGCAAATGGCACAGATGTCACCCGCCTCACTGCACTGCTGGCTGGTAGCACGAACTCCATAGCTCTGTTAGGGAGAGGTAGAAAAAAATCCCAATGTCAAAGGGTTTGAAGATACTCTGGTTTGTGGCTAAGCATACACATAGACACTGTTTTTCACACCCAGATTCCCTGCGTGACCTGGGAAGGACACCGGTGTCACATCACTGTGTATGGGGAAGGGAGACTTGGGCACCAGCACATAGAACAGAGGGAGTCTGGAGCTCTGTGTTCTGTTTTGTTTTCCCCTCGAGCTGACTCCATCTTTTAGTGCCTCCACTTGTGGAGCAATGATAATGAAATTTAATGAGCTCAACAGGGAGCTGAAAGGATTAATTCAGCATCATTTGCAGAGGTGTTTAGATAGTGGGAGGTATTATTATTAGCAAGTTAGACAATAGAAGAAAGAATAACAGCAGCAGCAGCCACAGGCTTCTCACTTTTCTTTTTAAATATGTGGAAGGTAAATGTTGCTTCTCCTGTAGTAACAGTAATAGGGGAAATGGAAACATGCTGAGGAAAAATGACCAAGCCCAAGCCCAAGCCCACAGAATAAGCAAGGCAAGTTCTAACAAACTTCTATGATGTTATGTTCCTTTCCTCTACAGTCTTTAATTTTACCATCCTAAAATATAAGTTTTTATATTTCACTGCAAATATTAGTACGGTATAATGCGATGCCTGGGATAATTTCTGTGCACTATAGGATCTCTTTTAATGTCACTGCACATCAGGCACTACATACTTCTATTTAAAGTCTTTCTCACACTCTGCACTACAAAGTTTTGTCAGCTTCTTGCAGTTTTGGCCTCAATGGATTAATCCATATTACACAGGGCTTCCAATCAGACAAAACAGGCCAGACTAGCAACAATCTCTTCCCATAGCTGGGACAGGGCAGATATCAGAAAAGGTTCCTAACATCCCTGACAAGAGATACCAGCTTATCCAGCCATGGGACAGCAAATTATTTTATTCGATGATCCTGATTGATACACTGAGCAATTTTCAACTCCATCATTCAATAGTAACAAGGTTCCACCTATGAAACTGCTCTAATATGTATGACTACTTACCTGCGGGGTGCAAAGGACCTTCAGTGCCTTCCGGACACTTCCCACACGACCACAGATGTCAAAAGACTGCAATAAAGACATTCCATTTTAGATACTTTTCACAAAATATGTGTGTGTGCGTGTACAGTCCAGAAACTCAGGAAACAGTGTCTCCAAATGGATACTTGGAGGGAACAAAGATCCTAAGTAACAATGGTGCCAAAAAAGATTTCATGGTGATCATGAAATATGTAATAAATGTGAATTGATAGTGGAGAAGGGTAGCCAAAAAAGCTCTGGTAACAATGGACTGCAAATCAGGGACTTTACAGGACAGAAAGAGGAGCAGACATCAGGGCGTTGTGGTAGGGTAAATTTCCCAGCCCCACTAAGTAGGAAAGGGCTAAAATGGAACCGTTCCCACCCTGAGAACTGAGTACCTGAGAAGCCCAGAAGTGAGGTTATAAAACACCTCAGCTAGCTTGAGAAAGAGGGAAGGAACAGGAGTCTTTTCACATGGAAGAGGCAGAAAACGGCTTTCCTCAGCCTCTAGGGAAAAGGGGGATTTCCAGGGCTGTGTGGCTCTGCCATGCAGCTTGACACTTCAGGGCCCAGATGATATTATGAAAGAAGGAGTGGGAATTGCCTGTCCTGCTGCAGAGAGTGATTTAGTGGAGGGCAGGGATTAAATGCGACCAAGAGAAGAGAAGAACGGCCTGAGGAATAAGAAGCAGGACTGAGGATGAATTGCTCTGAATTGCATCTGCCTAAAGAGTGAGAAACTTCAAATGCCAGGAAGGGAGTGAGTTTCCGGCACCTTGGTACTTTGCAGACGCCCGAAGATAGCCAACAGCAGGGGCAACACCGGGTCCTTTTCTTCCCCCCTCCCTCCGTTGCCCAGCAAACATGATGTAACTGCATCTGGAGAGCAGCGCTCATTCTGGGCTCCTCATTAAAGACTAAAAGCAGTTCAGAGAAGGGCAGAAAATGAGCCTGCAGAAAATGATTTCTGAAAACAGACTAAAAGACATAAATATTTACAGCTTGGCTGAGCAGTACAAAAGCGAGGGGAAAAGATGATAAACTGCCTACAAATATCAAGGGGCCAAACACACTCAGCGTTCTTAAAGTGAAGACATGGTACTACTAATAAAAGGGAAAACAGCTTGAAAAACCTAATCTGGTATGCCAGCTTCATGTTCCCTATCTGGCAGGATACAGAGAGAAAGACACTATGATCTAGACAAGATATGAAGAAATGATTGTGCAAAGAACAGCCATGCATTAGTTGGGAGAAGGGCCAGATGACAGTAACAGGACCTTTCCATTTCTAACATGTCTGAGCAAGGGCAGGGGAAGATGTGATGCAGAATATGCAGAGCTGTAGTGGACTAGCAGTACAAAGGCACCAGAATGCCTGGAGTTGGCTTTCTATTTTTTTTTTTTGGTTAGCATGATTAAGTGGGCTCACTGCAGGGAATGCCAATGAGATCATCGTGCAATAGATGTGGAATCAAATGAAGGCACCAATAATGCTTCCAGTCAGCATGTAAAAAGGCTCCCAGGGTCTTTCCAGTAATGCTTCCAGTCAGCAACTAGCACTTCAGGCTGCCGACTACTACAGACTTTATCTTCTAACAAGGATAGGGATCAGCTTTTTTGCGCAGTCCAATTCACAGCTTTTTCTGGTTGCTTTGCTTATAGCGTGACTTCTAATGCCTTTGCTCTGGCTCTGATGTCTCCTCTTCTCCCAGTCCATTTCCCCCCTTCCATTTTTTTTCCTCTGGAGTTCCCTGTACCCCCAAAAGATGCATGTTTCAGTAGTCTCTTTAACATCCATTTATCACCCCATGCCCTGAAGTCTATGTTGCATCAGTCACCTTTCTAGCAATAGGACTGTAACAATTGGGTTCACAGACAGTGAGTGCTTCTGTTCAGGATAGGGAAAAGATAAGACCTGGATGCCCTTACTGATAAACATCTGGGATTGCTTCACCAAAATCAGAGGTTCATGTTTACACAATCCAGACAGAGACACCAAGACAGCTCCCATCAGCTGCACTATATACAACCTTCTGAAAGTTGAGCCTGCCCTTTGTGTAGGGAAAGGGGATGCAGCCCTAGCTGAGCCCTGGATTTTTGCCAGGAGCACAGAAGGTCTGAGTGCCGAATTGGCTTCTGTGGTTTTTCTAATGTGGTTTGTGGCTTTGCTAATGTGGACTCCTTTGGGTATATTTTCAGTGTCTCAGGCAAGGAATTAGGCCTGCAACTCTTGTGATTGTAAATGGGAGGCAGGCACCTAGTATTTCATGATCTGTATTAGAAGAGTGTGCTGACACTTTTCTTTCACTTCCAAGCAAAGTCTCTAGCGTGCAGAGGTCTAATCCTGGACACATCTGTGGTACTAAGTAGCTGCCACACAATGACCTGGGACTTATTCCTGGACCTATCACCCTTCAGCTGGCCTATCCATCCATTTACACCTCTGATGAACTAGATGAATTAAAGGAAGAAACGTGCATGTTAAAGGCATAGGCTGTAGCCAAGGCACTTTCACACAAGTGTGTCCCCCAGTGCTAGTCCTAAGTTATAGCCAAGGCCAGTAAATAGCTGTCCTTCTCTCCTCATGGAACTTCTAAATAACACATCAGCAGACTTTTCAAAATGAGGTTGCTTTTCCAATCTAGATTATCACAACACTACCTATAAAGGCTTCATAGTAGAGAAACATCAAGCTAGCCCATAAAGCACTGCTTGCACCTATGTGTCAGGGCTCCGAGTACATTAATAGGCCTTCATGGCTCTGACGAGCCTCAGCTGGGGTCTCCACACACAATCCCTGCCCATGGACCCAGGAGCTCTATTTAAGCTCAGCCCTGGAGGCTTCAGTTCAAGTTTGTGCTGTGTAAGTGCTAGTTTCTAGCTCAGCCATAGCCATGCCTGTGCCTAGCTACAGATCCCACTGATCTGGACACCCCAGCACATGGAGTGACTTCACACCCTCACCTTGAGCCTGTCTCATCACTATGGCTATATGCTGCAACTGTTGGACTGGGTCTGATCCTGGCTGCCTTCACCAGACCTGATCCTGACCTGTGGACTGATGTTCTGGCTTTATCTTGGACCTGCCTCACCACCTGAAGATATGGACTCTTTGAACCTGGCTATCACCTCCAGGCCTGCCCTGCTTGCCTTGTTTGGGTGCTGTGGGGCTGGGCCCTGGCTGCTGAGGCCCCTGTCCTGCCAGATGTGTTTTTGTACTTGGTTCCTGTTCCTCCAAGGAGCAGATGGCCCCCTACTGCTTCTTCACACTATGATGACTTCTCCAGATGTAAGAAATGGCATGTAGAACTGCAGATGAGCATCTCTTCTCCAGGTGTTGAGTAACTTTTGCAAGAAGAGACACCAGAAAGATCACTTGAAATCTGTCCTTGTAATTGTGATCTGTATACCTGACCTCACAAGCCAGAAGGGCATGGAAGGGTTGGATACTGTTGTCTAGAGGGGATCCAGACAATGGTATCTTTGAAAGGGACAACAATCCTCTCCCACAGCACAGAGTAAAGAGCAGGAAACATACAGCTGAGAGAATGGATGGGTGTGGAGGGAACTACACTGGTCTCATGTGCCTTCTATTCTGGCACTGCTTGCTCTGTTTCTGGCTTGATCACAGACCTGCTGTGACCAAGTCACTTCACTTCCCATGACCTTCTCTGCATATATTGCCTGCAAAAATTGCAAACTCCTTGACAGCAAGGGTTGCATTGCCCCATTCCTATACAACATATAGCTGCAACTGCAGCCACATCTCACATAAGAGCTATAGTATGATTTTGTATTGCACAGCAATCCATTAGCCCCTTTGAGCTGTTTTTGGCTTAAACATATTCTCTGTTCTTCAGTCTGCTTCTGCAAAGCCATAGCCCCTTTCTCCTAGGCAGAGACAAGCATCAGGGCTGCAGCAAGCTTGACTCACTTGGCCTTTCTCAGAGGGATGGATAACACAAGGTGTATCATTGTTTGCTTCAGCTACTGCTCTGCCCCTTGGCAGGGTTCAATACCCACAATTAGAAATGCAACTATTTCTAGACCTCGGACTTTGGACTCTTCTAAATAAGTCACGCTGAACTTGTATCAGCCAGAACAGGACCTAGAATGGGGCCAGAACTACCTGTTTTATCTAGGCAGGACTTGGATGACCCTCTCTCTCTCCCTGCTGCGTTCAGTACCGAGTGACAGAGTACCTAGCCTGCCTTGAAAGACAGAGGAAGGCTTAGAGAGAAACATTTAACTGTCTGCAACCTTCCTTTCCATGTTTTATCTAGAAGTCTGGAGACAGCTAACCTATCTTCCAGTACTGGTTCCCCAAGACTCCACTCCCATTCTCCTCTAGCCTTTATAGAATGGTATTAGAAAGCAGCAAGGACTTCATTAGCCTGATGCAACACTACATGAGCAGTTACAGATCTTCCTCTAGCTCACCAATGCTCACATACTGGTGAAGCAAAATGCTTTTGGCAACTAAAGCACATGGTGCCCCCAGCTGCTGCAGCTTCCCTTCCTGGGTAGTGATAGTAACAATCAAAAAGTGTATTTGTTCCCCTCAGCTGTGCTGCTTTCTCTGCTCCTGCTACAGCTCCCATAGAGGTTATTAATGAGGTGGTACTCGCCTTGCAGAGGCTATACAGGATGATCAGGATCCCACCTAGGAAGTAGCTGCTGGATGGATCATCTCCCATGATGTATTTATACCATAGCTGGATGGGGACAAGGGAGCGGAACAGCTGGCTCAGCTCCTCAATAACCAGATAAAACTTTCCCTGTAAAACAAACAAACAAGTGATACGTGATTACTATCAGGAAGTCAAAAGAAGAGCACATAACAGGTGTGGGACTTGAAGCTTATAAGACTTGTGTTCACTGTCCACCTATGCACTCTGTTAAATGGTGTGAAGATGAGTATTCATGAGATGCAGCTTTCTCTGCAGCCATTTAACTTGGTGCCTAGATAGGTTAACTATCATTTCATTGTTTCTTAGTGTTCTTCTTGCTCTGTCACTTATGCAGCTATTGTTCTACACTTTTGAATCTTAAACTTTTAGAGCAGGTTATGAATATACACCTTATTGCATACCTGTACAATGCTACAGAACACTAGCAGCAGAGGTTAAGACTTACAGGGATTAATATGATGTAAACCATAGAAACTATTAATAATGAGAAAAGGAATGCAAGGTAGGTCTCTCTGATCTTATACCCCTTCTGAAGGTACAGGGGTTTAAATGTAAGGTGACATCAGTCTTTCTGACAACTTTCTAGATAATCCCAAATAATCAAATTAATGATCTATTTGCCAGCATCCTTCCCCTTCCACCCAGGTGTGTGTTGGCTCTTGCACAGTACACAGATAAAAAGACTGGCTCTGAAAAAAAACCCCTCAAGGCATCTTAAACTCAGAGATACTAAACCTTCCTGGGGACCTTAAGGAAGAAAAGGGGAAGAGGGCGGAAGCATGCTGGTTGAAACACTTCTCTCTCCAAAGAAACTCAAAGAATGGACAACATTCTTTGTAAACCTTCACCAAAGCTGTCCTTGCCATTCTGGTGTTTATTCCAACTAGAGAGCTCTCCTTCCTTGAAGGACACATGCAAGGTAACATAAACTCCCTTCTGGCTTACTACAACCATGAGGTGCAACAACTGAAATAAGACTTTTTTTTCTTACCATGTAATTTCTATTTTAAAGCACCTAAGACTAGGGCTAAGAAGGTGGCTAAATAAGGCTATCTAATTGAGGGTCTCCCAGTCTTAATGAGGACCTGTTTATGTTCTGTTCCACACTGTTTAAAAGGGAGAACTGGTGACAGGGCACTAGGTCAGGGCAAGCTGTGACCCCAGAACTATGCTTAATCTGCAATGACATTATCTGGACTGAAAGATTTGGTTTTGACATGTCAAAATTCTTTTATTTGATAAGATCATGGAGAAGGGGAAATTCCCCTGGAATTTTGCTGTGTTGTCCCAGTTAGCTTTGTCATCAGTGATGTCATCACAGGTCAATTGTTAATTGGTGAGATTTGGAGTGGGGATTAGGCTAGCAGCAGCTAGCGCCCTTCCCTAGGGTCTCAGAGATGAGATCACTCGGCAGGCCATCCTGCTGTACCGAACAAATCGAATCCTTCAGAGAGCTCTGGCATTCTCATGATCTCATATGCCCCCTGGGACAAGGAGTGAGGTCACACCAGCGGTTGCTAACGGACCTGGGCTGCTTTCTTCCTTTCCCCCCATCCCCTCCTCCTTGTTAATCCCAGGTGGCATCACATAGCAAAAATGTAACAGCAACAATCTGGGGGCCTAAATGCAAGCAATTTATTAAATTAGCACAGAGGTCTCTATCCAGCCTCATGCTTCAATACAATCATCGTTTATTTCAGGAGCCCCTGTGACAGAGGGTCGCAGTCTGCTAATGACTACGCTGTCACTTCCTTCCCTTCACACAGGCAGTTCTCCTCCTCCCCCTCCTCAGCCAGCTCTGATGAAAGCTACCAGCAAGCTAAAGGCAGCAAACTGTTTGCTTTCTCTGACTTGTTCCTCCCACCAGGCTCACACTCATCTTCTTTTATTTAGCCTTGCTTCCCTAGCAGGCTGGGCTGGGACAGGTCACTGCTTACTTTCTCATTGCATCAGATGGAACTTCTGGATTTAGCATTTGGGGCATCAAAGCTGAAATTCTTCTACAACAGAAGCCTTTGAGGCACTAAAAACACTAGAACCCACAGCAAGACATAAGGGAAGATGGGTCACAGGCAGCCCTAGAGGTCCAGACAGGCTGCAGAATTGGAAGTGGCAGAGCGTGGCTCTAAAATGAACATGCAGCAAGTGACAAATTTCTATTTTCTAACCACAAAATCTCCACCCTTTACAAAGCTTTCATAATTCCTTTATCTAATGCAGATCTTCAGTGTTCAATGGTAACTGCAGGGTATCTTAGCAGCTAGATACTTGTTAACACCCTCATAAGAGTGCAGTTAAGTTTTAAATGGATGCATCTCTCTATCCAGCCCATGAACACCACCCACTTGACCATTTAGGAGAGCCCTGTTGATGAGCTTAGAGTGATTACAGCTAGGAGGGGGAAGCAATACAAGGACAGCTGAGCATCATTTAGAAGTGACCTAGTGCTACAGTAAATGCTTACAGAAATGTAAGTCTTGTCAGGCATTTCAGTCCTCAGTGCAACACACCAGCCCTTTTTTAAACTAAGGGAAAGTGCCTAGAAAATCAGAAGTAATTCTACAAAGGGCTGCAGCAAAAGTGGAGTCTTCCTTCTGAGTCAGAAGCTTAGAAAACAAGGTTTGTTCCCTATAATTTCAGAAGCAAAATTTAGCCTTCTGATAGCAGTAACTTATTGCAGGTGGCACCCATCACATATCCCTTTCTGTCTTCTCCTTTTCAGCTTTGTTATATCTTGGCTATCTAGGTTGACGTTTTCAAAGCCAAATCTTTGTCTCGAGCTGTATTTTGTCTGAAAACTTCAGTTAAAGTATTTCAGCTATTTCTCATCAAGATTAGGAAGAACTGTGTGTTATATTAAGCACAAATACAATTATTTCTCCTGTGCATCTGACCTGGAACAACAGCTTGAAATAAGGCAAGGCCTGCCTCTGTTAGGTGACTTTTCCTATTTCATAAAAATCCATGTAAATCTGGGAATCTTCTCTTAAATACACTCTATAGAGATTTAACAGCTCTCTAAGATCAGCGAAAGCTGTTTTTGGTGAGCCTGTGAGCCAGCCCCAACGCATGACTGGAGTGTGCAGGAGCCAGCCCTCCACAGCAAGCATATCACCTTGCTGGACTGCAGAGATTACATAGGATATTACCTGAAATTACAGCTCCTGGTTAGGGTAGAGTCAGATATCAGAAAAGAGTCCCTGCTCTGCTCTCATCAAGCCCTTGCAACAGGTTGGAGTTAAGCCTGACTAAAATATAAGAAGTACAGAGCTTACCCTGCTTACCTCTGTAGGGTCAGTTACTATAAAAGCTGACAGTCTACTACTGTTATCAAACCCTTCATTAGCACAAGTGGCAGAGGACTGTGCTGTGGATCTAATTATAGCAGCTCTGCTGATGAGCCGTGTGATACCACATGGTGAAATTTTGATTCCTTTCTTTTTTCAGAATGCTTTGTTAAAAACTAAGTCAATGACTCAAGTATAACCCTCCATTTTCCTCTACCTCCTTCACCACATAGAAAGACCATTTTTATACTTTAAATCAAGCACTTATTTTGGAAGAGCAGAGTTCAGGATTTTCATACAATTGCAATTTTCCTTCTGTACATGCAGTATTATACGGTCTAATGATGTGAACACACGCTATTTTTTCACAGAGGGCGAGTGGTACTCATTAAGCATGTGACTTTAGTATTTTGTTACACCCTCATTACTTGATGGCAGATCTGCATCCTATCACTTCAGGCTATTTAAGCTCTGCTCAGAGTAGAAAATTACTAAAATTTCTTCAATCTTTTAATGACATCACCACTACAGTAAAAGATTTTTTAAAAAAGCCAACTTATTTTCACATTGCTGGCTGACATAAGGGACAGCTATTCTCTGCATTTTCTAAATGAAAACTTGAGACACGGAAAGACTAAGGTTAAGGTAAGGTTGTTTTGGTATCCAATCTGAGATCTCTGGGATTAGACTTTTTATAAAGCACTTAATTTTATAGATCACATTACCATTAAAAGTTAAACCACTGACTTCAGTTTGCAGCTGTACATGGCTTTTCTAGAATCACATAGGAATTATTTGGCAAAGAAAAGGATGGAATTTAATTCTCCAGTGTAGCATTTGACTTGAACTTGTAGAACATTCTTCTTCCAACAGTCTCTTTGTTCTCTATGCACTTCCCAGTTTCTACAACAGCTTCTTTCAGTACCTCACCTTGCTTTGTCCATGGGGCACAGTATACACTGGTGATGGATGGAAGAAGTCTTACAGAAAAATAACATGGAATCACATAATTAAAAATTGAATCACAATATATGCACACCAAAGGGGGCAAATTACAGCTGCAAAAGCAATGCTAGTTCCCACATAGCCTAACCGAGCATTGACTTTGTAGTCTCTTTTGACATAAGGCTGTGCATGTGTGCCTCCACAGAAGGAAACAGAAAGGCATGCTAAGGTTTTACACAGCGGAATTAAAATGGGATGCAAGAGAAGTGAGAGAAGTTGCAATGAGGCAACTGTAAGTTGTGATTAGCACTCAAGGGAAGTTCCAAGTCTCACTTTTTCTGTTGCCAGCAGCATTAGGACATAATCTGAAACAGGAAGATGCTAGAAAAAACTTTTGAGACCTGCTGGCAATTTGGATCAGAGGAGAGCAGGCTCTGCTGAGATTTCAGGTCATATTGCCAATATAAGAAAGTGTTGGGTAGGAGCAGTAAACAGGATTGTGGCGCAGAGGATGCTGGTGAAAATCCATGCAAGACTAATGAGTAGTAATTCCAAGGTGGGACTAGAAGGGAAAATGAGATTTTTAGTTAGTGCACAGCACTTCTGAAAGTCACATCCTGGATATCTTAAACTGGAAAGTTAAACTTGGAAGGCACCTAAGAGCAATGATACCTTTAAAAAGTTTAGTAGCAGTGACTTTCAAAGTGTGTTAAGGAGAGGGACAGAAAAGACCCAGTTCCTCAGTACCTAATCCTACGCTTTAGTGAGTCTTTTTCTTTCATAAGTAATAAATCCCACGCTTCTGGCTCTGGGACACCACATCTGTCCCAGGCTGCAATAGGGAAAAGTCTTTGCAGAACCATCACGTAGTTCCCGTGGCTCTAGAGGATCAAAGCTCAGATTGTTGTCCAAGAAAAGTGAATCTATTTCTGAGGGAGTTCCCCCAAATAGCATCCAAGATCATCAAGGACAGGGCAATGAGAGGATAGGCTATCACCTATCTGGAAACACCACTTTAGCCACACTATTAGAGAAGACCAGGATTAACTTGCATATCGCACAGTACAAGAGAGCACAGACAAGGAACAGGAAGATCTTTACCTGGATATTTTTTGTAATACATGATTTATATGCCCGCTCCCAGTGCTTGTTTTAATGCTTCTGTATTTTTTGATCAGCATCTAGAAGACTCAAATGCTCCAAGAGACCCTGTTTTTCTCAGGATGAAAAAAAAGGTACACAAACTTCATGTAAAATGGTTGATAAATATCTGGTCCCATGGTGAAAGAGAGGCTGCAGGGACATTAGAAGGCCTGCTGCCATCACCATCACAATTAACACAACTTCCCTCTGGCACCTTCTCTCCTAATGTGAGCCTTCTGGAAGAGGCTGTGGCCTAGAGAAAATGCTTTGGCAGCAGCAAACTTCTCCAGCTTGCCTTCTTTCCCCTGATGCAGAAGGATTGACTTCACTCTGTCATGGGTTGTTCTACATGAATGCCTAGTGCAAGAAGAGCTTGTTGCTCAAGGAGCATAAAACTTTTGCACATGCAAGTCATTTGTGCAACTAGTCATGTGATGGAGGAAGGGTCAGTCTGCCCAGTGGGAAAGGCTGGGCACCAGGATTTTGGACCATGGTATCCCATGGAGCTGAGCTCTGACACAAGATGGGAGGCAAGCTGCAGAACAATTCTAATCATTGTAAGGTAAGTGCTCATTTTCCTTATAATAACTGTTTAATTATACATGGCTGTGCACAGAGACTGAAACATGATAGGTGTTTGGTGACATGATAATCAAAGCAACTGTGGAAGTGCTTGTGCTCCATTAGAACATGGAAGAGCACTGGGGCTACTCAAAATCAAGTCTTACTAGCTTCAGACTCACAGAATACACAGTTATCACAGATCAGCTGACACTATAATACATTGCCTTAAGATAGTTTGCTTCCAAACTATCTTAAGGCAATGATACCATTTGTATGATACCATTTGTATCCCAATCATACGACTTCATGCAAAAGACATTCTGATATTTCTTTCATGTCCAAGGTGCAGCTTCAGAAGGAATATGGAAAGCTTAATGTGCCAGTTTACATGGCAGAGCTGTAACCACCTATGCTAGGAAACACGATATGCACCTGAAAAAGGTATCTGGTCCAAGTGCAAAACTGTGTAAAGAATGGCTGCCACGTACAGGCTAAGTTTTCTCCAACCAGATTTGATGAGATGGTACTTTAAAAAAACAAAAGCTCCAAAAAAACCCACCAACCAAAAAAAGTCCCAAGCAAATATTTTCAAAGATGCAGTGAGGACTCCACAATGCTAGCATGGAAGAGTATTTGTACACTTGCCCCCAACACCATTTCAACAGCATAAAGAAAAAGCTTCACATGAGTAATGCCAGCAGCCTTGCCACAAAAAACTCATTTGCAATGTCTAGATCCAGCTTTCAAACAAAACTGACAAGTATTTATTCAATAGTAATTTCATACTATGTTTTCAACAAACAAATGTGAATTTTCAGTCTTCTGGAAATGCAGTCCCTTGTAACTTGGCTGCACATCTGCATTGAACATGCAAAGAAAATTCTTACTTAGGGCCTTTCTTATATACCAGCCATTAAGACTGTTGAAAAAAAGTGTGTCCTTGGTATCTTTCTCCCCTATAGAGACAGGGATATATATATATATATAAAAGAACCTAGGATACCAGTTTCTTACAGTTCTTTGGTTTGCTTTCTCCCTCCTCCCCCCCATGCTTCACTCCGTTCTCCAGGATATCAGCTTAGATTGCTGACAACAGCATGAGGAGGGGATGGGAGACTTGCAGGCACCTGGGATTTCCTAAACGAAATCTTTGGCAACTCTGTCTTTATATTATTTATTTCCTTATTTTTAATTCCACCCCCCTCAAGCTGTCATTCCTTAGCAGTGAAAATGAAAAGCTGCCATTTATGTGTGTACAACAATGGAGGCCTCTGCAGGCCACATGGCTCCTGCAGTTTAATTTACTTTAATTCATTTTATATTGAACCAAATGATCTTATTTGCCTTTTTTAATGGAGAGCATTCAGCGTGCAGGGTGGGAGCCAAGCCCCCCTTCCAAAGAAATTATGAGCCCAGCTGCTATTAAAACTTGTACGCAGCTTGATGTGCCCATCACAGCTCATGGGGGAGGAAGGGACATCTTTAGCCACAGGTATGCTCCTTCTCCCGCAAACTTCCATGGGTTGTAGAGGTGTAAGACTGGAGTCTGATGCTGGGGTTACCTTCCATTCTGTGCTTTTCTCCCCTATTCACAAGTTCTTTCCCTGCCTTCCAGCCTGATTGTAGTCTCACAGCCTCTCTTGGCAACTCTATTTTCCAGGCTGGTTTGGGACCTGGGAAAGTCTGGGATTATTTTGTTAAATTTTCAATCTTCCCTCATTCTTTGGAGGGGTTGCTTGCAGAGATATTCAATTTCTGAGGTATTCAAGCTTGGAGAACTCTGGCTAGATGTATCCCCATAATATAGCAGTCTTCATGCTTCATACTTCAAGCACTCATCATGTTTACTGTTCTCTGTATTCAGATTATAAAGACAAACCTCTTTTTCTGCCTTTCAATTTTAGTTTGCCTTTTCTCAGTTACTAAAGCATGAACTGATGCTATAAATCCAAGATGGTTCTTGATGTCATCTTAAACCAAATGCTGCCCTTCCTGTGATGGGGCCATTCTAGGAATACATGACCCAGGTACCTTAGACTGGGAGAACTGAGTGCTCTAGCCCAAATTTTTCATGTGTTCACTGTGAAAATGAAAAGATGCATCTGAGTTAAGCAGAGTTTAGTACTATTCACTATTTTCATTAGTGATCTTGATGGAACAAAGTAGGCTTATCAAATGTGCAGTTGACGCTAAACTGGGAAAGGCTGTAAACATACTGGAAAGAAGGATTATAATCCAAACTCATCTTGACAGACTGGAGAAATGGTCTGGAAAACAAGGGGGACTGAAGACAGTCCAGAAGAGAATAATAAGATCTGGAATGAATGATCCCTGAGAAAAGACTCAAAAAATTGGTGGTGTTCAGTCTACAGAGAAGATTGAGGGGAGATATGAAGACTTTGATGTGTAAAAGAAAAGAATCTGATCTTGCTCCAAGCACAATGGATATGGAGAGGTAAGAGACTTAAAAGAAGGACATTCAGAAGAGATGCCTCCTAATAGAAAGGCTATGCAAAAGCATCAGGGAAAACCACATAGTATTCAGAGAAGACTAGAATCTCAAGGAGCAGCATGAAAAGCCAGACTAGCTTTGGAAGTGCTTTTGAACTTCCAAAATGAGGAAAATCTGAAGGGCCTGCTCAGAGGTTCAGCGCAGAATGATCAAAGTCCCTGATATGCCATCCATGGGCAAATTTTATCATCTATGACTGACTGCCAGTAAGAAGGTACTGCAAGGAAGCTCAAGATTAAATACCTTTATCCTTGACAGTGCAGCAATATCCACTTCAGGCCCTGTATTATGAGGAGCTAGAGGCTGCTGTTCTGACTAGTTATATTGGCCGAAAAATTCTCAGTATATATATCTTGAAAAAAATCTTCTAGCTCTACTCTGTGAATTTCATTTGTATTTCTCCAGCAGCTTGCTACCTGCTACCATTAAATGACAGCCATTCAGAAGTTCATGAACTACAAGCTAGGCTTCAAGCAGAAACACTACTACAAGCATATGAGGAAGGAAGAGAATAACTTTGTTTCTGGCAAGTATTAAGATAGCAAATAACTTGATAAGAATTTGGTCAAAGTTAATATGCCTAAAGTGCAATAGAATTGTTCTAACTCAGAAAAAGCTTACATTTAAAAAAACTCATCTGAAAAATAAGATGTGTAGCATTGAGCTGGCCTGTAGAAGTAAGCTGGGTCATCAGGCTCAGGGAAAGAGCTCAGCTATGTGGTTACCAATTACAATTTCTACGGCATCCTGGGGTTCTCTTGGAACTCTCCCATCCCAGTTTGATCTTGCTTAATTTGTTACACCAGATCTCATCCCTGGTTGGCTTAATGGATGTAGTATAGAGAGGGGGATAAAAATAAATCCAGATCCATAGTGGTAGGTAACAGCAGTCTCAGATGTCAAGGGACAGTAAGACCATCAACAACATCCTAAGACAAAAAGGGACTTAAAAAAAGTGAGAAATATTGCTATCCAGAAAAAGGTATTAAAAATGAAGCATCTGTGCTCTGAGTCATTATAGGCCCTTGACAGATGTGATCTTACCAGCCTCCCACTGTAGCTGCAAATAAAGACCCCTTCTCTTTCTTCTCGCCCGACAAGGATTAATGAGTACTTGGGATAGCTCTCAGACAAGCAAGCAAAGGCTGTGAACCTTTTCCAACACTGCAATTTATCTTGGGAAGACTATTCACATCACTTTTCCCTCCCTCCCCAGGCTGGATTATGCTCTGACCTAGCACATTAATCTCCCAAAATAAAATAATAATAATAGAAGAAGAAGGAAAAAAAAAAGAGCTGGACAATTGCCAGAAATAAATTAATAACCGTCTCAAATAGACCTGCTGTGCAGGAACAAACTGCTCAACTCCCCTGCCACCCATGTCATTTGTAAGCAAAACTATTCCCAGTTTAGATATCCTCTTAAGTGCCCTGCCTGAGACTTTCAGCAATTAATGATAATATCTTGTATCTATGTAGTGCCTTTCATCCCAACAGCTGCCAGAAAGTTTACCAAAGCAAATAACACACATTGCTACATTTGCCACGAAATGTAGGCACTACTAAGTGGAGGAAGGAGCAGCATGACAGATCTCTAAGAGTAAAAAAATATGAAAAGGTATTTCAAGAGAGAGAACGTAGTGAAAAAGTTTCAAAAGTTAGGCATAGTCTAAATACGATTTTATAAACATTTAACTATGTTAACCATTTAGTTAAAATATTTCTTCACCCATGGTTAGAACTGGCGCTGTCTCTTGTGGCATCAGTAGCTTCAATTTAATATCGTTACTTCTTTGACCCAAGTAGAAAGTGAAAGAGACAACTGCAATACTTGCAATTTCTTTCCATTAAATGAAGAGATTTGTGCTTCAGAAATATCTATTTACAGAGATTACTCAGAAAACAACTTAGAACAAAGTAAACCAGAAAAGGAGTTATCTCACTGCTAGTACCTATTCATTTTCAAGCAATGCTTACCTCTCTCTCTCTCTCTGGACTTTAATCACCTGCTGGCATTACTAAACCCTTGCTCAGGTCTGCAATGGCTCAAAAACCAAAACTCACTACCCAGGTGACTTTCTGCCAAAGTTTTATCAGAGATTTTATTATTTTTATTCTTCCACCCATATTTCATGCTGGAAACATGTTGTAAAGGTACCAGATTATCAAAGACAAACATCCATATATCAAGAAGAAAAGAGACTCTTACCTTTGACTTGACAGCTAGGATGATCTTAGGCAGAGCAACAATTAGGCATTTCAATGCAATGGTGAGGTACTTCAGTACAAAGTCTGCGATCCCCACAATCCACATCAGGCCGAAGAAGTCCAGCCTCTCAAGGTTGGGTTTCAGAAATATAAGGCTGAAAGGCATGACAACAAGGCTCAAACACCAATGAGGAGAACCTCACTTAAGCTTCTTGATACCAGCTGTATCCACTGCTAGCCAGAGAAAGCCTAGAAACTCCACTGAACTTCAGTGAAGTTCTCAAGGGCAATAGGAATAAGACATGCAAATTAGTCCCATGGTTCCTCTGGGCCTCTTGACTTTGTTTGGTTTTGCCCATTTCTACTGAGGTCAGCAGGTTTGCCCACTATCAGAAAATAGGACCCAAACGTACAAAATCTGTTTTGGAAGATTGCAATCTCCATAACCTGCAACCCACGCTGTAAAAGAGCCTTTGGTCTAATGACAGTGCCTTTAATCCACAGGCTTCCTCTATCAGATCTGATTGTAAAAGCTTATCCTTTGAAGTCCAAGTCATCAGTAGTTATGATTCTTTGGGGAAGTCATGGCCAAGTCAAGACCACTATGTCTTGCTCCTCTGAGGCTGGCTTGCCACAGGTACAACGACTGCAAGGGCAGCAGTCTCTAAAGCTACTTGTGCATGTGAAACAAACTGGTGACAAAGGAGGCACTGTATTAGCCATGGCAGAAAGGTCAGAACTTCAGGTGTGTCATGCTCTGATCAATGGCTCGCCACTGTCTGAAGCAGACCAAGAGCTGGGCTGTGTTAATTAGCAACTCTTACCTGAACCAAAGATCAAAAAAAGTAGTGCCCCTTACATAACATTATTGACTGGGCTGCACATTTGCTCTTTAAAGAAGGGGAGTCCAGGACAGGAGAACTTCACGTAGCAATGGGCAGGAGCTACTGACCTGAGCAGCAATGAGGACTGGACCCTACTCACACTGAAAAAACAGGATTCCTCTTCAGGATATTTACCTACTAAAGCCTCATGGTAGAAAGCAAAAGCTTAACAAAAAAAGAGCAAAATTAAAATAACCAACCCAGAATGAAAAGCCTGAACATGAATTTAAAATACTCACAACATTGGCACAGCACAACAGGTAAAATTACACCCTAAAAACAGAAACAGAATCAGAGACTTTACTACTATTCATGCACTAGAAACAAGCAAAAAGTAAATAAATCAGGAAACGAAAAATAAGCCAGAAAGAAACAAAACTGCAGCAGCTACTTCTAATTTCACAGGCCTGCCTCATGAATCGTCACAGGTCCCCACACAGCAAGCAATAGATATACTAGCCCAAGCATGACACAGCAGGCACCGCTACAACACTCGCTTTTCAGTGAAGCTGTTGCCCAGTCTGCTCACTGTTAATAAACCACTCCCTGAACAGTGTGTAGGATGGCCCCAATTTAATGAAACCTTTTTATTTTAGATGATCTAACCTTTATTTTAAACTAGTCCCATTCATGCTTTTAACCTTAACCTTCTTCTTAGAGAAACGCTGTTTCCCTGTGGTGCAAACAAATTTCTTCTTAATGCTTTCACACCTTTTTGCCATACCTGTTTCTTCTCTTCCATTCCCTCCCACAAGCCCTACACAGAGTATCCCATGGCTTGCCATTTCTCATTCGGACCCACACATACAAGCCTTCTCATCTCTCCTCCTTTCTAGAAGCATTTACACATACAGCTTTCCAATGATCAAACCCAAATACATTAGGGGCAATTCCAAAGGATACCAGGGTTGTGGGCAGACCTTGACTCTTCCACTGCATAGACAATATTGATAGGAAGAAGCAGGGAAGCAATGAAATAAATGACAGAAAAAACATACCCAAGAGCCATCTAGCCATAACCCAACTGATGCATGTTACACACATTGTATTTTCAGTCTGAAGTTCTAAGTCCTCTTCAGTGGGACAATTAAAATCTTCATTGGGAAGATAATTCATATGGTTTTAGCCACTAATATCAAAACTACTTTCTGAAGTAACTAGGTTTGATATTGCTCTGTTTCTTCCTATTTGCTCTACTAACATCCCCTTGCTTAAGTTCTGTATCTTTGCTTTCTATCTGTCATTTAACCCCTGCTTTGTAATAAGAAGGGATAGTACTGAACCAAATCCATGGGTACTAACTTTTCTGTATTTGAGAACCACTTTAGTCCGAATTTGAAAGTGGAGGCTACCTTAATTACCCCAGATCCAAACGCCTCCAAGCCCTGAGGACACCGACGTAAAATACTACTATTTAATCTCTGGTTTATCTTCTGTAATAGATTCAAAGCTTGCTAGACTGAAGAGAAAACATCACAGGAAGAGGAAAATCAGAGGGTAAATTTCTTATCTGCTTCCAACACCTGCTCTTTATGCTCAGTCACAGTGGTCAAAATGGAAATTCAGAAGTCCCACTATAAAAAAGTATCCACCCTGCTTCGATACATAAGAAAATTGCAAGACTACATGTTTCAAGCAGCAACACTGTAGTATATCCTCACACCCTGGCCCATTTAAACCCTGGTTATGTAATTTATTGATAGGAGCATAGTCTGGTGGTAGAAGCGACGCACACATTCTTTTCCTCCATTGACAGCTATTACAAAGATGTAACAAAGACAGCAGATACCTTAAGTACGCACACTTCCTCCCAAAGTGTGGGGAAAAGTGGGCTTCCCTCTTTTCCTCCCTGGCAATTATCACCTGCTTCCATCATGTACCATGTACATTTTGCCCACCTGTTGTACAGCTGCTGAGAGCTGAATGTGTAAAGCAAGTACAAGGTGTTTCCAGTGAGAAAGGCCAGGATCCAGAAGACAACCAACACTGATCTCTTCTCCTGAGCAAGAAAAAAAAGCAGCAAAGATAAATTCAAAGTCTCAAGGGTTGAGCTGAGCCTTCGACTGCTGAAAAATGCAAGACTAACTCAGGGGACACAAATACGCAACTAAGTGTTCAGTAATTAGTTTATTTACAAAGGACTAAGAAGTAGGCTGCTAGGTAAAGACATATATAAACAAGCAGAAATGGCTCTCATTCACCTAACCTTTTCAAATAAAGCAACTTCAGAGAAAGTAATGGAAATACACTGGTGAGAATGACAGCCTTACTTGCAGAACACAATTTTCAAAGTTGGGATCTTTCTTGGGACATCTAAATTCTCCTGATATTTAAAACGCAGTTTGACAAGCAGGTTAAAAAAAAGTCAGTTCCATATATTGTACTGTAATTCTGAGCTGTCACCTGTCTGGAATGACACTTCATGAAAGGGGTGTTTTACAAATAGATTCAAAGCCACTTACAAGAAGGCTTAACTAAATCAAATATAACAACCCATCACTACATGCAGCAGATATGAATGTTATCTGAATGCATGGAGGTTCTAGAACATGCATTTTTGATTCAAGAAATAATTAAAGGTCAAAAGAAGTACAAATTTTGCATTTCAAAGAACAAGGAACATTATAGACAGAAGCTGGATGGCAGAAGACCTTGTCCTGGGTCTTGGCCCAGTGTAATTTTGGTGAGTAAATTTTACTCCTGGGAGGAAAAAAAACCCCAGCATTTTTCTTGTGAGCTGATTTATTAAGAAAATAGCTCTTTGTAGCTATTCAACAGCCAGGGATGTTAGGTTGAGATTTAAAGCAGGTGGATTAATGGGCACACTGCTGGAAAGACAGAGGTGCAAAGTGCAAGGCAACAGCAATCTATTACATGATTATGCGATTTATCTGTTCATTCAGTGTCGTATTGCTTTTATGCCACTGCTGTTGGTAGATACAAGTGTACACTTGTGCCACCCATGTCATTTTTACAAAAAAGCAATTCTACTCTTGTGCTTTTAGTGCTGTTGAAGTATTCTGCTGACACTGAAGATCATAAGACCTGAAAAGATCTGCTAGTTTCTTTATATTCTAAGCATATTATCAACACAGCATTATAAAGATATTAACAAGTAATACATCTACAAAATCCTTCAGCTGAACATCTCAAAACATTATCTAAATGCTAATAAATTAAATCTCATCATTAACTAGTGAAATAGGTTTCAGGACCTCTGCTGTATATAATGGGGAAAGGCACAGAGAAGTGCTTGAAGATGCACTGCCAGTCAGTGGCAGAACCAGAAGGAGACTACGATATCCCTGACTCTTCCTCTCTTCATTTTACTATGCCACACTTTCACAAAAGAGCAGGATGGAAACTGTGGGAGAGCATCAATGGGGAGAAGTAGGAAGAGGAAGTGAGGATTACAGCACAGTACTCTTCTTCTGACAGATCTGTATCCATATAATGGCATTCATCCCTACATTGCAAAAGAAGGTTCAACCCAGACATTGTTTTGTATACAAAGAGCAATGTTGCTTGGGAACGTAAGAGAGTAAGATGCTGTACTCACCTTCAGAGCAACCTGTTCTCGGAGTGTTGAGTTGGCATATGCAAATGTGCTGGCCATACCAATGCACACAGCAATCCCTGCAGGGAAAGACACCGTCAAAGTATGTAAGGCTGGGCAGGAGGATCTTCAGTCCTAAGCCAGGACTGATGTCAGCATCTCAAGCTTAGAAAAAAATTGACTGGGTGATATTCTGGATGCACTGGGAATTAAAATATATAGGCGACTAAACCAGTGCAGTCTGGACTCATAAAGTTCAAATTCAAGCTAAATGAAAATGAAGCTATTGCAGCGAGCACTTGCCACCCAGCCCAATACAAACGCTCTGTCCTAATGTCAGGTTCTGTGCTGAAGGAGAACAGAAGTGCTGCAAGTTGTGGCTCCATTGTGCAAAGAGAACTCAGCTAGATGACAGTATTACAATAGCTGTTCAGCAGCTCATGGAGAACAGGGCACACTATCAAAACCATACAGGATACCAGGTCCAAAGAGCAAGATGTTGCAGACATGAATCAATACTTCTTTTTGGGAATACTGGAAGAGCTGTAAGTGGACTAAACTCAAGCATTACTGGCTTCCCTGGGATAATAATCTCAGCATACTACTCCCAGAATGAGTAAGGATCCTCAGACATGCCACACATACAATTTTGTAGTAAGAGGAGGATTAGATTATTAGATTTTACATGACCACTGAGGGGCTGAAAAACTCAGGTACCATTAAAGAAACCTGATTAGACATATATTTTAGGGCATTCTGAAGACCAGGACTGCAAAGTGTAACTGCTGATGCTGTTTGGCTTGATTTCACAACTACCATCCTTCTAGCTATACAAGTGTCTCATCCCTCTGAGCCCTTCTGTGCTACACAGAGGCCTTTGCAAATCACTAATGTAAGCTCTCCCCATCTCTCCTGGAAAGAGGTCTGAGGGACAAGCCTTGGTAACATCCTCAGCCCCTACAGGAATGTCAAGGAGAGATTAGGAAAAGGTACAGAACTGATCTTCCACAGGTCAGGACAGGAAACAGATGGGACTGACACAGATGAAAACAGCTTGGACTGAAAGTAGGCTGAATTTATCAAATGCATTATCCCATGCATTTGAATATATCCCCTTCATGCTAGGCTACCTCTAGACACTGTCATGTGGACAAATGTATCAGACACCACAGCATGATAAAGCTTCCTAACCACCCTCTAATACACTTACAATCCAAAAAGGATAGATGCTTACCAAGTTTATGCTGGAAACAAACTTTAGCCAGGAGGATCAAGATGAAGGGAAGTCCCTTCTGTAGCCAACCGATCACAGCTTTTAACTCTGAAAGAGCTGGGGCTGGAGTTCCAGCTTGCTCATCACTGCCTTCCTCAGCATGCCCGTGGCGGTCCCCTCCTGCCATGTGCAGTAGAGATGAACCCCGGTGATGGCCATGGTGGAAATGATGGGATGATTGCCGGTGGTGAAATGGGGCTCCTTCAGTACGACTGGTCCCTTCCTCCCTTGGGGTTGGCATCTGAATGAATACTTCCCCACCTCCTGCTGAAGAGCCCAGAACCAAACCTGACTGGAACGGTGTGGCTGTGATGGTGCCCGACGGGATGCCTGCCAGGCCTGAGAACAGCTGTTGTGGTGAGGAAGCTTCAGCCTTCAGACTTTCAAAAACTCCACTTTCATCCACGCTGGTTTCAGAACTGACTGTTTGGCTCCGGTTTCTGCAGTGGACGGAGATTAGAGAAAAGTGATTAAACAAAAATAAGTGCCACAGAAATTGTCAGTCTTTTAGCCCAGTGTGGCCTAAAACTGACTGTGGTCATTTAAGAGTTCCTCACACACTGTCAGAATATGTAGGTCTCCAGATGACAGATGTTTTTCACTCTGTTTGCTGTTGGAAAGTCACAGTTGCAGAACTAGAGGCCAGTAATCGGACTCCTAAGGTAAGATCAGAGTAATTCTAAAGAATTGATCAAAATGCACCCGCTCCTTCATCTAAGGAACAGAGTTCCCAAACACTCTCTTTACTTTTGGAGAAACCAAAGAAATAACCCATCCGATACCAAATTCAACATCTTCTATAATGAGTTCAGTATTTAAAGAAAAACATAAAGAAAACCCCATATAACTTTACACAGTGCAACCAAGACAGGTCATATTATATACAACCAAATTAATCAAGCTAACTCAAAGAAATGACCTACCCCCAAAATCTTCTGTCTTTATTTAGGGATGATCGCTACTTGCCTGCTGATGAATGACACAAACAAGAGACAGAGTCAACTGGGAAGAGAAGCGCTGAGAGCTGCTTGTGTGTCCCTGACCCAACAAATACTGTAAGTGAAGGATGTGCTCATGGGTCAAAAGAAATTGTTTTATTTTGGTATTCTTGGCAAATTGGACATGGATGTACCCAAATTACTGGGCACTGGCCAGAATTAGACCTGGCACCGATTCTTTCCTGAGCTTGTGGGATTATAGCCAGATTCCAAAAAGAAAGTCTTAAATAGCCTCATCCTAATACCAAAAGAAAATACGCTTTCTTTGCCTGAACTCAGTACTGTGGCACTGAAATGAATACACGTAAAGTTTAGATGACAAGGAACAATACAGGTAACAAGTAGAACGATCATTAGGCACTAAATGCTTGGCAGACAGCAAATACCTCTCTAACTTGCAAAAGGAGAGTAAAGAATAAATAAAGCTCAGCAAGAGGCAAAGCCCACAAATAAGGCATGTTGCAGAACTTCAGTCTCTCTTGATTTTAATCCTTGGAGATCTCTAACTTTAGAAATAGTGGTCACAAGCTGAGACAGCACATGCAGGCACATGCAGGGCCCTTAACCCTCTCTCTCCCATGGGTTCAAAAGCCTCCCCAAGCATCTTACAGGGCACAGAGCACTGCCTTTCATTTCACTCTGGAGATAGCTTCAAACCTCTCAGGGCATACCTTCCCACTAAGCAAACTCCTAATAAGGCTTTTTATAGCTACACCCCATTCCCAATGTCTCTCCACAGGCTCCAGCAAGGAATCAAGTCGACAAGATATTGCACACCTCTTCTTGGTTCAAAATATTAATCAACCAGATCTTGGATTTTACACCTAACATTACAATTCAGGCATGTATATACAAGACAGGGACATAATGTGACAGTACTTATGTCTGGGAACATAACAAACAGATTGGGTGGAACCCAGTGTTACAGATGAAGACACAAGTATTGTTTGGAACAATACTACCAGGACACATGACTATGTTTTCAGCAGGAAGAAATTAATCAGGAACATATTTAAAAACAAATAAACAAGGATGGAATTGTGAGTCTGCTGAAGTTAAGAGAAGTGAAGACCAGTGGCAACAGCATTTCATTCTACAGTTAGGAAACCTTCAGCCTATGTTAGTGACAATATGTATTTACCCTGTTAAAAACCAGAAGCATTTCTAAAAACCAGTTGACATTACTGTGCTTATCTTTTGCACTCAATAATAGACACCTATCCTGAATACATTTTAACCACTCCAGCAGATCCCAAAGTGCCTTACAAGTTTGTACAGACTCAGAGAGCTCTACATTGCAGATGAGAGGACCCACACAACATCTTATGTGCCTCTCAAGCCCCAGGCTTGCCTGCTGGTATAAAACCCACAGACTGCACTGAGGCTTGGGCAGCACCATGCAGAAAAAGTTGAAGATGGCTTTCTTTCCCCCTGAAATTAAGACTGGTACCATGCTAGAAGTGGTCATGACATCAGGCTTCACTTCTACCTGCAAAACCACTAAGAAATACTTAGCGACTGCTTGTGATCATGATCTTTCACTTACAATCTCAGCTCAGCCAAAGCAATGAAATTCGTTAGTTCCATCTTTGTCTTAGAGTAATTAGATTAGTTTCTTCTTTAGAAAAAAAAAAAGAGTCAAGTTCTAACCCTGGGAAAGCACAAGGGAATATTTAGTACCAGAACAACAACAGTGGCAAGCCTTCCTTGCTGATGTTATAATTACAGAAGTGAATTTGAGGTATTCTACTTCTAAATTTTCACATACATGAAGCTAGATACAGATTCTGGGGTGATGTAAAGGATCACCCAAAATCTTTATAAAATACTAAGTAATAGTATTTTATACTATGGGAGCTTCAGACCAGCAGACTTTTAAAACATCTTAATAACAGAAGTATAAATAGCCTCTGGTCATACAGATTGATCCTTTCAGATTTATAGCACTTAGGATCCCCACAGGACTGTGCCATGAATCGCTCTTCCAGAGCTCCAAAATGTCCTGCCTATGCTAAGCCAACTGTCTCCATATGTGCCATACTGGATCATGAAACCTGAAACACTGTGGTTGGTAGTAGTCAATCAGTGACATGAAGGAGAAAAGTAAATGTGTCTCTAAACTCGAGCAGGCAGCCTGGCCACAATACATGCACAAGAAGTATATGCCTTTCTTACTTTTGAGCTTTCCTCTCCTAAAACACCCCATATACTGAAATCAGAACATCACCCTCTGGAGAGGAAAATAGAGGAAAAAAGAAGGAAAAAGTTTTACCTTTCAGGAGGAACGTTGTCAGTGTTGCTGCTATGCCGTCTCTGCATTTTCCTCAAAACCTTAAAACACAACACGCTCAACATTAACGTTGCAGGCCAACAATTCCCAGTGTGACTACTAACAAAGGCCCACAGTCAGAGGGCTGTGAAACCCATTCAGCTAGTGACATGGCTGGCATAAATCATTTGCTTCTCTGAAAGAGCACCTCAAGCTTGCATTTGTTTCTTAGTACACTTGCGAAGAAGCAACTTTCAACTGGGAAATGGAAGCACACATACACGGGTCTCCAAGCAGGGCAGGAACTAGTCAGATCCCCTTTTGCAGTATGTGGCAGTCACAAGGAGTGTACGGCTGTGTGATGACATGTTCTGCTAACGAACTTGAGAACAACTAACAGAGTAGCTCTTGATGTGACACGTGAATCGACATACGCTCTCTGGAAATGAAATCCCTTCTTCCTCTTCTGAAGAAACTTGCTTTGTAAAGCAAAACTGAGAGGGAGGAAAAAAAGAAAATGTATAAACATTTTTTAATAAAATACAATCAGGTCATGACAATGACAATATTCTTTTAAATAAGCAACCCACTCCTTTTAAACCACGAAAATGCCATTAGAAAACTCTGGAAATGGTCATAAATAATCTGCACATATGCAAAAGATCACATGTTCCTGCTCCACTAATTCTGGAACTGTCAGCATAAAAAAAGTAAGGTCTCGAGTGGGAAATGAAAAGGCATGGAAATTGTATTAACTTCAGGAACTTTTTCTAGAACAAGCAGATAAGTTCTTTATTTAGTTATTTAAATCTCTGCTTTCAAGTGTCTAATTTTAAGGGAACCTCAAACACGTTACAACTTTTAAAAATAAAGTTAATTCAAAAGCAAAGAACACAGAATCATCAGCATCATCAAGGCACAGCAGAGTACCTGGCAAATAGTCTTACACTGCTAATGTTATATTAGTTATATAAAACCTGAGGAATGGGCTACTTTTGCAAGTGATTTGTCCAGGTTTCCACAGGCATTTCATAGAAGATTGAGAGAGACATCCTTAAATATTAAAGTCTGATCCTACTCAGCCCTAGACTACGATAGCTACTGAATAAAATGTAAAAGGCTGTAAATACTTTTGAATATCAAAAGTTATAATACTATTTATAACATTTCATACTGCATGAATATATGTAAATAAATGTGTAGCCCTATATCTGTATTCTGTAAAGGCACAATGGCTCTGAGAACATCTCCTAGCTGTCTGTAAGCAGAGGTATGCAAACTGAGAAGTAGAAAATATGGAATATTTATTTTTTTCCCCTATAGTTTCACCTTTTCATTCACATTCTTTACTTTCAGTGACCCACTAGCCGATGCAAAATTGCATTAAATTCAAATTTTATCCCTTAATAAAGCCCAAATCATGCAGTTCACAGTGCATGAACAGTTGTGTTTACCACATACACCTGCAGTAAAAGTACATGTAGTTTGCCCAGCCCTGAAGATAAGTTACAAAGCAGAGAAAGAATAAAGGGTATTTCAGTTAAATCACACAAGTAACTACTGAATCTGTAACAAGATGAGGAAAAAAAAAGTTAACATTTACAAAAAAGAGAAAGACTCTTGGTTTGTAACATCCGGTCTTGAAGAACCCCATCAAGTGGGCTGAACTGAGACAACACCAGACTTGAGTCATCACTGACAGCGAACATGAGATGTTTTAATATGAGATGCCAACTTTGGACATCCCCTTGACGGTTAATATAAATACACACATATCTATGTAAATAAGATTTGGCATAATCATATATGGCAGGAAAACCACAGCTTTTAACACATTTTATGGAGAGGATGCAGGAAGCCATCATGAGTACCAGAACTCTAATTCTAACCAAAGTTTTCTGATTCCCTAAGTTACCAACACTCTCTTAACTATGAATTTTGATCCTGTAACTCCCAGCAGTTTTTAAATCTCTAGCTACACTTTTCAATTTGTGTTGTGCTTTCAGGGCCAAAATTTGTTTTATAATGATCTGTAAGTTTTATCCAGTAAAAAATACATATTAAAGTTTTTTTTCCAGATTTTTAAAACCTGCATTTGTAGTAACAACACTTGGTACTCCAGGAATCTTTGATGCTTTCCCTGCAGTAAATGTTATTTGACCCTAACTTGACAGTATCTCTGTTGACTTAATATATAATATTATCCTCTTTTTAACCAAAATAGTAATTAAGATATGAGGAAACGGCCAAGACAGGCTGACCCATGCAGGCAGAGCTGTCCTACCTGTGAACAACTTCAGGGTCACTGCTTATAAAGAAATCTGTCCATTTTCCCATGCTACAAGCTGAGAGCTAGTCAGTGTGGAGATAACTCTGAAACTTGGAAAATCCTTCACTCTCTTCTAGACCGTTAGAAGCCTACTAGATTGTAATGTGAAATCACGTTCCAAAATGACATGCAGCTCTACGGGGAGACATTTTTTCTTTTGGCATCAGCCATGAAGGGGACAGTGACATGAATGCCAAGTACTGAAGATGCAGGATTTCATGAGATGTAATCATCTGTTCTGCCCAGAGTCCTACAGATTTAAGATCAGATAGAATTTAAATGGACTTTGTTCCAAAAGGCACTCAGCTTCAATACTGATTGGTTCTGCCTTTCTGGATTAGAGGTTTTCATCTTGCAACGCTTGGACATTTTTTAACAGTACCTGAACAACAGGTTTAACCAGAGGTGCAAGGTGCCACGGTGGGAGAGAGGGAAGCTCACGAGGATGCAGACATCTCATACATGGAGTCCTTCAGATAATCCAAGATGATCCAAATTTCAAACTCATCACAGGTCCTTCAAGCTGGATGATTGTATGGCACCTGGATCACAGTGCTCAAACAGGCGCATCTGTAAGAAGCACATGCATAGAGTCATTTTCACCATAGCACAGTGAGTTTCAGCTCTCTATCTCCTTGGGAATGACAGAGAGGAGCAGGAAGCCTTGCTGCTTCAACGCCTGTGCACGTGCATGATCCAACAAGGCCGTTTTCCTCTGGGATTGGCACCTGCAGCCCTGCTCACTGCACAGGCACTCCCTGGGCACCTTGCTGAGCTGCACTCTGCCTTCATTCCATATATACACACACGTGTGTGTATGTGTAATAAATAAAAATATACATAAATGTATTTATATACACACGCACATATATACAGATATATATCTATAAATACAGTTATATACATACACACATATATACGTATACAGACAGAGAGACAAAGGTGAGGCCTTTTTTTTTCCAATTAGGTCGGGGAAGGAGATGCTCGCTGGAGTATGTGACTAAATGCCCCAGCGGGGGCGGGAGCAAGCCGGATCTAGGGAGCAGCAAGCCCGGCCCGGCCCGGCCCGGCCCAGGAGGCCGCAGCCCCCCGTACCTACCCGTGCGGGCCGCGGTCACGGGCACCGCCCTCGCCCGGCGCGGCCGCACCCTCTGAGCTCACGCACATCCGTGGCTTCCGCCTCCTCCGCCCCGCGGCCGGCGGAAGCGGTTGGGCTGCGCTCTCGGGAGGGAGGCCGGGCCCGGTGGCAGCGCCTGGGGCACCGCGCCGAGGCTCTCCGCCGGGCGCAGTCCGCGCTCCCTCCCTCCACCCCTCCCTCCGCCGGAGCCGGTGATGCCGGTCTCGGATCAGCGCTGCCCCCGCCGTTCCTCTCCCTCCCTGCGGCGGGCGAGCGCGGCGGCGGGGGGCTGAGGGCCCAGCTCGCGGCCCCGGGGCCGGGCCGCCCGGCGCGCCGCCATGGTGCCCTGGGGAGCGGTGCTGTGGCGGCGGCTGCTGAGGAAGCGCTGGGTTCTCGGCGTCGTCTTCGGGCTCTCCCTCGTCTACTTCCTCACCAGCACCTTCAAGCAGGTCAGTGCCCTCCTGGAGCCCCCGGACGTGCGGTCCCGGTCCCGGTCCCGGCACGCTGGGGGCGGATAAACCACCCCCCTTATCCCAGGATAACTTTTGTTTTTCAAGTTCTGTCGCTGAACTCCTGGGATATGTTGCCGTAAGAATTACATCATAATTATTAAATAAAGACAAGAGTTAAAAAACATCGTGTCTGATAATGTATTTAGACAGCAACAGTGTTTTGAACCAAAACTGGAAAAAAAAAAGTCTTGAAGGGACTTGGTTATTCTGTTGTAATGTCTCTTGTGAACTGTAATTCCACTAGCAAAGAACTTACAAAAGAGAAATATGTGTACCTATGGTTATTTAATAGAATACATGCTACTTTTGTGGTTGTAATAACCGAGTTCAGCTCTATTAGCTGATCCTGTGGTGAACTTGCATACCCCAGTTTTACTGGATTACTTTGCTTTCATGCTCTGTAAAGCAAAAGCTACTGCAAGTAATATGTTGCTTACTCCACTGACACTCGAATTTACAACTACTAGGCATTTTTTATTGTGGGAAAAGCATGTGGATTGCAATGGCAGAAGGAACTTGTACGTTTGGTTGCATTGCTGTCTTTCCTTGCAGGAAGAAAGGACAGTGAGAGATCGGAATCTCCTCCAAGTGCAAGAGCACGAGCAGCCGATCATGTGGAAGGTGAAATTCAGTTCGGGAAACAGCAGTCAGCTGAGTAACCAGTGCAGGAATTCTGTGCAGGGGAAGCTCCTCATTACAGATGAACTGGGTATACTTGATACTAAGAATTTATTCTGCGTATTGCAGTGTTGACTACTGCTTTGCCTGTCTGATTGTTGATGGCACTTCCACGGAACAACTGCTCTTTATTAAGGCATTCTTATTGCATAACCTCAGCTGTTGGCATTTTATCCTCAGACTGGATTAATTTTGCTGTGGCTGCAGACACTGCTGATGTGATTCTGTGCACAGCAGGCTTGGGTCCAGCTGGACTTAGCTCAGGCACGGTTCCTTATGAGTGTGGCTGTACTGTTTCCAGGACCACCTTCAATTCAAAGAACTCCAGTTACCTTTGCACAGAATGCAAGCATCAAGTCCTGCTCAACTTAGTGTGGGTGCTTGCTGAGCTATTTGTATCCCCCTGCAGTATATTCCTACTGTCAGGTATCTTGGGGAGAGTAATCGGGGAAGCCTGACTGGCCTTGTATGGAGGCAGCTCAGGACTGGTATAATTAGTGCTCAGTCACAGTTAACAAGCTCATCTGACCTTTGTAAACCCAAGGTTAGCTCTTGCAGGTTCTCAAATTCACCACTTGTTTTAAGTGTATGGAGCCTTTCCTGCCATGCACATATGCTTCCCCAGTGTGCCTGTTGGTCAGGCACTGGACCCTTCTTGACCAGAAATCAAGGCTGTAGAAAAACCACCACATCTTCTGTGATTTGCATCAATATTAAATGTAGCACTGCCTGAATTATGCTTACTGCTGATTCACTAAGGTCTCTAAAATCAGGGATATCTTTCACAGTCTAACACGGTGGTAGTACAGTTTCCATGGGGACATACACTGTGGTTCTATACTATTAAGGATTCCTCTCAACAATGACTATTCCAGCTATCCTGTGTGGATAAATCTAAGTCTCTTCATATTGAACTATAGAGTTACCCAGACATAGACCAGTTAGAAGAACATATATCATAGTTTTCTCCAATACAATCATCACCAATCACCGAAAGGAATCACCCCTTCCAATCACAACAATGAATTATGCCAAAAAGAAATCAGAACTTAAATATCCTGCATTGAAAGATGCAAATGGTATATACAGCATATTAGAGTAGGTACGTCATAGTTGTACAGATAACACCAGGTTGGAGTAAAACTCAACTCTATGTCCAAGTGTTATTTCAAAGAATTGCTAGTTAGGACTTCAGCCAAATTGAGGGGGATCATAATCTACTAAATGATAAACAAACCTGTTCTTAAGTCATGTGATTCTCACTATAGCATTTCTGTAGAATGTACCAAGGAGTACGTCTTGCCAGTTGTTACTGCTGCTTTTGTTTTTCAGGCTACATCTGTGAGAGGAAGGACCTACTGGTAAATGGCTGTTGTAATGTCAACGTGCCCAGTGCAAAGCTGTACAGCTGTGACAGCTGCCTTCCCAACGGCTGCTGCAGTGTGTATGAGTACTGTGTTTCCTGTTGCCTGCAGCCCAACAAGGTGCATAGACTTTCTCCTGCTTTTCAGGTGTTCGCAGGTTCCGCTGTGGCTTAAAGTGCTTGTTTGTGAGGAGCTTTTCCCTTAGAGGGGACAGTTCCTTTTCTTGGCAGGATGAGGAAAGCCTGCAAGGACCATATGGCAAGCTATAAATAAAGCTTTAAAAAAATCCATCCTTCCCACCTTTGTGAGCAAATACTGGGAGCCTTGCAAAACGTTTCAACTTCAGGGGAATTGCATTTGCTGAAGGGAAATGATTGCAGAAAAGCTATTCCAGCCAGTATCAGTTTTGCAATTATCACTGCTGTATTCCATTAGATTCTCTTCCTACTGCTGGGGTTCTGTGATGTGTTAACCTTTCAGTGCTTGCTAGAAATTCTAAGCGGAGTTGCTTACTGTTCCTCTGATACTTGAGCTGCATAGGTTAAGGTGAGCTTTGATTACTCCTTGTTGAAGTATGGTGTTTGTGGTTTTTTTTGTTTTGTCTTCTTTTTTTCTAACCACTTTAGCAACATCTTCTGGAACGTTTCTTGAACCGGGCAGCTATTGCTTTCCAAAACCTTTTCATGGCAGTGGAAGATCGCTTTGAGTTGTGTCTGGCGAAATGTAGGACTTCATCACAGGTAAGACACAAGTACATGGCCAGGGCTCAAAAATGGAAAAATACCCAAAAAGTGCCATTGGAAAATGGGGGTTGGTCCTATGAATGGCTGGTCTGTTGTGCTTGCATGCACACGGGCATTTTCATAAATCCTGAAGCTATAGGTGAGAGCTAATCTGAAGGCAATCCTCTGATTTGTAAGGTGATATGGTAACATCAGCAGTAAATAAAGGGCAAAATGCATATTTAGAGCAGGACAAATTGTACACTCTCTTTAGAAAAGAGGTATATAACTAAAAAGAGACTAGCTGAGTTCAATGACCAGTGAAGATCTCATAAGGATGAGAACAGCGAGAGTTGTTCCCAGTAGCTTCAGAATGCTATTTACTTTATGGTACATTTTTAGACTTACCATATGCTGACAATCATCTGCATAGCAACTCAAAAATTAATTTTTTTGTAATTTTTTTTGCTTTTTAAGAACAGAGGTGAACTTCTGTTACCTGTATGACTTTATTAGAAGTTTTGGTCTAAGCAAGCATCGGCCCTCTTAGAAAGTGCTGTTGGAGATGTCATGCAGCTTGAGTATTTAATATAGCGATAGGGATGGGTTGCAAACAAAGGACACAGTTCCAAATGTCTCCAAAGTTGGGGTTTTTTTACCCATAGTATCTGAACTCTAGTTTTTTCAAGAAAAACACACACATCTCAAGTAGCAACTTTATTATGCCTTGCTTGCTTAGGACATTTGATGATACTGCCTAAGCATATATAATTTTTTTTGGATATTGAATCTGTTCCCACCTACTTGGGTAGTCTCCTGAAAAGGAGATTCTGGGTATAGTTCAACATTAAAGTGCTATAATATAGCAACTGTCTTTTATATGTTGGGAGTGCAGTGTTGTTTGACTCCAGATGATACTCTAACGTGTAGAAGAATTTGGGAAATTTTTTGCATACGTATAAGTGCTCTGGGTTTTGGCCCTCAGTGAAGGGATGTATTGTTTCAATATGTGTGTATTGTTAAAGCTTCTCCTCCTCTTCCTGACAGAGCGTGCAGCATGAAAACACCTATAGAGATCCAATTGCAAAATACTGCTATGGCGAATATCCCCCAGAGCTTCTGCCTGTTTGAAAGCTCCGTGATCTAAGCAACAAAGGGAAGGAGCTGGAGACTAGAATCCTAGAATCTGGAGACTAGAATCTGGAGACTAGAGAGCAAGACAACAGCTGTTGCATTACAAGAGCCTCGGTGTAAATGGCTTATGTTGTTTCTGGGGACAAACCCAGAGGTGTACAGTGTAAGCGAGGGACTTAAGTTCTCTGGAATTGAATCTTGCTTTCTTCAGTTTGTTATGCACCTGCTTTAGAGTGCTAGAGTACTAGTACTGTACTAGAGTATTAGTACATTCTTTGAATACTTCCTCTAAATTTTAGGATGCACAGAGTCGATCTAGGCTATAAAACATCATACGAAAAATATCTCATGTAGCTTTGCAGCTGTACATGGAGGTTCAATTGTGTCTCTGCAGTCCAGAGACTTTCCAGAGTGACAGTAATAATTAGAGGATTTTTGCTTTTAGAGAGGAAAGCATGCCTGTTGTGCTTCTCTCTCTGGAGCACTTCTTGACATGCATGGTGTACATGACATATGTAATTATGAATTATTTATTCGTTTTATATGGATTACTAGCTGAAAGTATTGATGCTTTGCATAGCTAGTTGTTGATGCCTTTCAGTCCGTGTTTTATTATGTCAGGTAGAAAGGATATTTTAGATCCTGACTAAAATTGGTTGGGTTTTTTTCCTCTTTAGTCTAAAGGTATTGTATTGGGATTCGTCACTGTAGTGCTTATGTTCCTCTTAGTGAGTTTAAAGCATTCAGAACTCCAATGGAGTTGTTATTCTGTCAAAGTCCCATAGCACCAGAGAAGAGCAGGGATCTGCCTAGGATGGGATGTTTATAGTCTGTAAACACTTCCCTCAATACTCTGCAACAATTTCCTCAAAGAGGAGTCTTAGTCTTGTAAACAGCTCTCTGCTAGTCCACTTTCTGACAAAGCACTGAAGATTTGTTTGCTTGAACTTGTTCAGGCCTTGGTAATTCAAATGTACTTCACTCCTGGTTGTGCAGGAGGCAAAAGGGTGGGATTGTTCTAGGATTTCAGTTTAATGATGTCCTTGTGCATGAAGTAATTAGAGTGTCAGAACATGGCACAAGCCCTTCTTTGAGGACAACGGTGTTGCATGAGTTCAGTTAAACAGTCATGATGTTTTTGATTTGCTGTTTGACATACTTGCTACTCTGGGATTTCGGTCTGATCAGAATGGCACTAGAACAGGGTTGGTTCTCCTACAATTTCTCCTAGCTTTCTAAGGTTGCATTTTAAACTGTCTCCCTCTTAAGGCCACTCAACACAGAAAAGATGGGTAGAGAACCTGTAAAAAGCTGACTAAATTTGTGCTCCCCCTGCAAGTCACCGGGTGAAGTCCAAGCACTAGACAAAATTGGGCTGTTCTTTTCTATATGCAGAGCCTCATTTCTCTTGTTTTTACCCCATCCATCTCCTCCATGATTTTGACTTTGTGTATGCTTGTTTAAACTGATACTTCCTATTCCCTGACTGAAATAAACAATCTACAAAGGCTTTTTTTAAAAAAAAAAGTCAAGCAAGCACAGTGGTGGAGTATCCTGGTGCAGAAGTTCTGTAGAATGCTGTTGCAATTACATACGATATAAACAAGAAGTAGTGTTACCAGCCATCTGATAAAATCCACTTGCATTGTTTTCATTGTTCTTTCCCAGAAGTCATCAAGTGAGATAATGGTTCTGTCAGCAGATTCTCCTGAAAATTTTGTTTTTTCAACAGCTTAAAAGCTTTAGCATTAGCAGTTTATCCAGCTGAAAATCTGTCTCCCCTTTGCTGCCATCCTATGGCAACTTCCTGCAGCAGACGTGATACAGTGTGAAGATGCAGTGTGAAATGCTGTCTTCAGAGGGTAGCAGAGGTTACTTTGCTTTTCAGGGTTAAACAGATTCTTCACCCCTGTTCCAGCACTTCATAACTGTTTTCCTCAGGGAAGGTTGGTCTATTATATCATTCCTGCTGAGATGTATTCCAGCACTTCATGTTTTTGCACCATGACTGCTGAGATCAAGATACTGATGGCTTGCTCTTGCTTTCGTTTTCAACTTGGTATTAATTCCTTAGCAGGTGATACCACTGCTTGAAGCAGTAATTGTAAGAAATCATAAGAACCAACCTAATTCAGACAACATTAGTAGGAATTCCTGGCCCCCTTCTCTTCTAGAAAAACAGGATATGATCAGAAGAGCATTGTGACCATTGCCCATTCAATGGGACAGAAACGGCATCCTCCCTCCCTGGTTGTTGAGCTGTTCAACTAGTGTCTATACTATTATGTTAAATCATTAAAAATTTATCTGTGTTCCAAAATACTGCCTGTTCTCATGTCTTTCCTTGAACTACAAAGCAACTGTACCAAAATGTAAGTCTGAAGAATGCAGTGGAGTGGAGAGGGACACTAACTTGAATATGTGTAATAAAGGCAAGCAAGTAGAGGCAAACAGGAAATCTATTTAATTTTAATCTGAGAAAAGAGCACGCTTCTCTCAATGGTGCACAGAAAAATCTGGCCCTTTGCGAAAGTGGATTGAGCAGGGAAAGGAATGCAAATGATTGCTTCATGTTGTGAAGATATGGTGAGAAATGTCAAATCTGTGCTTCCTGGTAATACTTCTGTGTGGTTTAAGTGATGTCCATCCCTCTTGCAAAAAAGCCTGGTGACTGTGGTTGTCAGTGGCTGTCTGACATCTCCTTTCTATTTGTCAGCTAAGAGACTCAGGTTGTTGACTTGTGTTTGGCAGCAGATTTAATGAGAGCACTTGATGGAGTGACTAGTTCTGCTTATCTGCACTGAGGTCAATGCTGGGGATAATTGAATGGGTTGTGTACTCCTTGATTCCTGTAGTTTACAAGAATATTAATGCTAGTGAAAAATGGTAAGAGCTGACATCTAATGAGGAACAGGTATAGTATTTGGCTGTACCAATTTGGAAAGAGTAATCTATGGCAGAAGGGCAAAGCAGTAACTGCCATCTTAGCTGAATTTAAACTTGAGCCATTGGCCTTGAAAGAACCTGCTGTACTGCTCCATTGGGATGGTACATGCAGAATCAGATAAAAATTCTTATTGTGATGGGCTGGAGTTCTGAAAAGGCAAAAGCAAACTTCTGGCTTGAGGCCAACACTGAACAGTTGATGAGTTGGGATCACGGTTTCTGCAGTCTCGGAATCTCACTCACTGTAGTGGCAATTCTTCACCATCTCCTGTAAGTGTTCAGGCTTCTAATCACTTGGAGAACTTTCTAAAAAGTATGTTTGTAGTTAATTTTGGAATATAAAGCACTAAGCACAGCAAATCCTAAATATGAGTCTTTGTTCTGATATGTTTTTAAAAAGCAAACACTTTTTTGACTTCCCTTGTCATTTAGCTGCACAAGCTTGAGCTTTAGGATTTGTTCTGTCTTGTGCTAGTCACTTAAACTGCAAACACACTAGTTCCTTTAACCTAATACTGTAATGTGATATTTGTTCTTCAGTTATTCTAGTCAAGGAGAGGGGGGGAGGTGAAAAGGAATTCTCTAACTCAGCAGGTTCCACAAAAGATGGGAGTTCAGCAAATTATTGGTGCTTTAATAAGAGTCCTCTGCACTTCCTTACAACCCGAGGCAAACAACTAACTATATGCAGAGGGGAAAAAAATGCCAACTTCAAAACCTGCAGGGAATGATGGGAAAGTACTTAGTTCTTCATTTTTGATCCGTGTCTAATTAAACAGGCAGTCCTATCTAATATTTTTTGTCAAATAAGGTCTGACTTGTAGCAACATGCATATTGTCTACATGATGTTTTCAATTTTTGAGGCAGTCATATGGCCACAGATTTTTCTTAGAAATCATGGTTCTTAGTAGATTATAAGTATAGGTCTTAAGCAAGAATTCTCAGGATGCTTTCAGATTGAAGTGTGTTTGTTGCTGTGGTCTGCTGTTTTGCCTATGGTGAAATAACACAAAGTTGCAGAGTAGAGAAAAGTAAGAAACTAATTCTGGCTGAAAAGCTTGCTTCATAGAAGCTTGTCTAGTATGTATTTCAATTAAGGGGATAGAAGACCACAAGCTATAGTTGCAAATGGAATGGGAGGCAGGTGTTAGTTCACCTGTGAGATTACAATCAATCTGTTTCTACTATTAATGGTTGAAATGAGGTCTAGCACCTGATTTCTTGCCAGTTTAATGGAAGCTTCCACTAAAAACCAGCTCTCACTTATCTACTATGTTTTCTGTCTCTCTCTGCATGCACCTACACAGTAAGGCAGACTAACAGGAATCAAGGTGAATGGGAATCATATGTCAATTGTCTGCATTCTGTTCCTGTCCTGCACAAAATTTGTTTAGATTTTAAACTCCTCAGAGCAAGAAGACAACTCTACATTTGTAGTTCCTATGACTTCTGACCATGTCCTCACCTGGAGCCTTTAATGTACCTATTCATATGAATAATACCTGTCTTACACACACCCAGAAAAAAAAGAATCACTTTGAAGAAGTTGGTTAAGGTTGAGTGTGTCACAGGTGCACAGCCACTCCAGCATCCTAAGCTACTGACGTTGTCATGTGTATAAAAATGCATCTATCAGCTGTGTAAGATGACACTGGGTCATCTTACTGTATCCACACCTTCAAACTGAAAAATGTAGATTATTTGCAAACTACAGTTACAGAGCTGCTTAGTAATAAAAGTTGTGCTGAGGAAATAAATATGTTCATACATGGATGAACAGGGTCCTAATTTATCTAAATTGCTGATGCCTTAAAAATACACATTAAATTAAAAAATCCCAATCCTCTGTAGTAGCAAATGCATACAGAAGTATGAGTAAGCAAATGTAATATACCTCTTCTGATGTCTTTTTTGTCTGCTCAACTTCTTGTGTCAGCTTACAAGCTTACTTCTAGTAGCATGTCTCAGCCGGTGTAACAGCGAGGATCAGCCAGCAGAGGTTACCACAGCATTTGTATAAAAGCTGCTCTCCTCCCCGTGGAGCCGGGCTGGCAGATGGCCCTTAGAGCTGAATTTCACTAGGCAAAAGGCAGGCAAACCTACAAGTACAGAACACAAGTCATTACATTGCTCCAGGAAAACGGGTGGAGCGTCTGACTAGAATTACTCCTGCACCTTCGGCCTGGCCATCCGAACCCACAAAATAAACTTACCTGTGAGGGCTGCCTGGGTTTTCAACTTGTTGGGCAGTCATGGGTGCTAACGTGGGAAAATAGCCATGGTACTGGGGCAACCTGATTGACAACTGTTGTACTAAAATAATAACAATAAAAAAAAAAATCTGACCCTCACAGCAGGGGAAGATAGTGGAGAGATTTGCCCAACTGCTGCTGCGTGCTGGTCTGTCATGGCAGCTCTCCTCACGCCACAGGGGAGCTGCACTCTGACAACAGTGAAAAAGGCTCTTCCCTCCGGGTCAGGCTCCGGAGGCGTGAAGGGACGGCTCTGCGGACGAGGCCGGGGCTTCTGCAGGGCCGAGGCTCGCTGAGGAGGGCTGGCGCCAGGGCGCAGGGTGAGCCCGCGCCGCCTCCCCGTTCGGCCCCGTTTCCCGCCTTTTTCCCCTCACGCTACTCCCTAGCCCCCATTAGCTGCCCGGCCCGGGGCGAGGGGAAGCTGGAGCTGAAGTGGTAAACGAACCGGGCCCCGGGACGAGGCTCTCGGACGGGACGGGGCGTCGTGGCTCTCAGACCGGTCTCCTGCCGTTCACGGAGCTCCATAACCGTGTCCGGACCGCGGCCTTCGTCTGGAGCGTCCTCTCCCCCGCTGCGCAGCGGTGCCGCCCGGTGGCTCCTCGGTGGTGGCTCTGACAGGGACAAACGAGGTAAGGCAGCGTCTCGGCAGTTGAGGTCTCGCGGCGAGGCGCATCGGCGCTGCTCTAACGCGTGTTTTCGCCGAGGTGCTGCTTTGTTTCAGCAGTAGTTTGGTTTACACTAGCTTAGAAGCTTCCCATGACTGACTGAGTACAGCTGAATGAGCCTGCTGCGGGGTTGGTGTGTTTTGGTGGGGTTTTTTTTTTTTTTTTTGGTTAAACATGCACAAGGCCGTATTTTAACGTGTAATTAAGCCTTAACCTTACTGCTGCCCTGTTGAGTCCCTGGTACGCGGGACTGTGGCCCCTTGCTGTGCGGGGCGGGGGTCACAGCCGCCCCCGCGCCCGGTGGGACAGCGGAGCGGTTCACAGCCCCTCAGAGCCCTGTTTTCCTCCTCCCTTTTCCCAGCCTCTCACCGCAGAGCGCTGTGGTTCTGCTTTTTAACCTCCTGCTATCCCTAAACCTGCTTTCATTTTTCTTCTCTCAGCTCACTGGCTGCTCTGGTTTCTCTCTCTTTTGATTTCCCCCCCCTTCTTTCCTCTCCTCAGGCCCCTATACCTTTCCTGCCTTCCCCTGCTTTGCCTTGGGTCTGTCTCAGCTGTAGTTACTGAAGGTTGAAATAGAATAGTGGGAATTCTCCTTCCTAGAGGAAATGTTGCTTTTCCAAGCAGGGAGAGGTAGTGTAGCACTCCCCCTTGCTTTTGAGATAAGAGGGCATCTCTCTACTCTTTTCTCCCATTCTCAATTTCTCTTCACCCCCACTTTAATCTGGTGCTAGCTGTAGCTTTCCAGTGTCTCAGTCCACCTGTGCTTTGAGTATTTATGCAAAATTTCATACTGTCATGGTTGCAATGCATGTTAAAACATATACCCATCCAAAGCTTCAGGAGACAAAACTAGTGTTTCTCGGCACCTGTGCTGTCAGCTGGGCTAGGAAGCAGAGTATGGATTTTCCCACTTACGTTGCATTTGTCCCTAAGAACTCAGATCCTGGACCTGGATCCCACTAGGCAAATGCATCTCAAATATATAGGTTTTACTTTGATAAGGATACATTTACTTTTTCAGCAACAAGAGTTCTAAATCTATTTGAAAGTTACTGAAAACCTCTAGGTTGCTGAAGAAAGCATTTGTCCTAATTACAGTATCCTAGCTTGCTGCCAACAGCAGATGAGGCTTGCTTGCAGGAGAAATATGACTTATGAAAAAGAAAGGTGTCCGTGCGATCTGATCTCAGTCTTCCATTGTGAAAAGTTTACACTTAGAATTTGTTGTAATGCCAAAATAGCACCAGCATCAGTTAAACTTTTTTTTCTTGAGTAGTTACTTAAAATTTTGTTATTATCTCAAAACGAGCCCAGATGAGTTGCGCTCATGAACCTTCATCTCCCTGTATGGAAGCCCAGCCCTATGCTGAAAAGTAATTTAAAAAAATATATAAACAATGATCTCCTCCTTTGCTTAGTGACACCTGGGAAGACTAGTTCTCAGTGTTGAACATGCTTTTTTCCTGTCCTGCTAGTTTATAAATTCAAGCTGGGTTCTCTCTGTATTGTGCACATTCCTATTTATAAAAGCTTTGCAGTTGGGAGTGAGATGATTTGCTGGTGATACACGAACCCAAACAGGGGTGTTGTATGCTGAGAGTTCTAACTGTTTAAGTGTTCAGCAATCACAAACCAGGTCCACTCCTAACACCACAATAAATTTAAAAATAAGTGAGAACTATGCTTGTTTATCATCTCAAGATGGACTAATGAAGTTTCAAAGTTCTGAGTTCCTCTTTACAACTGTAGAGGTTTCATTTTTCTTTCTTGTGTAAAAACTGAGGTTTCCGTGTGGCCACCTTACTCCAGCAGCTGCAACTGGAAAAAAAGCAACAAATACTATGAGAGCCGTGAAAACTTTGGGGGAGCTGGTGACTGACAGCCATTATTTCTGCAAGACGAGTGAAATAAAAATCAAACTTCACCCTATAAGGACTTAGTTGCTTCTGTGTATAAAATGGAAATGAATTCAGGGTTTTTTTGGTGCACAAGTAATACTCAGCTGCAGAAGAACTGTTAAGGAGCTGTAATTTTTATAAAGTCAATTTTTCTGATCCTGAGTCCTACAACTAAAAAAATGGTGTTGGGGTGGGGTGGAATTCCTTTGGAATTTATTAAGTGCTGTAAGTTGGGTAAAGACTGAGAGCTTTGGACCTCATCAGGATTCTCCCTGGCTTCCTGCCAGCTGGCTTTCAGGTAGGTTCCATATAAAGAGCTGATGCATTCTGTCCTCAAAACCAGAGTTTGCAGTGGAAATGCTGCAAGGGACCAGGCTATTAAAACAAATTAAGCTATCTATTTGTGAGCATCAGTGAAACACTTTGTGATGTTACACTATATGCACTTGTCACAGTCCTGCCACATCAAGGTTAGAGTGAGAAGGTGACTAGCTGGCAGTCACTTAATCAAACGGAGATGTTGATTTCTCAGGTAGCCCAGGCAGTGTGAGGCTTGCATGCTCCGTTGCTTTTAACAGCCATATAATGAATATGCTTTCCAGAATTCGTGTTTCTCATAGTGGAAGCAGCAGCTGCATGTGATCTGTGTTGCTGTCAAAGGAAAGTGAGATGTAGTTAATTCAGGTCTACGCAACAAAGACATATTGATCAGGGCTCTTCTTGCTATGGTTGGATATCTGCAATAACAATGACTAGGACAATGCAGCAAGCCAGGATGGCAAAACTAAATATGCTTTGTCTTAATCCAGAAAGTGAGAAGGTTTACCACCTAGCTTCGCTGCCAAGCATCAGCAATTTCAGAGCAATTCTGCTCCAGTCTTCAAAGGGTCAGTAAGATACTGAAATCAAGTGAAAAGGGCACGTCTTGTTCATGTCATTATAAATACACTTCATTTGTAGCTATGAGGTTAAAATAATGGATTCAGTACAAACAGCTTGCAATGGATCAGTTCCACATGATTTAAAAAAACCCCTATGTTTATAGTATCTGGATAAAGTTATACTGAGCTGCTTATGGAGGTACTGAATGTTGCAAGAATTATATGGAGTGGCTGTATGCATTATGTTTCCTCTGTTCCTTCTCTACTAGTAGTACTTGGATGTGGGTGATTGTGCTATATATTTAGTAGAGTATTGCAGTGTATTTTTTTAGTGCAAAGCTAAAAATTCTCGTATACTGGTTTTGTAATAAAAATTGTAATTATTATTTTTATTTCTGCAGAGGTACCCAACTCATTGTCTGTCTTCCCACTTTTCCTTCCTGTCAGTTTCCCTTAATAGCTGTGTCTGCTTTTCTTTTGTTCATGTGTTGTGCAGAAGAAAAATGGGCACTAACAGGTTTGCTAATTACTATAGAATTCTTCCCAGCCTTGTTCTGTTCAGATCATTCTATTAGCTAAAGTAATGGAGTGCAATGGCATCATGGCTCTCACACTTTTCATTATATAAGGTCTTTCTGGTGCAATATATTACTGGGATTGTCTTCTGGGACTGTCACCGATAGCTTTTGATTTTCTACACCTGCTGTTTTCTTTTATCTCAACATTCCTTTTTTGCTACTACATTGATCCTCCTTATCTTTCCTAAATGACTTTTAAGGGCACAGGACTGTTAGCCCTCTGCTTCCTCAGTTTTTGCTAGGAACTAGCAAAGCTGAGTATTGGCGTGCTTAGTATCTTGCCAGACAGTCCTCTGACCACTGTCAGTGCATCCACATCAGTGCAACAGTTCCTGTCAGTTTTAAGTTTTACTACTATACCTAAAGGCAAGGTCTTTACCCTCACTGCATCATTTTGCTACTAATACCTATTTTTCCTTACCTATCGGTATTGTCATTGTCATCTTCTTCAGCAGTATTTACGGCAGGAGACTTTTGTCTCATCACTCTGATTATATTAGCTCCAGTGATTGTACTTTCACCTCATTACTGAAATAAAGTTAACATTAATGAGAGTCATGCAGCTAAACCTCTGCTCACCTCTCTGGAAATTTATTCTAATGATGAAAAGGAGATGCATGTGGATCTTTTTAAAAGCAAGCTAGCTTTTTTCCCCACCCCCACCTAGCTACCTACCAAATTCAGTGTTAAATAAAGTCTTTTGTTAGTAAGAGCTGATGATGCAGAAGAATCCAAATACATTACACAACATTAACAAGGACAAAGGATATTGCTTAAACACTGATCTATGTACTGGTCTGCTACAGAGTTCCTTTATGACCCAAATTTCTGTGTTGCTGCTGCTGCTTCTGGAAAGGGTTTCTCAAATCTGACTATCACAATAAATTAGCCATAAAGCACTTGGAGGTCCTACAGGGTATGCTAGAAAGTTCAAGATATTATCAAGTGTAACAGCAATCACACCTGTAAATGAGTTGAAGCATCGAGAGAGAGGTGGAAATTGTTTATAGAAGACACAGCAAGGCTTTGACCTGAAAGAAGAAATATAATTTAGATAAGCAAAGCTAATAAGATGAAACAAATGTACCTGATGCATGCACCAAGCAAGGAGGCTCATGAGATCTTTCACTGATCAGAATTTGGATTTACAATAAGAGCAGTCATTTTGCTACTGGTCACTGCTAGGGAAGCCATATCAGTAGACGTGGTTTGTTTGTGGGTTTTTGTTTGTTGGTTAGTGAAAGGTTAGAGAATAAGACTTCTCTTTTTATTAAATCTTTTTATAAGAAGCTACCATGTCGTGTCTGAGGCCACTGTCTGCTGTAGCAACCACAGGTTAACTAGAAAGATAGTAATACTGACAAAAAGGAATACATCCTCTGAATCAACTTTGTTGTTTGATGTTTTCCTTAAATGTTACCTCTTCATGTATGAAACTAGACTGAGCCTGGTGTAATTTAAGAGGTCCAAAATGGAATCATTTTGCAAGAATTTAGCAAGAATTTGCTAAAAATTTGCATATATTTTAAAGAGCTTTTATTAAAAAAACAAATGTTCACCCCACACAATGTTGTGAGCAAACAAACGTCCTTTGTGTTCAAAAATATAAAGATATGTCTTACTAAAAATTACTGCTGGCCTGTACAGTAAGTGGCATGTTTTAGACCCTAAGTATTCTAAAATGCTTGCTTTAGGCTTTCAAAGAAAAAAGTAATCTAAGAATTACCAAAGCATGGTTGACTCGGAACAGGGAGTGAAATATTACTGTAATGATAATCATGCTTTGACCTATTTCGGATTCCAGGGTGTAGAAGTATTTTCTCCCTTGTACAGGTTTGTGATTTTGACCACAGAGTTCACAAGGAAGAATATGTAGACTTGTCACCAATAGAGAAGCTTTCTGATAGGAAGGTGGTTTAAGTTAGCCTTTTCAAATGTCAAAATCCTAAACAAAATAGATAAAGTTGGATAAAGGTAACCCTTTACAAAGGTTGGTGAAATAACATTATCGCCCTTTGGCAGAGGGAGAAATTGAAACATAGTGTTTAGGAGACATCAGGCTTGTCAGATGATGCAGCAGGACCGGGCTGGGGCATAGCATCTAAAACTGGACCCTGGATTGCTGTCCTGCTCTGCCTTCTGGAGATTTCTACCTTCTCTTTCTGAGATTGCTGCTGTTGTGCCTGAAGATAGCACTGATGCATGTCTATAGTCACAAAGTGAGTATGTCAGGTTGAAATGTGCCTTATGAAATAATTCGTATTACGTTTAATTTGAGAGAATTTTACAAGACTCTATCCTAAAGGAGCTTTTCTTATAGATGCAGACAAAACGACATATTCTCTGTACAAGCAACGTGAATGAAGTAATTTTCAGCTCATGTTTCATGGTCATTCCTACTGCTCCTGCAAGCGCTCTGTTTCGAAAATAGTCTCTGTCAGCTGCAGGTATTGACTTCACAGTTTGTTCTTTTTCCTTTATGCGCACATCCCATCTTCTTCCACCTGCTTCCCAGCTTGGCTTTTCCTCATCTTGGTGCCCAGGAAATGCCAGTGTCTAGTTGAATGAGCTCTGCTATAAATCAAAGTGTCATCACTTAGCTGATAGAAGTGATTTAATTAATGCGTCATGCCATCCCCAGAGCCTCTCCCCACCTGACTGCTAATCAACCTTCATCAGCAGGAGGAAAACATAGCCTTTCTTAGAACCATGCAGGAGAGACTGAAGGAAAGACAGTTAATTGCAGCTGCCGAGATCAGCCTTGTCACTTGTCTCTAATCTGTTGTCTGCTTCTTGAAACACTGCTGTCCTGGTCTCTTACAAGCCATGTTTAACTCCATTCATACAGAAATTATCTAGTATCATATCAGCAATCACTTTCTGTCAGAAAATGTATTTGAAGATGACACGTTTAAAAGCACCCTATTGTGCATATGAGTATTGTAGCAACTTTTACAGCCCGAGTACTCTTTTAGCTGGAATGAGCAGTTTATACATAAACACTTTCCACGCACTGTGGATGCACTCCATAGGTGGTGCTGTGCAGTTAACACAGCAGATCACTGAACCAAAAATGGTTGTGCCAGAATGGAATTACAGGGCAGATGTTGTTAGCAAGTGGTACCCTTTGTCAGCTGCTGAGTAAATAGTTGATTATTTTATCTAAGGTATATATGTGTCAAAATGCTAATTTCTGTGCAAGCCAGAGCACTTGCCCATTTCAGTTTGGTGGCTTCCACCGCTTAGGGCAGGATCTTGTGGTAATGGGAATCTCAGCCTCCATCTATCAGATAACATGAGCATAAGAAGAATTTAGGGAGTGTTGTGTTTGTAAGTATTCGTAGTTATATAGGCAATCAAGATAAATATGGAAAATAGCACTTGTGGAAAGCAGTGTTTTTTCTGGTAGCTAGAATAGAAAACTGAGAGTCAGGATTCCTGTTTTCTAGGTTTGACTGCTCCCAAGTTACCAGATGACTATGAGAAAGACACTCAACTAGTTTTTATCTATGTTTGCCCCAACTATAGTGTATGCTAGAGAAGGACACATTGTACTTACAATAGGACACACTCTGCTCTCTCTTCATATAACCAGTTCTACTGAAGCAGGTGGGCCTGCACCACCTTCTGTGGAGATCAATGAGACTCATCAGTAAGATGAACAGCAGTGCACCCAGAGTTGCTTTAAGGTCCATAGCCTGTTGAAATGACAGAAGTGCAATAATGATAATTTCAGCCTTAATCCTGCAGGTCTTAGGGAGTATCTCTTTGCTTTTGGAGCCTAAGGTGTTGTCTTAATGTGGCTTTTGGGTGAGCTTCAGAGGGCAGTGGGAGAAGAACTGTGCCCCCGCTAACTCTCGGTGTAGGCTAAAAACTGCCACAAGCTGTAGGATGTGTGAGCTGGGCCACAACGGGTCACTTCCGATATCCCACACCACCTTACGATGGTGCCACATGGCCTGTATCAAGCACACTCTGAGCCTTTAATCCTTCTTGGGAAGGCCTGCCACACAGTAAGCCAAACACACTGCTTCGTCCTGTTCCTCAACCTGTCTTGTGACAAACAATACAGACGAGTCAGCTACAAGCTCTGTGCAGTGACACTAATTCAGTTCCATCTCTGTGTCGTTGCGTGTTGCATGAGATGGGTGCCCTGAGCCACAGCCTCAAGGTTGGGTGCTCTGCAGTCTGACCAGGGTAGTTACCATTATGGTTAAGCAGCTGTTTCCTTTGTAAGGCCGTAATTTTGAGGGTTCATTACATGGACATAAAAGTCCTCTCCAGGCAGAGACTTGGCAGACAAAGCCCAGCCAGGGAGCTGTTTAATCATTTGTTAGTTTGTTTATTTTTGCATCTGTTGGGCAATTCTTTTGGTATTTTGTGTAGGCAGCAAAAGATACAACTGCAGTCATTTTCAGTTGCTTACCGTTAAAGTCTTCATTGATCTTTATTTTGCTATTGGTCACTTATGATTTATTTGAAGAAATAAATGTGTATTACTATATTAAAAGTGTTTACTATGCAGTATTCAAATAGAAGCTTTTTTTGGCACTTAACTGAGTTCCTTGTTTAATGCGTGTACTTTGTTTTACTTAATTCCCACAAACTCTGCTGCTCTGCGATTGCTTATTGCTGGTTCTGTTGTTTTATACTAGGGTACTCTGTAGAGTAGTAGACAATGTTCACTGCATAGCTTCACTGCTATTTTTATTCTTTCCCCAGCTTTTTTTGACAGAACTGAAAATCTGGAACCAAGGCTGCATAAATCTCTATCTTTCTGGTGATTTAAATTGAGAAAAACTTTTAAGGTAGTGGAATTACTGTAATTTTATCCCAATGCAACTAGTAACAGAGTTTGTGCCTATTGGGAATTTTTTTCAGGAAATGCTGTAGAATATAACGTCTGTAAATTTGATCTCTGGAGGGAACTGTGTCCTCAGGCTTTCTAAAATTCCACAACATCCTTATTTCTACTGTTTAAACCATACCTGAGCTAATTTAAAAGCAAGATGCACTGATAACCCATAGCAACCGATGCCAAATAAAGCTGTCTTCCTTTATAGGATTTTGCTTAGGGCACAAGACTGAATAGCTGGCCTTGTTGTAAGGATTATGCTGCAGGTGAGCAAATGGAGCCATTCTTTAGCAGATAGTTGGACACTAGTGAATCTTGGTGCTGGCAAGATGCCGAGCTTATAAGTGCTACACCTGTGGCTTTTTCCTCTTAAGAAGCCTTGACAGTATCTGATTACTTAAATCTGAGTGGTCATCTGGCCAGTTTTCATCTTGCATTGAAAAATACTTTAATGAACTCCTTCACAGAGGGGAAAGGAGCTGTGAGTATGCTTTCATCTCGCATTTCTAGTTCACTTTAGCACTCTAACAGTCCTGTCTGTGCACCGAACAGGTCACAGAATCGGGAGATATATACTGCATTAACTGTGCCGCCCTCTGAACTAGGAATGTCCTCTTTTGTGAGCCTGGACAATGTCATAAGGAAAGATTGTACTTTCTGTCCAAGTGCTAGGTGCTGAGAAGAGGAAAAGTTAGTAATCCTTGTAGATCGTTTTCCTTGCTGCCTTTAGATGGGAACAGCATGACTAGACTTGTGTGACCAGAAGATAGTGTGTGCAGGGGTGCAGAGCTGTGGGTATGTGTGCCTCAGCCTTCTGCATGCCGTCAGACCTCTTCAGCCGTGCCTGGTCCTCCTCTGCTAACACCTCGTGAATATTGGCTGTTACATGGGAGAGCAAAGCTTGTGTTTTTAGAACAGACCGACCAGAATTCTCTTATCACTGTCATGACAAATACAGTGTTAACCAGGAAGTTTGTAAGGACTTACTAATTCATTTGTTTTATGTAAAAATGTCTCATCAAAAGCTTTCTATCCTTTTTTTTTTTTCTAAAGAAAAATGCTTTTTGATGAAATGAAAATGCTAAAAGAAAAAGTCAGTTTTGGTTTAAGAATATTAATTTTTTGGGGAAAAAATGGTAGCCAGATGTTTCTATTTTTATTTAATTAGAAACCTAAACTTTAGAATATTTGGTATTTTTTCTTAAAATTTTGATGTGATACAAATTTTTTTTAACTTAAAAGAATAAGCCATTTGCAATGAAAAAAATTCAGATGAATGGATAATGTGCAATTGACAGAGGATTGGATTAGGAGCCTGGTGAGAAAGCTACCTTTTTTGTGGGGAATGGAGGAGAAGAGGACTGTCATTTCTGAAGGTATCAGAAATGCAGGTTTTTTATTCTCTTCAGTGTTCTGCCTCTCATTCTCATTTTTGTGTGTGTATTAAGTGGCTCTTGCTGAGCTCTGCATTGAGATGTGTCATTGTGATAAATCACTTTTACTGGAGATTATGTTTTTCCTCCAAATGAAGCTGCCAGCAAGACACATTTTAACAGTTGCAAGTGACTGCAATGTTTTCTGTCACCTTCTCTCTCCCTCTCTCTCTCCCCTCAAAATATTATTCAATAAATTCTGATTAAATTCTGTCGAGGACCATGTTTTCTAATGGGAGGGAAAAAATAACAGAGGTGGTGATTAACAACTGTCAGCACTAGTCAAGGATCTTTCTATGTATGTAAATAAATCTGTTTTTCTCCCACCTTGCTTATACTTGAGGAGTCCTAGCCTGCTTACAGAATTACCCAATGAAGCTCTCCAAGATCCCTATGAAACAAGGAACCATACAAAAGTGAAGTGAGATGCCCAGGATCAAATACCAGACCCATGGCATGGCTGTAAAGAAGAATCATCAGGCGTTTGCTCTAGCTGTGTGAACCCACATCATCAAGTTCAGGCACCTGATGTCAACGTCATACAGTGTCTTCAGTAAATTTACTAACTTCTTTTAACAAACAGTTATGCCATTTTGTCATCACTCCAGAACTGGAAAGCTGTTAGAGAACCTCATCTATCTGATGGTTAGGGAACCTTTTCCTAATTATTCTCTAAATCTATTCCTGGCTGGTTCCCACTTATTTGTTGTTATACTGATGTTGTCACTGTTATTACCCCCTAAAAAAAATCAGAATGAATATAGGAAATAGCATATCATATTTGTAGTAAGAAAGGAGTAAAATAACTTCATTACAATAAAAATAAATTCTAGATCTTTGTTATTTTTGAAGTGCTAGCAACTGGGAGACAGGATATCTGGAAAATGTTGACCATAATATTTTCTTGAAAAGTGTTATCAGGGTCATCAAAAGCATTACTAAATTTGTTTTGGTTTTGGCAAATTGTGAATTGGTTTTGACATTTTTGAGAAAATAATTTTGATGAACTTCAGAGGTGCCAGTTTAAATGCAGTCTGAGTCACAAATAGTAGGTTTTACACTCTGAGAGCTTTTTGCTGTGTGCTTGACAGTCACTTGGTAGGTTAGAGTTTTATTCCCCAGGAAACACCTGGTTGAATCCCAGCTGGAACCTTAAGGCTGATCAAAGACATGGGAATTAGTTCTTTGTAGATATGTTAAAGTAAAATATCATCTCCTTCCAAATGTGGCTGGTTACTCAAGTGTAAGATGAAGTCACTTGGCTGGTGGAATGAATGGTGTTACTGCTTAGGCTGCACAAGGAATATGGACAAACGGGACAAGCTTTCCAGTCTTCCCAGCTGATCCCTCTCTCTCAGGACTTCTCTGCTTGTTGACCTGCTTTGGTTTCTTTGCTCTAAAATTTCTGCTCTCACTCCCATTTTTGTTTTCTTTCCAATTTTTACTTTCAGATGAATTCCACGTAACTTTGTCCTTGAATTCAATTTGTTGAAAGTCATTGTGAATGAAAAATCTGTGATACCATATTCCTATGTGAAAGTCAAACAGTTTTGAAGTTTATTTAGTACTTCATTCTACTCTCCCTTCCTTCTAAACTTTACATTGCTGGTAGGTACTCAAAAGCCATCTTGATTTATGGTTTTCTGTGAGTTTTCTTCTTTTTTCTTGAAAAAGATTCTGAGAAAACACCAACTTTATAATAGGTCCCCTAGAAACTTCTTTTCTGCATATGACCTGGACATGGACCAGACATGACCTTCTATTTTTCTAGCTGAAGCTCTCATCTTTCAAAAGTGAATTTCTTTAGAAAAGGAGGGAGAAATAGGCTGGATTTTCAAAGCTAATTTCCAGATGTTAAATGCCGAATCTCAAACGCCAGACCCCTTATTTTGTCAACATTCTATGAAAGTCAGTCATCTTCTAGAAAAACACTGACTGTAAGCCAGTGTCTTGGATACCTACAAAGACAGTTGTAGCAAAGGTAACAGATAGGCACGTTATATAGTCCCACAAGGATGAAGAGTGCAGCTTGGTCATGGAGGACAGCCCTGTTTCTCTGTGGTTACTTGATAAACACTTCTAATTATCAGCGTTGTCATTCGCATAATGGAATTGTACAGCTGGCCACAAGCAGCGAATGGAGTTACTGCATGCTCTGTCAGTAGCCGTGCACAGGAAGAATTGGTGGAAGAATGCTAGCTCTCATCAGGGGGAAGTAAACAATTGCACATCACAAATGTAGGGACTGCCTGCATAGGAAGAAGGGGTTAACTGTGCAGGATTATGGAACTCCTCAGCAGCTTGAGCAGTACTCAGAGAGGCAGCAGTTTGCTGGCCTGTATCAAGAACCACTTTCTGTTGGTTGCAGGAAGCTTCGTTAGGGTAAACTGTCTTTTTTTTTTTGTCATGATTCAAAGCTGTAAGTCTAGGGAATGGCTTTTTGACAGAGATCCAAGCATCTTAATGTAATGGTCAGCTGCACTTTGATATCCTGTGGTTTTGGCTTTGGCTTCTGCTTGACTGTAGCATAGATGAGTGGACACTGCATTTCATATTCTCATGTACCAGCGTACACTGAAATAAGAGTGGGCTGTGAGAAAAGATGGATGAGTGCTATACCTTGAAGGCTATAAACACAGCTGCGTAGATCAGCAGATGGCAGACTACTGCTAGCAATGGGCCACAAACAATATGAACTGTTCCTCTTGCCCGTACTGTTCCAGATGGGAGGCCTCTAAAGGGAAAATGGAATATGCTTGTTTTGTAGTGGTCGTACACTTGGTTTGCGCTTCCGTTCTATGGGAGACTTTTTCCCCAGTGACATGATTCAAGATGAGCACAGCCAGCCTCATTTATTGTATGTGCAGTTTTGTGACTCTCTGACCTTGTAACAGATATAACCCTACTCTTTAAGCTATCACCAATCTTAAAAGTAGAATGAGATTTAATAAATACCATGATTTCTGACACTTGCTAGAGTTACAAGTGAAGCTTTTGGACTGCAGGGCCATGATCAGTGAATGACATTCAAAGATGAGGAATGCATCAAAATTAATCTGCTCCATCTGGGGCAGTTGGAGCTTGACTGCCAGTGCAGTAAGAGTAAACAGGATTGCATCTTTCAGAATGACATGGTATTTGGCGTAAATAAGTTTTAATTTTGTCCCATTGCTGAGGTAGTTAACTCTGTCCATCAGCAAAAACTGTACCTTAGATGTTGCTCTTCTGTGTGAGTGGGAGGTTGTAGAGTACCTGTGCATGGGGCAGCATTGGCAGCTTAGGATAATGGAGTATAAGAGGAATAAACTGATTTTTTTTTTTTTGTTGTTATAAAAATTGACCATTTACTTGTGTCTTTATGGCATCAGGTATCAAGAGTTTCCCAGTGGGTGATATGAAGAAAGAGGAGTATTGTCTGTCAGCATGTGCTGACCTCTGCCATCAACAGACCAAGAGTGCTCTGTGAAACACCTTGGTAATATCCTGTTAGTGGTGTGCTAGTAACGTAATGAGTTGTCTGAATGTCTTAGTTTCTGACTGAGATATGAGATATGAATCATGCACTCTGAGAAAGGATTTGGGAAGTCAGTCATCTCAACAAGAAGTCCCTTTCCCAAAGAGCTGCTGTTATTTTGCAGATATAACATTTTTATAGGACTATCAGAGCATTCTACAGAAAAATTTTCCTCTCTTGCACATGAAATATTAGGAATTGGTTTTGGTTTACATTTTTTCTCTGCTTCCCAAGTGCTTAGTAAATGAAACAAGCAGCAGAGGATGAATACTCTCATCAATCATCTTTTGTTTGTGTATGCTAGTCAAGACCTAAAAATCCTCTTGGAGGGAAAGGGAAAAGGGGAAAAGCTCTGGAGGCTTTCCTTTATGTTACTTCAAAAGTAAATGCTTCCAGTTGAAGCCCAAAACCCCATAAAGTAACTTTGTCAACTGGCTCCATGGTGGCATAAAACCAAGAGAGACTGCCACTCTGGAAGGTTGTCTCCTCCATGGCCAGCAAGGTCCGTAATTCTGACTTTGCAGCGTGGGCTGACCCCAGCAGACATTCAGTTCAGGGCTCCCTTACAAGTTTCGGAGGGAATGCTAAGCAGCCACCGAGAGTTGTTTAGAGTTTTCGTGTCACATAAGCAATTGCAAACATCCTGTTTCTAACCATAGCCAATGAAGGTGCTCTGATGTAAGAATGCTACAGCAGACCACTCAATGTATTATTTTCCATAGAAAAATTTCCTGCTAATCCTCCCTTGTTAGATAAACCCTCCAGTATTTCAGGATTTTCTTTTTCTTGAATGATTTCCAAGTTTGACCAACAGTATTTTTTTGTGAACACATCTTCAGATGACCTCTTGGAGCCAGAACCTCAACAAATACTGAGGAGGACTCTGTAATATGAATTTACATGTTGCCTGGAATCTTCACTGTTTTGACACAAAGATAGCACCTATATGATAGCCCTTAGAACAGGAGGTTAAATGTATGGTTTCAACACAAAATGCAGTATTAAGGAAAATAGTTGTTGGGAATGACTGCATCTTGCAGTGAAACAAAAATAATAATTGAGCATTCTAGGGTTTGCTGTTGAGATTATCATCTTAAATTTATTAATGACCTGGAAAAAATGGACCATAAGCTTTCAAAATCTGTGGATAAAAGCTATGGAGCTTGTAATGTTCATGCAAAGATAAGTAAACCACTGGGACAATCATTACTACAGTAGATGAAATTTCATTTGGCTACGTGTCAAGTACTACACGCAGGCAAAAATAATCTAGGCATTTTCTATGTAGTATGCTGATGGACTTCAAGCTTCCCATATCCTCTAAGGAAATAGTGACCAGTTTGTTTAAATATTTAATTAAAACATATGTCTACCCAATGAGCAGAAATTGTAGCAAAACAGTTAGGACACCTAGGAGCGCTGCACGTGGGACAGGGTGAAAGAGAGCAGGTGGATACTGCATTGCCACATCAAGTATTCATTTTCATCTTCTGTGACCTATGGTTTCCCATAAATCTGGGATTCATCTCTGTCTTACTCAACCTGTGTATTTGAGTATTATTGCTCTGCCTGCTATCTCATCTTTTACATTACCAGGGCTTTTGGCACCTGAATAGCTATAAATGCCACAAAAATGTAAGTTGCAAGTGGGCAAAAGGATGTATCACAACAAATGGAGGTTTGACATATGCATTTGTGACCTTCAGTTCCTGCCTTGTGTGTAAAAAGCATCCATTTATCTACTGACACAGCACCTCACTGCCTTGCTATGTTGATTTCCCATGTTCACTAGCAGAGCTCAGGGTCTCCTCCTCATATTCACCATGGCTTGTGTTATGCCTTAGCCACTGGGCATCATCTTTATAGGATCACAAAATCTCACTGTCCCAGTGGCATACAGCTGTTCTAGAGTTATATAGGAAAACAAGCTTTTCCAGGAGCTGGGAAAAACAGATTTGTTCCTGGTGAGATGATGAGACTCAGCTTCCAACTTTTTAGAGTACAGTAAAAAACCTGGTTTACATTGCTCAATTTGCCATCAGTTGCTCATCCACACTGTCACATCCATGCTTGCTTTTCTCTTTTTCCCTCATACGCCGCTGAAACCCTGACATTTTAGCCTTTTAGGGACATGAGAATTGCACAAGATGCAACCCTAAATCAGCTAACACTGCATTAAATACAAGCTTGCATAATACTAGATGTTCCATAGACAGTTTATATAACTTCTAGTGAGCACGGAAGTGTCCTGTCATTTATATAATAATTTCCTTTTTTCTGTCGTGTTATTCTCAGGTTACTTTGTCATGGATGATGAAATACATGTTTCAAAAAATGTATTTGTGTACCAATACCACAAACCACTAAGGGTTCATAACTAGTGATCTACTTCTTGTGAATAAGTATTAAGCAAAGCTCTCAAAACTGTAAAAGAGTTTGTGGCTTCCTCATTTCCATTAGTTTGTGTCACCCCAGCTTAAAGCAGTCTGTCTTTTTTGGTTGTATCTCAGATGAGCAGCGATAACAGGAGCCCCAGGGTAACAGGCACTGAGCTATGCTAAAGTTGTAAGCGTGGGAAGGGCTCAAATCACCAAACAGCTATGATCTATGCCATCTAGAGAAGCAAACTCTCTGAAATATTTCCAGGTCTCTCTAGCATGCCTTAGTCTAATCAAAGAAGAGAAGAAATGCAAGTTTTTCTGTGATCACTTGGAAAATGATCTGTAATGACTACCTTAAGTCACAAAAATGAGAAGTGATTGGCATGTGCCTAAAGATATTGCTCTACCCATTGAGGAGTGGATGGTGGAAAGAAAAGTAAAGGACGTGGATACACTTTAATATTGGCTCATCTTGCAAAGATAACATCACATAAAGGTGACATCAGAAGATCAGGAGCGTGAAATCAGAGCACACATTCTTATAGCTAAACTTGCATTGCAATAAGCATGGCAGTAGTAGTCCTATAAATTCAGACTGACTATTTATTATAAACCCATACCTTAACACTTAAAAAGACAATTCTTCAAACAACAAGATACAGAAATACTTATAAAAACTAGCATGCGAGACACTGGTAAAACCTGCCAGTGTTGCCCAAGTGTACCAGACTATTCCTTCAAAGCACTGAGCTAACTAATGGTGGCCTAACGCAGTGTATAACAGCAAGGATGAGGCATTCCTAGGGCAAAGACTGCTTTAAAGGTATATAGAAATTTTCAACAAAAACTGAGCTTGCAAGCCTACAGCTTGACCATTCATTTGCAGGACCCAGAAATATAATATAAAATAGGATTACTTTTAATTTCTGTAAACAAGCTAACTTTGGAAAGGTAATTGAGGGACTTGGCTTGAAGTTTTATACCTGCTCTTCACCTAAAAGTGAATGAGCTACTTATAGCCAGCCAGATCTTGTTTAGGGTTCTGGAGAAACCTATAGCTACAGGCTTACTGATTTTGGGGAAGATCCCAAATGAGTTCATAGCCATAGGGGTTCCTGCTTAGGCCATGTCTGATGGCAGGGGATGATCTGAAAGTTCCTACCAGCTGGCAGCCTGAAGCTGAAACAGCTCCTCTGTTGAGCAGCCAGCTGACTGCAGCCAGAAAGGAGGGCTCTCTCACTGGCGTGAGTAGCAGCACATTGTGGAATGAGATTTGCTCTCATTATCAATTAGCACTTGGGGTACTCAGACCATTAGTCCCTGCAAACAGCTGGAGCTTCTCCTGGTTAAAAGTCTTCCTTCAGAAGTCTCTATCCAGCCACTGTGGAAGAACTGATATTGCTGTAAGTGTGTTTATTATGAACCTGAGGCTTAGCTTCCTAAGCAATCTCCCCCTCCCCTATTCACCCAGCAGGCAAGCACATAATTTCCCCATACAGACTCTTACACCAGTTAATCCGGTGTCCCGAGTTATTTTATGCTGCTTGACTTCAAGTGCTCTTAGCTTTACTGAACGTGTCTATACCGTTTTAAGTGTCTGCATAGTACGGAGGCTAAATTCCAAAAGCTATTTTGCTGTGCCTGCTGCAAACGCTTGGATATGTTCCAAGTCCTAGTCTGGCATTTAAAAGGGATTTTCCAGGATGTTACAATTCACCCAGCACTGTAACTGTGCCAATCCAAAAGCTTTGCTGCCTTCAAAGATACACTACTGCATGTAGTAAAAGTGTGTTCCAAGGCACACAAAGCATTAAAAAGACCAGTTCAACCAATGGCTTTATTGGCAAAGACATTAACCTATCCAGAAATGCTTTAAGCCACTTTCAGGCTGTGTGTATAGAAGTTTATGTGACAAAGCGTATTCTTCTGTTTGCTCCTGTATATGTGTGCCCTGCCTGGAGTTCTTCATGCAAAGGAGGAATATCCACTTCCTTTTTTCCCAGTAAGTCACAGCATCCAAACCCAAACATATAGATTCTCCTTACAATCTTAATGCTTCCTTGGAAGAGGGGGGCACAGAAAATGTGGCATTATAGGGACCAGCTCTTTGAGCAAAGGGTGGGTCTGTTTCCGATCAAAATGGAAAAGTGGGGTGTCCATTGTGGCAGTGACATGACATTGTTAAAAACTAAATTACTAAATGTTTAAAAAAAAAAAGAGTGTATGGGAGAAAATATATTTAGCTATTAGTAATTTAAGTAGTCCTGCCCTTGGTTCAACAAGGCTCAGTGCAAGGTCCTGCACTTGGGCCACAACAACCCCATGCAATGCTACAGGCTTGGGGAAGAGTGGCTGGAAAGCTGCCTGGTGGAAAAGGACCTGGGAGTGTTGGTTGACAGCCAGCTGAAAATGAGCCAGCAGTGTGCCCAGGTGGCCAAGAAAGCCAATGGCATCCTGGCTTGCATCAAAAATAGCGTGGCCAGCAGGACTAGGGCAGTGATCGTCTCCCTGTACTCGGCACTGGTGAGGCCGCACCTCGAATACTGTGTTCAGTTTTGGGCCCCTCACTACAGGAGAGACATTGAGGTGCTGGAGCGTGTCCAGAGAAGGGCAACGGAGCTGGGGAAGGGTCTGGAGCACAAGGCTGATGGGGAGCGGCTGAGGGAGCTGGGGTTGTTTAGCCTGGAGAAAAGGAGGCTGAGGGGAGACCTTATCGCTCTCTACAACTACCTGAGAGGAGGTTGTAGAGAGGTGGGGATCAGTCTCTTCTCCCAAGTAACAAGCGATAGGATGAGAGGAAATGGCCTCAAGTTGCGCCAGGGGAGGTTTAGACTGGATATTAGGAAATTTTACTTCACTGAAAGGGTTGTCAAGCATTGGACCAGGCTGCCCAGGGAAGTGGTTGAGTCGCCATCCCTGGAGGTATTTAAAAGCCGTTTGGATGAGGTGCTTAGGGACATGGTGTAGTGGTGGGCTTGGTAGTGTTAGGTTTATGGTTGGACTTGATGATCTTAAAGGTCTTTTCCAACCTATACAATTCTGTGATTCTGTGACTGAGTGCTTTACTGTGCCTAATTTAAACTGAACCATTTGTAATGAATAGATTGACCCTACCTCTACATATAGTATCTCTACTCTGCCAAAAGTGAAGTAAAATAGTTACTGTTGAAAAGCTTAAACAAACCAAACCAGAATAATTCTGCAAAATGGCACATAGGTTTTAAACTGCATTATTGCAGCCACTGCAATTTTAACATTGTTCAGATTAAGTTGCCTTGTACTGATTCTCAAGGTCCCAAAGCTGGCACTTTGCTATGAATCTAAACTACAAGCCTTTCTGGAAAGACATGCTTTAGCCAAACACAAGTTACTGGGATCAAATATATAAGGTAAGTGGCTGAAACGTAACTGTCTGATTTTAAAAGGTCAGATAAAGCTACTTAAAGATATATACTGGCCTTAAACTACATGAATTTTGGTGATACTGAATTTTTTAAACATGAGAGCCTATGTTTATAAGTGCCTGTGTGAATACAGTTTCCAGCTTGACAGTCGGGGGGTGAGTTTGCCTGGCTAGCTGAGTGGTTGCCTAAACCGAAGGTTTGGGTCCCAGCTGCTACTATTATTCGGGAACACTGAAGGTGGCTGCAGAGACCAAACCGCATGCTCCATTTACACGGCACAGCTCTGGCTTACAGGAGGCTGCAGTCCATCCTGAGCTGATTTGCTGTTGCATTATTGGTTATATATAATGTTAAGCTACAAGTGTTCCACATCTTAATAAGAACAGCAACGTGGAGAGCAGTAGTTTGTCAGGACAGACGAGCCGGTTCTCTAGGATATAATTAAGTGCTGACAAGCTCAGACATAAGACACATGTAATAAATTAGTTATAGTACCTGAGTAAGAAGGATGAACTCTGCCGCAAAGGCAATTATACAGAATTTCAGCCTTGGGACCACTTCCACGCATTCATGTGTGTTGGGAAATCACGTATAAATTTTATGTGTCTTTAGCAAAACTAAGAAATTATTAACATAATATTAACATGAACAGATATAAATTTTTAAGTCCAAGTGAAATCTAGGAAGATTGTTGCAACAGTAGCTGGTTTTGACAGTGTTGTCAGTCTTCTGGCTTTAGAAGCAAAGCAGCAAGTATGGAAACGCTCTTAATCAGCTCCTGTATAAAACAACTGAAGTTTTAATTACTGAACTGATATTTAAAAAACTCAGCAATCTGCTATTAAAAAACTAGCAGACACGAGATTGCTTCTTTAGAGGTGCTAAACATTCTGGTCGTATTCAAGTGGTTTTCAAGCCCTGCAATCACCACAGGAGCTATTTTAAAAGTTATATTTGCTAGTTTCCCATTTTTCCATTTGCTTTTATTTTAATTCTTTCTTTGTTTTTTCATCCCTTCTGGCCACATTCAACTTGTATTTAGCATATCTGTGTGTTTATGTTGGAGGATAATTTTACTCATACAAACAAGACAAATTATTGGATTTTTATATCTTCTGTTTTAAAATCCATTTCATGGAGGGTGGAGAGGGATGGGAAGGGCCCTAAAAGAGCTACTGACCCTTAAAGCAGTGTTATCATTTCACTAGCAGTAACTTGCAACTTGTCTCCTGAAAGGAATTGCCTGTTCTGCTTCAAATAATGAGGAACATTGTTTTATTTGCTTTCATATGAGCTGCTGAACAGCTAAGATACCAAATAATTTGTTTTTTCTTATTATAGAAGATCTGGAGCTATTTTTCCTTGCACTGTAGTTTGGCTTGGATTATTGGTGTTAAAGTAAGGACTCTATGTAAATGGTAGGGGATCAAAAGACCTGAATAGAAGATGTGTCAAGAATAGCAGTATTTCATATTTGATAGTGTCACTGAAATGCACCAATGTCTAGGGGAAAGACGGTGACAATGTGTGCTGTGAGTATTATCCATGGGCAGAATCCTAACCAAGCATCTGGGGCAAATGGCTATTCAAAATTAAATGTACTGTTGGTTCTTCAGCATCAGAGCAGATGGGGCTTTAGCTTTTCAAATCTCAGCCAAATAATATATAAGCTAAGCAAAAGTCTAAGTGGCAGAGAAGAACAGTCAAGATGGAGAAAGACAATATCAAATACAGAGCACTTATTTGTAAACCTGAGCAGTGCACAATTTGACTGAGAAAAAACAATGATGTAATCAAAATTAAATGGAGTCCAGGACATTATTAGAATTAACATCTCCATTGATTAAATGAGTTGCTGACAGCAGCAGCAGCAGCATTGCTGGGCTATCAGTCTTGCACTCGTTTGACATTTTAAAAGAAAATGATGAATGTCACCAAGTTTTTTGCCATTATTTGTATGATGTAAGAGAGTTTGCTTGATGGATTTCAGATCTCCTAGTTTAGTGGGATCCTGAGCACATTAAAATATTTACAGCTTTTACCTTACTTGGAGGCAAGTTTAATTTGTTTCTTCCACTGCGGTTCTAAAAGCAAGGGCTTGTCTACTTAGACCTTTAACTAAATTAACAAAAATCTGTTTTGATTTATTCTGACAATTATTTCAATGCAGGTCTGTGCGTACATATCTCCTTTGGCTGTAGTATCTTAAAACTGACTTAACCCTAGTTAGTGTGTGGATGAGCTTCCATTGCCATCTTCCACAGTGCTTTTCCAGTGCTACATGTTTTTCATACATTTTGAAGGCAGTGCAGCTGGACACTTGGCTATAGCTCGCCTTTCAGGAAATGATCTTCTGTTTTGTGTCTGGCACAATGATGCTTCTTCTGGTGCCAAAGAGGAGGCAGCGGCCACTCTCTGCTGCGTCCTGGCAGAGGCGAAGGGCACAGATTGTTAGTGACCTCTTGTGGAATCGAATAATTGCAATGGAGCTGATCCAGTCATACAAGGGCACACTCTGTCCCCCTTGGTCCTGGCTCTTCTAAGCTGTTCTAAAACCTCTTGAAAGGAAAATATTCAGCTGAAAATGAAGATAGGTACAGTACCTCTAATTTGGCCAGGTTTACCACACTTCCAGTATGGCAAGTACCCTGTGTTCCTTAACAATTAGAAGAAATTAGGATTTATTACAGTTGGTGCTGACAGCAACAGCTCAGTTTGGGAGTGCCTTAGTATCCTTAGGGGAGTCTGTTGAAGAATACCTGCTTAGCTGCTGGGAAATGACAGCATCCTCACAGATGTCAGTATGCTGCAAAAAGTCTCTGGAGTATGCTTCATACTCGCTTTCCATTATATATCAATGTCGCTTGCATTCTGTGCCTGCAGAATGATGAGAGGCTTGTCCTAATTGCTGCTGCTTTTCCAAGCTCAGGTGGAGGCTCTGATCATGGGGTTCATGAGAAGTAGGAAAATGGGTTTCAACATGAGCCAAGTCCTTAGACTGGCAGTTTTCAGTGCGTGTAAATATCACCTGTCTAATGGAGGTTAGAGGAGTGATAAACAAATAGGAATTACAGCCTTGTGTACATATATCCCCAAAGACTAAAGACTGATTTGAAGTTAGAGTCTGTGCTCCACTGACCACTCAAGCACTAGGCCACTGCTTCCTCTCTCTTGTAATATTGTCTACAGCCTTCTTACCTGTACCTAATTATTCTTCTCTCATATTCTTGCCCATTAGAGGCCCATCTTTAAAATCCACCTTCCCAGACAAGATTTTCTGCCAGAGGCAGTCATTAACCAAAGGTTAAGAGGACTCAGGCCACCCTTCCCTCAGTCTCCCTTCTTGCTCAGTAGGTGTCACAAATATTCCTTCTGACAGATGTGCTCCATGTGAGGCTCCTCCTGCAGCCTGCCAACCCCGGTCCACGCTGTCAGAAAAGCAGGACTCGCAACAGCCAAGGGACATGTGCACAGTGCCTCTTTTTGCCCAAGGCTGAGGATGTGGTGCTAGTATCACTAATGCTTTTAACTGCTTTGCCTTGCTTAGGCCACAAGCTGCTGTTTTGTCCAGAGACCTCAAAAGCCACATGGGAAGCAAAAATGTATTTCCAAAGATAGGAACATTGCATCACTAGAGGGCATCCCACACCTCATCACAGCCACAGCCAGCAGCAAATCCCAGGGTGGCGGAGAGGCAGGCAAGCAGGGTCCCTCAACTCCATTCTACTCCCTGGGCTTTGTCTGCATGGAGGTTTTCTGTATGTAAAACTGATTGAGTAAGGGTGTGATTTTCTTTATAAAATAGTAATACATGTATCCAGTCTGTACTGTAAATGCTATTGTACTGGTACCAAAGTATTACAGACTGTTTCTGTTCAGGAGCAGTTGTTAGTATAAATCTTTGGTATTATACCAATAGAAATAGATCTGTGTACGTGTACACGTGCATAGGTGGGTAGGAATGTTACCATTTTAACTAGACTAGAATAAACAAAGCAATATAATATTTGGTATGTACAAAAGACTACACAAAATAAAAGCATCCAGATCAGCAGGGGTTTTCTCCCCTGCTTTTATTCAGTTTACTAAGACTTAAAAGACTGGAATTTGTAAGTCAGGGAGAACCCCTTTCTGATTCCAGCTTTCCGTGAAAGAAGTCAGGTACACGCTGCCTGCATCCTGAGCGCAGAGGTCTCAAGCACTGTGGCAAAGAATATAGTGAAATGTTCTAAGTGGAACACTTTAAAAAAACAAAACAAAACAACCCAACAAAAAACCAACCAAAAATAGATACCAGTAATGCAGCAAGAGAGAAGGGGGAGGGTGAAGACAGCTTCATTTTACAAATGTCTTTGTTGAGACAGTAACTGGATACAGAAATCCAAGTCACAGTGGGATTCCGAGAGTGCACATCTGCCTCCCAGCCCTTGTGTTTCCCAGAGTAGTGGTGGTTTAGCTGAGATCTTTAGAAGGTGGTTATATGTGTTTGCCTCTGAAGGCAGATTTTGAGGTCCACTTTTGGGTACCCAAAAGATAATGAATGTAATGTCTGTTCGCTGATATTGAGCAGATTACCCTCCAATATGGACCTGTTTTCATATCTCACTGTTCTCCTAGAAGAGAAATACTAAATTAACTATTACCACATAATTTTACGAAGGCATGCTCTACAAAGAAGCAGTGTACAGCTCTGGCTCCAGTGAGACAGCCAGGTGGGGCCCACTGGCTGTGGCTAGTCAGTGAAAGAATTGTAAGAATAGAGGATCTTTAGCAGAAATTCATGAAACAACACACTTTACGTGTCCCACTGAGGCCCAGGCAAAACTTATCCATGAGCTGTCTTAGACTGGAATCTGTTAGTTGAGTACCCTGCCTGTAGGAAACCATTGACACTGATATCCTGGGCTCTCCGGAATTTCTTTGCTGTAAATCCCTGAAAAGTCTAATTCTTTTCTTTCCTACCACTGTAACTCTATGTTATCATGCCAAGGCTTCTCTTAAGTAAAGGTTTCCTTTTAACAAAATTTAGCCAAACAGCAAGGCCATTTTCCAGTAGTCATATATGGATATCTATGTCACATCAAAGGTCTCCATTAGAGAAAAAATTGCAGCAGGCAAACATGTCTTCATGTGAGGCTTCTCACAGGTTTGGTTCTCACATGAAGCCTCACCACAACCATATTTGCTTTCTTTCTTTTCTGTCTTTGCCATCTTTACATCAGGGTTGAAGGACTATACTGAAGGAATCTAGAGAACTTCTTGCTTTCCCATCCTGTTAATTGACCAATGGGTCAATTAATGTGTACCCTCTCCGCACTCTGTTCCTTGGGGCTTCTCTGCAGCATCTCCTAGTCACAAACAGGGGCCAGGTCCACCTTTGTATAGCTGAGCATCAAGGTTTTCCAGTCTTGGAATCTATTGCTTTTGCATCCTCTGGTATGCTGTTCTCCAGATCGTATAGATCAACTCCATTTATTTCAAGGCCCACAGCAAGCCTTAGCAAAGGCAAAGGCTGGAGCTCTGTGGCACTTCTTGGCAGGAAGCTCTTTGCATAAAGCCTATTAGGGCAGTGACAGCTGAGCTTCCCCCTTAACAACTTGCAGAAGCAGATTGGAACAAATTGTTCTTGTGGTTTGTTTTTTGTTTTTTTTTTTAAATACTTATTTTGAGAGTAAAGTTTAGCGCACACACACACTCACAACTGAATTATGTTAAAATAGGAACAGAAAAAAAGAGATGAAAATAGAATCAAAGAGATGCTAAAGAAGGGACACACATCTTTCTGTTTGATGGTTTTGAATGTGAGGAAGAGCAGGCAATGCCCAGATTCAGAAAAATCAGTGTTCTTTTCTAATCCAGTGTTAAAGGTCCAAGGTCCAACACTGATCCTGGGAGATTTTAAACATGCAAAGGGGAACCAAGTGCTCCTGTAGTCTTTTCAACTCAGTAGCATTTGAGTTCTTTTAACTCTCACTTGTGCCTCTGAAATTCTCCTTCTCCATGTTTGTATGGAGCAAATTCTCCTTCTCCATCCTGTCACCTGTCTGTGCCTATCCCCTGGTTAATAGAAATATCTGTAAATCTGAATCCTGAGACACAGGTATATCCTGTGTTCATAGATACTTTCTCTTTAATGGTATGATTACTTTTTTTTACCTTGCTAAATACTTTCCCATTTTACAGATAAGGAAACTGATAGGTAAAAATTAAGGGGTTCCTTAAAACATTCCCTGGATACCAAGGCAGATAAATCATTTGTACAGGTCAGAGCTCAGGCATGCTATATATATATGTGTGTATATATATATATGCTGTATGTCTGGGAAGGTGTTACATTTCATAGATTGCATGTGTCAGTGGTGAGATTTTGTGCTTCTCTAACAATTTAAAATTGCAGGTAAGTGTATTCAGACTCTCTGGCTTTCTAGCAAGTTGCCTGCCTAGTCCTGTTCATGAGAATGGGGAGATCACTGCAGTAAATGTGGAAGGCATTTGAAACAAAGGCCTTGTGTAAGTGATTGTATAAGCCAGCATATCTCATTAGGACCAAAAAACCCAGAGTGTGACATATTCTGATGTAGTGGCTAAGGGCTTTGGAGAAGTTAACTGCTTCCATGCTAGGATGGTGGAAGGCCATATCCAGTGAATATATTATAACTAACATAGCAACAAGCAGTACAGGATAATAAACACATTCTGCTATCCAGACACTTTGCATGCACAGTGCATCAAAAGGGTTAAATATAGTTGTTCTCAACAGTGTTTGGCCTGGCTGAGGATTACAGCTTATTTTAGCTGTTCTTCCTAAACATAGCAAAGGTCACAAGGGAACAGGCTTTGTTGCTGAGTCTTATTGGCCTTGTTCCTTGTAGGGGTTTTGCAGGAGGACAGGATTGTCTCACTTACAAGGATAATAGATGACAAGCCTGGTGCTGATTAACCTCATTTTAATTGATAATTAATTTTAAACCCTATTTACTTTCCCTGGAACAGCTGAGACTTCAAGGGAATCACAACAGAGGTGAACAAGAACTGAAATCTTCCCCAAGGAAATGATACAGGCGGGAAGGAGGAAAAGGCGAAGATAGATGCATATTCAGATTGTTAGTTTGGTTCTTCATTAGATTTATTGCTTCTGAAAATGAAGGCCTCTCACCTTTTGCTAGCTATTACACATGCTTCCTCTGCTAAGCATCCCGGTCTTGTTCTACAAAGACCACTACACTCCAAATTCTGGGTCCTTCCTTATCCCTGCTTGCCAGTTAGCCTTCTTTTTGCTTTATTAGAACTCCTTTTGCCTCTTTTCTGAGCCTGGCAAATTGGTAGAGGGGCCTGCTGGCCATCTGGGAACATGAATACTCCTTTTATACTTGAAATATATGTGATGCTCCATAGTTTTACGGTAGTAAAAGCTTGAGAATGTGTGTAAAAGGTCATTTTTATTCACAGCCCAACTCTGCACATTCTGGACTTAGTTCTGCAAATCAGAGCCTTCCAGGATTAACAGCTGCATTAAGTTTCCTAGCAGTGCATTCCTGCAGGAGCTTTCCTTATCATAGTTAAAATCTATTGAAAGCCATAATGACTGCAATAATAAGTCTGCCCTTCTACAGCACCGTCTAGAGAGGGATCTCAAATCATTTTACAAACATTAAGGAGTTAATTCTTTAAACACCTTTGAGATGCGTGTCATCCTTATGGTATAGGCTGATAAACTGGAAGTCTGAGTAATTTATTCAGGGTCACGTAACATCTATGGCAGAGGCAGCAACTCCTCCTGATGCTAGGAACTGCTCTAAACTTATTTCCAGGACAATGTGACAACATGAGCCTCATTCTAAATTACCTTTTATATCAAGATTGCCGTTCGTCCCTCTGTAGTAGTTATGGCATTGCAGAATCTCTACTCAGTGGAATTACTAACTCCATTTTACTTGGTTATGTTTGTAACCTGGTTATTCAGTACCTCCATCCTACATCGTAGGGCCTTTTAAAGTAACACAGATAATTTGGTCTGAATTTACATAATCTCACTTGATTGTTAGGTATAATCAAGGTCTATTCTCACAGTATCATTCTGAGATATTCCACATACATTGAATATGAAATGCCACCTGTGACATCTCCCCCTGCTTTTACTGATCAGAGTACCTCTCATTCAGGTAACAGGAAAAAAAAAGCTTTTCTGAGTCCTGACCTGAGTTCCCAGAGTGATTGAGGTCTTACACTGGGCAGTCCTAGAAGAAAGATTCCTTGGGGCATCTTCGTACTGTATCGGCATTAGAGCAACAAGGTTAGAAAACGTAGCTCCTATTTAATCAGATGGAACTAGAAATGCTTTTCTAAAGGGCATCTGACACTGCAGGCAATTTAACCCTTTATAACTAATATCAGCTGATTCCACTTCTGCCTTTCTTGTTTTAAGGAATGATTGAATATTTGTCCTAATGGATGCTTCTTTTTTGAAAATTAACAGTTTGCATTTCATTGTCTATATCTTGATAGATAGATAGTTAGCATTATAGATTCCAGGTTTGTTTCAGTGACTGCAGGTCAGCTTCGCTTCATTTACAGGTTAAAAAAAAATCCCTAGGTGCAATCCTGCAGATTCAAAATGGAATCTGAAAGTCAAGGTGGGTTCCCTCTGGCTCCTTCATCACTAGCAAAAATAAACACTCTGCCAGTTGTTCCTTCTGTGATAGAATATTTCTAGTCCCTTGCCAAATTAGGCATAGACCCCCTTCTCTTAGGGAAGGTTTTTGAAGTTGCACAGGCTGCTTGCAGAACTGCCCATTGCCAACATTTTTTCTGAATGGGTCCTACCAAGAGGAGAATTGTTTGAAAATGTGGCCAGAGTTTTAAGAGCTATTTTGAAGTTCTTGCCTTCATAACTGCTTTGCTCTTTTTTGCCCAGTAACATAGTCAGACTGTGGGTCTCAGCAGAATACTGCCAGTTTCTGGGAGGACCATAGTATGATGAAACGTGAGCTAGCACTCCTGATTACGTGGTCCAGCCCCAACATTGCGAGTCTCTTGCGTCTGTCATACCTTATAAAATGGGGATATTTTTCTGCTGTCAGTTCTTATGGTAAAGCTCCATGTTTGTTTATCGAGGACATTGGGATACATGCACAGATGGAATGTGGAAATTCTATTAATGAGAGCAATTTAGTTTTAATAGCTGCTATGTGAGTGCTGGATCTGCTCAAGCAGAGACAAGTTATTAAATATGATGGTACAATGATGATTGGGGCAAGCCCCTGGCTACAGTCTTTCCAACGTTTAAAGTCATTTCAAGCATCAGGATCCTACTGCTACAACTGGCAGCACAGGTGGCTTACCTGCTTACATACACACATGTAGGATTTCCCCAAGCTAGATGTTCCATGTGTTTTTTGATAATGCTTTCTTTCCTTCCTTTTCCCCCACCCCTTTGCACTGGAAAGAGGAAGATATTTCCCTTTTGCTTTCTTCCTAAAGGCTGCTATGTATTTTTAGCTGCTCAGGATGTCTCCAAATAACACACTGACTCTGAACTTGCATTGTCAGCCTTCCCTGTAAAGCCCCTCCTGGGAGGTTTATGGCTCACTCTCTACAGCTTTGCTGATACAGCGTGTAATGTTTATACCTGCAATCAAGCATTGGCTGAGCTGAAGCCCAATGCTAGCAGCTTCTTTCTTTCTCCCTCTGCCCCCCCTCCTCCCTTGCAACTCCGCGCCGATGATACTAGATTGATATAGTACATACAGTGGTGATTGCCTATATAAAAGTAAAAAAAAAAAAAAAAGGCATTACTCAATAGCCAGAAAAACTTGTATGTGCTCTGCCCAGCAAGAATGAGATGGACTCAGGTCTATATTTCTTCTAGATGATTTATAATGCATTCCTCCCCTGTGCTGCTGTTTTCCAAGCCAATTCAAGGATTTTGAGATTTACCAGATAAGAAGTTCATCTACAGTTTATAAACTGTTTTCTTTTAAACAGAACACAAAGATTAGTTTCTTTTTTTGGGTATTTAACAGATCTTTTCCCAAAAGTATCTAGTGGCCTGCAGTTGCCTCAGAACTGCTCAACAGAATTTTTCCCAACCCACAGAACTACCTTGCACTTGACAGGCAAAAAGAGTGCCTTTGAAACAGGGGCCTCATCTAGATGGGAAAGTGAGGCTGATTCAATTGGAGCATAATTTTAAAGTAGCTTTACTTAAGCATTCACAATGCAGACAACTTTATTTCAGTTTAAGAGGGTCTTACTCATGTTTAGCTTTGGTTTACTGTGTATTCCCAGTCCATGTTAGCTAAACCAAAATAAACATATCTTGTGGACTTTTGCCAGCATTTGACTAAATGGGTTTGAAGTCACTCTTTACTTAAATCAGTGCAGCTGTGGGTGAAAATAAGGCCAAATGCATTCAGTTATCTTGAAGACAGTGCCAACAAAATGCATGAAGAAAGGCGTCATGCACATTTTTCATGAGTAATGTATCTGAAAGTTCTCAGTTACTAGCACAGAGATGCAAGCGAAGTTGAGTTTCAGATGCCATGGAATTAAGGATGTCATTGTTGTGTGCATTTGTATTTATTTTAATAGTCTCCCTGAAGTACATACCACTTTATAAAGATGATGTTAGGTCACAGTTTGTCTATGTTCAGTATAAACAGGAAGTTGTAGTTGCCATGCAGCTGTACGTTCAGATCTTTGGGAGTCTTCTCTCAGCTATGCAAAAAGAAAATGCAAGGAAGAGTGCATCTAAGAATTCAGGTTCTGCTGACAGGTGAATCTTGTGATGCTTTGAGTAGACGTTTTGACTTGAAGACATACTTCAGGTATATATGAATCTCTTGCAAGATCTCAAGAACCTCTTCTGACCAATGCTGTGATCCCACCAAGAACCCCTCTGCAAGTGTCTCACTAAGTATAAGGAGATTTCCCACCTGTCAATGGAGTCCAATATGTAGTTAAAAAGCTACTCCAAACTGAACTAAGTTTGTTCATTTATCCTTGAGGATTCTTGCGTAATTAAAATGGGCCCGAGGGAAGTACGACTATCTTAATTTTATCTTTTACCAGAGAAAATGTTTGAAGGCCATGATTTTATGCAGATCTAGGCTTTATTTATATTAACAGAAGATACTGTTGGCTACCCAAATCTTTTCAGGCTGATAGCTGGGATTCTTTTGCCACTTCATTAAGTTTACAAAGTAGCAGCAGAGATGTTGAATTGAATAGGCATCACTGGTAACACTGCAAAGAAGAGAAAAAAGAGTTAAGTGTATCTTCATAATAGAGTTCAACAGACTTCTGTTTTTAAGCTTCGAAGTCAGTATACCTGCTGTTTCTAAAGCTTAAATCAACATACAAAGGAGTTTTTTTACCCTTATCCACTCATAGAAGTTTCTGTCTTATCTCTGACTTGGGCTTCCACAGTACGGTCAGCTTCTTAAGTTCCCATTTATTATTTATTGCAATAACTCAACTGAAATATGAATTTCCTCTATGAATGCTTTAGTTTCTTGGATCTAAAGCTTGCTATTTAGCTGCTCCTAACTAGGATAGATCGTTAAATGGTTGCTACTTCACAAATGTAGCAAACAAGTCCACTACCCACCTATTTTCTCTTGTACATTTTACCCCCCTTGAAAGTAGACCTACTAACAGCCATGTGTTACTTGGCCACCAAACCCCATCATCCACTTTGGACTTAAGTAGGGCTCAGACTACATCTTTACCCAATAGAGAGAATATTATTATGTGGTTTCTTAACTTATAATGTAGTATTGTGCTAAGTTTCCTAGTAGCAGTAGTAGTTTTCCTAGAGCAATTGTTCTCGTCACAGAAGTTGCTTTGCAGTGTGGTGAGCATTGTTTATCAGTTGCTCTATTTTAAATATGCAAAGGATAGACATAGTGTTTTAGCTGAGAAATCCTTGTTAAAAAGCTTACTTCTAATCCAAGGTTAAATAGTAACAAAACTCCCAAGAGAGAGTTCAGTGTATGTGTGTCTTAGAACAGGCTCTAACAGCTGTGAAAATGAAATAGCTACTTCTCTAGCAGACTTTTGGAGCAAAAGAAGCAATCTAAAGCACATAAATAAGATGGTAGGTTGTTTTCTTACTTATCAACATCAGAATAATGAATTAGTAGCTTATATTTGTGTTTGAAAAGCAAGGCCTTGAAGAAGAAAGAACTTTTTTCTCCCCAAAATGCTACTTCCAGGTAAGAGAGAGCTGTCATAAAGCAATTTATCTTTTGTGCACATTTGCAAACAATTACTTTATGATTTTTTCATTTGTCCTTATTCCATCTCTCAGTAATATGGCCTATATATCTTGAAAGATACTTTAATTACAATAAGATTTGTGCCTAATGTGGTACAGCTTCCTCAGAGTTGACAAATTTGGAGAGAAACTTGAAGGTGAATAGTGGTTGCAGGTACTCGTTTTGAATTTGCTATTGGGGAAGGAAGGGTATGTGCTGTCTACGTACAGGCTGTCTCAAATACTATGTTGGTGCATCATGAAGTTATGAAAATCTTTCCAAACAGCCACTGCACAGCTAGTGATGGTTTTGGTGTGAGTAGCAGAGAGGTATGGGCAAAATGTCAAAGGTGTGGCTTGCTGTGCCTCCTTGCCTTCAAGCACTGAAGCTTCGTTATGTGACTCACTAGTTACATGTGTTGCTGTTCACATCAAAACTGCTTTCAAAAACCAGACAGCACTGAGTAAAACTCCCAGTTCCTGGCAAACTAACTGTCAGCTTGTGTATGAGACCTATTCTGAAGTGAACCTTTTTTTCAGTTAGAAAGTGCTATACAGGAATCCAGAAATTTCGGTCTTAAACTTCAGCAAGAGGAGAAGGTGCTGCCAAAGAGGGACCCTTTCAAACTCTTCCTTTGTAGAAGTAAGGGTAGACATGTCAGCTATAGGAACCTAAATCAAATTTAATCCCATCTACGTGTCAGACTGGACACACTTTGAGATGCTGTGTGGAGGAGTGTCCCACCATCAGCTCTATTCTTGCTTCCATCAAACTTCAATCAGTTAAAACAGCAGAACGTGTGGCGTGCTCAGAAAAATTTACAAACTTATCTTCTGTGTGTGGTTGCAGAAAGAAAAATGTAGGCAAATAGTGAGATAAGTTACCATTCCTGCCCATATTTTGAAACAATGTGGACACTTTGGTTAGTGCCAAGACTCACTTCCTTCCTAGGATTTGGCTTTAACAAAATACAGAGTGAAAAAACAAACTTCTCTTGTAACACATGCACTGATGGCACAATACCATGTGACAATCTGAAACGGATTCCCTCTGTGCAGACTGGCTAACCTCTGCGTACTCACTGTGTGGCTGGATTTCAAAAATTGCTCAACAACCAGCATGCTGATGGGCTCCTATGTGCAAGGCAGTTTTTAAGTGATGGCCATTTATATGTGGGAGCTGCTTTGAAAATCTGTCCGTAGCTGTCCATGTTCAGACAGGCTGACAATTCCAGCCTCTTGCTCACATCTACATTATCAATCTTTGCACAGATGATTGAATAAACTGGCTGAAGCCTGCAGACTCCCTTCAGGAAGAACTAGCTCACAGTACAATTGGACCCATCACAAGACAGCTCATATGTTTTTGTATAACAAAATGTTGATAGCTTTCTTCAAAAATAGAAAAGCTTTTTTTTTTTTTCCCTTAAAATGAAGAAAAAAATTCTTCAGCTGATGGCAATAATCACAAAGCTGATTGATCTGGCAAGCTGCAGCTGCAGCAGAGACTGGCCACATCTCCATAGATCTTCCACTTCTTTGAATTCTTCTTTAAAAAAAAAATACTCAAAAGTATGTTTCTTTGTGGAGGGATATTCAGGAGGGAGTCAGGAAATAAAGTTAAATAATGTTTTTAATTGTGTTTGCTTCTGTAGCTTTATGAGTGTTTATATGTGAGGTTAAGAGATGTGAGGCCAGATTATACACTCAAACTACTGTAAATTTAAAACTTTCTGCTGAAAAACATGAGTGACTCCAGATTTGCCTCACTGTAAATTATGCACAATTCCACCTGCAGTGTTTTAAGAACTAACTAGGCTAAGACATTGTTCTGAACAAAACCTGGAGTAACAAAATGCTTACCTCAAATTTGAAATTTCAGACCCAGCCCTGACTCTATATACAGCCAATCAAGCCTGCATAACCATATCATAGGTGCCACATTTTGGATTTTGGTCCCCAAGATATTTTAACATAGTAAGGACAAAGCCCATTAATCCAAAAATAGCGCAGTGTTAAAACAAAACAAAGCTGAGCTGTAATCCTGAAGATTATAGTTTCAGGAGAAAGATTTAATGTCATCTCAGGGTGGTTACTTTTTTTTTTTTTTTTGGTTCTGTTTTGTTTTCAGGCAAACTTCAAAGTGCCTCATTAGATGCCTTCAGAAGTCGTGAAGATGAATAAGAAGTGATTCAGGCAAATTGTTGACTCTGGAGAAGGGTTTTAAAAAACAACAACACAAAAGCAAAAGCCCTAGGGATAACTGTAATTGCATATCTGAAGAGTATTTCAGTGCTGGTCTGCCAGCCCCACTTAGCTGAGGCACCTTTTCTTCATCCTGAGAAGGGCTGATCCTTTTTGTCCTGGCTTCTCAAACATCAGTCTAAATTTTCCTTGACTGTCTAAATTTCCCTTGACTGTGTCATAGTGATTGAGCCTCACAGACTTCCTGTGGGGAATGCTTTATGCTACAGAGTAAATTTGCTGAGGGGAGATATATTCAATATCTGTTTTTTAAAGTGTGTAGGAATCCAGACAATTTGATAGCTACAGAGGAAAAATGATATTTTTTTTTTTTTTTAAGTTCTATTTGTTACTTTAAACAGTCCTGGGTTAGTATGAGAGAAAGAAAGGGAACAGAAAAGAAAGATTCTCTCTGATAGATCATTTCCATATTGTCAGGAGTTAAATCCTTAGGTCATGCTGAACAGTGAACGCTGTCCTTTGGGAGCACGTGCTTTGCTCTCTCAGGTTTAGCTGAGCCCGGCCCTCCTTGGCACACCTGTTCTTTTGTAAAACCACAGATACCACAGAAAGTCTCCGCTGTATGACCCTGTTGCTTGAAACAAGTGTGGACACATACTTGCTGTGTCAGCAGGGAAGATCTGTCTGCCCTGCTAGCTGCTGAATTAAGACTAGTGAGGAAGGAGGAGTTCCCAAGCCAGGCTTTTTGGGACATGGCACTTTGCAATAGTGAAGCGCTACTCCGGCTGTCCTGCAAACCTCTGGATGATGCTGATCTCACTAGAGCGGGGACACGGACACCAACGGCGGAGTGGGACGCGCTTCATGGCTCTTACCAGCATCTCCTGACTTCGTGTGTGTCTCTCCCAAAGGAGTGGGAAGGGGTGTGGTGGAAATAAGAGGGCCGATGAGCGCCTCCACCTTTTCTTGTCTTGGTTAGACTGGCACCCAGCTGCGTTTCTCCTTCCTGACCATCTTGGTTACTGTGATGAGAGCTCCCCCTTTTTCTTTTGCATCTGCTGTCTCGCCAGTGCCTTTGAGTCTTTGAAACATAATGAGCAGAAGAAAAGTAGGGAAGCTGGTAAGGTTGTTTTAATTGTTTTTTCTTTTTTTGGTTTTTTCCCTGGTGCAGTCACCTTTGTCATATGTACAAGGAGTAGGTGAAATTTAACATTAGCTGAGGACAGAAGTTCTGCACATCACACACCTATGCACAAGCTTTTCTAAACTTCATTTTTTTGGGAGAAAAGTAATTGTACTCCAGTTACAATGATCAATGGGAATAAAAAGGGAAGTTTAGTAGGGGGAGGGTAATACCTTTTATTATGCTAACTGATACAGCTGGAAAAAAACAGACACGCTTTCAGGCTCAGAGTCCCCTGTCAGGTTACTCACTTCATCTTGTGTCTGTGGGTGTAGGCCAGAGGAGTGCCACTACCAGCGGCAGCCAGACGGTGCTGCTCTGGCCCTTGTATTATAGGGGAAAGTGCAGGACAGAAAACAGTGGAAAACAGGCGCTAGGGAAAGAACGATTTGTTCCAAAACATTTGCTTTGTAACAGGGTCATGTATAAATTCTGGGATTTCCTGTTTGCTGAATGGCAGGCTTTCTCTTTTCAGGTTACACACTGGAATAATTTTATTACAGCTCATTGTAAGCTTCTTTCCTTTCCAAGCCCAGATTTGCAGCCTTTGCACAGAAATTTCCCAGCTTTCTTGGGTTTTAAGTTGTATCCTTCAGCTCTGTCCTCTTGAGCTGTGCTTTAATTTCCTTTGGGCTTTGGAAGTGGTGAGATCATGGTAGTTTTAGGGGGAAAGCATTAGGCATATTAATGGGCTCTTTTCATGCTGATGTGTGTTTGTTCTGGATACCAGGGAAGTAAAACGTAAATAAAGAAAACTGGAAAAATAGTAATTTTAGCCACAAGGACCCTGATCCTGCATGTTGTACATCTTGTGAATTCATTGACTTGACTGGGAGTTGTCAGTGTTCAGGAAATACAGGTTTTAAGCTACAGCTGGTCAGGATTTTTTTTTTTTTTAACGGTTTTGTTTCAGAAAACACCCATTAATGGGTTGTCTTTGTCAAGAATGTGGTTGGGGAACAACGTCAGGGTAGTCCCTCAGGTCCGGACCCTTCTTGCTAAAACAAGAGAGACCTGTCCCAGAATATTATCTCATAATGATAATAGCCTCATGTTGGGAGAATTTACCCGCACTGTTAAAGATCTAGATCAGGTCACAGGTCTGAAGCAGACAGTGACAATTTTCCACGAGTGCCTTGAGTACCTGGATATCTTAGTCTCTTTCTGTTTCATGGAAAGAGTGGGAAACGATCAAAAAATGCATCCTTTGAGAGCTGATGATAAATGAAGAGAGGAAGAGAAAGGTCATTGCAAGTTTTGTGAGATAAGAAAACTGTTTTCTGCCTAGCTATAGCATGAGATACACTCCGTGATCTGCTAACACTGGTGAGATGAGGCGTGAGTGGTACTAACATCTTCGGCCAAGGTGGTAGTATATGGCTGACACTATACTGCATAGGACTTCAAACAGTCAGTGAGAGATCCTCTCCTCTGGCCTGGGGAACATTTACTGATTAAATTTATAATGAGGCAAAAATAATTTTTTGTAACCGGGGAGCAAATCTTCCACTAACTCAGCTTGAATTTTTATCAATGGTACGAGGTTTTAGAAGCTCTGAATGCATGATTTTAAAGATGTCTGGTATTGAATGTGCTGGGAGCATTTTGTCTTTATGCTGAGTTTAGCAAATTCTGGTCCTTGACTGGCCTTATTAGACGCTATTGTAACAATAATGAAAAGAAGATCATTAAAATCTGCCTACTAGTGGCGGGGGATGATGTTACTATATAGTGATATAAGTAAGATGGCATTCCGAGCTTCTTGCATTCTCCACTGATGTGAGCACAGTATTTAAAATGTATCTCTCTGTTGTAAGGTAAAATGGAATTTTCAGAAGAGGTAAAGTGTGTAATTGCTGTTTTTATTTTAACTGATGAAATAGCTAACTTCTTTTCACATGGAACTGATGCTTTCCGTGGAAATTTTGGCTGTGTTAACTTTGGTGAAAGCTTCAGACTATTTTTGGCAGCAATTAAAAGCATTCAAGAGATGCCTGTCACTTCAGCTCACGTATTTCCACAGGGTACTTTACTTGAGTTTTATGAAAGAAATAGAAAACACAGCAATATGGCTTCTGCTTAACTTTAACAGTCTCGCATCTTGAGGCAGCAAGTGACAAGCAATTTTTCTTCATTGGAAGCTGTTCTTCTGGATATTGCAGCATGGAGTTGCTGATAGGATTTTCACAAGAAAAATAATAACACCTAGCATTCACTAGCACCTGCTGTCCAGCAATCTTAGAGTGCTTTTGAGAAATTTTTATTAGCATTCATGACTACAAAATTGGTAAAACTTTATTGAACTGAGTTTACAAATCAGAAAGCTGATCGTTGTGTCTCTAATACTCAAAAGTACTACTAATTCAAAATATCAGCATTTTTGAAGGCTTAATTTGAGGGAACTGGGTCCTGATGTTCAGAGCATATCAGTTCCCACTTTCTTCAGAAAGGGTTAATGGCTAAGAAATCGAAGAGTTGGGCTCACAGTTTTCCAAAATTAAGAATGAGCTGAGAAGACACTGCTGCAGAAAATTTGTGTCTAGTAATTGCTCAAAGGGACAACAGGCTCGTATGGTAGTTAAGCTGAGAATAAAACTAGGATCTATTTTATTTGCAGGATCCTCTTCTCGTTCAAATATTTATAAAGCTTGTTGAATACATCTCTGTGGATTATGTGGGAGGAAGTATGAAATGTATGTGTGGTATCTCTATGATAAAATTTAGCTTTCTGTGTGGGTATAATCTAAAAAAACATTAGATCAAGGGTAGAACTATGTTGAGCTCATCTGATGTATGATATACCCAGCTTCTAAAAGTGGTTGTACTGCAACAGCTAATACTTTGAGCTTCCACCAAAATTCTTCCTACCTCTGCATCCTGAATTTTAAAATCTGTAATGTAGTTATATGACAACACTCAGTAATTAATAGGGTGTTGAGCCATCTGAAATCATAAGAGCAATGGTTCTTCTCCTGGCACACAGCAAGAGCTACTTCGGAGCGATCAATGCTGACTGCACGCAATGCCCCCATCACACTTGTGTATATATAGACCATATCTACTATTGCAATTCTTGCCTGAATTAAAAGTCACTAAATGTAATGCAGAGCCACATTTGCAACTAGTCACCTCTTTGTTGTTTCCTATTATACACTAGTGGAAGAAGTAGGGGGAAGAAGTACAATGTGATTTTCAGGAGCGCCTCACCAACAGTGTATTAAAGCATCAATGTATACAAGTGGTCAAAATGGTAGGCACCAAGGGTGCTGTTCAGGATGAGGGTGCAGTTGCGTGGGCTATGGATGGTAACAGGGAGGTAGTTGAGGTTGAGAAGGGGAACTTGTGATATGAGTAGAGATGGGATATTGACTTAACAGCTTATTTCCTTACAGTTCAGGGCTAGTTTGGGACTATGCAACCTGGAAAGTTTATCTGAAGGTCAGTTAAGACTGTTCTGTGGAGGAATGAGTTGGATGCTGGGATCTGTCATCCTTAGAACCTTGGGGTTTGTGTTGATGGTGCTGGGCCTATGGTTGGGATGGGCAGTATATTGTTAAAATTCTGCCTTGCTACATTGCCAGGCTTTGTGTTACTACAGGACTCCCCAGTGTTCAGCTATGGAAGGGTATATTACTCCTGCAGGTCGCTGCTGTTAATAGTATGTTAGGTGTATTGCAGCAACTCTGAAGTCCTATGCACAGACCAGACCCAGTTTCCCTAGACACTGCACAAACAGGGGAAAAAAAACCACCCCAAGACAATTCCTGTCTTCAGTTCTTTCTGGTTCTTTGGAATCACATTGCTACTAGTCCAGACTATGGGAAGGATAAAAATCTCAAGAGGAAATGGTTCATCTCTGAGCAGGGAAATTCTTTCAAATACAATTACAACTGGATGCCAGAGTTTAGAAAAAGTTCCCCTGCATGCCAAGGCTGTGTGCCAGTTTTTATAAAATATGTAAGTGTAATTTATGCAGTATTTCTGTTAATCATGCTCTCTGCTTAAGATATCCATTAAAGCCCATCATATTAATTTAATTGAAAAATTCTGTGGGAATTGTATTAGATATTTTCCCCATTAAATTAATATTACAGCCTTTAAATAGAATTTCTGGGCACCCATTGTTGTTCGCAGAATTATTATGCAAATTGATATCTGCTATCTGCCTTTTTTGGATATGACCACTGTAACTTTTATTTCTTTTGCCTCCTGTCTACTCCCTCCTCCCCAGCCTACATTTAATTATCGTCTTCCTTTTGATTTCTGGAATCATTAACGTGATGCTTTCTGGGGCTTGTCACAGGACATTCGTTGTTTGTCTGTCATTTGGGCCTCTCTGAATTAATCTGTTAATTAATTAAGGTACGGGAACTGCGAAGTGAAATTCCCGGGGTAGCAGCCTGGCCTTATGGTGAGGGAAAGGGCAACTCACTTCTCAGTGGCTGGGGAGAGGTGAAATGAGATTAAGGTTGTTCAGGACTGACCTTTAATCGGCCAGTTTGGAGGCGGAGAGAGCACTGTGCCCAGGGCTTGAATGGTGTCTTTGCAGATCTATTACCTGGACACCAAGATGCTTGGTGGGTTTAGCGCATCGGCAGCGTATGCCATGTAGAAACCAAACTGTGGGCACTACCTGCATTGGCTTTTAAAGAAAGACACAGTGAGCCACTGTCCTTCCCCCCCTTCAGCTAGCCGAGAGATGAGGGGGCCGTGCATTTCCATGTAAATTGCTATCCTTTTTGGAACCTAGGGAACCTTGATAAATGCTGTCATGTAGTGGATGCCTCAGTGCAGGTCACATTCAAGATCAGCAAACCCTTGCCGTTCTTACACAGGTTACCTAAGTAAACCAATTCCTTTTTTCCTCGTGAGCTCTCAGCTTCCTCCATTTTCTGTCGCTGTGTCGTGCTTTTTGCCTTCTCCCAGACTTCAGCTTTTGTTGGAGCTGTTTCTGTGCAGGGTGATACTGAGTTAACCAGCAGCAATGGAGCTGGAGCCCTTTAAGAAGTTGGGGCATTATCCAAGTAGCTGCTGAATCTGAGAGTCGTGACTCGTATGTGCTGGAGCGCCGAGGGAACAGCTTGTGCTCGCATTCAGAGGAACAGGTGCCACTGCACAACTGGGGACGCCATGGACACAGGCGCAAGGAAACAGCAGCTTGTTCAGCACTGGTTTGATATTGTTCCATAACCTGATACAGGCAATAGGCTGCAATATGGGGTTGTGCTTATTAGCTGTCCACCTGCCTGACACCATCCCCCGTCCTTTCCTAATTAAACAGTGAGCTCAGGTTTCCCAGTTTGGAGCAACAAAATAAGGAGGGGAAATGGCTCCGGCTCCTATCCTGTCACCCAGACACAGCCTAAAAAGAGCAGGACGGTACTCAGCACAGAGTCTGGCCCAGAATAAGAGAAGTGCATGAGGTAGGATTGCATCTAATCAAATAGCTTCAGGAGTCTGTTGTTGAGTTTGCAGGTCAATGTGTTTTTCTTTTTGTTTTCTCTAAAAAGTGCAAGTCCTTGCCTTCATGGTTATTTTTGCATAACAGCTGTGTTTCCGGTGAGCAGCTGGGGGAGCTGCCTGACTCAGCAAATCTCCTGCCTTAACAGTCAAAAAGTGCACTCAAGCAAGGCTAGGAATGCTGCGGGCAAAACAGTGGGTCCCCTCCACTACCTCCTGCAGCCAGTGAAGAGAGAGTTGCTTGTTTGCATGGATAGAGGTGTTTAGATTCAAGTGACATGAATCATTTGCTCTGGGGAGTGTGCCCACAAAGAAGGAACAAATACATGGTCTTTATTTCAGAAATATATTGTGTGCGTAACTTGTAAATGTCTAAAAGTACCCAATCATGTAGAAAGAACCTGATAACAAGGCTGGGGTAGTGTAGGGAAGGAGAGCCTCTTTCAGTAGGAGCGGAGAGCATTCAGTGCTTACCAGATTAGCCTTACAGAACAAACTGAGCCATTTTTATACTTCAGCCCTATGACAATATGCAGTGTCTCATAAGTATCTTGAGTCACTTTTCCCAGACAGGTTCATCATATCCTTTGCATGGGGTAGCATTTGACTTCTCCACATGTGTTACTGATTTGTAGGATGGTTACATGCTGCAGAGTTGGGTGGTTTTTAGAGGGTGGATAAGAATTGGTAAGAGAGGAGGCTAGGAAGACACTTTTGCCTAGTGGCTTGAGTAATGGAATAAGAATAGGAAGATTATATTACCAGCTCTGCTTTTGACCTTGGACAAGTAAACTCGCCCTGCCTCTCTCTTGGTTTTCTGCCCTTTGTCTGCATTGTCTGTTTTGACTATAATTCTTTGATATAAAGGTGGTCTCCTCTTCATGTGATTGTAGAGTGTCTAAGTCACAAACTGAGTTGATGGAGAACTTTTCAGTACTACTATGCTACAAGTAAGTAACAAAAATAATGTAAAAATCAATCTGTTTTGTAAAACAGATTTGCATGAACAGCAAAATACCAGTTAGAGTGAGGAGGAATTAAATATCTGGTGTAATTTGAGTCCACTGTAATAAGCAAACTAAAATTCCAGTTGCAGTGAGGTTGTTGGGGACAGCAGGAAAGGAACTTACCTTGTAAGCATGAGAATTTGACTCTCTCACAGGGTAACAGTTTTATTGTTTGCCTGTTTAGGAGGAAAAAGTTCTATAATTGGTTGGATTTTCTGGCAGCACCTCTGTTTGGAATTGAGTCTGGTGGCAGCTCCCGAGTTTGTAGTTGATGGAGAACAGTGAGAAAACTCTTCTCCCCTGGGAGCACACAAGCCTTCCCTGACATATGTAGCTGTGTTTGTCTTTAGGAATTCTGTCTGTCGTAGAGGCAAGGTGTACTTCCCATTCCAGGCAGAACAGACTGAATGATGAATCTGGCACAGAAGGACCATCATGTGTCCTAATGCAAGCACTGAAGCTGGTGAGTGTCTTCCCTTGTCTTGCCTCAGAACCAGGCACAGGAGTCATCAGGGCTGGCTGCCTAAGGCAGCAGCCCAGTTTGTGAATAGTCTTGCAGTTGTTCCAGCCAGTCACTCTGCAGTTAGCACCGGGCTTGGGAAGTGCTGTATCCTCACTAGAAGAGTCCCAGAGCATGCCTTGTTTTACAGAGTCCATCTTGAGATCTTACTTCACTAAGCACCTGAAGACAGCTCATGCTATTTGATCCTCTCAGCCCTGCTATTATACCAAGTCGGGTAGTGGTGATGATGCAGCACTCCCTCAGAAAGTTTCAGCACAGCTTCATATCCCACATAAAACACAACAGAGGTGGCCTTCCTTATCCCAGGCTGTCTGTCTGATACAATTAGGATTTCATAGCAATCAGAGCTAATATTTGTTTACTTCTTTTCCTAATTGTAACTAATGTATCTTTCTGAAGACAGGAGCAGGCAAAAAAAAAAAAAAAGTAAAGAGGTTGAGGGTTCAGTATGATTCACTCCAGCCAGCTTTGGAATAACACTTCCCTCTGTGGGCAGCAGTGACTCCTTACACACTTGATTGCTCCATTTCCTTCCTACCCCCTCCGCAGACTTTTTTTTATGCCAACTCATACAGAACTCACAGGAGCACAGGAAGCCTTTTGCTATGTAAGAAGGACTTGAGCCCTTTCATGTGCTCTTGTATCATCTGTGAAATTAGATGCACATGTAGCCTCAGTACTAAGTGTGCTGATCCTCTGTTGAAAAACAGGTTATTTAAAAACAAAACCACTATAGTCAATCCATATGTGTGTATATGCTTGTGTGTGTGTATATATATATGCAGAGAGAGTGAGAGCGCTTTGTCATGATTTGGGTTGACTCAGTGGGATTTGGAACCGATATTACTTCTCACAGTGCTGCTGAGACAGAGATTTTAACGTATGGATAAATAACCAACATGATCTGCTACACACAGACTTGCTGAACCCTATCCCATGGATATACAAATAGTATCATTAAGAACAAAGGTTTCAGAGGATCTTCACAATTCATCTGCTCCAGTCCTCTGCCGTCACAGGCAACTACATCTCATACATCTGTTCACAGAGGGAACATAGCTCTCATCTGAAAGCTGAATACTTTCTTTTGCCCTTATTTTGTGAGGAAGAATAAAGGGCCTCTTCTCTGACCTCATGTGCACACAGAACTGAGAAGACACTCGTAGGTGGCTCATAAGATCTTAAAAAGTGTCCTCAGTGCTACACCATTTCACTGCTTGTCCTCCACCTTGATAACTATTCTGAACAACAGGCCATCCCTCTTTAAGGTTAGTCCTGTCCTTTTCACTGAAAGAGAAGAAACTCGCTATTTAATCTAGGTTTTTGTTTTATATGTCATAAATGTCATGGCTTTCTGCAGATCATGCTAATATTTTTGTGCTCACAGATCTTTAGATTGACCATTTAGACACTGAATGCTTAAAAACAATTTAAACTAAGTGAAGTAATTAATTTGTCAGATTAACTACTATATTGAAAAAGTTCAACCACCTCCACAACTGAGACTGATATTTAGGAAATCAGTATAGTAAATTTACTCTCTGTTTTCCACCCGAGTTTTCCAGGAATGACTAGCTTGTGGGTGCTTTAGAGCATAGGCAGTTTAGGTACAAAACCCAAACCAGCCTGTCTGGGTTGAGCAGAAAGAGGTGGAGGGAAGCAGCTGACTTCTGTGTGAGAGAATGGCAAGCCTAAATCAGCAAGATGATTTAATGGGACTATTCCTGTGTTCTTCTCTCCATTTAACAGGAAGATGTTAGAAACTTGTCTCCTGGTCGGGAAAGGTATCTTTCTTTCCCTGCCTTTCTCCCCTGTTACGGGAGAGGAAACTTCCTTTACATCTTATGTATGTTTGCATGTGTATGTGTCTCTGTGCATTGCTGGGCATGTTGTTGAAGCATCCTGCATATAGGATTTCTAAAACCTACATTTACAGAAACCTGTGCGTTCTTAAACGTGCTCATAAACACAGTTTACACGTGAAATTTAAGTCCTCCCTCCTTTTCCTGAAGCTCTGGCTACTTCAGATCAAATCCAGGGTTTGATCTGAAGCCCAGGATGGGCTGCTCAGTCCATACGCTACATCCTCTCTTCTGTAGGATCTCCCACCTCCTTTCTACCTAGATGGAAGAATGAACCCTACCACTCAATTAATCAGTAAAACACACTGAACCTTTTCCCAGCAGGTTCAGCACCTACTACTGCATAGCATTTCAGCTAAACACTTAGAAGCCCTTTTTGCTTTCCCCCTTGTATCATTTTTCTGCAATCCCTTGCTTCTTATTAAATCACTAACTGTCCTGGGATTATTTAACTGCATGAATAGCATTTCCCCCTGCCAGAGCCCAGCCTGTCAATGCAAGAGCTCACCAGCCCTTTAATACAAGGCAGTCATCCATAAAAGAGAAGAAGGTGGAAAGGGTACAAGGATTCACAGCAGTGGAAACAAAGGCAGGTGATGGGTGCTGAAACTGTGTGCCTGCTGTGTGATCTACCTTGCCCGCCCGCCTTCAGCATAGTGGCTTTAGCAACATCTTTGTCCTCTGAAAGCCTTAGCCTGCTAACACAATAAATAATGCCTTAGAGCAATGTGACCTGTGGCAAGCAGTAAGTGATGACATTGTCAGACATGCACAACTGTTGAAACAACCAGACTGTAATCATCATGCTGTACCCACGGAAAGACATTTGGCAAATGAGATTCCATTTTCACATTGGTCTGTGCCGAGCATGTAAATTTCCAGCGGGACAACCAGCATTAGGGATGTGTAATTGATTGTCTGAATTATAATAAACAAGCTGTGACAGGTGATCATCCATCATATTCCTGCTGCATGTTCCAGCACCACTGAGAGAGAGAGAGAGAGCTGGAACATGAATGATGAAAATGAAAAGTCAGAGTCAGACAGAAATAGAGAAGAGGGAGTAATAGAAAAAAGGATCATGGTGGAAGTGAGAGGGGGACTGCAACAGTGAGGGAAAAAAAAACACGGATGGAAAAAACTAATTAATTTCTGTGACTTGTTAGAAATTTTATTGAATGAAAAGTCCCTTCTACTGTTACTGCCATCAAGAACTGGAAGATTTGCTGCAGGGGCTGGTATTTGGAGCTAGGCGTGCTAAGAAATAAATACAGACAAGGGGAAAGCACAAAGGAGGAGCTGTGATTAGAGCAGAACCAATTACAAAAAAGTGCATGTGTGTGTGTATGTGTGAGAGAATGAGGACTCAACAGCTTTGCCGACGTCTTCAGGCTTAGACACTTCAGCCCATGACTGAATGGTCAAAAACAGTATCAGGTTTTTATGATCGTGCTGAGAGAATGCTTTCCCTGATGCCTTAATGTTGTAAAAGCCTGTGGTTTGCAGTGATGCTGTTTCAGAATCAAAGTGATCTGAATGACGGTTCTTTCCTAAGGAAGGGGGGACAGGACTCTAGAGCACTTCAACTCTTTCGTTTCTCGGACCAGCCTTTCCAGGGAGGAAATTATTGGTCTTGGAGAGGAGTGTGGAGACATGCTGAAAAAAAAATATGGGGAAAGAGTGTCTCTGGATAGATTGGACAGTGGTATTTTCCTGAATATTTACAAGCATACCTCATGCAAATTAGAGTGTGGGGCTTCCCCACCCTCTGTACTGAAGATGACTAGACAACTATGGGAATAATTTGCCCCTTTAATATACCCAGTTTCCTTTGTTTTAATTGTTGTCCATGCAGTATGAATGATCAGACATTTTTTTTTCCAAATTTGTGAAATTTTTGATCTCTCAGACTTTGCTTATGGAGCATTTTATGCCATTATTTGACAATCACCCAAACTGTAATTGTCACGGTATTGTTTGTGTTTGCTGTTTGATCAAATGCTCCGACATTTCCCCTAGAGGCTTTTGCCCATAAACATTTGAAATTCACTCTCTGCAAACATGACAGTCATGAGAATTTGTAGTGCTTATGTAAAATGGATGTGAACACAACTGGTGCAAATTAACCTAAATTGGGTAGAAGAATGAAGTAAACGTGGGGTGAAAATTCTTAAAATTATTGTAAAATTTTTGAGAAAATGATATCAAAATCTTTAAAGTTGGAATAATTTTTAATTTGATCAAATAGTCATTGAAACAGCTGTGGCTTAAACTTTACGATAAAGCTTCTTTCCAGAAGGTAAAAATAATTCCATCCTTTTTGTGTAATGACTGACTTTGGTGATGTATCTCTTGCTGAGACTTCTCTGCCCAGATGTCAAATTTTGATCCTGTCTGACTGAAATCCTGAGATCTGTGAAGCAGTGGCCATTTGTTCCTTGAATTCTTTAGCAGCAATTTGATTTAGGCATCCAAGTTCTCTATGTGAACAGAAGTGGTGGAGGGGAAGGCACAATGTAAACCACTAGTTTCTGAAACTGGGAACAAATCCTTTCTTAAGAAGTAGAAATGAGGGTGGGAATGGAAAAGCTTTGCAGCGAAGCAGGATATGTTCTGGGCAGAGACTTTCTGGATCCAAGACAGAATATTTACCTTCCCACCGTTTTCTTTTCTGATGGTTATTTTGTGACTCAAGGAAAACATGGGAAGGGGTGCAGTTGGAGACGAAGTGAGAAGTCTCTAAGGAGGCTTTATCTATTAAGGGAAATGGGAGATGGTTCGGACTGGGAAGCTGCAGAGTGCTGTGATGCCTGGTGTTTGACTGTAAGTAACTGCTGCTGGCACAGCGGGGGTTTATTTTGGCCCAGACCTGCCCTGGGAACAGCAGAGAAGCTAACGCTCTTGGAATTCTCTCCTTTTACGATTCACTCAGCAACTTGGCTTCAAAAGAGTATTTAAAAAAAAAAAAAGAAAAGCCAGGAAATGTATCCAAATATTGAAGCCAAGGTTTGTATGTGAAAACTGTGAGGAGGAGATTAAAGACCCAACAACCCTGATCTCCCTGACTAGAAAATTTAAAGGGGGCTGGATGGAAGTGCTTTGTGTACAGATGGAGGGAGATGAACATTTGGGGGCAGTGGCTTCTATTCTGAAGAGCTTGTTCAGCCCTGTGTGAAATATGCTTGTGATCTCTGGAAAAGGAGTAACCTCCTTCCCGAGCAAACACACAAAATTTGCAATATCTGTGGCAGGGAGAGGAAAGGACTGAGAGGCTGTAGGGAAGGAAGCAGCAAAAGCTTTTTATGTTTGTGTGTTTCTGATCATGCAGATTTTTGTTGTTTCCATTAGTGCTGCTGCTCTTTCCCCAGGGCTGCCCTCTTGCTTTCCTTTCCAGAGGCGTGGTGTCCTTGGTCTTAATGTTCATCTCACATGTAGGAGGTGAACCACAGTGTACTGAGACAGCAATGAATCTAGGAATGGCGTGAACAAAGCACACTGTAGGATGAAAGTCACCCGGTGCATAATGATTAAAACTGGTTCAGGTTAAAACATCAGATTCAGGATTTTTTTCTTTTTTTTAAATTGCTGCAAAGCTGTTTAGTCAATTCATACGGGACACAGTTTAGTCCATGTGAAGGGAATGTAAAATATAATTTTCAGTATGAGTATTATTTGTTACATTATGTATTTTTAGCCTAGAGGATGAATTATATATCTTAAATACCTGTTTCAGCACATAACCAACTAATTCACAAACCTGTGGCAAATGTGGGAACCTTCAGGTTATGTACAAACCAAACTGGATAGGTGTTGTTACTGTCATAATGGTTTGTGAAAGGGCAACATAATAGATTCCATCGAGGAACATACTGTAAACAGTATTATTTGCAATTCCAGACTTTCTTGCAAATACAGTGGTTTTCTCTTTTTTCTTTCCTTTGTCCCAAGCCAGATCATCTGTTAAGCTGGACATGACAATATTTTTCTCCTCTCTTTTTTTAAATGTAAACAGAACTGAGCACAGAGTAGAAATTCTCTGCAGCCTTAAGATATCCAATTTTTCACTTGACCTTTATAAAAAGTCAATTTGTGCTTTGTTTCTTTAACATGAAATCTAAAATGCCCTCCAGTCACTTCCTTGCAGTATTCATTTTTGACCATAAGCAAAGCAATTCTGTGTTTGCTCTTTTCAGGAACTACTAATGCTCAGGAGACAGGGGATTCATTTCTGCTTTTTGTTTATACTGGAGAGTTCAGGTTGCAAAGATCTGGTGTCACCACCATAATGTCATTCACTTTGCAGTTAACTGTGTATTGCAAAATGTCAATGCAAGCTCAATTTGAGAGAGAGAATGGATAACTGTAGATTGAACAGGGACTGAAACCCCAGAGTTCTCATTTTGCGTCCGTTGCTGACAAGAACAAGTTAGGCAAGCTACTTAGGCCAAAAGTGGCAGCTCAGTTAGGGTGACTCACACTTTGGAGATCCCCCACGAAGACACGAGTCTGAATTTTTGGAACAGGGAAATACCTGTGTTTCCAGATGGTGGGTCACAGGAGCTGCTGCAGGTCTGCAGAACTCCTTTGTTATATGGCACAGGTTTAAGAGGAGTGTGTATGGAGTGTCCCCTGAATTAATTTGCTTATGGTTTACAAAAAATCACAACAGGGTTTTTTCATAGCATTTTAGGTATTCTGGCTCAGAGGTTCAGTGGGAGATTCATATCCAGCCTTTAAAAACCTCTAAGTAAATCTCATTAACTTCTTTGGCAGTCCGTCAGTGACTTCCAAAGTCATGTGATATGGAAACCCATTTTAAAAGAGTGCTGCCCCACTGGGTCTTGATGGGTGAGTACTTCTGGACCATGAGAGTACTTTCCAGCTAGTACCTAGGCTTGAAGGCACATGTCCCTTGACCTTGTTCCTCGTACCGCACCCAGAGCGCGTATTTTTGGACACAAGTATGCATGCCTTATCATGCCAGCTGTTGCTTAAGTATTCACATGAAACTCAGTGTTTCCAAAGAAGATGCTGCAGTCTATAAATGTTGGTGAAGAATCGCAGAGTCCTGTCAATATCAGGCACCTAGTTTATTGCTGGGTTAAATTTAAATACAATTACATTAGTAGTATGTGGCACTGGGTTGAAAACCCCATCATGGTGTGGTTGATCATACCAGTGGCATTTCTTTTCTGGCTGAACCAATGTTTGTAATTTACATGCTTCTTGGATGCCTTAGAAATGCTGGAAGGTTATCAGAACTGCGTGAATTGAACATTATCTTGTACAGACTTTTTTCACATAACCATGATTTAATCAAGGATTACATTTTTGGAAGTTCAAATACTGTATAGTACCCCCTAATTGTCTAGTGTTCTAAAAATAAAGTTAATACACAAAATCAGCCGTACGGAATAAATTTAGTATCTCCTCTTTTCAAACTTTCTAATCTGTGATAATAAAAATTCTGCTTGTAAGGTATTTTATGTATTTTGTGACAGTATGCAGCATTTAAATTAGGACCTCAAAATGCTTTATGAACACAGATTTGTTAAGTCTTCCAAGACTCAGTGGATGAAAGTGAGTGTTATTGCACTGGAAGTCTGCAGTATAGTTGGAAGGACAAAAAAAAACTAGGCCTCTGGATTCTGTGAATCCTCTACTTTAACCACAAGATCTTCTTTTCACATCTGTGCCTCAAAAAAAGAAGTGATTTTTCTTCATTGTAATGAGATGTAGTAATTAGAATATGGAAACAATCTGTGGCCTCTGAAACTGTACAGATGTCACTACTGCATTTTATAGTCACTTGGGGCTTTGTGGTTAACTGGAGATAGAATTCGAACTGTCCTGTTCCAAAAGCAAAGGCTCTTAACATTTAGGCTAAAAAAAGAATCTGCACTGGCTCTTTGCTATAAAGGGCTTACGATCTTCACATGTGATAAGATAAGATTCTGAGCACTTAAAACAACAGTATGTCATTTATGTGTACATATGAAAGATACAGCAGTAAGAGTTCCTGGACAGTTTTTAGTAGCTCTTGATGTCTGATTTATTAATCAGTCAATTCATTTAATGCAGCTTTGTGTGCAGAGTGATATGACTCCATGTTGTATAATTTATTTCCCTTGTACAAAAGACTCATTGTCCTGGTTTGCCAATGAGACCTTGTAAATGTGTGTGTGTGTTGCTCAAGCAACTTTTTTTTTTTTTTCTTTCTGCTTTGGTTCCTGTTTTTAGCCATCTGCTTGACATTACTGTTTGTCTTTTGTGCCTACAGAACTTCCCAAGCCATTGCAAACTCTGCTATCCAGCTCTTTGCTTCTGTCAACCTCTTCATTCCAATGGCACCCACCCATGGTGTCAGGGAATAATATACACGAAGTGTTAACAAGTATCTTCATTTACATGCTTTCAAAAGTGCCTTTGTGTTTGGTCATAAGGATGTTATCTAAAAATTCATCAGACCTGGAAACCAGTATTTTAGAGTTTATCCGAAATTGGTTGACTCTGTGTTGTCGGTGATCATGGGTGTGGACCAGGAGGACATTATGCTCCTTAAGGTTTTTAAAAAGAAGTTAGCACTGAAAGGCTGCCTTTGCTACCAGATCTAGAGAGAAGAGTGAGTTACCTGTGTTTTTGTTAGGCTGGACAATGGAGCCAGTCTTCCTGGCCTTGTCCACATAGAAACTTCTACTAACCTGCCTACCCACAGAGGTGCAATTCCAATGCTCTAGCTATCCCAGCATATCTTACCATATGGGTATGCTTAGTCCAATGGAAAAATATTCACCCAGGGAGTTATATTATTACAGCAGTAAGTCTATGTCATACATATCCTTGAGGATATAAGGTCTCTAAGTGCTGAAAGCTTTAAGAAGGAAACAGTGGTGGCCAGTGAAGGGAAATAAGAAAGAAAAATTCAGTTACTCTAAGGAAAATTGGACTCCGGTATTTGACCTTGCCTAAGCTAAGAAGTAACTAGAGTGTTACCTCCCCATCTTAAGACAACCATATATGTGTGTCATCTTGGCTATGTCTTTTTTTTTCCCTCCAAAAGTACATTATTTGGACGATATTGAGGATTTTATCCATTTGCCTGGATTTTGAGCAGTCCAGCAGCCTCGTCAGAACAGTGGGTACTGCTGCAAGCAAGCTACAGAGAAGATCTTACACATCCCGGATATGTTAAGCTCACTGTGTATGTGTTACAGTGCACACAAGCACGTTATTTTTACTCAGGATTTCCCCAAAGTAAATATGGCTTCTACCCTCTTTTGGACTCAGATGAACTTTGCTGATGCCCAGAGGCTGCAGCCACAGTTAAAACCAAGTTTTCTTGTTCATAGGTGGAAAAAGCAGCAGCCCAGAGTTTCTCAATCATTATGTGAGCAGGAAGTTTTGTTTAGCTAGAACCAGTGGCTAAAAGGAACTGCTTTGCGATTGCTTTGTTTCTCCTTTCTCAGGAATTATGCCTTGCCCTGGACTTGTCAGCAGTGGGCCAGTTGGTTTACAGCATCTATATCCAGCCCTTAAGGATTAAAGCAATAGACCTTTAAGCTTAACATTAATGCAAGAGTGACTACTATCCATCTTGCACTTTGGACCTGTGTAACTAGAGGAAGAGAAAGGGAAGGAAAACAGTCTTCTGGCAGTTTTTTCCCATTCTATCTTTTAAGTAGCAACTGTTTTTCAAACTGTTCCTGGAGTCTGGAATAGGATGAATCCTTGGAGAGGAGGGTTAGTGTACAGAACACAGGTGAGGTGGCCAGGGTTGAATGAAAAATATGATTTATTGTCTGTTTTTACAGTTTATCATGCTACCATTTTATATGCATACTTTATAAAATACCATTATATTTATTGTTAGCTGTCGTATATGTAAGTGCTACTCATTAATATAGCTCAACAAAGGCCTGCTACTATTCTTAAAATAGCCAGACATATTCTTGCTCCAAAGAGTTCACTATTTCTAACTACAAAATAAGTTTTAATTACGTCCTCTATCTCTACTGTGGCTTCTTAGTCATTTTAGTCTGACTCTGTTCCTTCTTTGTGGATAGGTTCCAGACAATAAAACCAGAACTGCTTAGGAAAGGGTATCATTTCTGGGTAAGAGCCTGAAATGTTTCTACTGCTGGCCTTATATGGGGATGATTAAAAGGGAAATCCCTCCATGTAGAAACCTTCAGGTGAGAACTCGTGAGGAGAAGGAAGACATCACATTATGATTTTTTGCACATACTTTACTGTGCCAAGAATATTACAAATAAAATATACCCGTCGGCAGGTAATATGTCAGCAAAACCACTTCCATCTGAGATCATTGTGTGAAGCCCCTGGTTCCTCCAGCTTCAATAGGGAATCAGCCTTTTCCCAAGAGAGCCTCTTTGGGGAGAGAAATGTTCATGTCTGCGTCAGTCCTCATTGTCTTTTCAAACAACCTCAGCATCAATGTACTAGAGTTCAAGTATTACTCAAACTGCTTGATTTCAAAGATAGTTCTGTCATTGTAGAGTCTTCTCCAAATCTGAAGTACCTTCTGTTTCCAATTGTTTGTAAAAGTGTACCGCCTTTTAATAGAAAGAGTTTTCATATCCACTTGTAGTAAAGAACAAGGATGGCTAACCAGCAAGGAGAAAGGAATAAATCCTCTGTTCATGGAGGGTAGACAATTTTGTTGTCTATTATCAAGCTACACTGACATAATTTTCAAAACAGCAGCTTTCTGTTTTTAACAGCTGTAATCATCACCAGGAAAGACGTGAAGAAGAGAGCCTCACTGCACCTTCTTGAAGCTATTTCTTTCCCAAGGAGTTATAGAAAACTGAGATTATTTGTGTTCTGGAAGAAAAATATTTCTCTTTTGCCCCTTTCTTTTCTGTAAGGGAAGACATGAACCCATTCACATTCCACTATGGAACCTCACTGTTGTTACAGATATAACCTTCATAAAATATCCCAAGTTTCTCAGCTAAAGACTAGGACATAGCTACAAAGCTTCATGATATTCTGGGAGACTCTTCATTAAGAGGTTATTGGATATTAATTGCCTATTGATACTGACAAATATTTTATAAGCAGGTTTCTTTTCTGTCTAAAGTTAAATCATTGGTGCATTTGCAGAGACCACTAACTATTAGAGCTAATGCCTGTGTGGCCAGTACTACAGAGAATATTCTGGTATTGTGTTACAGTAGAGAGATGTAATTTGAGGGTGTTTATGTACAAGAATTGTAATTTTTGATCAGGCAAGGCAAAGATGGACAACACAGTGGCAGGTTGCAAAGCACCAAGGAGGTGACAGTGAGGTGGAGGCTCTCTCTCAATACAAAGTGGGGGGACCAGTCCAAGTGGCATGGGCTGGCAACACGTCAGGTAATTGCAGATTGATTTGCCTCTGAATCTGGGAGAAGCCTTGGAGGGAAAGTAGTTTCATTTAAAGAAAGCTGTTGGTAATAAGCAGAATTGGATTTTAATGGGGTTCATACAGATAGAACAGAAATCAAATTTGAGTCTAATTGGCATACACAAGATGGAAAGAGAAGCAGAAAGCACAGAGCAGCAATGGCTGTCTTGAGCTGAGAAGCTCAGCAAGCAGTGCTTAGGCAGCCAGTCTCCATTAAGATCCCATCCATAATGCATGAGGTTTAGAAACCCAGGGGACTGTCCAACAAAAAGGGAAGAATCCTCCAAACTACCCTTCAGAAAGTGATGGGTACGCTGTCCCAGAAGGGGCCCGTCTAGAGAGCACTTTTAGTAAGTAATGGCTCACTTTGGCAGTAGAGGTGATAGAGCACTAATGCACTACAAGCCAAGTGCTGGCTTCTCTTCCACTGCGCTCGTATGCTCTGCTGTTCAAGGATCACTGTGGAGAAACAAGGCTTTTCTTATTTCATCAAGATTATTGTTATTTTTATTTTATTTTGAGCAGATTGCAGGAGGTAATCCCTGCCTTTAATTTTCTCTCAGGTTGGGAATACCGATGTCCTCCTGATTACGTAGTTAACCCCTTAAACCTTTAACTGTTAACCCTTTATTACTGTGGTGTGGGTCTAAAAAAATTAGGTGTCTGTTTCAATAATTCTGAGGTTTAGAAGAATTCACATTAAGAGTTTTGATTCAGACCATTGAAGTACTACTACAGAGTGGCTAGCCTGAAAATGTGGATTTGGACTTTTCTGGAGACACTGTGATTTGGTCTGCATAAATTTGCATGTCTCTTCAGCTGAATTTTTGGGCCAGACCTACTGTCAATCACTGCAGTCCTGTTTCTCATTTCTGATTTGTGGGGCCTACGGTACTATTGAGTGTTCCACTTATGTTTCGTACCTACATCAGAAAAAATCCTTACATAGAGCATTTCTAGCTTCTTTTCAGCACAAATGCAGTATTGAAAAAGCAGAATTATAAACTGAAATATCTTCCTCATTAGAGTTAGTTCTGCTAGAATGAAGCTGCAACAGCAGTGATTGGAATGACTGAATAAATGGAACTTGGAACTGAGAAGGTATTTTTCAGCTGTCCACTTTTTATCTTCTCTATGGACTTTACACTATACAGTAACATAGACCTGAGACTGGCCTCCTGGGTCTTCACAAGGACTGTGGTGTATGACCTTTTCCATCAAAGAGAAGAGGGAGAATCTGTCAGTTCATACACGTCCAATTTATTTGCAGCAAACTACAGAATTCTGGAGAATACAAAGCCTACGTCCCAGACACCACAGCTACCTTACACTTTGGCAGGCGACTGAGGGAACAGTGGGAACAGTAGGGATCAAAGTTGCAGTACCATAAACAGCTTTGGCTCCACTGAAATCAAACTCAGCAAAGTATAATGGTGAATTTGCTTCGCAGGCCTGAGAGGTGTCAATTCCTTCTTCTTTCCCAGTAAGACCTCCTGCATCCTGTATGGGATTCAATTTGACAAGTATGAGTTGTAGAGATCTCCGTGGTCTTGAACTGATGGAGTGTGCTCTAGGGTGAGACAAGGAGAAAATACCTGAATGTTCAGATTACTAGTGGAGATTTATAACTCAATAACTTGAGGGAGACTCTGCAAATAGTGTTGGTCCTTTTTCTGAAGCAAAGGCAGAAATATAATTCTTTACCCAACTATAAAAGGGATCCAATATTAGTCATTGAGTACATAAAAGGCTGATGTAAAGAGGGAGGGAATCCATTTTTCTTCAATTTGTGGTGGAGAGAACAAGAAAAAACAGTCTACAGTTGGGCAAGGAAGCCTCAGTCAAGATTTTAGGAAACCTTTTCTAATGATAATGGTAATAAAGCATTGAAATAGATTTCTTAGGGAAGTTGAAGGATTTTAGAAGAATTTGTATAAGCACAAATTGATCTTGCTGCAGAGCAGGGAGAAGGGCTAGATGACAAGACTCTTCCAGGCTATGATTCCATGATTTTATACTAGATTATACCTTTGGGCAAAGTCCTGGGCTTGTGGTGCATAATTTGTTCTGCCCCGTTTCTATCCTTCTACCATAGACAGACTGGGAGAAGGCCAGGGAAGTTTATTCTTGTGCATCTTTCTTATTCTTGTGCATCTGCCCATTTCGACACAAACAGAGAGTTCTCGCTCCAACCTGGAATCCAAAGCACGACTCAATGAGATTAAGATGACTGAAATTTAGAAAGGGCTGTTTCTAAACTACTCAGATTACACATTTGGCCTGTTCCCATATTGGCACATGCTTCTGTATGGATCCTGTGAAGCCAAGGTAAATGCTGAGCAAGTCTTTCTCAACCTTTATGCCAATACATGGGAGTCTGGCAGTAGTCTTCAGTGAAGTACCATCCATTCAAATGTGTTAGATTGCCAGTATATGCCAGGTAGTTCAAGTTGCACTCTACACAGCACTTGTTGAGTGAAGTTAATACATAAAATAGTATGGACTTAATTGTACTTCCTCTCAGGTACAGTTTATTTCTTAATGTGCGGTTGTTAGTGTCATAGACCCTGGGGTCTGAAGAATATGTGACCTTTGGGTTTATGTTTGGCCCATAAAAATGGTAGACTCTTTCTACCTATTTACATACCTGTAGAGTCCCATGTGACATTTGGTTCATCTGGGAGGTAGTTTAATATTTTTTTTTGCCTCAAGGGGGCTTCATTTAATATATTAAAGGAAAAGTTTTTGGTAGTTGCAGTTCTGTCTCTATAATGACTTTCTCAGCTGTGCTGTGCACTTTTGCAGAGATCATGTTACTTCCACTTCACAAGAGCAGAAGGTCACCTTGTAGGGGCAACCACTTTAGTCAGTGGACACTGACCTGCCAGGTGACGTTAGTATTAGGGAAGTTAGTAACATTCCTAAACCATACTCTTACTGCATGCATGTCTGTTGTGGTTTCACCCAGCCGCAGCTAAGCCCTGCACAGCCGCTCTCCTCTGGTGGGATGGGGGAGAGAATCAGAAGGGTAAAAGTGAGAAAACTTGTGGGTTGAGATAAGAACAGTTTAATAGGGAAAGCAAAAGCCACACAAGCAAAGCAAACCAAGGAATCCATTCACCCCTTCCCATGGGCAGGCAGGTGCTCAGCCATCCCCAGGAAAGCAGGGCTCCATCACGTGTAACGGTGACTTGGGAAAGCAAATGCCATCATTCCAAACATCCCCCCCTTTCTTCTTCTTCCTCAGCTTTGTACGCTGAGCATGGCATCATATGGTCTGGAATAGCCCTTTGGCCAGTTGGGGTCAGCTGTCCTGGCTGTGTCTCCTCCCAACTTCTTGTGCACCTGGCAGAGCAGGGGAAGCTGAAAAGTCCTTGATTTAGTATAAGCACTACTTAGCAACAACTAAAACGTCTCTGTAATATCAACACTGTTTGCAGCACAAATCCAAAACGTAGCCCCATACCAGCTACTAGGAAGAAAATTAACTCTGTCCCAGCCAAAACCAGCACAATGTCTCTCTTATAAAGCCACTCAAACCAGGGATCAACAATATGGACCATTTTCAGAACATTCCCGGATGTATGTAGAAGTTCACTGAACATGGATGTCTTTCAGATTATCACTGAGACACCTTTAGTCAAATTATATTTGTTTTCTTCAAGTCCAAAATATTTTCTAGACTTTCCCAGAAGAGCATCAGAAATCCTGAGGAAAGCTGACTTCTGATGGTATTTGTTAAGGAGCTGAAAAAAACCATTTTAATTTTAAAAGACTCCTTAAAATAATTTATTTTTCATTTTATATCTCTCTGCAATCTTTCAGTAATGCTCCATGCCATCCTTAAAAATGTGTATGCGTCAGGCCTGGATTTTACTTTGCTCTGAAGAGAATGCATTAGGTCTATTTGTAATTATCATAACCTTTGTCTCTAGACATCTCTTTATGGCACTCAGGTTTTGTAGCTACTGGAAGCTTTTTGGTTATTATTGATTGTTGTAGCTGGCGGTGACCGCTCTTTCAATGTGACATAACAATTTTTACTTTCACCATCTCTGCATACTGCCATTTGGAAACAGACCACCTAGGAGGAACAGATGTGAGTTTTAAGTGATGAGAAGGTGTTAATTGATTCTTTTTGAGCTTTCTCTTCTCTCTTTTATCCACCAGGTTGTCTTTGCCATAGTTACTGAGAGAACATTGTAACAGGTCTGTCTTCAGATCTCTTGATCCAAAGTCTTTTATTTTGGTGTTGCTGATACTGACCTGACAAACTCCAAGGAGGGCAGTTGGTGTCTTCACAGTATGAGAAAGGTTTCAGTAGAAGGCGACCTACTGTGAGGTGGAAGGTCAGTACTTCTTGCCTAGTCACGTCAGCAGATTCCCAGACTCCTATGCAGGCAGCCCTGGAGGAACTGGTCTCACTGTTGGAGATGGCAGTTCTATGGAGGATCATGAAGAACAGCAGAAATAAAACCAGACTCTTCTAAAACAGATTCAGGGTGAGTGCAGGATCCTTTGATCACTCCAGTCATGATTTTGCAGAAAACCCAGTGTTCAGCTTGTTTTGAAAGCAGAGAGATACTTGTCAGCAATTATTGCTGAGCTAGGGAGAGTACAGTTAAGATAGATAAACTTGTCAGCTGTGATGATGGAAGAGCAGAAGGGCCAGCTGTAAGGTTGAAAGAGACTTTTGTATTTTAGATGCAGATAGTGAGGTTGTTCTTGCATAATGCTGCAAAACAGTTGAGAGTATCCTTGTTTTTATATGCACTAATTCCACAATTGCTACAGAAAAAAAGAGCCACGAATGATGGGGCTAATAGGGTTGTATTATCACCAGGAATCATGTTTGCTGTTGGCAACGTTTTTTTGTAGGCCTGTGTGACTGAATCTTTCACTTTGAGCTCCCCTTGCTATTCAGGAGATTAATTGGTCCCCTCCTTCTACACACCGTTGGTTTGTTCATCATCCATCTTTCATACCTATCTCTTTAAAATTGTAACTGTTGCTGATTTTCTCCAAAGGATCTTCATAGTCTTGGCTGATAGCTAAGTCAAATGTACTCTCTTTCTTGTAAAAGTCTGATGTTGTAAGATTCTCACTATGACATCAAATTTGGGACTGGCAATGAACACATTGAAGTGTTGACTCTGTTGGGCTGCTAGACTTTGTCTGTCTACATGGCTGGTTAGAACCCCTGAAGAGTGACTTGGAAGGCTCAGGGAGACTAAAATGTTCAGACTTGCAAAATGCATAAACACAGCGTATCCAGAACTGTTTTAATGTGTCAGGAATTTCCGTTAAATGCTACCATTATTTTTATATAAAAGTAATAGTGAACACATTCCATTTTTGTAGGACCTAAACAAAATAATATCTTCTGCTCTGATGCCTGAGAGCCAGCAGAGGGAGTGAAAGTTAACTACTAAACCACCTTGGGCAACGCTGAACTGAGACACCCAGGAAAAACCTTGTGCACAATAAAATTGCACATCATATTCCTTTCAAGTCCCATTAGAGACAAAGACTAAATAATCAGTCTGCCAAACAGAAAAATATGATAGTAGTAACAAAAAACATTTTAATTCCATGCTTCTAAGTGGATATTAGCAACAATAACATTAAACAAAATTAAACCATAAAAAAGTACTCAAGAGTATTGTATTCATAGCCAGCATATAGAACCTGATGAGACTTCTGATATGTTCTCTCCATTACAGATGCTAGCGTGAAGGAAGTGAAAAATGTGTGTTGCCCTTGGCTTGTTCAGACTGTTGTTGTGTTTATTTCTATAATATTGCTCTCTCTCTCCCTGCCCCCCCCCTCAATAACTTACGGGTTTCAAACACCGTTTTGCTCAGTCACAGTGAAAGATGTTTAATGCATCTTCATTAATATACATGAAGTGCTGTTACTGTTTTCTGCTGAGGAGGTAACTGTGGCTTTTCCATCTCAGGTCTCAGCTGTGCGTGCGAGAGAGAGAGAGACAGAGAGAAACGGAAAGGGGAAGTGGAAAAGAGAGTTGTTTTGTGAATGTATGTAGGTAGCTTTAAAATAAAACAATCTTTTTTGTTCTTGTAGAATATTATATATCCAGAAGACACTCAAAGCAAAGACTCATGTCAAGCAGGGTGAGAGGGGGAGCTTTTTTCAAATTGTTAAATTTTACAGCCTATTAGCCAGCTTTTAATCAATTTGGTGTATGTCATGTTGGAATGTATGTCATGTTCTAGCTGCTTAATCAGAATTTCATATTATAGAAAATCAAATGTCTTCTACAGACATGAAACTGGAGTAGTGGCCCTTTTTTCCCGTCTGTTTGCATGACGCAGATCATACTAGTATAGAAATCAGTGAGCGAGGTTCCTATGTATCAGTAACGAAGGAATAACGAAGGAATAATAAAGGAATAACAAAAATAATAGGACATGCATATGTATTATTAATCAATCATGAAAGTAATTACAGTTGATCAACTGCTTGGCCTTGTCTAGACCATTTATTATGTTAATAAATGGAAAGATTTTTGCTATCCAAATAAATCTTAGTGTTTTCACTTCTCAAAACAGGAAGATGAGTACACCAGCAGGTTCACTTTGAAATTATAGTGATGTGATGAGGATAAACTATCTAATGAAAATAAAACATTTCTTTCAGTGGTACAGAGTCAGGAACATTGACTTCTTCTGGAAAAGATTGTATTATTTTTCATTTGCTCCAGTCAGATCCTGTCCAGTGGTTTCCTCCCTAAAATGTATGCATTGTAGTCTGTGTACAAGTTCTAGTATAAGAAAGATTTCTACAAAGTAGGGGAAATTCGTATCAGCATCAACTCAAAGGATGAAATATCTGGAGGTTTGATTCATGAAGGCAAATCAAAAGAGTTTTTTATGTACAGCTTGGAAGAGAAATGTAAGAGAGAAATGGTCTGATAATCTAAAATGTTTCAGAAAGTCACGAATGCTGTGAGGTTGCAAAATAAAACCCAGAACATGCAGCATAAAACCCTAAGGAAGAACTCTGGGGAAAAACCATTAAAGATGATACAAAGGAGTGTAATTTCTTGAGGTAAAATGAGATGATGAAATTTCTTCCTGACTATGAGTCAGCTTACAGAGGAGCACATTTCTAAGAAATACGATAGAAGTACAGTCACTGACTAAGACTGAAATTCTTAGAACACAGTAATTGCTGCACTGATCAGGATTAGGGACTAGATAGTCTCTTCAGTCTCTAATTTTTGTAATTGTATGGATTTGTTCACTATTTCAGTACGTGGCAGATAATGACATTTCATATTCTTGCGGCGCCTTTCAGCAAATGATTTGAAACAGCTTTAATTAATACTTAAAATTCCCCTTTGTGATCAACAAGTGCTCTGCTTCTTACACACAAACTGGTAAGGTGAGATGGGTATGAAACGCAGCTCTGTGTAGATGTAGATGGGCCTTTGCAAGACCTGTGCATTACTTAGAGTCACTGCTGCCAGAAGAGAAATGTAAAAACACCTGATTTATGTAACTAAGTAGCTCAGCCTGAATTGTGTATATGAACTGTCCACCAAGACCTGTCAGCAGATCAAGAATTATCCAGTGAATAAGTTTGCAAATTATTCTGATAAAAATATGTTCAAGAATTTGATATACAATATGTGAAGAAAGTGAAATTAATTGGAAACTTCTGCTGAGCTGCAGTAGACATTTGTTCCGCTGAAGTTGACAGGGAAGACTTTTTACCAGATGACACCTCATAAGCATTACTTGGTCCTTGTTTTATATACTCCAGGTAAAATCCAGAGTACTGTAGCCAAGAATGATATGAGTTGTACAGAAGTAGAGAATATCAGAATCTGAATCAATGTTTGAAAAGAATCAAAGGCTCTTTTGTCTCCTTTGACACCTGATACTCTGCAGCAAAGATTTCCACTGCCAATGAAAAAAACTGCCGTAGGCCTTGTTTTCTACTCCAAATATCCAGGGAGTAAATCTCTCCAATTGTTCCAAATTGCATCGATATATAATATCAGGAGGAATGTGCAGCAGAATGGATATAATGTGAAAAAACTACAAGGCTGAAAATAAAAACTAAACAACCCTCTGATCTGCACGCATAATCCCATGGTGCAGCTGACCCAGAATTGTAATGCAAATATTGTAGTTCAATCAGGCTATTTTAAGACAGGATAGGAATGAGGCTTCTACTTTCCCCAGAAGGAATGTACATCATTGCCTCTTCTTTAATTTCCTTTTGATTAAAAAAATATTAGACTGTCTGAAGAGTATGTGCTATCTTTTCTGTGTGTTGAGGGAAAGAGAAAAATCAAAAGGAATGAGAAATACAGGTGAACTTGTCAATTCAGGTTCACTGGGAGAAGCTTAGAACTTTTTGTTAGATGCTTTGCATGTGATTTAGTTTGGCTGATTAGGAAATTGAATTTCTTTCCTTCTTTCTTTCTAAAATTCTGAAATCTACCACTGAGATTCTAGATAAGGAGGGGACAAGGGGATATGAGTTAAGTTTCTATGCAATTCTTCCCTCACCAATTGTTCAAGGTTTATTTATATAGCCATTAGTTCACTGATTAGTGAGATGAGAGGTTTTGATACCTGAAGTATGCTGAAGCTGAGCTTTAGTGTTGCCCTATGTATTGCAGCCAACCAAAATAACTGGGAGCAAAACCTTTATTTCTGAACTTTGATTGTTTTTTGAGGTTTGCAAAATATTTGTAAAATGAAAGAAGGTCTTAGAAAATTTCCAAATGCTTTGCTACGTTTTTATTATTTAACTGATTGTGATGGCAATTTTCCATGTATTCTTTGTCTGCTTTTGAGCCAAATGGGTTAGCTTGTTGTGGCTGACATGTGACTTTTGACCAGCTGCCAGAGCCTTTGAATGGCTAATGGCTAAACCCATCCAGTCCCAAGAGATTTAGCCGAAACCATTTTTACTGCTTTTCACATTCTCTAAAAAGTGTTTGGGAAATGTCAGTTGCAGAAAGCATCCTTTAAACAACTATCCAGTATATGATGGGGAGAGTGGCTTTTCCTGACAGCGTCATGGAGACACCAGAGAACAGAATACTATTTCGACCACAAAATACTAGATGATAGCTTTCCTATTAAGAAGACAATATCAAAGAAGGTTTGAGGAAAGAGAACTGCTGACACAGAGGGCGAGCTATAGGCTTTATCAGGGATATCCTTAAGCAATGGAATGTTGAACTAGTTGAAGCTCTTGAATTTCTATTTCTGTATCTAGTTTTACTGTCCCACAGCTAGTTTGCATTGTGTAGCTGGAGAATGGCAATGGGAGTGAATACAGTGCTGATATAATAATTTTACATGAAGATTTGCATGTGGTAGATAGTGGAAAATCAGACTCTGCACTGTATGAATATACACATACACACAGGTAAAGTGATGCATAAAACTTTTTTAACCCTGACTTTAGAGAGCCTTATGTTCTGTTGAGGTTTCTTCTCTTTACTATGTAATATTATGTAACAGTTTCTATTACTTTGTGTGTTGATCTGTCACTCCCACACTTCTCTGCTAAAGCCAAAGATGGTTGCTTCGCACATGAAACTTGAAAATGTGAAATTTTAAACTCTTCATGGATTTCAGAAACTGATCTCCCCTCCCAAAGATAATCATTCCATTTGATACATAAGCTATAGAAATTTTCATGGATATTAAAGCTTTGCAGTATTAATTGGAAGCTGGAGGAAATTCTTTATGCAGTTCTGCATGTTGATGAAGGGAATAAAACCTTTGTTTCATGAAGTCTAGGTATGCCTAGCTACTGCAGTGCTAGGTGCCACAGAACTGTTTGGCTAAACAATTTACATGAATTTAAGTGACAACATCCTGAGTGAGATGGTGCTGGTAGTTCCAAAGAGATGGCATAAAACTGTGGCTGCATTCTTCACATTATGTTTTTTGGTTTTGTAAAGACATTTCCGTTCTTTGGTCTTTATCATTTTTGAAGGTTTTTTTTTTTAGCTTCTTTTTAGCTTCTTCCTCTCTTTTGCAATGCATTAGTTACTATAGTAACTATGCTGTGAATGGTATAGAAAGAGGCTAGTGCACCCTAGCAGTGAAGTATAAAGCTACTTTTTATAATAGTTTGAAATCTATATCATGGTTTTGAAAATACAGCAGTTTTTGTGGTGGTTTCCATGACCACGTATGTGGTATAAGTATATATAGCACTCTTAGGTCATCACTGGTAATTACCCTCTTCTGCCAACATCCGAAGGATGGTAACAGCCCTGCCTGAAATTCTACTCCACAGACAAAGCATTCTGAAATACACATCCAAGCACTTCACAGCATCCGTTTTTGCCTTCTGAATATGTTTAGTTGTTATGGAAAAGTAATCGGTACCTGTAGACATAATGCTATATTATAGTTAAATTAACTTCCACTTACTAAATAGAGGGCTGGTGAGGGGTTTTGTCTGGGCATTACTCTATTGCATCCCACTAGTATAAAAGCCGTAGTGTTTGTGCTGTGATCCTGTTATCTCCTAAGCTACCCTGCTCTGAGGCAGTATTTTCACAGATGAATGCCAAACATTGCAAAAAGCAAAGCTAGAGCAGAAAGTATTCCTGAAGCCAGTTCTGACCTGTAGCTTCAGCATAGCTTCAGGAGACACTGAAGTACAGGGTATTCATTGATAATAATGTATTACACACCTGGTAACTTTTGCCTCTTCTGGTCACAAGAGCCTTTTTTTTTTTTTTTTTTTTTTTTTTTCAGAGCGCATATTTAAGCACAGCCTGGTGTAAATTCATACTTTAGTAATTGAGTTCTACCTGTTTCTGGAGTTTTGAGTGAAAGCATTACCATTCATTACTTCCTGTCCTAAACACAGTGCTGCCAACTCTCCTGATTTTATTGAGTCTCAGGATAGTAGTTGTATTTTCAAAAAGTTTCAGCTCCTGAAGTAATGCAAATATGTGAAATCTATTTCATTACATAAAGGGCACACTTCTAGTTTTCTCAGCTGGGGGAAAAGCTTGAACTAGCAACTCAGTGCACTGTTAAGGCTGGGAAAAAAAAGTAATGTAAAAATGTATTCTTTTTAATACAATCTCTCATTTAAGCAAGTATCTTTTCAAGTTCCTGACTCATAAATTGTGGATGTTTGGACTTGACAATAAGGTATTGTTTGTTTATTTTTGCTGCCATGCTCTACTTGGGAGCTTGACTCTCACTGGTAGAATGTCCTTTGCATTACCTCATAAAAGAGCGAAGCCTAAACTAGAAACCCCTTCACAAATGTTTCGAGATCCATGGATGGAAGCTGTGAAAAACACATCTGTACTCTTAAATATGCATTAACATATAAAGCATATTAAAAATTCAGTTCTTAAAATCTTATTCACATGACCTGAAAGTCTGCTGATGTCTGTCTCTGACTGGAATGGCAGATTCTTGATGAGCTGGCTAATTCTTCATTTAAACTCTGTGAACCACTTAATAGATGCCTGATTCTTAGGGTATGGAGAGTAAAAGACAACAGTTACAAGAGGAGAATGGCTAGGTTCTGCCAAAGTGTAGAAAAGGAAAAAAACAGTATGTGTGTGCACGCATGCGTGTGCGTACTTATGGTTGCTAGTATACGGCTTTTGAAAGGCATACTGACCACTGGTCAGGAAAAAAAACATTAAGCAGGTTATTTCACAACTACCTGCTTTCTGCAGGTTTTCTTGGCTCTTCCCTTTGAAATGCCTGGAACTGACCACTGATGTAATATTCGGCTGACAATCTCATCTCATCTACTCTGCTCATCTGCGTTGGCAATGTCCTGCATTTCATCATATAGCAGATGCAAGCTTGTATTTTTTCCTTGCAAAGCAAGTTGTTTAAAGTATTCTTCACTGTGTGGTAGTAGGATGTTTATTTCAATAGCATGAACTGTTGGATTCCTGTAACTTGGAGCCTAGAGAAGGGGAAAGAGCAGGAGAGAAACTGAAATGTTTCTGTACAAACCTCTGGCTACGGAGCCCAGTAACCTCTCCAAAGCGCTGTCATATTTCAGCCAAGTTACAGAAGGACTTGGAATCTTGCTCGAAGCGGGCCTAGGAGGAACTTGCATTGTTCACATTATTGCTGGTATTCTCTGTTTTCTGGACAACAGCCAACAGGAAATTCCTGGGACAAATCTTTCCACTTTTTTTTTTTTTAAATATTTAGGGAAACAAAAAAAGGAAAGAGAGTGAAACTAAGTCTTACAGAACAAAGAAGCCAATATTAACCTCAAATCACAGATACGTAAAGTTTTGGGCCTCCTTTGTTATTTTATTTTTTCCTCTGAAGGATTTATGACCTCACACGCCTTGTTTCTCTGACATCAGATGGTGTTGCCATGGGAACCATTTTATTGTCAAACACAAAAGAATTTTGAAGAGTTCCTTAGCAGCACAGGACACAGAGTGCAGAGTATAAAGAAACTATTTTTATCCAGATGATAAATCCGGTTTATTAGGCCCATGAGTTTTCGGCTCTGTCCTGCTAGAAGCAAGAATAAATCTGGCAAAAACAACAACAGTTGCACCTGTTAATCAGGGGCTGAATTTGTCCCTACATGCAAAATCTTGGGATTTTCCTTTCTTGTCTGCCTCCCTCCAAATGACTGATAGTTTCCAAATGCTTTAGCATATGAGAAAAAACAACAATCTGCTCATACAAGCTTTACAGGAGCAAAAGCTTGATGAGTAACAGGAAGTTTGTATGGCTGTGATTTTGGTTATTTTAAATTGACAATGTCAATACTGAATGCAATTCGTGCAGAATGAAGTATTGAGGATTCATATTTTGCTTCCATAATACCTCCAAAATCAAAGGGCATGAGAGATTTGGTAGTCTATGTTATTAAATATAGAGCTCTGTAGTTTGTACTGAGATATGAGGGTGAGACCTGCTGTCCTCAGCTGGAATGATGGATACCCACCAATGGACCCACAGGTAAAAAAAGAGCAAAATGTTGTGATTGAGCATAGTTAAAATGTAGACGAATGTTCAAACCCTAGCTGAAAATAACACAGGATAAACCTGCTAAAAACTAGCTGTTAACATGTAGCAAATCCAGGAGTTTTATGTCCATAACAATAGCAAGCGTGTATGATCCGTGTATGTGCATACTGATAGCATGCACTGGTAAGTCTTACGATCAAATCTGCATGCATATCTACACACAGAGTTTATCATGTAGTAACAGGGGAACAGTCTAGTTTTCCTTAAGAAAAAGATCAACATGGATTCCTGAAGAAAGTTGTTAGAGGAAATTTTAAAAATTCCTTTCACATATGTATCCTGCTCTAGTTAAGATTCTGCAGCTGCTGAATTTAGTGCCCCAGAACTGTTGCTGTATTCCAAGAGACAAGTGATCTCATTGCCATATATTTGCTAGAGTAAAAGTAATATACACAAGGGGATAGGTAGGTTAAACGCCATATGGTTAACCCCAACATTTCTGTTTTAAATGATTCCCTGCGTTTGGGTGTATATCAGCATTTTGCAATGTTTTGCTGATCTTTTCTTTTGTAACGAGGTAACCTGGGGAGGGAGAGAATGATAGTAACTGTAATTACTCCCGATTTATATCTGTTCTCTGTCCAATCCACCTCTACAAATGTATTCCTGTAGACCTAAGCAGCTTAGAAGTGGATCTGAGGGAATATCAAGGATGCAGAATCCCAGCATGGGAAGGAGAAGGAAAGTGCTGCTTAAACATTGACACATTGCCAGATGTAGTGCTTTTTAACATTGGTGTGGGCTTGTTCACACTTGTCAAATCATACTGTGCTTGCTAATGTTGCATTTTCATCAAATATATTAGCTCGCTTTCTATTCCCACTTTTCAGCAATCCTTTTCTTTTCATTTCATTTCTCCTTCCTTCCCTTCATTCCACTGTTCTTTGTTTTCCCTTTTTCCCCTTATCTTAGGGTTATTTTCTTTCTTTCTTTCTGCCTGACTCCCCCTCAGCTGAAAAAAATCAGTCTGACCCAATCTGCATTTTTTTAGAACACGTAGGTTAATCAGATGCCTGCCTGGAGGAATTTACAGTCTCATCTTGATGTACAACATGCAAGGAATATATACGCTGATATACAAGAGTGGGAGTAGTTAGCTGTTAATCAGCAATTGAAGGATACATGAAAGAAACACGTTTGGGATTTTCCTAGGAAAAAAAGGTATGGCAGTGGATGTCTGCACTGAAGAAAAGGGATGCTTTTTTTGGTGTACCAGTGGGTAGTGTCAGTGAAGAAACGGAGTTCAGAGCTGAGGAGCATTTTGTGCGGAATACTAGGATGCACCAGAAATAACAGATTACAGTAGGTGGGAGTTTCTCACAGGTGAAAAAGAGGCTCTTAAACTAGTTGTGGAAAATAGCTGAGGTTTATGAAGGGATTTTAAAAAAAATTACATAGAGTAACAGAACATTCCCTCTTCCCTCTCATTTTAAATGTGCACAACAGAAGACAATATTCTCATTCCTTTGCCCCCTCAGCTCTTCCCCATTTCCCTGTGTGATGTGGAAGGATAAAAAGACGGAGCATTGAACTCAGAGTGTCTGATTTGGCTGGACAGGAGAAATACTGAAAAGATCTTTGCTGAGGGCAGATCCGTAGGCAGCAAACAAGGGTGAGTGGAAAGGAGTTGTCCTGAAAGGCTCTTATCTAGGATCTCATCTCATTTCATCCAAGTGGGGGATGTCTGACAAGTACAGACAGTTAAGCAAGGCCAGTGTTAAACCAGACTGTTGCCCTTCAGTGGTTTGAGAGCTGCTGCTAGAGGGAGAATGTTAAGCCGTACAAAATTCTGAAGGATCACTGAGATAGTCTGAACTATGTAGGTTATGCTGTCTAGCCTGGTAGTGGATGCTCTTAGGGGCAGGTGTCATATTATAATCTTCTTTCTTTTTTTTACTCTAGGTTGTATTCTTATAATGAAAAATGCTAATGGGTCTAAGTCTTCTCTGCACATAGACAACCTTTTACAAACCTCAGAAGGAGATTTTGCCAAGGAAGGATTTCAACTTGTGGTCCCCCAGTAATGTCTTGTGCAATATGAATATGCACATATGTCCAAAAAACAGCAAACGAATTGCTGAGGAAGCAAAGCCAGCGAAGACTCAGTCCAAGTTGTACCAGCTTTTTCATGGACCTGGCACCTTTGCTGAGTGTGTCACAAAATGGGGTTTGGTCTTTGCTACCTTTCTCAGAATCTGCATAGGTCAGCTCTTCATAATTGCCATGGGGCAGTTATTCATCACATTCAGGGACTAAAGGTACTGACTTTGGTAGGATTCACATGGGCACTGCTGCATTGGAAGCCCAGGGAAAATTCTGATCAGATCAGTTATGCTGTAGAAGCAGAGAAAGCTCCTTGTTCCACCAGTATTAATGGAAGAACTACAGATCTGCTCTACCTCTCTGTCTTGTTATCCTTACAATGAGTAGTCACTGCATTTGTGCCAGCTTAGTGTGTCGCATCTGCACTCCATGTGATATAGATTCCTAAATCTGATAGTTATTAACCACAGCCTAGGCTGTGATGTTTTGGAGTCCTATGCATAGCAAGGGAACATAACCAAATATTTTTTTAAATAGTTCTTTTTCTTCCTGTTGTTCAGGGAAGGGATATGATTTGTTCAGGCATAGCCTTACCACAAGCCATCCATCTTTCCATTGTATGTAATCTGAGGCTTTTCTGTGTTTGGGGAAAGATTTGCAGAGGACTTAAGTAAGTTAAGGATAGTTACATGTTAGAAGATACAGAGCTGCTGGTATTCGTTGTAATGGCTGTAGGTATTATAATGAACCCTTATAAGAATCCCACTTGCCTGAGACCCTGCATCAATGATTACTTTTAATCTGAAAGAGGCTTTACCTGAATTAGTGTTTCGATTTGGAGCAATAGTGCAGTTTTGAAGTGAGCCCCCTAATCATCTCTACTTCCCATGCATTGGAGTGGCTTTAGAATGCATTAACTAGGTTTCTTTTGGAGGCACTTAAACAAAGACTCTGCTTTAGGAGCACCACAACCCCCAGTTGGGATATAAAGATGCAAAACAATGATTGGTCTCTTGGATACTCCTGAACCAAATATACAGCAGGGATACTCAGTGCATGAAACCAGGCTAAATCAAGTCCAAAGCAAAACTCCAGGACTGCATTTAGTGTATGCTTTGATCTACTAATGTGCTCCTATTGTACAAAATTACTTGCAGGATGTAGGCAGAAGTGGCTGTGGTTTAAATGTCAGAATTAAATGTAAAGATGAGAAACAGGAGAAACAAGAATTACTCCCATGCCGATATATCAGTTCATCCCAATAATTCACACTGTGAGCAGCCCTATACCTGCCCCCCGGCTTCACATGAACATTAGTAGATACAACAAGTTCTGGTCGTCTTTGCCTACCAAATCCCTACCATGAAGTCAATCACTCTTTCCCCCATACAGGAATATGACTGTCAACTGAAGATTTGTGAAAATTCACTTATCAGTGAAGGACTAAAACTAAAACTTGCCATCAAGAAGTGAGAAGGGTAAATGGTGTGGTATGGGAAGTCATTAGTATGTCCTACATGCCTATGCATTGCACTGCAGATTGATCTCCCGGTTGTTCAAAGGACAAGGATACCTGAGACAACCTCAGGGAACTTTAATTTTAAATTCCCTCCCTTCCCCATAAAAGTTAGTCTTATGAAGAAGGAAACTGGAGGTAAGTGCTTTTCATCTGTGGGGTGGGGCAGCAATTCTCAGCCCATGGCTGCACGCCATCATTTTTGCCACTGTTCTAAAAAGGGAAAGATTTAAAAACTTTCATCTTAGAATTAGAGAACAGCTGGTGTGATTCAAGCACTCTGTGCCCTGTGGCTGTCTGTAATTTCCTCTTTCTTCATGACTAGCACAAGCATAATTGTTTGGTTCTTTTGAGAAGGGAAGGTTGTATTTGTTTCTTTTTAATCATTAATATGCATCCCTTAGACCCTATATTGGATTTTTGGTTAGAGAGAAGAGAACCACTATGAATGTGGGTGCAAGAATAAAAGATTAAGGCTTGGTACAGCCCTGAGACATGGAGAGAGATGGGACACAATGAATTCACGGGCTGAAGCAGTACTGGAGGCAGGAATCCTATTAGAGGACAGGGGGGTTCTGCCATATGTAGTAGTTCATACGGGGTGAGGAAACAAAAGAACTCTTACAGAAAAGCAGCGCTGACATTGTTTTCAAGTTAAGCTTTTTGTTCTTATTAGTCCTATGAAATTTCATGGTGACCAGTCTAAATTATTACTTCCTAATGCTATTTTTTCTTGCCTTGTTTTTGTGAGAATGTTATAAATCTTAATTTTTGTGCTGCTTTGCTTGATAATGCATGGATGCTTGGCCACATGATTTCCAGTGTTAGTTGGTGTAGTTGTTAGTATTATCTTTGTCTTAGAGCTGGCAATGTAATTAAAATACATTAATATTGACTAAGCTTCACTGTTTCTAGATTCTTAGCTGAGAGCTTGAACTCAATGTGCATAGAAATAGAAAGAAGGAGTTTTATGCACCCGGTGTGCACGTAGGAATGGTTTCTGGAAAGTGCTGAACATTTTAGCTTAAAACTTCTAGAGGAAAAACCTAGAACATTGCAGTTTCACTCCGTCATATTGATTTATAAGCCAAATTTTTAAAGGGGAGGAAGAACTCCAACTTAATTTCTTTATATGACTATGGACCATTCACAGTGTACAAAAGTCATAAATCAGATCCCAGAAACAAAGAGATTGTTCTAGATTCCTTATACTTGCTGGATGCCCTTTAGGATTCAGTTTTCCAGACTTTTCTACACATTTCAGAAACTATCTTCTAATTGACAGGGAAGACTGGTGTGTAATTTCTTGATTCCAGGACCTGGGTCTTTGTGAAAAATACAAAATACTGCAAGAGCAGGAAAAAAAAAAAAAAAAAAAAGTGGTGTTTGCATATATCTGGGTTATGACCATCTTGGTTGTTGTAGTCTGATGTATTCTGTACTGGCTTAAATAGGAATTTGTTCTGTTTGCTCCACCTTAAATTATTCCCCATGCTCTGGCTTTTACACATTCAAAATAATTTTTCCCCCATAAGAGTAACCAGGATGACCTAAGTCTAGGGAGGAAAACACAAGGACAGTACAGTGGAAGTCTTCCCTTATATTTAATTTGGGTAAAATTAGCTTTAACGTTTTCCTCCCTATCTTATTGCTTGTCTTCTCCTGTGAAAGGGGAATGAATGCTAGGATTTCCAGGTCAGAGTACAGGAACATGAATCAGACCAGAAGCTTGCCAGTGCCTGCCTACTCTTCACTGCTGTCTGCTACTCTAATGTATATGACCACTAAATACTACTCTAAAATAAGGAGAGGAAAAAGACAGGTCTTTCTCAGCGTGGAGAGGGGTAAAACGAGAAAGCGAGTGATAGAAAGCCCTCCCAGACACAGTGCTTTAGAGATTCAGATTTGACTGCAGCTCCTTGCATTACATTCAGTTCAACCCACTGGGCAACATCAGGTTTTTGCCTTAGTCCCTAACGCCATCAAATAATGGATCCTTGCCTTTGTGGGCATTTTCAAGGAATCTGCTCAAAAGCTTTGCAATGTGTGCAAGAAAAAAAATTTTGCAGGGCTGACCTGCTGCTCTTTGCTGAATACTACCCTCAGCCAGCCAGAGCTCTCCAGCAACTGTCCCCACTGAGCTACCAATCTTGAGCTCTCTTGATTTAAACAGGAATAACTGCCTTTGCCTTATAAAGGTGCAATAGCCATTTGAGATGAGCATCAAGTCTGTTTTTTTACATTAGCTGTTCCTTCCTCACTTGCTTTTAACAGGAGTTGTGCTGGCAGGTAAAGTCATTCATCCCGTATACAAAGAGCTTAACAGTTGATTTTGTGCTCTCTCCCCTTGTGCTGCCATTTCAACATGCACGGCCCTACCAGCAGCCCTGCGTGTCTCCTTAGTTGCAGGTTAGAGGCAGAAAAATGTCCCCTTTCTGTCAGTAAATAGCACTCCTGAGTGTTTCTCAGCTGGTAGTCCCAGTCCCCTGCAGCATTTTCATTGATTTTGCACAGTGCAAGGAGGGTAATTTTTACCTCAGAGAACGCAGGAGCCACACGGTGTTCCTCCAGCTTGGGAAGAGCCAGGTGCACATCAGATTCCTGCTACTCGCGTCCTTCAGGAGAGGCTGTCAACTTGACTTTACTTCAAAACTGCCTCAGTTTAACAAGCCTGTTGTTAGACTGTAAATTCAAATGTAAGCCTTCAATTTTTCTACTTTTCTGACATGATTCTTTATTATATGTATCAATGCAGACTAGAAATGCAAGCAGAAGAATGCAAGCAGGTATGTTGTATGTATCAGCTGGGCCATGGAAGCTGTACATGGTGCCTCTGGGCTTTTCTCAGAGCTCCAACCACCCACCCCTACCCTCAACCCACTGTGGAAATGACCTCTTCAAAAACTGCATGTGCCTGAAGGCATCCTCAAGTATCGATGGAACAAGCGCGTTAACAAGAGGCTTCTTCTAACTGTGTTCCGTAAAACTCTGGTAGCCAACCCCTGACTCTGGGTATACCAGATATTCAGACTGAGAAATGAAAGCATCAGTTTCATTGGAAATGCACAGAAGCAGTTCAGGGGAACATCAGCTCGACTGATGTAAAAGGGCAGGAGATTTTGTTAGTAAAATCCTCTGTCAGCACCTTTTCTGGAAGGAGCTCAAGAGGAGGGGACTGGTACAAGGAAATCATTCACTCTGGAAAGGGAGAGAGTGGGACTGCAGTCTTGGGACTATAATATCCCTCTGAGAAGACCTCAGAACTGCTCTAAGGGTATGCTGGGAATCCTGTGAAGTCAATATTTACTGTCTTCACTTTGTAAGGGAAGAAACAAAGTCCCAGATTGGTTTATCTGTGGGCAACAAACTCTCTTACACGGGCCCATGAGGCTGCACACCTTTCTGCAGGCGAAGGAGAAGGATGTCTGTGGTATTTCATTTTTGTTCTTCCTCTCTGAAAACTGTTGGTATGTATCTAAAGAGCACAGTCCATCAGGAAAGAGATCCTACCTCTTTTGAGGAGGAAGGTAAGGCTTCGAGAACGTTTGAGGTCCCCTTTGTGGTGCTCAATTTCCATGCTCACAAAACTAACTGAAGATTTTTGAGTGCTCAGTTTCACTGAGCCAAAGTCAGTGAAAGTCGTTTGTGCTCAGTATTTCTTAGATGAGCTGAAGCTGCCACAGACCACTCCACAAGTCTCCCCAGCATACAGAATTGTTTCCTGCAGGTTTGTCTCTCCCTTGAGAACTAATTCCTGCTATTGTATATCTCTCCATTCATTGGCATATTTTGTGAAATATTAATTTGTTTTTATATTGCACTTCATTTGGCCACCCAAGTTACATAATATTTTGTCTGCTTCCTGAATGATACTTTTTAAACTGGATTATGGCAAGGACATTTAGAAAATGAGTTAAAAAACCCCATGGGATTAATGAATCTGTGATTCTTTTGGTTTTGCTTTTCTCACTGTTCTCCAGAACAGGAAAAATCTAAGAAACTTAGTTTTTGTTTTCCTAAAACAAAGGCTCCAGACAGTCATGTGGCCCCAGAAACTAGGGCTTTAAGAAAACATTATAAAACTGTGAGATTCATTACAAAATCTTGAGAGTGGACAAAGCACTAGCACTCACCCACATACAACAGCTCTTGTGGTAGGCAACAAGAAAAACAGAAAAACAAATACCACACATCATGAGTGCTTGGGAGAAAATTCACCATGTTTTTCACAAAAAAACCACAACACAACAAACAAAAACAAAACCCAAACCAAAAAACCCCAAGTCATTTATTTGTATTATTGTCCTCTGGCTGCTTTCTGACTGGCTAATATTTCTAAATTACTTTGAGATCCTAGGGTCAAACACAAAATGGAGAATAAAGTTCAGAGAGTCTAGGGAACATGAACTTTACTGTATATGAGAATAATTAATGAAAAATTGTAGCAATAACTGATTTATCTCTTTTACTGGACTCTTGCTCTTCTTAACATTGTGTCCCTTTTTCTTTTCAGAATCTAAATGTTTTTATTAGAATAAATGATGTGAGTCTGAGGATAACCTTGCTTTGTGGTATTATTTATAAGGAAAAAGGAAGAGATTTTTGACCATTGGGTATAAATTCGCAATGTTTCAGTTTCACCCTAGCTATCGAGCTGATGCAGGTTTCCCAGGAGGCCACATGCACAGCCCTTGCTCTGCGGCAGTGTTGGCACCACACTGTTGCTGAAGCCCTGAGATTTGGGAACAGCTCTTCTCTGTCTCACAGCAGACTCTTTGCTGGACTGCCCTGGCGTTTCTTCTTCCCATGCACATCAGATTCAGCATGCTGCAGTGAGGCTTATAATTCATCTCATTGTCATTTCAGGTTATGGAGCTCTGATCTTGCACTGTTCTTTCATAAACATCTGCTCTGCATACTTGCCATTTGTGTTAACCCACAATTCCATAAATGTTAGAGTAAACAACTGGAGTGGCTGCACCATCATAATTGTAAGTCTCCTTTTGCGCTGCAGTATACACTCACTGAGTATCATTATACATTCAATCCACAACCATAAAACCCATTCACAGCGTTAAGGCATTTTCTTTTCCTAAGACCACCTCAAACCCCCATACAATTAGTACATGTAAAACTGTTCCATTTCTAGCAACTTATTTTGTTGGCTCTTTCCTTTCCTTTTTGCCTTCTGCTGCATCTCACTTGATTTTTCATATCTTTCCTTGGTTTTGCCTTTTGTTCCAAAGTTCCTCTGCAGAGTGGCATTGTCCTGCAAAACCAGCTGGTTGGTACACCCTCAAGATCCCCAACTATTATGTAAAGAAAGCTTATAATGTTGTATGTGAATCTTGTAAGTTTGGGAAAGGTCTTCTGTCTGCATCATGATGTTTTTCCTGTCTGTAACTTTTCAAAATAAGTTCATGAAAAATGAATCACGTTCTGAGTCTACCTTCAGCTCTTTGGTTACCATATCAAGTTAATAACCATCTGCTGACCTTTAGTGTGAAGGTGCCAGGTCCTTTGGTGCCTGAAATTGAGTGTAAATCTGGGGCTGCTCAATTCAATTCTGCCCTAGCCTTGACTGCTGTGTTTTTTCCCCTCTTTTTATGATTTTCAGTATCTTTTCTGTTTTGGACTTTGAAAATGCTTAGGTCATCACTGTCAAAGCAGAGGATATGAGAGGCTGTCCAAGCTGAAATCTGATTTACTGAGGATTCAGTATCCAGTATAGGATTCACTTGTGCCAAGTACTGCTGGAATATGTTTGCTAAGAGAGTATGTGATAATGCAGATTTCCTGTGGCACCATGACCATGCTCAGGCTCCAGCTAAAGGAGCTTCACAGTATTCAGGATTGGGTCTGAAGTGAACATTTTGTCAGCGAACGGGATTCCTTGAAGTTATTTATTTACTCCAAAAAAGAGGAATACTCCTCCTGAGGCTGGCTGCTTCCAAGATTCCTTATAAAAATTGCACAGTTATTTCAAGTTTTTGGGGGAGTGTGTGGGGGTGTCTCTCTGTCTGTGAGGGAGAAACAGTGTACATGTAGCTTTTGTACCGTGTGATGTGGAAGTTGCTCTGGCAACTACACATGGCTTATTGAATGCCAAGGTAAATAATAGCAAAAGACATGCATACACTATTATTCTCATAATTTCCTGCTGCCCTCAGGCTGTAATAACTTACACACCCTATTTTCCAAATGTTTCTAATTTATTTCTCATGAGCAGAATTATCTCATAAGTAAAACTCCTCCCCTTTGCAACCAGTCCTGCCTCTTCTTTTACAACTGCCACAAGTGAGGTGACCAGTCAAAAGAAAAGATTATGGTTATCATATTTACTGTTAACTAGTGAAACAAAACGCTGCAGCACACTTAAACTCCTCACGTCGTTCTGCTTGTTCATCTGGAGCTCTGGAATTCTCCCCTTTCAAGTATTAATTCTGCATGCAATGCTGCCTGCAATTCTGCAAACATATTTCATTCCTTATCATCCCAGATGATGGTTCTCATACAGCTTCTGCTTTTATATCTGAATCTTAGACTGTGATATCCTTGTTATTCCAGTCCCACGTCTGTCATGTGCAGCTTGAGCTTGATTTGCAACATGCCTTTTATATCAGCTACTAAGCTTCTCTTGAGAAAGAGCAACAGAGGGAGGAAGTAGCCAATTTTGGGTTTTTTTTAACATTGAGGCAGCAACACAGTTATAAGCCTTCAATGTTCCTGTGTTGAGAGGTATCTTTATTTTTTCAATACTTTTTCACCTTTATTGCCGTCTATATTGACTTTTGAATTGGTTTTGAGAGTGCAGCAAATGATGTGCAGTGATGACTACAAGATAATTGAAAATGTAGTAGAAAACACACCTCAAAATTAGATTTTGAAGATTGGTTAAGCAAATAAAATTACTCAAAAATACCATAAAACTATTTCAATGAATGCTTAGGTTAAACTGCAGTTTGAAAAGGATCTCCCTAGGCTGGACTGTAAACCCCACTTTGTGGCTCCACTCCTGCCTTAACATCTGTCAGCATGAAGGTCAGCAGTAATTTCCAAGCTCGTGAGAGAATTGATCCTAGGTGACTCTGACTGCTGAAAGTACATATTTAAATTTGGGGGGGCTCAAAGAATAAACTACTTACAGAATGTATTTTTCATTTTAGTTTTGTATAGACTGCAGTGAAAAAGCAACATATCTCCATACAAGAGCACCCAGAAATAAAGATTTGTAGCCATGCTACAGATTGTTAAAAAAATTAATTTGTTGCTACAAATTTATAGCTAATGCTGTTTATTTCTCCTTTGTAATCATGTAGTTTAGCCTGTGAACTGGTTAAGGGAACTACAAAGCAGGATTAGTTTGTTTGTTTGGTTTTTTTTTTTGACATGTTTTCACTTTCTTAGTCCCATGCACCATACAGTATTATGGTAAATGGATTGCAAAACACATCTGAGATGTTACTTTTCTCAGGAGTAAATGAAATAAGCAGGTTTTATTAATGTATTGGAAAGTAATCAAGAAAAATAAGTTTTCTTCCTCTTTCTATGCTATTTATTGTGTACCCTACCCCATTCTCGCCCCTTCAATTTCCTGTGGTGAGAGACATTACACTGACTAGTTCTGCTGCCTTCACTGCTTACAGCCCCAATAGCTCTGTTTTTTCTCTGTAGCTGACCAGCAAAAATTGGTGGTGGTGTCATGGCGGTATGAGAAGCAGTGCGGGAGAGGAAGGGATGGTGAGGAGCAGGGTAGTTCCAGTGTGGGCTCTGTGGTCGCGAGAGGTAATCATGGCAGGCAAAGCTGTTTGCTTCCTGCAGTGCTGCCTGCCCAGTGAATGAAATTTCATCAGGGTGGTGGAAATGGTGGCACTGCCGGTGGCATAAATCCGTGAGGGTCACATCCACTATATGGAACTGAGAAGAAAATTTTTATGTGTTTTTTAAAAAAAGCCTTTTCCAATTCTACTCAGGTTAGGCTTTTATAGGACTCTTTTTTGTCGTCTTCTTCTTCTTCTTTTTGTGACTAAGTTTTTATCCCATTTTTTTGAGTGGCCATTTTCAAGGAACTCATTTACAAGGATTTAATTTTGATCTAAGACAGTTGCTTCTGTGCTAAATAAGGCAGCAATTAATTATTAAAAACATACCTTTTGTGGCTGAACATTCTCCCTCATAGCTGTTAAACTCTAAGACATGTTTTGCTCTTTAATTATTCTTTATTTATTTATTTATTTTCTGAGTATACAGTAAGTGCTTTGTGGGAAACGGGGAGAAGGATGGTCTGGCTGCTGCTTAAGTCTGCTGTGTGACCCAGGATCAGTTCCTAGCTCTGATACATGCTTCCCGAATGGCTGAGCAGATACCTAGATGTATCACGTACGTCTGCCTCAATGCCTTTGTAAAAACAGCTGTCAGGTTATCACTGATGAGCTTTAGTACCTCCTCTTACAGGACTGAGAAGAACACTGCCCATCAATCTGTTCAGGGAGCTGTCTCAGAGGTCAAAAACGTACTGCAGTGCCGGAATAACTACAGGCCCAGAACAAGTGAACCATATATGCTAATATGAAAAGTTGTATTTCCCCATTGATAACCTGCGAATTGGAACAGTACAAACCCAGGATTTTTGTATGAACTGAGCCACCATAGCTTTGCCCTGAAAAAACTGGTTCTGTATGATGAGAAAAATAGCAAATTTATTTGCTTAGAGTTTAAAAGATATTTATGAGCTTTGGTAAGGAGGAAATTTCGTCTTTGAACAAAGCCTTACGCACTAGATTCTTTGTGAACTGCCTCAAGCCCTTTTCTGTAATTATTCGTCAGATCAGTACAGGGTGGATTCGGCACAGCGTATTCCTCCTGACAAACTACCTCTGAATGTTACAGTGGTGCTCTTTAAGTCTCTGCCTCTGTGCTGGAAACACCGCAGGAGCCTGCGAAGGGTAGATCTAAACTCAGCTGGTGCCAGTAGTCTGTGCTGTTACAGTGTGGGAGTTACGGTGGCAAAGGAAGAGCATTAGGAAATGTATAATGGGACCAGATAGGCAGCACTTCTCACTGGTGTGTTAGAAGGTCTTGTGCTGCTGAAAGTGCCATTTTTTTCTAATGAGACTTAAGACTGTAGCTCTGACCTCCCATTGCGTATTAGCACTTTCTGCAAGAGATGAGAAATTTGGTAGCTGGCCAGATTCCAGCCTGCAGTAAGTTCTTATATTTTGCCTGCCGAGATTCCCTCTGCAGTTTCAGGTACGCCGAGTGCCCTACTCTCATTATCCTGAATAGTTTTGTCCCTGTTAGCAGTGTGTGGCAACTTTGTATAACTACTGCTTTCCGCTCCAGAAAGGACTGGGCTGCAGTGGTAAAGTCCTCTCTCTCTGAGTGCATACATGTGTAAAAACAAAGGATGAAATACTAGAGTTGATGGAGAGGGAAAATTTATCCTTCTCTTCTCCCACAGTTGCTTTGCCTGGAATCTGAGGGAATGCCTGCTGTTTTGAGGCAAGGATGATAATGGTCCCAAACAAGGAATGATTTTCTCCCAACATTATTAGGAAGGTGTAATTGTGCCCCTGCTGCCAGCTTTGGGTACCACTCCTGTGGAGGGAGATTGTCTCCAGGGTTTTGAGGCCAAATCATTTAATGATTCAGACAGTGTAACTTTCATTTCAGACCCCATGTCTATTTAGTATGAAGAGCCAAGCACTTGTGAGGAGATTCAAAAGGTCTGGAGGCTCTGAGTGAACAGCTGTCTAAAGATAGCCTAAGGATCAGTAAGTACAGGCGCTTCAGTAAAATAGAGGCTGTGTGAATTTGTTCCTTAGGGCTAGATATGATAATAGATTTTTTGCACTAACTGATTAATGTGAACTTGGAGAACAGTCCTGGAAGCAGGGATCAGAGCCCAGAACTCCTTCTTCCAGGTGTGTGTTGTAACGACGAGGGTACACAAACAGGCTGTCCCTTTCTAGCCAAAAAAATCTTGAATTATTTCTGCACAGAGGTACAGCAGAGACAGGCGACTCTACAGAAGGCGAGTACTCCCTGTCAGAACTACTGAGCACTATTATTAAATAAGAGTCACCTCTGCTCCATTTAAAAAAAAAAAAAAAAAAAATGGCCAGAGGAGCCTGTCTAGAAGAGAGGCTGCCAGGTTACAGGTCCTGGAAGTGCCTTTCTTTAGCTCTGAGTCTGACTCTGGGACATGAGCATCAGAAAAAGGATAGAGTCCATGGCCTCACTGTTCCCTGTTGATTGGCATTAGGCAGCATCTTGTTCTTGGACTGCTGAGGAGGCAAATGCTTGGGTAATTCAGGTTTTTGGTATCCATTCTGAGCAATATCCCTGGGCTCCACCTGCAGTCTGGGAAGACTAGAGAGCAATTCCGAAGGCAGAGTCAACTGATCTAACTTAGATGTCTTTCTTGTATCATCCTGACTTATATGTCTGGGTTAGGACAAATTAATCCCACCCTGGAAAGCTGAGACTTAGGGATTTAGGCTGGCTTTTGACACAATAAAGAGAAATGGAGGAAAGATTTTTTTTTTATAGTCTTGGAAACCAAGAGTAAATAGGAAAAAATATTTTACACAGAAGATAATAAAGTGAAGCAGAGAAAGCAAGTATCTTCAGGAAATACCTGATGTAGGTTTTGTTTTTAGAAAAAATGTATTTAGAAGACAGAGTATAAAAGTAGGGAAGTAGGACTAAGAGCAATCAAACTAGGCAGATCTACGGTTGAGGATATCAAAGTTGTTTTCCTGAAATTTCAAACAGGATTTTCCTGTGTTGTTAACATTTGAAGTGCTGAGCATGTATTTAATTAATCAGACATACTTGTTATTATAATGAAGGGGCCTGAGCAGTCCAAAATTGGGCCCAGTAGGTGAAAACAAAATAGTAGATAGTCTCTGTCCAAAGGAATGTATAGTGGATAACAAGTCAAACGGTTAAAAATAAAGTGATCGAGGAAGGCAATGGCAGCAAAACTCATGCTTGTTTAGGATTTTTTTTGCATAGAAGATCTCTGGAAGTGAATCAGAGGTATGAAAGGGCAATTAACAGGAAAGGAAGGCAGGGACAAGTGTGAAATGAGCCTGGGGTGTAAACACTGAAAATCTGGGTGTGAAGAGTGACCAACCAACACAGCATGAAGAAATGTCTGTCAGACTTTGGGAAATACTGTTTGTGTCAGTCTATTGCTGTATATACTTTTCCGGCCGCTTCTCTACAGGTTCCTCTCTGCAGTTTCTCCAGATAGCTAATGTCTTCCTTCTGCGTTGGTACTAAGATGTGTACTGTTCGTTCGGTAATTTTCTTTAACCATAGAAATAATAAAACCTCTCCATTCTCTTATCCAGTCCAACAGGGGATTTTTGCTAACACAGTAGCATACCTGTGTGTTCATCTCCAAGGCTGCTTGTCTTGCACACTGGATTAGCAGAGGCATGCTAAAAGCAGCAGACTCAGGACTTCGCTGGAAGTAATTCATTGCATAAGTCCTCCTCTTGTGCCAATATTCAATCAGACTTGTACGTTCTCAGACTCATTAAAGGATATCCCAACAGAGGCAGAGAAAACATGGGCAGTATGGAGAAAATTCAGGAACTCTTTCATTACCTGAGGGCTGATTCAGGATAGTCCTCAATACGAATAAATAATATTAATGGTAATTACTTTGTGGGTTCCTACAGTAACATGAGGGATGGATAGCACTGGCTTTTGGCAGGCACTGAGGAAGAGTTTACTGTGCTGGTTTCCCTGAGTAGTCATGTTGGTGCATATCACATTCGACTTGTTACAGCTTCTTTTCCAGATTCTGGTTTCCAGTTCAGGTTTCCAGCTTGGGTCTTCTCTTGAGCAAGATTCTGTCCTTCACCAAAATGGGCTCTTTTCATGAGGTGCACAAGAGAGAGCTAGGGTGAGACTGCTGAATCCAATTTTTAGTTCAAATAGATAAAATATGTTGTTTGATCTGTTTTTTTTCCTAGTGGTGCAAAGCTAAAGAATTAAGTCACAGTGATGTGGTAGCAGTGGCAGTAGTGACATTATTTCTGTGCCGTGTGCTTTCTAAACAACAGAATGGGCAATCTGTCTTGAAGGATTTATAATATGAAACAAGCAGGCAGGCAGAATAAAGAGAAAGAAGCACAGCGTACAAGTTCAGCAGTCAAACAGATGTCCAGACTCTTGCTAATAATAAGGATATGTAGATTACCTTGGGCTAAGGAATGTTGCAAGGCAAACATGATGCTCTGGGTGTTAGGAATTTCAAAATGAGGTATCCAGCCCTATGCCATAAGTTTTCCCTTTTTCATTATTGAACTATTGGGACAAATTTAGTGAAAGTCTTGGGAGTTGGAGCTCATCACACTACAGCAGGGCTCTTTTGGTTAGCTAGTTTGCTTTCTCATTTCCTTAAGAAAATGTCTACTCCTAAGTCTGCTGGGACAGCTGTATTGTATTCCAAACCTCCCTTCAGGAGGGCAGTTAAAGATTAGCATGACTTTTCACAGTGCCGACTCTAGCTTTGGGTGCTGGATTCCTTCAGTCCAGCTTTGCTCTTCTGGGTGTGCTGGAGTCTCTGGTCAGGGTGTACTTGTTTTTTCTAGCATCCATTTTGCCAATCAGACATGGCCTTCCTGATGCCAGCTGAGCTTGAAGAGCGCTAGAGCTTCATGTTGCCAACTCGTCCCACACATCATGTGATGCCAGAATCATCCTGTTTTCCAGATCAGCACAGTGACATGAGATAACCCTTTTTTTTTTTTTTAGATTAAATGTTTGATAATCCCGTGAGTTCCTCTCTACTCTTTGGTAGAGCTGCATCATGTGACTGAATTTCCATACATAGGATCTCCTTGGCGTAGGTTCCTTCCATTTCAGTGGTTTTATTTCCTGTCTGTGTGTGCCTAATTTTTAAGATCTTTCTCCTTGGGAAGACAGAGGACTTTCTTTATAGTAATTGGGAAATGCTTTTGAATGTATATTCTGGAAAACAACATGTACCTCTTAGTGTAAATGATTATGCTACACTACATCCATTCAAAAGCAGTGATATTTCATATTATGGGGGCAAGGGGAGACATGGGGTTTAGTTAAAATAGCACACTGAATTTGGCAGGAACGTACAGCGTAGTGCTGATCAGACTGCTTATGAGAGCGGCAAGTCTGGAATGTATGCTGTGGAAGCAAGGAATAAGAGAGATTTCAGCTATCTTCAGCCCAAATTAATTAGCATTATGTAAGTGGAGAGAAAAGCAAAAATTTAAAGGGGAGGGAGACATCTGTTATGTCTCTGAGTTTTCAAGCTTGCCTGCAAATACAGGTCTCCTGGAAAGACAGAAGTATCTCTGTGCTTTTGAAACAGTGAGGGGAGTAAGTGATGAGGAGTCACTGGCTAAAATCCAGTGGTGTGGTTATTGCTAATCCTGGCTCTTTCTCACAAGGGGTGGTTTGCTCTTGCAACTCTTTATGATTATTTATTATTATGTTATGATGAGGATTATATAGCAGCAAAGTGTGAGGACAAACTGAAATCTCCCTGTCCTCTCCCAACAAATCTAAGCAGAGTGGCAGTGTCTGTCAGACTGATGGATAAAATTCCCAAACACTCTTATCTACAGAATAAGGAAGTTTTCTGCAATATCAAGAAATTCTTACTCTGGAATGTGTTCTGTTTGCTCTAAGGTGCTGCTGGCAAAGGCATGGTGGCTCAAGAGTACTCTTGAATATGTACCAAGCAAAGAACTGATTACAGTGGCAAGGTGGGAGGTAATGTTCCAGCAATTTGGAAATCACTGTTGAGAGTTATAATGTTTAATTAAGGAAACACTTCTCTGAAATAAGATGTTAAGGCAGACTGACTCCTCCTTCCCCCACTGCTTTCCTCTGGTGGATTCTATTAAAGTGTGTTGGGAGGAATAAAAGGAGTGAGGTCAGGTCAGACTGTGTGGCAAGGAAGGTCAGACAGGGTTAAGCAGGTCAGGTCACATTTCTGTCTTCTGTGGTTCTCCAAGAATTTGGGGTCACTGCTTAGAAACTGTGCTATTTGATCAGCTGTTGGTAATTTGAGCATTACACAAGAGCAAGTGGAATCAAAGATGATTCTTGAAGGTGAATGATTGGAAAGAAGGAATGAATGGAACACTGTTACATTAAAAAATTACATACACCAATCCTTTATATTATTCCCATTTCAAATAAGCTATCATGGTTGGTTGACCTAGAAACAAGTACTGTCTGGCGAAGCAGCCAGACATGCGTATTTCACTGTGCTTAAGAAATAAATGCAGAAAAGGCCATGTGTCTGGGAAAGGAGGACACACAGCTGAGACATGTGCATAAGGTGGTGTTCTGCTGAGAAAATTAACTTGTCACTTCAAAAGTGGCTGGGCACCAAGCTTGGACAAAAGCTACTTTGAATATCTGGTAAGAGATGGAATCTTGTTGAAGGGCTAAGAATAGTCTTTATCCAGTAATTGTGAAGTATTTAATAACTTTTTTAAAGAAGTATATTATCATGAAGTAGTTTTCATCACCATTCATCAGACTGGCAAACTGAGACACTCAGAGGTTAAATAACTTGCCTAAGGTCACAGCAGACCAATAGCAGTGCTGGCGTTAGTACCTAGTTCTAAGCCATGCCTGCTGAAATTACTGTCTCTGAAAGAAAGTAAATTCAAGGTGGATAAATTAACTTTTCTTGAATGATGAAAATGTCAGTAGAATCAAGTAAGAGGAGAAAAAGCCTGGTGTCAGCAGCTTAGAGAAGGTAACTGCAGGATGGATTTCCTGTTCCCAGGGGAATGGAAGAAGATAATGGAAAACTATGTTTGTTTGGGTTTTTTATTACTTTTTTTCCAAGGTCATGTTGTTTGAGTTCTGGATAAGAATTTGGCTCAGGTGTTCCCAAATCTCCTGCTCTTTGTAGGCCAGTCTCCTTATAAAGTAGTATTTTCAGGCCTAAAAGTAGCAACATACACAGAAAAGCAAATCCACCTGAGACTGTTAGCTTGTTAGTAAGTTCTCCTCGAATAGTTGCTCTGGGCAATGAGAGGTGCATGTGGCGCTCTATCCCCTGCCATCCTTGTCTTGGATCTCCCTCTCCTGAGTTCCCCAACCCTGGGAATGCCTCTCCAGCACACAGAGATAATGCTGCGAAAATAAACACCTATCTAGTGGGGAGCAGAGGGAATACCCTAGCCCTTTATATTCAGTAAGGAAAATCTTGTCACGGAAGGGAGAGTTTACTTACAGCTCAGCAAAGGAAAGTGAGTTTCAAGGAGACATATTTTATGGCTGTTTTACTGAAACTATAAGGATTTACATGCACTCACTTGTTATGTCACTCCAGAATTTTGTAATCCAGCTCCAAGTTCCTACTTCACCATTTTCCTCTGCCCACTCCTGCTTGGCAGTTTTTTCCTTTGAGCATTGGTTTTGGACCCATGACAGATTTCTGAACAAAACAGCAATCTCGCTGCACTGTGATTTCCACAGTGTTCTCTTATGTTCAGATGCACCTGCACCCCCACAGACTTTGAACATTTTGTATCCCTTTATGCAGAAATTGCTACTTCTGAGTTAAGCTATAGCTTGTGTAGAAGAAGAAAGGCCTGGAAAGTCATGTGTTTATTGAGGCATTCAATGAACTTATAGTACAAGTTAATTGTGTATACCTTAAAATTGAAATACTGCAATAGTTTTATAGGGAGTGAGTGTTTTAAAATCATTTAAGCCTAAACATGTTTAATTCATGACAGATTTTCTAGTTTCTGGATCCTGAGAATACTACTGTTGTTGTGGAGAACAAAGAAGAAATCACAAAGATGACACTACAAGAACTTTTTTGACTTATCACCTGCTTCACAAACAAGGGAGCAGCCTTGTACGTGTGTGGATATTTAGCAATGGAGGGGCTTGAAAAGCAGGGTTAGAGAGGTAAGACTTTCAAGAAAGGCAATCCGCCATCTTGTCCTAAGCCATGTAGAGCTCCACCAGACACTTCTCCATGCTAAGGCAGCCTCTCCAGTCTCCTGTACTTTGGGGTCTGTGCTCAGACCATGCTCTGCCTCTAGAAAACACCTATGTGAATTCTTTTCTCTGATGTATTTGAGGAAGAACAATGCAAGTCAAAAGTTGGTGACTAATTCTGATGTTTTTTACAATGGCAGTAAAACAACCACTTTAGTGTTTTTAGCTAAGTGCTGGGTCCTGCACTTGGGTCACAGCAACCCCATGCAACGCTACAGGCTTGGGGAAGAGTGGCTGGAAAGGTGCCCAGCAGAGAAGGACCTGGGGGTGCTGGTTGACAGCCGGCTGAATATGAGCCAGCAGTGTGCCCAGGTGGCCAAGAAAGCCAATGGCATCCTGGCTTGCATCAAAAATAGCGTGGCCAGCAGGACTAGGGCAGTGATTGTCCCCCTGTACTCAGCACTGGTGAGGCCGCACCTCGAATACTGTGTTCAGTTTTGGGCCCCTCACTACAAGAGGGACATTGAGGTGCTGGAGCGTGTCCAGAGAAGGGCAACGAAGCTGGTGACGGGTCTAGAGCACAAGGCTGATGGGGAGCGGCTGAGGGAACTGGGGTTGTTCAGCCTGGAGAAAAGGAGGCTGAGGGGAGACCTCATCGCTCCCTACAACTGCCTGAGAGGAGGTTGTAGAGAGGTGGGGATCAGTCTCTTCTCCCAAGTAACAAGCGATAAGATGAGAGGAAATGGCCTCAAGTTGCGCCAGAGGAGGTTTAGACTGGATATTAGGAAATTTTACTTCACTGAAAGGGTTGTCAAGCATTGGACCAGGCTGCCCAGGGAAGTGGTTGAGTCGCCATCCCTGGAGGTGTTTAAAAGATGTGTAGATGTGGCACTTAACGACCTGGTTTAGTGGTGGACTTGGCGATGTTAGGTTAATGGTTGGGCTTGATGATCTTAAAGGTCTTTTCCAACCTACACGATTCTATGATTCTATGATTTTCCTTTGGGTTATGAAAAACCTGAAATGTAGGCACTCCAGTTACGCTACCTTATTTTCAATAGTTTATTAATAATCTGTACATTTAGTTTTCCTCCATAACGCTATCAAGAGCATCTCGTTTAAAACAACAGGCAAATGTATCCTTACTTTTTATAGAAGGAGGGAGAAGGATGAATGTCAGTCAGTCAAGACTAGTTCCAAATATGTCTCCAACTAGGCCTCCTACAGAATAAGTGATGCTGGCTGGGTGCCATCTAGATTACTCAGGGATAGCTCTTTAAAGAGTGTTTGTCATGGATTTCTACAGTAGAGATATTTACCAGGGAAGAACAAACCAATCCTGCTACTGTATTTCCTTGTGCTTCATGGAAGTGCTCTGAACTGTTTACAGTGTTGCCTAATACTGTTTAGATTAGTTTCACTTTCTGGGTGTTGTTTCATCCTGCCCTGCTTTAGTGTTTGTGTGGATGCAAACTAGCTGAAGCGACTCACCTAGTCCCCCTTGGTACGCCAGTGTTCTAGCAGAATCTCACAAGGAGCACTCTTCGTAGCACTGGGCCAGGCTGTTCAGCAGGGGTGTGCAGCAAGCATCCTAACTCGCTTCAAAACAGGGCGACTGTGGAGCTGAGCCAGGCTTGGAAGCGCTTTAGCCTGCCCACCCTGTCCAACAATGATTCAGTTTTCTGGTTTGGACAAAGCCTGGGAAATGTATCTACAGGACACAACCATCCTGAAAGCTTTCACACCTGTGCTAGGATTGCACTGTACCTTCAGAAGGTGGTATGAATTTCCTGTCCTTGTGCTTGAATGATACAGAAAGCTCAGTGTAAACTAGGGGATGAATTTCACTTGGTAGTAATTTTTTATTTTATCATAACCCCTAGATGTTTGCCTTATTCAGAGATTTCTTGTATAGTTTGTCTTTGCTTCTTTGCTTCTCTTAAGGAATATTCCATATAATTTTTTCAAGTTTCACAAAACTCTGTAGTGCCTCAAGCAATTATTCAACTTAAAACACGAAGGGACAAAAAGTTACTGCCCATGGACAAAACCAAATATTTTAATCATTTATAGTGTTATTTTAAATATACATATAATTACTCTTTTGGGCATCTCCACATGACATTTGCCATTTTTAAAGATGCTAGGACGATTTATTCTCATATGAAGATCAACGTAGGTTTTTTTGGTTCTGAGGGGACAGAGAGATGGAGAACAGTTGTGTCAGTGGAGGGACAGGAATTGCAGTGACTGAATGTGAGTGGTGTTGCCTGTGGGAAATATGGCAGAAGAAAGGACGGGGGAAGAGCATGGGCTCTAAAGGATGGTGGCAGGGGGCTCAGGCTGGGATGAGAGCGACTGCAAAGGGATTTAGAGGTCTGACAGGAAGTGCAGGGACTATGCAGTATTAGATACTGGAGAAGCTTCTGGGGAAGAAAGAGGCATCACATAAAACAAGATGAAAACTGTGTGACTGGACGCTGCACCCAGTGAGAAGACGTCCCTGCACAGGGAGTCTTCAGCCTGGCCTGGTGCTCAGTATTTGTTTTTCTTTTCCCTGCTTGTTAATTGTTGAGGCCAATGGCCATTAAGGCAGTGGACCTCCTGCTACTGGGTTTATCTCTACTTTTACAGTCCTATCAAGCAGCAGTAATGTAGATAAGCTGCTAGATGGAAGCTGTTCAGACACTAATTAAAACTATACTGAGAATTACAAGGGAAAAACTCAGCTATACTGATATCAAAAAGAAACTTAAAATGGAAGAGATGTCAGTTCAAACCTGCCAGTCAAATGGCAATGCTTAGCTCTGCTGGGTCAGCTCCTGCCTGACTTACTTAAAGATTTAGACAGACGTATTAAAATATATAATAAAGATATGGCTGGGTCAAGAAGAATCCACTCATTGCAAAATGTAATAGCCCCCATATAAAACAGTGTTTTCATTCTGTCAATGTAATTCCACTAATTTCAGCAGGGGTACTATTGACTCAAGCATCATGCTTATACAGCGGCAGACGCATGCACTCTCTGTTTTCTAGCTTGCATCATGTGTGGCAATGGGTTATGTTGTCAAGTGTCTATAGTCTTTGTGTGAATCAGAAGAGGCTCCTGTAATCTTTCACTGGAAATTTTGACACAATCTATTATTTACAGTCTGGTTTGTGAAAGGAATTCAAGAGCTGAGGCCAGCAGAAATAAAGCAATCCAGAAGGGTGAAACTACTACCTTTCTTACAGTGTATCTTACTGGGTAAGTTCAGTCTTAACAAAGAGCAAACATACCAGTTTCATACCTATGCATTGCCAAAGGCAGGACCATGGTGAATGGCACCGCTCATTAGAGCATTAGAGTGTTTGGGGTGTCTGAAATGAACTTAAGAGGCCAGGGCAATCTGAGGACAGCTTAAATTTAAAAAGGTATATCCATAGACAGTGGGAAGGATTAGAGTTCATCCCTGAACCAGGTAGGACAGAAGACACCTTGCTGTAGGGGTAGTCATTATTCTGGCAGTTGCATGTGGTACAGACAATACCTTGCTGTTCATCAAGGGCAGAACATACATTTGCTTCTGGAGAAGGGCATACGCCTGCTAATCCCATAGGAACAGCTGGTTAATTAATAAAGCCATGAGGAAAATTCTGTTTGGCTTTGTTCTCTCTTTTCTGACTTCAGGGTTGATAAGTCCCAGGAACAGAGAACTACACAAAAACTGTTTACTGCAATGTCTTGGGACCTTCCAGCAGCAGAGAACCTGCTTTGTAATGGCTGTTTTGTTGGAAATAATAGTTGTGCATCTGTACAGAGTTCATGAGCACCGTTCCACTACATGCAAGTTTTAATGTGGCACTTGAACAGTTCCTGCCACATTAAAACTACAGCATCAAGTAGCACTTGGGCCATATCAGTCTGCAGCAGAAAAACATACTAGAAAGTAGGTCGTGGAAATAATCCTGCTGGTTCCAGTAATCAGAGTATACAATGGGGTCGAAAGTTCAGAGTGAGCTGGGGAATGCAGTCGGAGAGTTTCTTCTGCCTGAGTGCTGGACTCGACGTATTCTCTCTGAGGGGCTGCTGGAAGGAGGATTTCTCTTAAGTGGGACATAGCCATCAGCTGCGCTCGATAAAAAATGCAAAGTTTACAGAACCATTTCTTCCCTGGAACCTGCTGTCTTCCTTCCTCTCTGAAGAACGAAGTTCTTCAGAGCAGAGAGTGGGGAGAAAAAACGTGCTAGGTCTTTACATTCGGTTGTGTAAGTTCTACATACTGGAAATATGTTTCAGTTTCTGGACAGCTCTGTGATGGTTTGTTCATTCCCACTCAAAGAATTTAGACACGGGATGAGGGAGAAAAGGAGAAAACTGACTGGATGTGGGTCAAGTTTAAGATTAATTTTGGGTTAGAAACTGGGAATAAAAAGATTATTATGTTTTTGGAAGTGGTTAAATTGTCTTGGAATTTCAGATTGATTATTCCTGTGGTGTTTTGGCTGCTCCTGCCCCAGGGCCAGGACACAGAATACAAAGCCATGCTGTGGACTTGATTCAGAATCTAGACCTCCTCCTGAGGTTTTGATATAGGGATTTGTATCCATGATTATCCCTCTACCCCTAGTCAAAGTAGAAACTCTTTGAAAACTCAGGGCTGCTCACCTGGCTTCTGTGTATGTATGGCAACTGAAGAATATGAAAACAGTAACTGTCATGCTGGGTAAAGTGGAGCTGTGTATAGGCTATGCAGAGGATAAGGTCCTACTTTTATATCCTCCTGGCTCCTTGAAATTGGTAGTTTATGGTGTATCCTTACATGAGGGATGTGAATAAGCCATCATGTTTAACAACTATCGGTGCATCAGTCCTCCATGAAGTAGTTTAAGCCCTTTCAAATCCTATTGCCTCTATAACATCCTGCATCAATGAATTCCACAGTTTCAATTATGAAGAGAAATCTTTGTTTTGTCTGTTTTTAAACTAATTTATCAGATTTCTTCACTGTGGCTCCTTGATCCTTGTAATGTGAGAAACAGTAAATAATAGTATTTCATCCATTTTATCCATAACACTCAGGATTTACATCTCTCTTCATTCTTTCTTCTCTGAGCTGAAGATAACTAGTTAATACAACTTTTGTTGCTGCTACAGAGTCCTTGCGTGGCTCTGCTCTTCAATTTCTGTGCATGTGAAATGAGGACAATACTCCCTACACCATAAGATAATTGGTGCTTGTAAAGAACTGAAGAACTATTATACAGAAAAGGTATTAGCGTAGCATTCAAAATGCTGCATATAAATTAATTCACAAGTATGCATACAGGTGACGAATATAAATTTGGTCATTCTCATTCACAAAATAGCTTTTCTTGCAAAATACATATATCAATTACAGGCATCAGTTTTTGCAAATGTGGCCATTATTTACCAGAAAACACTCCCCAAACTATCTTGGCTCTAAAATATGAATATCACTGTGGAAGAAGGGTATACAGTGAGCCCATTCAAAGCATTAATTGGTATTAACTGAAGGAAAAGTCCCCCACACCTCCTTATTCATTGCCTTGCTCATGAATCACGATTCATATAATGCATCTATCATTCCTGGACCAAATGAGAGAGTGATACAACATCCTATGTAAGTATTTCTTAAGTCATTTTACCATAATTAAATTTTGATTTCTCTCTTTCAAACCTTTTTTTCCTTGCTAAATCTTTGAAAAAGAGTTTAAGTAAAGAGCTTAAAGGGCAACTTTTAAAGTTCTACCAGGTTCTCTTCTGAGGAGTTTGTTTATAGCTAGTTTCTTAATCTTTAAAGCTTGTTTTTCCCTTTCAGATTGTCTATTCAGATCACTTTGTTTTACTTAATGTAAACATTCCAGCAAATTTCAGGACGAAGTAGTGATGAATGTGATTAGAATCAGGGCTTTGTTAAGTAGTATGAGAAGATCCTTTGTTTCAGCAGGTGAGATATATCACCTCTGTTGCAAATTATATCATGCTGACAGAGTGAAATGTACTGTAACCTGCTGAAAAAAGAACATGATCTAACTGTATTGATACAGGCAGAAAGAAATGCACACAGTGTTCAAAACAAGTATGTCAGGAAGAGTTTGGGTTTTTTCTTGTTTTCATTTTCTGAAGCAGATAGTGAGGTAATTGTTTCTCTGGATAGAAAAGTACAGCCAGTGCCTTGCTGATAGGTGGGTCTTACTCATTTGTTCATTAACTGACAGTTTATAGTATATGTAACAGGGACAATCACAGTAAGAATGATGCAGAGCCATCTCAAACAGAAAACATTGCAGGATCGCATCTTGTGAAATTGTACACTGAACACTTTTTAAAAACCTTTCTTCAGGGGAACAGATGGATTGTTTACAGGCAATAATTAAGACCATGTCCCTTCCCTAAAATGCTTTTGATGTCAGGGCCAAATTTCATTTACTGTTACATCGAATCTCAGATTAAGTCATTATCTACTTCATCCAAGCCAACAGAGACAGGCTGGATTAATATAGGGGTTGTTGGGAGGAATATGTACTTAAAGTACCTATATAGCAACAGGGGAAGGAAAGCCCAATGGTCAAAAGCATTATCACTGAGCACTAATACAAAGCAAAATTATTTGAGTCTGTGATCTTGGTTGGTTCTTTGCTGGATGCACTGGTTTGCTGAATAGATCCCAGAAGAAGTTGCAATTCACAGACTCAACTGCCCCTATGAAAATCTGTTGACGTTTCTTGAGGTCAGGTAGGGGGGCAGTGTTCATAGATGGTTGCTCACATAGAGGGTTTTACAAATGTGTAAATACTATCATTTAGCATTGATGCAGGATAAAGGCATCACCATATTCAAACCGATGAAAACAGAGTAGCAGGACTGCTTGAAGTGTTGTCTAGTGTACACAAAAACAGGCTGTCCTTTACTGTCAGGCTGTCTTCTCAAAGTTTGTTTGATATTGCAGTTGAAGCTAAAGCTTCTTGTATGGCCTCACTATATGGGATTTTAAAAAGTAGTTTATCTGCCAAAGCAAGTTCGTTCTGAGTCCTGCAGTCATTGACACTGCTGAACCTGTCTGTTTTACTGCTCCATCACCTACACACTTCATTCTAAGCCATTGCTACAAAACATATTTCTACTGAAGAAACCCATTTCCAGCTGAAATATAACACAACACTTCTACTATACTTATTTTGTAAGTATAAGTACCTCTTTTTCAGATCATCAGGTGCATCAGTAAATGTACCTACTGTTTGTGTTTGTTAAACCTATACTTAAACTGGGCTTTGAAAGGGCAGAAAATTGTGTGTTGTGTTTATCATTAAGGGGAGTGGCAGAGGGGACAGAAGGAAAAAGCATTGTCTAGTGTATGAATAAAAGAACAAGGAAGCTTTTTATTTTCCCATTGCTCAAACACCAGAGGTTGCAATAAAGATGGAATGAAACGTCCCCTGTCTCCTATGATAGTCTTGACTAAATGTGTTAAATCTGAAATTTATCCCAAAATTTGACTGAGGGAGAATGTGCTTACCCACATCTACATTCTTGCCTATAATTTCAACATATCGGTTTTACATGGCATTATTTTCTTCTTGTTCTAAACTGCCATGAAATAAAATGTTGCTATACTGATATGACTACACACTGTTCCTATCAAAGTAAAATCTCTGCTAACTTTGTTGATTATCATTTGTTCCTGAATGGTGCTGTTTTTCACCACATCAATAGTGAATAGTTATCCCTGCACATTAGCTTAAGTTTTTCAAGTTGTTTTGAAAATTAGCAAGTAAATAAATTTGTTGTTGCTGTCACACACATGTGGGAACAAAAATGTTTTTAAAAAAATTTAAGAAATTAAGTATTTTTAAAATACTTTGCAAATGGCAGGAAGGTTACTTTTTTTTTTTTAAATATACTTTTAAACTACTCAGTTCTGTATTACCCAAATGATCATTTTCTGCACTTGTATAAAACAAAAATAGTTTTGCTCTTAAAAGATGAGATTTGGCACTTAGGGCAAAATTTTTCTCTCCAATCTGCAATGCAGATGCCTTCGCCGCAGAGCAGATTTCAGCTGCCTTTCTGCATTCATTTCATGCATAAAACTTCCACTGACGTCTATGGGAGCTCCACGCATGGACTCTGTTCAGACAACACAGAACGGGCCAGAGGGAAGAACATTCCCCTCATTTACCATGAATGCCCAGGACCAAAATCTAGACAAAGATTCAAGTCGTGCTGGTAGCAACCATTTTAAGATGGTTCTTACACGATCAGAAAATTTTCTTGGAACAGTTGTGAACAGGCTGTGGTCTGTTGGAGAAGCTGGTGTTTTGGCGAGGGCTAGCACAGCTTCTGTGGTGCGTTTCTCTTCTCTGAATCAAACAAGAGGTGATAACTCTGCAAACCTACTAGCTAAGATTTTCCATTAAAACCCAATCATTGTGGTCTAGGTTATGTGCAGGGCGGTTACCAGCATGCAGGAAGAATTAATTTCCCTACAGTGCTGCCTTAAAGGTATCTGTGTCTCCTTCCATTAGCAGCTATGCTGGAGTGGTTGGCTGGTGAATGTAAGTACCACTGTCCCTGTAACCCATCCCTTCTGTCACATGCTTAAGATGATAATGTGCAAAAATTCTACAGGGAGGAGACCCTCAGGATGAAGTGGATATGAATTCTTTTGGTATTTGTACAGGGGAAGGTAACTTTTCCGTCCCCTGTGTAGGAAGAATGTGTTAAAGCCAATACCAATTGCTGTTTCTGTGTGCCTTGAGGCAATGCAAGCAGGATTTTCTCTTTAAATCACTGCTAATTAGAATGAATAAATCTAACAAAATAGCAGCAGTGAATATTAATTGAAATAAACCCCCAAATCTCACCTAGATGTACTTTGAATTTTTCCGTTGTCTTTTGTCTGTAAAGACTCAGAGAAATACATTTATGCATGTGTGTCCCTGCCTAAGAAAGTGTGAAAAAGCAAATAAAAAATCACAGACACCAGTGAAAATGTATTTTGGTAGGAATTTTCAGCAGAAATATTTATTCAGCCATGTTCAAATCTATTTTCTTCTCCTCCCTAAAACACCGTATTTGAGAAAAAGAGGGGGGAGAAGACAGTCATCTAGTTCAGATTTCCATGCCAGATGTGGCAAATAATTAAAGATACAGGGTGAAATTTTGAAAAATACTTTTTATTAAGATGAGACCTGAGCACCTAGGAGTCCTACTGAAAATGAGTGGGGCTTGGACGCATTAGTCATTTTTGAAAATGGTATTTTAGTAGTTTCGAAATGTTATTTCTCCTGTTGCAAGGACTGAAGTTGGTTCAGGGGAACTCATGAAACAAATCCACAACACTTAGACTCTTCACGCATTGCAGACATAAGAAAGGGCTAAATCGACGTCGTGAACTAGTGCTACAAATGGTTGCTGAGTGCAGTTGCTTGCATTTTTCCAATAACAAGTTCTCACCCTCCTGTCAGTCTTGTACACTTTAGTCTCCTTTGATTTCATTGAGGCCATGCACATGAGCTTATTGTCTTTGCAGATCCAATCACTAGATACAGTGATCTTAGCGATAAAATATAAAGAACAAAGGCAAAATGGATACATTTTACCTGTGTTTAAATGGTGCAATAGAAGATTCTTTCACCTAATTGCAACAGTTTCACACAGTAATTATTATACTGGATGGTATTGAGGAGAATAAAAATCTCTTTGGAAAACAGATATTATAACATAAACCCATAGAATTTTTGTTCTATAGGAAGAATAGGAGGACTTTCTTTGCATCTTATTACTGGCTTACTACTTAAATTTCTGGCTGACTACTTAAAATTAATTTCCTTTATAGAACAGAAAATTTAAAATACAGTATCACATACACCTTTGTCTGGAATTTTGAGCATTATAGGGATGTTATGTTTAAATTTCTTGGATGGGACAAAAGGCCTTTCAGTTTAAGTGCTTGACTTGGTTCTATGGTTTCTGTGTTTGGTTGTTTCTCTATAATTTTTTTCATAATCTTAGGCAAGTCACTTAAGACCTGCATTTCATTCAAACCCAAATTGGATGCCAAGAGCTGGAACCTACCTGCTAACTTTGCCCTCTTCATAGACTTGAAGAGAAGCCTCAGTAAGAAGGAAATTGAAAGATTAATTAATGTCACTTGTTCTGGCATTAATCATTCACTCAAAAAATTGTATACAAGATAAATGGTCAACATTGATTTAAATATGTGAAGTGGATTTTTTTAAAAGAGGAGGTGCTGTCTCAACCTCGGAAAAGGTTCTGAGAGGTATTGCTTTGCTTACATGATTTATATGTATTTTTTTAAATGCATTCTCGATCTTTTCCATTCAGTGGAAATGCTGAAAGAATCAAATTATCCTTTTCAATTATAAGATAATACAAAAGGGAACACAACTATTTTAAACCTTTCCCCTTTTAAGGTGTAATCAACAGCAAAGCTAGAACACATCTCAGACCGTATATTCTGTGGTTTGCGAAGTTATCAGTTCCAGTGCCCCCAAACCAGCTCGGAGCTGTCTTGTCTGATACTCCGGGACAGCCTCTCTCCTGTGTAATAAATTTAGTGAAAATCCTTGTGCTCAATGTCTCTACTAGTGCGTGTTTTCCCATCCCCTGCCTGTTACTGCGTTACACAAGAAATCTCCAATTTAGCCTCTAATCCTGGCAAGCATTTCTTGGACCATATCGCTATCCTTTCATGTTGGCCAAGTTTAAAGGGGGAGAAGGAGGAGGAGAAAGATTAGCCAGCTGCTTTTAAAACCCATCAGTGCATACTGTATTTACTGAGATGGGTAATAAAGACAAGCTTTGGGCCTTTTGTTTGCTTTTTGGATAAAGACTGTGTTATGTTTGGGGAGCAGAGATCATGTTTTCTTGCACTTGTGCCTTGTGCTTGGTGTATTGCTTAAAGACTATGAGGAATAAACCTGTGCTCCAAAGGAAGCTGGCAATAAAGTTTACTCTATAAAAAGAAACCTGCAGTTAGGATACAGTTTCCTATTCTGAGTCAAAGCAGGGTGTCGAGTCAGAAATTCCGACCCAGCGGGTCAGGAAGGATTCCAGGACTTCTTGAATCACAACTGAAATGTGTTCCCTTCGTTTCACCCTTTTGGCCCAGGTCCCACTGGGATTACTACTCAGAATTATTTTATTCATTTCACTGCGTGACTGGTGCTTAATGTGAATACACACTGTGTTTTCCCCACGCTGCAGCTTCTCTTCCTGTCTTAACTGACTACTCTTGTTTCTCTTCTACATACTGTGCGCATGACCAGTTCCCCCCTCCTCCATTTAGAAGACTTTTTTATACCTAAAACACAGGAGACGCTGAACTCTACCCTAAACTGATGAAGATAACTGCTCTTGCTGTTTCCAGTGTCCTTGCTCATGGTATTTCACTTGTAAAAGAAAAACACCAATGAACTTATAAGCTATTTGGATAGTGATTTTATTCCATACTTATTTTTTCATTAGAATTATTTTGAGAAAGACACACAACTTTTTAAATGAAGATATTTTTTCTCCTTTAAAAAAAGCTTTGAACATTTGAACAAAAGCATGTGCTTTGTTTCCATATCATCACATTTACAATGAAGACAGTGCATACAACATGGCCGTTTGTTTTGTATTGACTGTGATTTTGTGGACACATTTGTATTAGGAACTTTTCTCACCTATCTTTCTCTGTTTTTATATATGCTTGGCAATATAGATGGAGAATAGGAAATATTTCTCATAGTTGTCATTCTCAAGTGGTACTGACTCCCAAATATAAGGTCACAAAAATAGTATAAGAAACCATAAATTCTATATACCATGTGTAACACATGGTTCTGTGATACTTTATGATGTGAAGAAGTGAAAATTTCAAATCTGCCTAGAAAGAAGGCAAAATGTAAAATGAGTGAATCTCTTGTAATGTAGAATAGCTTAAACTTGATGAAATGGAGCTAGTAGGACATACTTACCTGGGTGGTTTTACTGAGTTTGATCATTTATTGTATCCCATCCTCCTGGCTTTCTTTTAGTGTACCCCAAGGGTACACTAAATGAACTGACAACATGATTTCTTTCTCTCCACCATTATGCAAGCAGCACATGCTAAGGATGAAATGTTCAAATGTAAAGATAATGCAGTAAGTAGCAAAGACAATAGTCACCAAAAAAAGAGAAGAAAATCTAAAAGGTGAAATAATAATGTTAGAAGGGAAATTAACTTGTAGGTAAGTGGAATTCATGAGATGAGCAAATTTACTGAAGTTTTAGTGGTTCTGTGGATCAAAGAGCGTGCCTTTGCAAGGTGCCTTCGTGATGTCATTAGGTAAAGCAGTAAGTGGTAAAACAAGGCAAAATAAGTCTGTGCCTTAATCATTAGGCTTTAATAATTCTCCTTCTCTTTTGCCCAGTGCGTCTTTCACTCTGCTACACACTGGACTATCATCAAAGGATGGGTGGAGAACACTCCACCTAGAACACCCTGTAATTTAGTAGTTAGGTCATCTTCACGGGAGATGTGGGTTTGATCCTCCTTGGGCAGATGTCTCCCACTTCCTTGTTACTGTATTAAAAGGGGACATTACCCCAGCATCTTAAGAGAACATTTTCTAAAAGGATGACCTTAGGTACCTAAACTTGAGAATGTTCTTGGCTGGGGATCCAGTTCTGTCAGAGGTGAGCAAAGGTGGCCATGAAGGTCAGCAGTTTGTATCTGAGAACCAAGAGGTATACAGCCTTGGCTGAAGGAAGAGACTGCATACATATGCCTCGCTTTGGTGTTTTCCACTGGCTGGGCTAGGAGCAGCACGTTGTCTTCTGTGACTGTCTTGCTGAGGAACCAAACTTTCTTCATGAATGTATGGGCTGAACACCATTCTGGGAGCGCAGTGCCTTCCTTTGGACGGGATGATGCATCAGCCTAAGTCCATTGTAAATCTATCCCTCAGTTCTTTTCCTGTCAGATTAACACCTCTGATAGCTCTCAGGTTTAGAACTAAATATGATGTTGAATTCATGCCATCACCTCAAGGTCTTGATCCTTCTCTGCTTTTTAACAGGAAGGTATGAAGCGGCCAGGAATCAAAGACATATTATTCTAGGTTGACTTGGCACATGTATAAAGGACAGAGTGTTTGGATAATGGAGAATCTAGCTCTTATTTTTCCTCAGCATGAAAAAGTCTGGATCAAAAATCCAATGCCATGCTGCAAAGAGGATCTCAAGTTCCCTTCCCATTCAAGACAGTGGCAGTTGTCTTCCTTATTTCTCATTTGCTATGCAATAGCCTACAAGGCTTCAAACTGTGAGACCGAGCAGGGAATGGCAGTCTTTCCTTTACTGCTTTTGCTCAAGCACATGCAGGTTATTTTAGATGATGATTCCTTTGCAGGGGAAACAATGAGCTGTATGAATCAAACGTTTTCACAGCAGTTGAAAACTATAGCTTGGCAATGAGGGGGAGTGGGAAAACATTAAAGACAATGTGGTAATAGGGAAGAAAGAGGGAGATGGGGTAGAAGATAACAGGGTATTGGGTAGAGCACACAAGCTAAACAGGAAAAATCAGATGAGGAAAGGAATGTGAAAAAATGGGGCGGTAAAGATTGAGAAACCTATCTTGCCAGGTAAGCAAGCTGTGGTGTCTCACTTTGAGAAAAGGGAAGGTTAGAACTGTTGACTGACCTCTGATGAAATATAGTGTGTATTTTCACAACATCTTAATAATAGTAGTAAAGTAATTATATTGCATAATGGTCTGAGAAATGGATACTTCTAATGCTGATTTCTAGCACTCTTACTTGCTACTGTAACTGCCAGGATACCTTACTCCTTGTAATAGGATACACTGATACTCTGTCTTGCAGGGATACTGGGGGTGCCATACGTTTGTCTTCAGATTTTGTGGTGCTTTTTAGCTGAATCTCTGTTGGATTAGGAGATCATATGTGTCCTTTAAGTGCCTATTTATTTTATCTGAGGTACTCTTATGGAGGCAAAAGAAAAGGTTTGGTGTCCAGCACTTAGAACATAAATGAAATTTCATGGCTTGAGGCTTTCATATAATTTGTTCAAGGAGTTTAGGGCATGTGGCCAAACACAGCTGATCTGTGTTTTGGTTGTACAAATGTCCCTGTATTGAAACCTGAAGAGGTTTTTTTTTTCTCCTATTCTTATCCTGGAAACTACTCTTAAATCTGTGTCAAACCGACTTTTGCAATGACCCCTCTACGTATTCAGAGACAGACTTACAGCTGGTTGTGGGCTAGGATGACCATACTGCAAAACCCCAAAACCAACTGCATATTTCCCAAAGGCAAAGCCCGAAGACTCACAGTTTGTGAGCCCATTTTTGTGGTGTGCTCCTGTGGTGAATGATCAGACAGATAGCATTTGCTTCACAAGAGATACCAATGCACATGCCTAAGCACCACCTTTCCCATTGAGCACTACTTTCCTTTATTCCTCCTCTACATCACATTTGCCTTTTTTGTGTTGTTTATTTGGGTGCAAAGTCTCTTATATATGCAGTCACTTCAGAAATCCTGCAGAGGATAGCCTTTTTTTCCTCCCGAACCTGAAGGCATAATGTCGCGTTTCACAGCCACAGTCTTACTGATCTGAAAACCTGCTGGTGACACTCACATGCAGTTTGCCCTGCAGCTGAATTAACCCAGGTCTCTAGGAGAAAACCACAGACCTTGAGCTACTCCGCATTTCCCTTATGTGATACCTAAGCCGCTTTAAAACATGGCAAATTTATAATGTGTGGTGTCATCTCGCAGACTCTGCCAATGAATGTAAATGGCATAAAGAGCATGTGGAACAGATGGAATGAGACATGCACGTAAAGAATTAAAGTATTTGTGAGGGAATTTGGCAAGGATATTGGAATGCTTCAAGCGCCGTGTACGGGGGTGGAGGGAGGGAGACCAGGATGAGTTGTGGGGGGCTGTATGCTGGTGATCCATTTCTTTCAGAAACAATATGTGACCTATTTCTGTAGTCATGCTAAACACAGCAACAAATATTCCTTTTTTCCCAGCTTCCTTCAGGAAGCTTGACAGCTTCTTTAGTTGGAGAAAATGCTTCCTTGAGGAAGAGCTGTGAGTTGTTTGGCTTTTCATTGCAAATATTAGAGCAAATGAAGGATAGCAAAGAGAAAAAAGAAAGCAAGGGTGGGAATGGAGTGACCTGTTACTGTTGGTAACAGTGCGCTTACCTGTGCTCCATGTGTAAGCGGTGAAGAAAGTATTACACTAATGCAGTTGTTAAATTTACTTATCTGAAATGACTTAGGGTTTTAATTTTAAAATGACCTTATGTATTGTCTTAGTCTAATTATTTTAAAAGTGACTGTTTAGGAGATTTTATACACACACACACAGAGTGAGTTTTTTTGAGTGGCTCACCAAATTGGAAAGGAACAGGAAGAAATTTTATGTAGAAGTGCCATAAAGAAAAGCCACTGGAAAATGGAATAAAAAGCAATAGGCTGCCTCATCATGGACTTCTACAGACCCTTTGCTTTTGCAATTCCTCTAAGCAAACTTGGAGACCAGCATTTTTGATCAGCTTATTGTATAACCTTTTTCTTGGAAGGTACATTTGGAAGTTCGTGATCATAGCTTGGATTTGCTTTGAGCGTAGTCTTGCAGGGGGTTGCTTGATCTGCTGCACGCCACGGTGACACATTCACACAGCTCATGGTGACATCCCAGTCTTCAATCCAATTTTGTAATCTTTAGTCTTCCTTTCTCGGCGAGGGGTCGTAGAAGCCCTAAGTCTGTGGATAAATGTTCTTGTTCACTGCTCAGACAAAACATCTAAATTCATACGTGTGAAAGGGAGGTTTCTTCCAGCCACAGGAAAAGCAGATATACTAACTGAAAAGATTTTTGAAAGAAAAAAAATGACACTTATTTGAGCAATGCAGGCTAGCAGTCTCAGGAAAAGGTAACACCTGATGGTTTTCATTAAATCACTAACATAGCTTCTAGTGGTGCTACTGGACTTTAAAGGAAGCCCACAGCCAGTTAGTTTGCCCCAAAAGAAATCCTGAAACAACGATGTGAATAGAAGAGACAAGTCAGGTTTCCCTTGATAATCATAAAGGGCTCAAATTACCTTCCTTTCCATCCCCAAAGGGGGCATAAATACTTCATTTATGAGATTGTTTGCGCATGACTAATCTATTTCTACTTGCTAATTGTAATGACTAATGCGTCTTACAAGACAAATATTAGCTTGTAATAATACCTGAACAAGTAGATTTATAAGCGTTAAGCAAAAATACAAATAATTAGCAGAAGCTGATTGGTATTATCTTCTAATTAACTGTAAAGACACTTTCTATTTAGAAGAAAAAGCATGAAGATTTCTCAAGAAGCTGTAAAAATAACTAGGCCAAGCTACTGTTCTCTTGAAAAGAAGGCAGTAGTCAGGTAACATTTAATTTTCATGGGAGCTGAATTCAGTCATACTTCCCCCACTGACGTCAGTGCAAGAAAAGCACTTTTGGCCTGTTCCTACCTGCTGAGACCATATGTCCACTGGGAAGAATTTGGCAGACATCTCTGAGTAGAAGTAATTACAAAAGACAGGAACAGTCCGGATAGCACAGTTCAGGAGTTATTTCTGCACTGCCCAACTAACTGACCACTGCTCACAGAAATTGATCTGAAAGAATGTTGTTGACCAAATACTAGGTTTGATACATACAATAATTTTGACTTGGGCTGTTGCGCTTTGTTTAAATAGAACATTAAAACTCTGCAGTGATGTTACATGTAGTTTATTAAAAGTGAGTTCTCTTTAAGTGAGGTGGAACATCAGAATCATTATGGAATGTATCTCTGAATTTTTGCAGTCGATAGACACACATAACACCAAAGTTATTTTCTCACTGTTCAGATGTAAAGTTTGTGTGCAGGTTAAAGCACCATAGCTCATACCATATTTGAAAACTGGATTTAAAGGAACTCTGTTGACTTTGATACGGCCTGAATGCATGCTTGAGTGCTCACAGGGTATCATTACCTCAAAAATAGTATTCTAGAGTAACTTTCTACGATAACAATGTAAACCTTCACTTGAAATCTGTGAGTATTACCTAAAATATTTGACCTATATTGCAGACAATCATCCAGAAGCCAACTGGCTTGCCTAAAACCACAAAGTGAACTGAGGATAATGCTAGAAACGTTATCCAGCTCTCATGCTCCTAATTCCTGTCTTCAGTTTTGATATCTTCCAAGTTTTTAATATTCTGATAAGTGATCATAATATTGCACACTGAGAAATAGGATGGGCAGGCTCCCCTTTTGGCAGGTATCACTGGTATACGTGAGTGGTGTGCCTGACTCTTCAGTTGCAAATAATGACAAGGCCAAACTGTAGACTGGGAACGTGCTCAGCCTGCAACTCAGTGGTCTGCATCCTGTTGAATCTTAGTAAAGATTTAGTGTATTTACAATGGTAAACAACAACAAAATAATGATTTACATGCATTCATACAGTCCATCATACTCACTTAATATTAAGAGACCAAACTAGAGATTCAGTAGAATTATTACACCTAAGTGTCTCATTTTATTTGAACTATACAGCTATGATTTTAGTTTAGATTTTGCACAAAAATATTTCTTCCAAATACGAATTTGGAACACCAACTGTGTTTTGTCAAATACTGTATTAGCTTGGAGTTCTAGAACAGAATTTAGACACTGCAGTGTGCCGCGACTTGTAGCTTTGTCAATCATTAAAAAAAATCTCTGTTAGCAACACTCACTATACTTCTTACTAAAAAACCCCACATTTCAGAATAAGTTTGTATTCATAAAGCCCCAACAAATGTGAAATAATCAGCACGTACAAACACTACTTGTTTCCTAATATGAGTAGAAGGGTTTGTTTAAATCAGCAGTCGATCTTTGCCCATGTTGGGTCCGTGTGCCAGAAAGCTGAAGGTCATCCCTGATTAGACTAAAAGAGGATCAGCTGCGGCTTCAGAAAATACAGTTGCTAATATGAACTACTGCCTTGCAGTCAAAGCAGGCAGTGGAAGGTAAACCACAAGAAGGCAAGGACAGCTACTTTTTCTGGACCAGAAAGCATGCTCCTATTGTGACCAGGTCATTGTTACTCTTTCCATCGGGCTTTGCAAAGCCACACAAATTTTAAAAATTTTCAAATTTTTAATTGCTTTTCTGCATAAAATCTCAGTCAAAGGTTTTTCAGCAAAAATTATCAACTGAGTTGATATGTAGGTATTAGTTATGTTGTATGTCTTACGTGAGGCCAAGAGGCTTCAATCTCCACATAGAAAAACAATAAATATCACTGTGTAATTAATTTCATTATTTGTCAAGCAGAGACAACCATTTCAGTTTCTTCCTGAAATGAGTGTCAGAAAAATCCAAAAAAGCAATATTCACTGGGATGCAGCAAAACAGAAGGATGAACAGATATCTCTAAGCTTGCCTAGCAGTCTGAAAGATAAGTTCCCTTTAAACAAACATTTCAAGCTATGGCTAGTTTCTTGAGTAATCAAGAAAGCAGTTGATTAAATTAAAAGCAGTTGAAATATTTTATCATATATGAGTATATTTTCTTATAAGGCTAATATTTTAAATTTTTGGTAGTAGGAGTGGTAGTAAAATAAATAGGATTTGCTCTGTAATTCCATTTTAAATTAGGGCTTGTGAAACCTTAAAATCTCGGAGAAATGAGTTGTTTCATTTAGTAAGGCTTGGAAACAGGGATGTCAACACAGGGCATCGATGGAAGTCTTATGTCTCTAATTCTTTTATTCCTTCTCGTAATTTCAGCAAAAGCTTTCAGCATAACATTTATCTGCAGCTGATGGATCACTGAATGCTTACAACTGAAGAAAATGAGCATCAAAGATATCCAGTAAATTATTTTAATGGTTGGATCTTTCACAGAGCAAGCTTCACCTTTTGTGTGTTTTGCTTTCTAGAAAAATACAGTTTATATATGTTTTAAAAGCAGAATTTAGCTATAGCTTACTATTTGCTTTGATTTACATTTCTTCTAACTGAGCTGTAAGTGAACTTGACAGCTTTGTGGCCAAAGGGAAGTCCTGATACTAAGGTTCCAGAACAAAAGGGCCTTAATGAGGTCAGAGTGGTAACAGAATGTAAACCAGAACATTTCTTACTCAATCTCGTTATTACGGATGAGCCTCCAGTGGGTCCCCACTAGTTGTTCAGACTCCCAGTTTGGAATGGGGTGGGAGAAGGAAAGACAGAAGGGAGAACAGGCATAAGCTGTGAATAAAATAGAAATTATTACAAATATTGAAATGTGTGTGCCTGCTTAGAGTGAAATGCATGGACATAGCCTTTGCATTTTTGTCAGTACACCTGTGACTAACTAGCTTGTTTAGTTTTTAGATGAGTTATTTTCAGGAATATGAGTCTGAACCTTAATCTCTCTTTAGATGGTGAAGTCCATGACAATGGCATCTACTTCAAACTGGTTTCTGTTCATCTCATAAATGCTCAGTGACTGCTTGTTCTGTTCAGGATACAGCAGGAACAGCTGCACACCCCTCTTCAGATCCAAAATTTGTTTGATGTTTTGTTCTAGTATCAGTTTGCAACATAACTTTTTAGCCTCAGAAATACAGAAGTACAAAATGTGGGAGTGCAACAATAAGATATACTTTTAATGACAAGAAAAATAAATCTAGGGGAAAGAGGAGAGGAAAAATTGGCAATTCAAATGTAATAGTGCCTATAAGGACTTGAATATGAATGATGGGTGTATGTACAATGAAATATTAAAAATTATCCCTTACTTACAATGAATCTGCACACTGGTTGCTAAAGGCCTGAAGTTCTAGCGCTGCCATCTAGAAAGAGTTTATCAATACTTTTCAGACTGTGGTAACTGTTTCCATATATCCGCATAGAAATGCTCCAGCCAAGGCCTTGATAGCGTGGATACTCTGTTCTTCTGTCTTCTGGAGGATCCTGGTTTTCTTTTTTCCAACAGTGTGTGAAAGTGTTTACACCAGAGTACAATCTAAAAAGCCAAGCAGTTATAAGAATGTGTCCAAGTCAACTCTCACAGAGCAACTGTGAGAGCAACTCACAACTGCAGGATCAGGCCCCAAGTATCATTCCATGTCATCGGTATAAAAGCAAAATAACCTGTAACTGAGAGTCATCAGCTCCTTTTTCCAGATCGTAATGGTAACATAACATTTTAAATTCATATCTATTTGGTTTTTTTTTTTAGTTTCTTCATAGTGCTTCACTTTGCAGAAGGGTTGTGGTATCCATTAGATGAACTTAAGACTACAGCTGGGAAATTGCACAGTTTGCAACAAGAGGAACAATAACTCTAGAAAAGAAAGAATGAATATTTGAAGGAGGAAGAGTTGGAAGATAACAGAAGACAAAGAGAGAGAGCTACATTAGTCCGGGCTCTAACATGGTCAGTGATCACAGACCATAAGCCATAGTTTTTATTCATCTTTTTTGTAACAGAACTTGAGCATGACTTAAAAAAAAGCAAAGATTTCTTAGGGCTTACAACTAAAATTTTATCTTATCTTTTCCTGACACAGTAAAGCAAAATGATTTTTAGAATTAAAAAAAATATTTTTGGAGTGATACACTTAACTTGCCATTTGCCCATACTTTTACTACGCTTTGTCTAGAAAGACCATAGTGTCCCTGGCAGATTTTTTTTCTGTTTTAATTTTAAGCTGCAAAGTAAACCTTGTAAGCTTGGCAGGAGAAGTCCATATATATTTCAGGGCAATATTTTGCAATTCTTGTTTTTACAGCCATAAACACCTTCTAATGCCAAAGGGGATGAGGACTTTAATCCAGATAAAATAAGATTCTTAAACACTGAAAACTGTACTCAGATTTATGGGCCAATTTTAATATTTGAGCTCCCATGCCAAAAGCTGCACATTCCACATGTGCAGCACGGGGTGTTGCCTGACTGGCTGCTTCCAAGGTCATAGCACATCAAGCTACATCACCCATCCCAAGTTACCCTAAAATCTATTCCAATAAATAAACTTGGAGTTTTGTTCTCAGAATGTGTTTGCCAAATGTTATTTCCATATTTACTTTGCCTTTTAGCCTTAAATCTTTTCATTTTTTTCTCTTGTAGTATTTTTATCCTGTATCTTATTTAACACCTTTTAATAAGCTGAATTCTTACCAAGCGAGCACAACAACATCTGAAAGATGAAATCTATCTCTTTGATGGTATGAAACCATGACCCAACAGGCCCATCCTCTGCCTAGAGGGCTAGTAGGAGCTTCATGTTAGATTATTAAATCCTTTAGAAACTTAGGTATGTTTATTCATACTGCAAGGTATCTAGCCAACATCACAATTCTTTCCTCTTTTGAGTGCAAAAATAATTTACAATTAAAAAGTAGTTGCTCTTTTGCTCTGCCTAAATCATGCTCCCCTTTTATTCCTGAATAGTTTCAGTTGTCATTTGCTTCTTTCTGTTTTTCCGAATAGCTCATTTGCTTTGATTCTACAGAATATTTAAATGAGAATTTACAATCATGTCTCACAGAAACCAACAGGGCATGCTGATGCACAAAACTGTTCCTTACCTCCAACTAGAAACAAACACGTTCCTTTGTCTCTCTTTGGTAGTTGCCTTTGCAAGATCTTGCTGGCCAGTTCGCTCTGTACTGAAACGTATACCATTTACACCTTAAGTCCTCAAAGGCCTCTGTGACACAAAGAGCGTTCTCATTCTTTTTTAAAAAAAACAACTGAAAACTTGCTATCACAGCGACAGCGTTTTGACTGTCAAATGGGACATCATATAAGGGACTGCCTAAAGCTTTATTTTTGAATCTTATCTATTACTGTTTTCAACAACTTTTAATTTTAGCATTACATTTTCTTAAAAGTAACGGTTTGCATTTTGCTATTTGCTTCATCCCTACCAGTTATACCTGAAATGTCATCTAAATATCACCATGATGTGGGAAAGAAATAAATCTACTTCTCTGCTCCTGAACTGTTTTTATCCTTCCATCCAAAGCCACATTTCCAGAGACCTTCCTTGTCTTTTCTTGAATTGGTTGCTGGCAATTTAAACCTCACATGGCTAAATTTAGCCATCCTTTTTTCCCGACTCCCTCACACTTCCATCACTAGTAAAGGCACCATGCTACTAGCGTTACTCTTTATAAGTAGTCAGGCACCTTTGGCGCCTTCCTTCCTTTCACTGGTCATTCCTCTGTTCATACCACTCTTCATCGCTCTCACTCGACTCCTGCTGCTACGTCATCCATAACAGTAAGAGATGACCCTTTCTCTTTCTAGACAGTAAAAGACCTCTAGGCTCCTCTTGCCTGCCATGGCTTCCTTTCCCGCCTCTCTTCTATCTTTTACAATCCAGAGAACAAGGAGCTACTAAGATAATTTGTCTGTTTTTTGATAAAAATATAGGAGCACTTTCTTTTGACTCCATGTACAGCTTTACGTCTGCTTCACCAGAGTAAGCTTAAATGTCTCATTCTTGTCATTCTGACTCACCTATTCACTTGAACTTCTCTTTTCACTTTCCTAATGATATGACCTTCAGTTAATCTAAGTCCTCTACAACAGTTTGCAGATTTCTTTCAACATTATCTTGTAGGTCTGAAAAACTTCCCAAAATTGGCTTTCCAGGTCATTTATCTTTCCTCAAACTGCTCCGTAATAGGTACCGTGAGTATAGTGTTCATATCAGCAAATAAAATAATTTTCAGGGCATTTTCATGTGTATAACTCTCAAGAGGTATGTTGAAACACTGACCTCTGCCATGTGTGTGCTTTTCTGAACCCCCACACGATCCTGACCCTGAAACAGTTGTGCCTTGTGAGAAGCTTGTTCATGCAAGTAATCCCAGTGACATCAACAGATTTAGTCAATTGAAGCTATTTATTTGTGAAAGGCATTTGCAAAATCCCTGCAGTATAACTGCTGTGGGGTCTAGCATCACACCTGGCAGTAGCCTACATTTGGTCTTTTCTTCATCCTGGAGAAGGAAAAGAAACAGAAACTCTGTGAAGTCCCAGCAGACTGTCCCTGCTGCCGCTGATTGTCAAAGGACAATGCTTAGACACTGGTGAATGGTAGCACTTTAAAACTCTCAGATAGCATCAGCTGGGAAGGTTTGGAGTCATATGGAATGTGTTTGAGTTGCTTTTGTACACTATAAAATAATCCATGTAATGAACTCTGATTAAAAATGTACTTGGTTTCTGTAGCTGTTTTCTATAGTTAGGGATGGTTGTAAACAGAGTGCATGGATCTGTCCTGCAGTATTTATTGATAATGATGGTGAGCAAGGATGAGTAATTCAAATACCACAGTCTAATCACTAGCAGGGCTTAAACTATGGGCCTCATGAACAACTTCTCTACAAACAAATCTTTTACTCATGTATTTATTTTCCTCTTAGATAGAAGTACCCATTCCTTCAGAAAATCAATATCTTGTTTTAAAAGTCAGGTAATTTTTTAGCTTTACTAGGAATAAATAAACTTACTAATGTAGCCATTCTTGTATCTTAATAAAATTAAAATTCAAATGTTAGTTTACAGGCAATCTGTAGATTATAAGTGTTTAAAAAAAAAAAAAGAACTATTTAGTATGGATTTAATGTGTGAAAATTTTTTATTACTTTCTATGTTAAAATTAGATGCTGTTAATTTCTTTATGTCAGTGAACTAGTTTGGTTGTTTGGGGTTTTTTTTTCCTCTTAAATCTTCAATTTGTGGACGTAAAGGTTTTTGGTTTAAAACCAAAATCATTACAAGTTCTTATTTATAAACACTTGAATAAAAAAATGTAATTACTGGATGAAATAAAAAACACTTAAGAAATTAATGCAACCTCATAAAAAGTAGACAATGAGACCACTGGAAACATACCTGAAATTAGGCTGTTCATCTGCACTATCTTACAAGAACATGCAGTAACAAACTAAAAAAATCATGGACAAGGAACTTCTAAAATGCTTTGAGTTTTAGTAACGTCAATGAAATTACTAACTTGAGTAGAATTTATTTAAGAGCAACTCAAGAGCAGGGGGGGATCAAAATTATTTTCTTTGTTGCTTTTTGATATGTAGAATAGTTAAAGACCATTTGCTTGTATTATATTCATGATTTGGGTCTCAGATTATTCTCCACCACCCTCTCCTTTCCATTACTGGGTATTGTAGACAACTGGAGAGGAAAATTTAGAAAAAAGTAAAGATGAAACTTGATTAAATTAGACACAAGACAATCGTTACCTATACTGCAAAAGCTGGAATTTGTGCTAGTAAATAGCCATAACGTCTAATTCAAATACGTGGAAAAATATGTTTTACCTAGAAATGAGTTGTCTTTGACATGAAATATGAAACATTGCTTGTTTTCGACACTGACAAAACTTGGCTGAACTCCAGTTCTGCTACTGGTGTAAGAAGGGCCAAACTGTCCTTACCCAGAGTGGGGAGAGCCCTGTCTGAATCTAGTGCTCAAGCCAGTTGTATTCCTCAAGTGAATACTCTTCTCATAAACTGCAGGTACTTGAAAGTACAGCAAAGTGGACGTACTTTAAGACAAAATAAAACCAAGCGACTGCTTGACCTTCTAGCTTTGCTTTAGCCTCCTGACATCTTTGTTTCTTCCTCCATGTTTAGTTTGAAGCATAAGCAACACCTGCTGGTGAAAACAAAGTCTACGAAACTGCTGAGCCATGCTCCTGGAAGAACAGGTTTGATCATTACTGTAAGCTCTGGGTAAGTTGTTCTAGAATAAAAGAAGCTTGCCTATCACTATTTGGACTGATTTTGTAAGGGTGGGTAACTGGCTCCTTCCCAGAGTGCTTATCAGCTCTGTATGGTGAAGGCTAAGTGTGACCCAGCTGGTCTCCAGGAGCCTGGAAACTCCTTTCTGCATCTGAATTTTGGAATTGCAGCTTGCAAGTTAATACATTGGCAGAATTAATTAAGCAGTTCCTCTGCCTTGCTACTACGGAAAAATGGTTATTTTGTTAAAGTAGAAAACCCAATGTTGTTGTTCATATTCATTGGTCAATTTTTAAAAAGAAGTAAAAGAAAACAGGGAATAAAACTTGAATACCCTGAGTTGGGAAACACGTTCTGCCACATACCATCTAGGATAATTATGCATGAGCAAGTGTCACTTGTATATGATATCTGTAAGTGGAACAATTTCTGTTTTAAGTGACACCATTGTCAGAAGACAGCAAGGGAACTTTCCTAGTTTGGTACTGTGAAGTGAATGATTAGACTGTGATGATTTCTCTTGTCTGTGATCACTGAACATAATATAAAGTCAAGTGACTGGCAAACTACTTAGTGATGCTATCTTTTTTCAGTTTAAAATGAAAATGAACTTTGCAATGCAGGGATGTGGACAAAATGTTTGACTGGCAGCCTTTCACAAATGCGAGCAGCAACCCTTCAACTTCAGAATATTCACCCATTACAGGTAATTTAATTATACTGAAAGATTTTTAATGTAAAGAGTAGTTAACGTTCATAAGAATCCTGAAAAATGGCCAAAGCAGCACAGCATGAGTATATTAACATTTCTCCCCATGAAAATGGATCTGAATCATGTGTTAGACCCCACATTTTCATGAGAAAATCAAGCATAATAAGTCATCTCTCCTTGGAAGATCCAGAAGAGGAATGGTGACAACTGGAAATACCATTTGGAGGGTAAGCAGCATATGGAAGAAACATGAATTCTGCAGTTTCTAATTCTGCACAATATTGTTAGCTTTCTCGGCGATAAGTAATAATGTGATTTGCAATTTCAAAATATTTCTATAATAAGAAAATCATTTTTTCATTATAAGGGATGTGCTCTTATTCCAGAAATAGAATGGATACTTCAAAGGATTTGTTGTACCCTTGGTGTTGTTTAGCGATAGGATGGATGACTGGTGCTGCAGTGTATTTACAAAGAACTGTACTATTTTAATGCGGAAGGATGTGTTTCTTGGTTGGTTAATACATATTGCTTGACATGTTTACAAGTGTCAGGTTGTGTTCTCTGTTTATAAGACTTGTTGCCAGAAGGGAGGGGAGTAATATGGTCCCAAGTACTCCCCTGAGTCTGGATTGCCGGGCTGTAGCGAGCAATTTCTAGACTATGGCAGTTTGACTACTTTGTCAGCTGTGCTCCTGACCAGTTTGGGGCTTTTACAGCAGCTTTGTGCCACCTTGATTCTCCTAGATGAACTGAAGCAGGATAAAATTATCTCCCTAGGGTGAGTCTAGGCTTTGTTGGGCTGACTAATAAGTGTAAAAAAATAAATAAATACATTGCAATTGTAACTGAATGTGAATATTTATTTTGTGTTTGAAAACACTTTTCCTCTCACTAATATAGGCCCAGTCTTTGCGAGACGGAATTCCTGTTCGGTGTGACAGTGAAGGGAACGGCGCATGATGGATTGGATTTGTCAGACGAAAAACGCACGTGGTAAGAACACTGGTCTTGGTGGAAATTTTCTTTTGGACTAAATTCTATCTGTCGCTCTGTGTATGCAATTTAGCTAAATGGCTGTGCTGCTTGTTTGCGTTAGAGATTTGTTACTATGAGGTAAGTCCAAACAAACCCCATTCAGTCATTACAATAGATGCTAATCTTAATTTATTATGAAGAAAAGTAAATTGCAAAAAAGATGCCTAAATAAGATGAAAATCATGATACAGAATGCTGCCACTGAGCACAGAGGGAGACCTTTTTCCACTGAATCAGATCACTGAAAACCTGCTACATTTCTGTATTAAAGCTTAAGATGAATTGCTAAATAATCTTCATCTTTTAAGCGGCAATATTTGCTTTATGTCACCTGCTGAACACACCTGTCAGTGAGAAACTCAGGCAGGTGAGCTTTAATCTGCCTGAGCAGATTAGAACTGGCTAGAACCAAAGGGTCATTACAAACAGCGAAAAAATGATTTCTTATGAATTGTGTATTTCAAACAAAGTATTTAATATTTGCTTATTTTGCGTCTATCCTTTCTTCTTCTCCAGACCATGACTATTACAGGAATGACTTTCATTTGTTTATTTAACTCAGGTATTTTCGAGTTCCTTGTATAAAAAAGAACTCTACACGATGGCTGAAAAGCTGTTTCTAGCGGAACGAACGTGGGGCTGTTCTGGCTTTCAGCGCGGTCGTGTTGCAGGCGCCCCGCAGAACTTGGGGTTGAACTTGACTTTTAAAGGGGCGCTCTCGGGGGGATGCCCTAATGCAAAAGGCGAAGGAACACGTTTTGAAGCCAGTTTTGAACCACTTTGAGAACTCGCAGGTGCTGCGGCAAGACCCGTCGGATGTTTCGCGGTGGCGAACTGCAGCGAGCAACGGAGGGAGCGGTGTCGGGCACGGCCGGCGGCTCCGCCGCTCCCTCGCCCGCCCCGAACAACTTCTTTTAGGCAACGTTTTCCGGCGGTGGGTGCCGCTCGGCGCGGGGCGGCCGAGCCGCGGCGGGGACGGCAGGAGAGCGCCGAGGGCAGGCGCGGCAGGGAAAGTTCGTCCCGTCCTGTCCCGTCCCGTCCCGTCCCGTCCCAAGAGGCGGAGGGCGGGACCGGCTCGCCGGCAGCGCCGCCTCCGGCGGCACCCGGGAGCGGCGCACCCCGCCGTGCCGGCCCGGCCCCGCCGTGCCTGCGCGGCCCCACCGGCCGCCGCGGCCTCCCCCGGCGCCGCCGCAGCGCCCGCCCCCGCCCCGCTCCCGCGCGCCCCCAGCGGCCCGGCGGGCGCCGCGGCGGCGGAGGGAGGGGCCGGGGGGAGCCCCGGCGCCGGGCCCCCGCCCTCCGGCGCGCGTCACGTGGGGCGGCGGCGGCCAATGGCGAGGCGAGCTGCGGCTGGCGGCCGCCATTGCTGTCAGAGTGGAGAGAGGTAGAGGCGAGTGTGTGAGGAGGAGCGGGTGAGCGGGGCCGCTGGGCGGGCAGCGCCAGGCGGAGGGGGGAGAGGACGGGCAGGGACAGTGCTCCGTCTCTGGGCCGGGGCTGCCGCCCGCCGCCCGCAGCACCGGGAGCCCCGCACGGAGCGTAAACAAGGCGGCGGCAGCGGCGGCAGGAGGAGGAGGAAAACACCATCCACCCACGGCCAGCGGCGGCAGCAGCGAGGGGCGGCCGGGCGGGGAGGGGAGGGGACACGGCCTCCGCCGGCACGCGAGACAGCGCCCCCCGCCCGCCGCCGCCGCCACTGCCCGGGGCCGGGACCCTCCCCCGCCCCGCCCGGCCCGTGTCCCGCAGGGGCCGCCGCCGGGCCGCGGGAGGAGACCCTCCCCTCTCCTTCCCCTCCGCCCTTCGCCGCAACGTGTGCCCTGGCCGGGGGGGGGCCAGACCTGGACGCGGAAGGAGGGCCCCGGGCCCCCCCCCCCTTCTTCTCTTCGCCCCGGCGGTGCTGAGGCGGCCTGGAGGACCGGAGGAGGCTTCGCCCCCCGCCGCTGCGTGCTGAGGCGCTTGGACGGAGACGCCCCCGCGCCCCGCCGGAGAGGGCCCCCGCCGGGCCGGGCCGCGCGGCTTGAGGATTACCCGCCCGGGGACGGGTAGAGAGGATCGCGCCCGCCCCGTCCGCGGCGCCCGCCCGGCGGCCGGGCCGCCCCCCCCCGCCCGCCGCGCGCCCCCTGCCGGCCGCGCTCCCCCGCTCCGCGCGGGCCGCCCGCGGCGAGGGGCCGGACCGCGGCTGCCGCCCCGGCCGGCACCGAGGAGTGCCTGCTGCTTCTCCCCCCGCGCCGGGCCCGTCTCCTCAGACATGCCCCGCTCTGGCGGCCGGGCTCGCCGAGGATCATGACTGCAGCGGCGAACTGGGTGGCGAACGGGGCCAGCCTGGAGGACTGTCACTCGAACCTCTTCTCGCTGGTGAGTGCCCGGGGGCGGGGAACGGCGGCTCCGGCCGCGGCTTAAACGGGCACTCCGCTGCGCGGCAAGTTTGCCGGTTGGGTGCAGCTGCCAGGGGCTTTATAGTCAGGGCCCGTGGGGCTGCTCCTCCGCTGGCCCCTCCCCCGGCCCGGCTCCCCGTGTTTATTTTGCTCTTTAACGTGGTTTGCTGCGAGTGTGTGTATTGCTCTCACAGCTGCGCTCCTCTGAATAGGAGAGTGTAGATGCAACGGATTGTGTGTCCCCTGCCTGCGCTGCCTGCATGTGCGACCATCTTCTCTGGTAAACAGTCTTTTCTCCCCGCCTCCCTTGGCATTCCGTGCCCTGTGTGCTTTGTGCCTACCAAACTGTGGGGTTTTTCTCTCCTTTCACAATGACAAACGCCATTTCAGCAGCAGCAAACAGTCATGTAGTGTGATTGCCTGTCGGACTTACGCTCTGGGCTCTTGTGACTACATGTCAGCTGTTGTTACAGCGTGGTCTCCTCTTTGCATAGATAGTGCTTGGGGCAAGAGGTATTAAAAAAAACCCAAAAAACAAAAAACCCCAAACCTTGTTATTTTTTCTTCTCTGAAGAAAAACAGTGGCTGAAAATGTAGTATGCTGGATAGCTTGTTTACTTAGATGCTGTCTACCCGTCTTACTGGTAGTTGACAACTTCCTACTCGTGTTGCCTGGTTTAATGTTGCAGAAATTATGGTATCGGTTTTGGCTAGCTACAGATTTGTAATTTAAATTTAAAACAAGAAAACAATTTGTTTCTGTGTAAGGGCAAAGTCATTTGGAAATACCTTGCTTTATTTTACCTGACATATACAGGAGCATTATCCCTTCTGGCTGGGCAACAGCTGAGTGAGGGAGAGGACTATTCGATCATCAAGAGCCTTCTAGTGCTGTCAGGGATAACGTCGGAGGGAATGAGGGACTGTTTTAGTGCATGGTATGGTACAGCTAAAACAAAAACTTGTAATGCAAGTTTGAGGATAGCATGTGTGAAAGATTTATGGTAGATACCCCTTCCCCACATCAGAGCTCTTCCAGAATTGGAGGTGGGTGCATGTGTTGTTCTAATAGAAAGGAAGAGATTGTTGTTAGCTCTCTTACAGGAATTAAGGGGAAAAAAAAGAAAATGAAATACTAATGCAAATGAGCAAGCTCTTTTTTACCTTTTTTTGCTGTATGTTTGTTATTTTGTCTCTGTTTTTCTTTTTTTTTAATGTATGTATGTTTGGTTTTTATTTTGCTCATACCTATTAAGAATCTGGGACAAGAGCCGTAGTCGCTTATGCTGCTAGGATACTGGCCCAGAGATTCTTCCATGAGAATAAATGCAATTCTTACTTTGACTTTTTATTGAACTGTTACGCTATATAAGTTTGTATCTATGCTTCTGTTTGATAACATTCTCTGATATTTATAAATATATAGCAGTGCTATGTGTATCGAGATGCAGGAATTGTCATGGTGATTTTGAATACTCTGCTCTTGCCCAGTAAGAAAAATAAAACGGTAAGCATGAAGGAGGCAACCGTATCTGACTAAGAGCAAGGTAGTGAATGGTTTGCCCTTTACAGAAAGAGAGTCGTGAAGTCCCCATTTATTAATGGAGAATGGAGTAGCGTGTTTTTGAGAAGCGTAACTTTTCATGTAGTTGCAGTCTGCAAATCTGTCACCGGTAAAAATAATTGTTGGCATGCAATTAGCATAAGTATAAGTTAATTCATAGTTATTGTGGTTTGGTCTCTTCTCCCCCCACCCCCCCCCTCTTACTAGACTAGGGAAATGTTAAATTTTAAATGGGTGTGTAACATCATTGACATAAGTTTAGCAAAATTCTTTTGCAAGTGGGTTTAATAATAATAATAGAGTTTAATGTGCAACCCTTTAATCTCCCCTGTAATTTTGTGGGAGCTATCCATACCTGTAATGTGGTGGTATGTATGAAACTGCAATGTTTTTATTGTTTTCTGGCTCTACTTGCAAAAAAAATTCTAATAAAGTAGTATTTTTTTAAAATATAGTATAATACAAACACACAGTAACTATTAGGGTGATTTATTTTAAATTGTATTAGTATTTGTTAGGATTTATGTTTCAGTGAAAGATATTGAGAAAGGAAACACTGACTGGAAATATGTGGCCAACACCATTGACCCTTTAACCTCAAATTGTCATATTCATTTCCAAATTTATGAAGTGTTAAAGCTACAGTAGTCTGGATTACTAATTAGAGAAACTTTTGCTAATCATTTGCTTTTTCAGTGCAACAGAACAAAACCATGTGCAAACTAAATCAACTGTTGATGGGAATTCATTCGTTCTTTAGGAGTGAGGTGGATTACAAATCTTTTCTTAAACTGATTCTGCTATTAGAAGTTGACAATTACTTTTTTATCACAGGCTTTGTTTTGGGTGTGACTCAAAAAGATATGTTCTTGACTGCAGAATTATAGTTCTGAAGTAGTTATAATCTACTGTGATTCTGTTTGTTTATGTTTAAATAATATTGCTTCCCACAAACATTTGTTTTGTTTGAGAAAGAACGCTATCTCCCCACCCTAGAGAAGCCAGAGCTCTGTGGTGAGTCTGTTTGGTTGCTATAGTGGATTCAGGTTGGTTTAACAGTTCATGATTTCCAACTTCTTTTTTTCTGTTGCCTATAGACAGTCTTTAGAGAGAGGTTAGGTTCCGCTGTTTCTTCTGAATCTTTTTACGGAAAATATTTTCAAAAAGCTTTTTAGTAACTGATTTATCAGTTATCTCTTTTGTCCGTGATGTCCAGAAAGTATAGAGGTCTTTACTGTTCTTAGCTCAGAATATTTCACGTGAGGGGAAGGCACAGCCTTAAGTGAAGGTTTTAAAGTTACCTTTGAATATCGAGATGCTGAGTGTGATCTCAGGCTTGCATAGTTGGGTTTCATGAAGTGTCCCTCTGGACTTAGTGACGCAAAGGGCTGTTGTCTGTATTGTGTATTGCTCTACAATGAAGCAGGAATCCAGTGCGGTTCTAGAAAATGGGTTAATGTTTGTATGCTCTGTCAGGCAAAAAAACCTGCAAACAACCTACACAAAGAAATCTAGAATTTTATTCTAAATGTAAAGCATTTCTTAGTAAGATGATATAACGGCCAAGTTTGCATATTTGTCATCAGAATACACCTCAGATAAACTTGTTTATACTGGTATACACAGCAGATTGATAGGCTTGTTCATTAACAATACACTTTCTGTCTGAAATTGCTATGTTTCTAGCACAGCAGTAGAAGAAATTGTATTTATCCAAACTCTGTTTTTGCAGTAGTCAAAATGTCTGCTGCTGCTTCTGAAAAAGAATGTCTGTTTATCAAAACAGGATTTAATAAGCAGTTGTTAAGGGCCAGTTTATTTAAATACTAATTAAGAGTTGTCTAATAACTATTTAGAGACAAAATGTTCTGAGGTAGTATGCTTTGTATTAAAACTTCAGACCCAGCTGGCAAACAGTCTTCCTATGAATAATCCTTAATCATAAAAGCAGTCTTACTGAAATGAATTTGATTTTTCCTGTGAGTAAGGGTTAATCATATGATGGGGAGGGCTTGCATGAAGTATGAAGATGTTTCCTCAACTGTCTGGCTTAGCTGCCATGGTGGATCCAAAGTCAGTCTCTGAAAATTGGGATGAAGTGGCATAATGTTTCATATGCAGAAGCTGGAAAAAAGACTACAGCAAAGGGTGTCAGGAATGACCTAAAACTTGGAGTAGCTTTCATGTAGTGAAAGATTAGATGCTGTAGGAGTAGGGGTCTTCAGCCTGGAAAAGACATGACTGTGTTCTTGGAAAGTGAGACCTATTTATAGAGGACTTCATAGAAGCTGGTATGGAAGATGTCGTGAGTACTTGTTTAAATGCATTCTTACAGAAACCTGCTGCCAGAAAGGTCAAGTTAGTAGGAATTGTGTCTTTGTTCCAGTTAGTGTTCAAAGGCAAATTTACAAACTGTAAAGGTCATTGCTGCTGTTGCTTTTTTCAGTTCGCAAACAGGAACAGAAGTTGTTGCCTGCCATCAGTGAGTTTTGTTGCTGTTTTCATAATGAAACTGAAAGGGGTCAAATAAATCTGAGATGGTGTTTGAATTATTTTCTTAAAGGTTTTTCATGGCATCAGAAAGTAAAGATCAGGAATGCAGAGATTGCTAGTGAGGTACTCTCTGATGTTGCATAATTGTCAGTAAAGGACTTCATAGTAGATGGGTGATTGCCCAACCAGATCCATAAGTAGTAGTAAATTAACTAGTAGTTGTTCTTGCTTATTGTATTATCATAAATGCAGTGCTCCAAGCAGTAGGCTGTTATTTTGGCGTGCGGAATGTTACATCACTACATGGTAGATATCTTCCTTGTTTGAAATTTTATGTAGATGTGAATTTACATGTGTATATATATTTAAGAAATAGAATTAACCTCTCAAGTTTTCCAAAAGTATTTGATTCTTTAGTTATCTGTATCCTGAATTTTATTAGGTAACAAGATAGAAGTAGAAACATTACATTAGGAAGCTTGTTGACTTCCTGCTAATAAAAGATTATTTCAGGTTTTAAATCACTTCAGCGGTAGGCTTTTATTATGTCCTGTCAGAGCATTTGACAGTTTAATGGTATCTACTAGGGTGTGAGTTTGAAGAAAAGAGACCCAGATTTGCAGAGGGATTGGGGTGGAGCGACAGTCAGTTAGCTTGCCCAGCTTTGGGAGCGGAATTAATGAACCTGTGTTAGGTAACTCACCTCTTCTGAATATTGCACAAAGAAGATCAGGTGCGCAGGAGTGACATTTGCAGTTTGGGACAAAGTGTGCTGAAGAATTCCAAGCTGGCCGCTAAGAAATATTTGAGTGAGGTTTTCTTGAAATGCTGATTATCTTCTGAATGTACACCTGTACTGGGGCTGTGAATCCTTCTTCAATGACTGTGTTCTTATATTGGTGACAATGTGAGTCCTTTGGTCAGACGGCTATTGCGAACATCAACGTGATTAAGAAAATACTCAAATATTAGGCTGATGCATTAAAAAAAAAATCCTAGGTAACTACATCTTAAGAATCATAATTTTGACTTGCTGTAATACTGTCTGAAAATACATATTTCTGGATTTTTCTACATAATTAGTGCAGTATTGACATCATGACCCCAGTTCGCAAAACCCCCAGATTAATTTGATCTTGAATTTTTTTTTTCCCCTTCTGCTTCTGAGAGCACTTCCTCAGGTGAAAGAGAGTAAAGAAGGAACTCTTTAATCCTATGTGTAGACCTTTCTTCTATTATTTTCCTTCTTGACAATGCAATTCTTTTGAAAAAAATCTAAAGAAGCTGAAATTTTTGAACTTCAGCGGAAAAAAAATTGTGCATATGAGATGTATCTGCTGAATGTGTTAACTTGGTTAACTTTGGTCACTTGATGAAGAAGGAATTTTTATGGGTTTTGTTTTCATTTTTTAATCTCTATTCAAAAATGTGCCTTGGTAAAGGGGTGTGTGTGTGCAGATCCACTGCTTTTTAAATACCTAAAAATTATCAATGTTACTAGAATGTTATACCTTGTATTAAGTTGAACATCTCTGCGTGTTTGAAGCTTGCTGTTTACTGGATGAGAATGCTTAACCTGTTGTTGTCTCCACTTTTCCTTGATCACTATAGGGAATTACACCCACCCCCCCCCAGCCTTCACTTTTACATCCTTAGCTATAGCAGCATCCTTTTATCAGGGTTTGACTAAAGCATCCCTGCTCATACCAAGAATGCTGCTACAAATTTTCTCTCTCATGCTGTGACTGGGACCACGTTGCACCTTTCTGCATTCTTTCATTGTCTTCTCCTGCTGTTACATCTCCTCAAAGTTACTGCGCTTTCACTTCCACAGCCTATTCCTTCTCTGCCTTTTATTTTTCATTCAGTACTGACTGACTCCTGACTCGTAATATATGCCAGGATCACCAAATTATTATCAATTAGTATCTTTTGGGTTTTTTTTCTCGTTGTTCCTTTGTATTTGTGGAAGGTTACCAGTTGATGTCCACAGGCTTACGACATTGCTGTCCTACAAACCCTTTTCTTAAACTTGTTTGTGGGATCCTACAGACAACCTAATAACGCTGAATAGGTGGTTGGTCTTTTCAGACTGTTGCCTTTAAGGCTGACAAGTATAGTTTTATATTCTTTCAAGTCTTTGTGTATTCATTTACTGTTCTGTGGGTGAGTAGCTCACTTTTTTGTGTAGAGTGTAGCACAGTGGGATTTGTGACTTGTTGGTGCCATAGTAACACAAATAATATGAAAAAAATACTGCTCTAACTAGAAGCAAGCTCATTTTAGTATTATCTTGCCAGTTTTAAAAGTGCACAAGTGTTTTCAACAGAAGATCCCGAATCAAATCCGGAAGATTTGTTTATATGGAGTATGTATTTACATGGGGGCATCCGTCTTCCTCAGACCAGGCTTTTATACCGCATTCATTTTAAGTTCTAAGTATTGCCTTAAAAATAGGTCCTCTTTTCATGAGATTCCCCAACATCAAGTGGTGGTTTCAAAGAGAAACCAGCTAATAAAAATATTCTGCTCTAACAGACCTCAAAATGTTACTAAAACATTGTGTTAGATTCCCTCTGCACACAGTTGTGAAGTATATACCACAGGGATAACAGGCCCGTGTTACCAAGAGTGACAGCTTGCATCGTTTCCTGCTGTGGCTTCAGCTAGTGATGCAGTCTTGCATTAGTATGATTGCTATACTATAAAATGATAATGACGTCTGAACATAAACCACTTTGATACCATATAGTAAGTTTAATTTTTCAGATCGAGAGGGTTCTTAGCATTTTACTTAGGAAGATGATGGCTGTTTTTTAATATCTCACAAATCTAAAAGGTTTAAGCAGTCTTTCCTTTGGGGTTTGCTAGGAATTTTGATTAGTTTCAATAAATCCTGACTCTCACTTCCTACCTCAGTCTGTTAAAAAATGTTATTTCTCATTGAGTCATGTGTGGCTTAATTCACTTTCCTGAGCAGAATTGCGATAGTACATATGGAAATGTGACTTCAGCGGCATTCTGTCTTTTGTTTCTTTGAGATGGGAAATTTTATCATGTGTTGCTGTTGTATAATGTGCCCCTAGGCAATATTTATGTTTGTGACTAACACAGATGAGCTCAAACATACGCGAAGACCTTGTCCCTATACTAAGGAGCGTATTAAGTTAATTGTTCTTTAGTACGAAAAATTTCCTTAGTAGAAAATGGAGAAAAATGGACAGTATTCTAAAAAGAATTTTTAGTATAAGGTATGACAAGCTTATTTCTGTATCACTTCTCATTAGGCACTTACCTCTGCTTTCTCTAGTCAGTCAGTGTTGCAGTGTAGTGTACTATTCTTGTTTATGAAAATAAAATAATACTAATTACAGAATAAAAGGTGTGTTTTCCTCTCATTTTTCTCCCTCCTTCTTTACTCTTCCTCCATGCCTTGGTGACCCCAAAAGCATTCATAAGCTCACACTTAAGCCTGGATCAGGGAACTGACCTAGTGAAAAACTTATCCCCCTTCTCACTCCCTAGCCAGCTGTGTGTACCTCTTATTCGTCTCTCTCCCCACCAAGTTTTGGCAGCGGCATGGATTGAAGCAAGATCAAAGTGGCTGAGTAACCACAGTCTGTGTCTTAGAGAAGGGAATTTAAAGCTTGTTCAGTAAAACTTTATTTAATTCATCTTTTAGTTTTAAAAGAGCTATGCTGTGGTCAGTGCTTTGTTGTTGCCTATTCTTATAGCTGCATATTTGCCCATAAAATACAGTATTCTGTGAGAACAGAGGATTGAAAACAAAATTTAGAGGAAAACTGTTCTGTACCTACTGACCAGGCATTGGCAACCTTCTGTTTTTTGGTAATGATGCATTCATAGCTAACAGCTATGAGATGTAAGTTTCAGAATGCATTGGTTTGTTACAGTATAAAACCATGACTTTTTTTCTTATTGGAGTCTCTGGTTTACTAGGACGTTTTCAAATCTAGTCTAGTGTATCTGCAGTCTCTTAGTGCAAGGTTTTTATGAATCTCTGTTCATGCATGTCCACAATATTACTGAATTTGTAGGCAGTTCTGGGCGAGTTATAAAATCCATTCCAGGAACATCTTGTAGTGACTGTGTCAAGTATTTTTATAAAAAAATAACTTCTTTGCTGATGGAGCAGGTTAATTGGTTAAATTACTTTATTCTGAATTTGCTGGTTTCATTTTTAGCCCGGTATTTCTGGTTATTTAATTTTGCTTGTGTATTTTAATAAAATTTTGAGTTGAGTTCTCTGTGAATTTCCAGAATTGCCTTCTGGCAGGAGTTGCTGGATTCTTGTCTTTGCAGGAATGCCAGTAAGAAAGCTGGCAAAATGAATCTACATGACCAGTCATGTAGTGGATTTATTTACTTCTTTCTATATTAAGGAAGATTCATACGAAAGAATTGTGAGGTGGTGGTTTTTTAAAGAGCTAAGGGGTTTTGGCAGACTGCCTAACAATTTGAGCTTTATTTGATGTCACTGGTGAGGACAATGTTGAAGTTAAAGAACCAGGCTGTCTGATTGTCTTTCTGCACTGTTACTGCCTTCCTAGCCCGGAGCCAGGAATCTGGGCCAGGGCCCATCTGGGCAGGCAGCGTAGTTTGCTTTGCAGGTCAGTGAGGGACACGTGTGTAAAACGGCTATGTGAGCTGTTGTTGGTATTCACTAAGCAGTTCTGCTTAGATGTGGTGGACAAAAATGTTCTAGTTCTGAGCTCTTAAATACAGTTTTTTGTATAAGGGAAGAAAAGGAGCTGCATTCTTTAACTCACTGTGACAAAGCTTACTCTGCTTGGGCTGTAACTTCCTCCAGCCCGTCCCCCCCCTTTTTTTTTTTTCTGTCCATATGTCAGATTACTTGGTTTGGGAAACATCTGATAGTCCATTGTATGACTCTGATGTTTGACATTTCCTTCCTCCTTCAGTTAAAAAGAAAATATAAAAAAAAGTTGGGGGAGGAGAGAAGATTCCTTCATTTACTTGCAGATTTGCTTTTGTCATCTCTTTTTCATGTGCTGGACTACTTTTCTGTAAGAGAGGATTTTTTTAATTTGGAAAATGGGCAGTTACTTAGTTCTGATTCTGCCTTTTTGAAGGGGACTTGCAAACCTAATCAATCACCCTATCTTAGAATGAGGGAGAGATTCTTTGACTAGCAAGTTGCACATTTGTTTTCTTTCTTTTGTGTGCGATCTGAAGTGTGCGGTGGTAGTTTTCATTTTATTATCTGTTCTCAACCATCTACTCAGAAGTTAAAACATAATTGATTCCCTTTTGTAAAGAAACTGGCTGAAGTGTTACGGAACTCAGAGGTACCTTTTAATGTGCTCTGTCAAATAGTGTCTGTAACCTGACCTGCTGGGTACTTCACTACCTAAACCTAGGGTTTGTTAAAATGAAAAGAATGTATTCATTTTGTTCTGTCTTTTGTCTTGGAGATGGCATTTTGCTTCCAGGCATTGAATGCTTCCATTGCATACAGCCTACACTGGTAGACATTCAGTTCTGACATGGGTAAACTTCATTCCACTTCTTCCCCTCTTCTCCATAAAAACACCCAAAACAAATCAAACCCCACCATGTCTTTTTTTTAAAATGCTTTTGTCTGTCTTGGCTTTATTGGGTAGGTATGTTCTCCAAGTACATGGATAGGTTTTGTGTAGTAGCATCCTGTGAAACCTAGATTCCTACCTATTCAGTACCTATTTTGCTGTTCAGATTGGCTTTTCCGTTTCCCTTTCTCATGGTTGGTGGTGAGACTCTAGCATGACAACTTCCCTTTTCATCTGTCTGTATTGGTGCAAAAGCCAGTCAGGAGGAGTGTGTGGAAGTGCATGCCTGTGTGAGCTTCAGTCACACGCTGACCTGCGAAGATGTTGCTGCCATCTTTCAGTTTCCTTTTATTTTTGAGTCTTGAATAATTTTGACTCGAAAGCATCTTTTCAAGTAATGGATAAATCTCAGCCCTTTGGCTTCCAGCCATGGTTATCACATTATCCTTTTACATCTCTGTCTGATGAACTTAGTTCCAGCCTTTACAGTGGAACAGAGCTGACGAGCCAGGCGCCAGCTTGGAACCGTGTACTGAGATTTGCTGAATCAGTTAAGGGACTGGAGATTTGCTTACCAAAGCCATTCACTGAAGGTGAAAGATGTTGATGTAAAGGTCTTCTCTCAAAAATTCCTTTTTTTTGTTTGTTGTTGTTGTTTTATAGTTAATTTTTTCAAGAGTTCCTGGAGTTAGTCCTGAATGACTATTACTGTTTTATTGATGGACATTTGGTACTGACTCGAGGATGGCAGGTCTGAGAGCTATTTTGAGGGTGATCATTGATGCTCCTCGTATGCTGATAAAGATTTCAAAGATGCCAGCATGGTACCTGGCTAAACGATGCGGTGGGGGGGAACAGCTTTGTTGAATCAGAACAAAAGTCCATCAAAGTGTCCTGTCTCAATGGTGCCCAGTGGTTGTTCGGCTGGCTGGATTTAATGAAGCGTTGTGTTGGTGCTTATCACTTTAACAGCTGCTATGTTGTCAGTGACAGCAATCTGTATTACATGGCTTTTTGTATTTGGGAGGTTGCCTAGAGGCTTGCTATAGCCACTCGTCATGATGCTGCAATTTTTCTGGGGGAAGAACAGGGGACCCAAAAAATCTGCTGTGGAAGTGTGCTCCCCCCTGTAAACATTAGGAGTTACCTGGAGAAGGATATAAGAGTAGGTCAAGGATGTAGTAATACTTCCCTTGAATAATCTCCCAGTCTCTCTATATATTTGATTGAGAGATCTCTTGAACCAGGTAGATACTTAATAGACAATTTTTAAACTGGTACCTAAGTTTTTATCCTGACACAAAAAATTCAGCCATCTCCTTTTGGTTTGTGTCTACATTCTGCTAATTTAATTTGATACCTGGAAGACACAACCAGCAGCTGTTCTCTAGAGACCCTCATAATTTCCCTCTTTAGTCAGAACAGTCTTAATCCTTGAATGCTTTTTGTTGTATGGGATATATACTTTTTGAACATTCTTGTAACTTTTCTGTTTTCTCTGCTTTTTGATGTGGAGAAGCAACAACTGCAGTTAGCGATGAAGGTGCAGAGCTACATGTGAATCATGGTGATCTAACGATTTCTGTGTCACCTTCTGTTTCTTTCATAAGAATTTGTAACATTTGGTTTTATTTTGCCAACCCATTTTTGCAGTGGACTCTAGAAAGATACTGTTTCTCTTCCAGTATGTCAGTGTGCACTCATTGTCCTTTCTTCTGCTCTGTTTTATTTTAGTCTTTCACTTCAGTATTTAACCTTGAAATTCTGTGATGGTTGGGATACATACCAGCAATTTGGGCCCTTTTATCAGGTTACTCTTTCTTTTATGCTTGCCACTCAAAACTTCTTCGTTGGTAGCTTCTGCATCTGCCAGAACTGCTGAAATTTGAGCATTAATATTGGAGTCCTTTTATATTTTCCACTGGGAAAGATGGTACTTACTTGCCACCTGAAATTCCTTTTGAGACTAGTCTGACTTTTGTTTCTTTGAAACAATCTACTAATCTTCCTGGCTGCCTCCTCTCCCACATAGGCACAATCACACTGACATCTAGGAGAGGGAGGAAAAAATACCTCATTTCTGTCAGTGCTGTTTACT